>NC_083105.1:99580837-100264796 GCF_949774975.1 Lagenorhynchus albirostris | reverse complement strand
GAATGTCCACCCGACTGCCAGCACGGAGAAGCCCACACAACTGTGGCCCTAGAAATGCCTGCTGTCTGTATTCCCTCTGGACTCCAAATTCTCCTTTGTACCCAGAAAGCAACTTACTCCCTTTGCTCGTCCACAGAAGCACAGGCCACATCCCCCCCCCACCGCCCTCACGGTCACTGGGGCACATCTACCAGCTCGGTCTTGTCAGTTTCACCACCAGCCCCAGCTGCATGGAGGACCACAGGGTTTGAAGAGGCACTGGATCCCTCCCCCTCCCCCTGCCTGTAGGCCCTTGTGGTTAGCGTCACACTCGAGAAAGAATAAATAGAAAGCAACCCCCAGCCCGTTGTTCTAAGATAACCACAGAGATGACAGATGCTGCAAACCTGCAGGAGATGAAAGACAGACAGTTACAATAAAAAACCAAGGAAGGCGCGTCCCAGCGACAAGAAGCCCCGGCCTGCAGGTCCTTCTGCTGGGGTGTGATTTCACAAGTCCCAGATGGCGGCCTGCGAACTGTGCCCTCCCGGCCCCATCCCCGCCCCCAGGCTGGCCGGGCCGGTCCTTCACTGGGGAAGAGAGTCAGTGCCTCACAGGGAGGTAAGCCCAGCTCAGCTGCTCAACAGATGACCAGGAAGGAGAAAAGCTGAGCTGGGGGACAGCGAGGGGAAAGGAGGCTTCCTTCTGGCCGCCTCTCAACCCCGGCCGAGGCCATCTCAAGGAGCCCACGGCCTCCGGAGAGGAGGACCGACAGCCTCCCCGAAGGCTGCGGGCAGAAGGGTGGCTCAACACCTGAACTCACAGCCTCCACTTCCGGGCCCTGCTTCCTTTCTTCATCAGGCAACGGCGGACCCAAGACAGGAAACCACCCACCTCCTTGCTCCACACTGAATTTGTTTCTTTTGTCAAGAAATTCAGGACCCAGCCTGACACGTCCGTGTACCAGGTGGCACTGCAGCTTTCGGTCCACATGTCCTCACTCGGCCCCTCCGACCAGGACGTGGCTCTTTCGTCTCGTCTCTCACGCCAGGCACAGGGCCTGCGCACAAGGCGCTCCTTGTGGAGCGTATAAAAGGTATAAAAGACCCTCGGGGGCAACGAAGCCAATTCCTCTCTACACAATGTGACAGACCACAAAGGATGAGCCACCGCCTTTGTCAGGAGAACGAAATGGTGTCCTCCTTATGTGCCTTCTTTGGGGCACGTCGCCATCTCACCCATTTTCAGAGATGTTCTCTTTGTCGTGACCGTCCTCACCATGCCGCCACTGACAACAGTCACAGAGGTGAGAGGTGTAACCGTGAACCACACCTCTTTTTTAAGACTTTGGAGGCAGCATAATATATCGGCTAAAACAACAGGTTCTAGAGCCTGAAATTCTTGGGTCAGGTCCTAGGTCTGTCGTGTACAAGTTATGAACCTTGGCCGAGCGACTTCACTCCGTTACTGTTTTCTTGTCTATAAAACAGGAGTAGGAATACCGTGTCCTTGTGGGGTTCTGGTGAGATGATATATGTCATCGAACAGTACTCTTGACTGTCATGTTCGTTTTTACTGCTGGTCTCTGAGCAGCTAAAGTTCTCCAAGCAGAGCAAAAGCAACCAGTGAGCAGAGCTCCTTCCCTCCTACTCTGAGATGAGAGGAAGGCCGGGGCCTGGCAAGGCAGGGGTGTGCTCAAGCGCTCAGACGATAACACACAGGGCCGACCCATCAGGTGCAAATGAAGCAGAATCACATCCACGCAGATGTCTGCCCTTCCCTTTCTTCTGGAAAAAGACAGCCTCCCTGGCTTTCATTTTCTATTTTGAAGAGACATTAGGACGAGAGCAATTTCCCTTCCTTCTTAATCTACTATGAGAAAAGCAGCACCCTCATGTGCTCCGTGAAAGTCAACACTTAGCCTCAGTGGAAGAGACAGAGAGGGGGTGGAGAAAACGTTGGATGTGGGCAGGCTGGTCCCCAGTTAGGGACCCTTAGAGACAGCTGCCACTCGCTCCAACCAGCTGTCAACATACAGTCATTAGAACCCAGTGTTTCCAGCCCTTTGGATCATTCAAAGATATTTCCGAATTTTAAAATGTTGTACATGTTCAGGTACAGGACGAAATACAGTTTTATTCACTGCAACGTTACTTGTAATAAACACCAGACAGCTATAAACAGCTTGTGTCCATCAGCAAGGATTGGTTGAATCAATGACGGTGCATCCCTACAACAGAACACTCACAACCATACAAAAAACTGCTGCATCTATGGGATGCAGCAGCTCTTAGAGGGAAGTTCATAGCGATACATGTAACGGAATACTACACATCTGTGAAGAAGAAGGAGAAAGCTCTTGGTTCACTGATAGGGAAAGATCGCCAAGGTCAATGAAGCGAAAAAAGCGAGGTGAAACAGCGTGTAGAGTGCGTATACTATAATTATGTACGAAAGAATGGGATGGAGGGAGAATGTATGTTTGTACTGCTTCTTCTTTGCAATAAGAAAGTCTAGAAGGGTGTATAAGAAACAAATAAAAATGGTTACTGGGGAGGGGGCAGGATGGGCATATGGAGGCTGGTATAAGAGGTCACTAGATATCTTTCTATAATGATTTGATTTTTGAGCTATGTGAATATAGCACTTACTCCAAAAATAATATAAAAACAATGTGAACACCAGCCACTGTGAACACCACACATCTACAGGCTACACATGGCCTGTTGGCCTCAGCTTTACAACCTCTGCACTAAGGGGTCCCGACCGGGAGGCAGAAAGTTGGCAGCAAGGGGTCCAAGTTGTATTGGGTTTGAAGACCAGCAGGTTGTTCAAATCTGGCATCTGGAACACCCTCTGGGTTGCCTGGCAATGAGCTGGTTGGGCCCAGGAGCTCCTGTTCTCCCAGGAGAAGGCTGTGCCGCTCTCCACCCCCTTCTGAGCTTGGGTTTCTCCACCTTCCTCCAAAGTTAAGGCTGACCGGAACCCAGACGGTCTGTTTGCTCCCTTCTGTTGAGGCCTCTCCCTGACTTGTCCTATAAAAAAGGTGCAGCAATAGGAGCGTGGTGTCCCTCCACTGGCCAGAGCGTCATGTGTGCTCCACTGGGCCCAGCCACGTTCCCTGAAGGACGCCGAGAGAACAGAGGACACGGCCCACTGATTCATCTCCCTGTTCCTACCACCTGCATGAAGGGACACGGTAACTATTCACCCCGGCCCCGTGTACGTCCTAGTCTTGTCACTGAAAATCGCTCGCTTAGTGTTCCAGGTTGAATTGCGATCCAGGGAAAGGCACCGTGAAGTCCTAAATCCCAGGACCTCAGAAGGTAGCCCGAGATGACCGGGGTCCTCAGAAGAAGACAGTCACGTGAAGACAGAGACACACGGGGATGACCCGTTTGACAACGCTGGCATGGCGTGGATTACGCGGCTGCAAGCCTCGCGAGAAACGCTCAAGATTGCCGACCGACTGCCAGAACAAGGAGGAAGGCAGGAAGGACTTCCCCTGCAGGTCGGAGAGGGAGCAGGGCCCTGCCGACACCTTGGCTTTGGATTTCCACCCTCCAGAACCGTGAGACAACACATTTCTGCTGTTTTAAATCACCCGGTGTGCGGCACTCATTAGGGCAGCCCTAAGGGATGAATACACTCAGGCCAGCGCTAGTGGCCAAGGCATCTGATGTTCTCCCACCTCAGGAGGTGCTCAGGAGATGCTGATGGCGACTCTGCCCAGTGAATGAAAATTCTACGCCCTGACCGATCACGTTTTATCGCATAGGTATACGGCGAACAATCAAACAGTACGCAATTACTGAGTGCCGACCCCGTGAAGAATATGAGAGAAGTAGAGTATTCTGTGACTGCCCTCAAGGAGTCGACAATCTGAAGATTTGAGACAGACACATAGAACGTAACAACACACATCACAGGGGCCAAACAAGCATGACTTCAGCCCCCAGCGGACGCTACATAGGTCACCCGTAACTCAACCCCACTGTGCTGCCATCTGGACTCCATGTTCTACTGTATTTCCTTTTGGCCAAAGAACTGGGGAAACTAGAATGTCAGGCTAGCAGACAACGTCTAGAAGCTGTCACCCCTGCTCCTGGCCTGGAACTCAAACTTCTAGCCCACCGCGGAGGCCCACTGTTGTCTGTGACATTCATCTGCCACCCCTGAGCGAAGGCTCTCACGTTGGTTGCTCACGCACTTCCTTTTTCTGTTCAGAGAGGCAGGCCCTGGAGGGACAGTGAGCCTCTTCTGCAGCCCTCCACAAACCCGGCGCGCAGCAAACACAAGGGCCACATGGTCTGGGAGTCCACTTTCGTAAGCTGACCAACGGTTTTGAAGAGGGGCTACAGGAGACGAGAGATACTGTTTCCTGTGGCATCGTTCAGAACCTCTGCTCGTTCGGCCCAGCCTCCCTGCAGGTGGCTGCTCGCACCATACCTGCCTCTAGGAACCTCTGATTCTCACCATAAGAAGCCTCGTGTCCAGCGACACGCCCGGGGTGGGCAGGGGTGGGGACAGCTCACCTTGACTGGTCTCTCCTGCGGGTCCTTCTGGATCCCGGTCTCCGGGGTCCTGCTGCACCGGGGCTCCTCCTGGAGCTCTCTCCGTGGCCGCACCGAGTGCCAGGTGGAGCCCCAGGCCGGGCTGACGAGGCAAGGCGGCAAGTCGCCACTGCCCCACCCTTGACAAGCAGCCCAGTGGCCCGACCGTGGCTCCAGGCCAGTCTCCTGAAGGGCAGCTGTGGTCAGGGCGGGACCTGCCGGCAGAACACACAGAGGGAAGGTGTCCTCAGTTTGGCTTCAAGTAACTCATTATAGATCTCGGGACACAGAACGCCCTGGAAGCCTCTTAACTCTCCTCCTGGCACTTCTGAAATCAGCTACCAGCTGTGGTCTGGTCAGGTTTTGCAGCAGACCCCGGTTGCCTGCCTAATATCACTCATTTTTCCCTTCCTCCTTTCCAAAAAGATTCCAATTTTGGTCATCACTCAGGGCAATAAGCGACCTGCTCAGCTCAGGGCCCCCTCCAGTCAAAGCAAGTGCGGGCCCTTGCCAGAGGGTGGTGGGCGTGGGTTTCTGATCCCCCGCTGGCCACTGAGACAGGAGACGGGCTTCGTGGGAGGGACCCTGGAAATGTTTTCCTGGCCCCTAAGGGAGATGCAGGCCCACCTTCCTCTGGTATCAGGGAAGTGGCAGGATTAAGCTTTGTTCTCTGGGATGAGATCTCTGACTTTAATGCTGACCTGGGACTCCACCCACACAGCCGTGAGAAATCACTGAAGCTACACCCAAAGGCTGCAAGAGACAGGATCTGACGTGCATTTTTAAAAGGCGACTTGGGCTCCTTGTGGGAATGGATTTAGGAGGGAGAGGAGGGGGCGTGGACACACTGAGACCCGTTAGGGGAATATCACAGTCCAGACGAACGCTGGTGTGTCCTGACCAGGGCGGAGGCAGGTGAGTAGGGACAGGTGAAGGGATGCTAAGTTATTCAGAAGCGGGATCAAGAGGGTGGAGGGCTTCGATGCGGCAAAGGCGAAGGAGAGGTGAGGCTGCCTTGGACTCAGTGGTCCTCTCTACAGCCATCCTGGAAACTCTCAGAGATAAAATGACTCCTGAAAATCTCCTCCTCCTGTTTGGTCAATGCTCCTTCTGGCATCACGTCCTCGGTGGGTGGGTGCTGGACAGAACAAGTCTCCGCTGGGTGAGCCACGCCATGACTGCTCCTCAATGAGGTATCTCACGAGCTGTTCGGGGCGCTCCCAGAAGCCTCTAGGTACAGGGTGGGCTTCTAGGTCCAGAGGGCTGACCTCCATTGGATTGCTTTTCCCTCTCCTAATTTTGTCAATACTAAATAAATATGCTGGACTTCTATTTCCCGCATTACGGCAGGCTAAGTACTTAGACTGAACCTCCCACTGAAAATCTTGTATAAATGATAAAAAAACAATATTTCTGAAAGCACTGATGAGCTGGCAAGAAAGGAAGGAACTCACTGGCCAGGCATGTCTTCAGATAATGGGATATTCAGGTTCTGACTATAATAATGACTACAATGTAATTAAAGACAAGCTAGTAAATATGAACAGGGAACAACAACAACAAAAAAAAAAAACATGAGAAATAATCAAGAAGATTTCAAGAAAAATGGACCCAAGAGAATTTTTAGAAATAAAAATTAAATAACTGAAATCACAAACTGCGGACAGACTTAATAGCATAGTAGATACAGCTTGAGAAAGAAGCAGTGAACTAGAAGCTACGTCAAAATAAATTAACCAAATGCAGCCCAAAAAGACAAAGACTCAGAAAAATATGGGAGCTTAAGAGACATGAAAGATAGAGGCTAACATATTCTTAAAAGCAGCCAAGGAGAAAGCGTTCCCTTTCAATGGTTACAACGTAGATTACCTTCCACCCGCTAAGCCAAAATAACTGTCATCTGAGAATTCTAGCCTTAAAGAGTATGTCCTCTAAGAATAAGAGAAATGAAGACATTCTCCAGTAAATAAAAGTCTAGTTTGTCACAAACAGACCCTCATTAAATGACATTTTTTAAAGGGGTATTTCAGATGGGAGGAAAGATTCTAGATGGAAGATCTGAGATTAAAGAAGGAATGAAAAACAAAGAAAATGAAAATAGATTTTCTCAGTCTGTTGTTGAGGAAATAACATCAATTGGGAGTCAGACATATTTATCTCGCATCTTGCTGTCATTTCTTACTATCTGGGAAGTTTGAATCACGTTAATCTCTCAGAATCTTGATAGCCTCATTTTAAAAATACATAAGTTGGGCTTCCCTGGTGGTGCAGTGGTTGAGAGTCCGCCTGCCAACACGGGGGACACGGGTTCGTGCCCCGGTCCGGGAAGATCCCACATGCCGCGGAGCGGCTGGGCCTGTGAGCCATGGCCGCTGAGCCTGCGCGTCCGGAGCCTGTGCTCCGCAACGGGAGAGGGCACAACACTGAGAGGCCTGCGTACCGCAAACAAACAAACAAAAAACATAAGCAAGGTCTTTGTGAGGAATAAATGAGCCACCACATATAAATGCTCAGAACATAGATTCTGCATTTAGAAGGTGTGAAATAAATGTTCATTTCTTATCTTTTCAAAAATTAATAAACAAGCAAGTAAATAAGATGTTGTTGGCAAGAAGGAATCCCTCCCTCTGCTTCAAGTGTGAGGTAGAACTCTAGCAGTTTTCCACGTCGTAAAAGGCTGCACTGCAGAGCTGATGCTTCAGAAGTTTTCTTTTCATCTTTTCAGTAGCAAGCCTAAGATCTTTCAGACAAAATATTTATGATTTCTTTATTTTATAAATACTACATGTGAACACACAAGCCCCAGGGATAGACCCTGGATTCCAGCTTAACTCACAATTTTAAAATAAATTTGTGTTCACAGTTTCATGAGATCACAAAATACGTGCTGGCCCATCCAGGGGGCAAAATGGCCTGTCCTGCCCACCCCGTCCCAGGGCTCTTCCGCCAACTAGGAGGTAGCAGCACACAGAGGGCCCCTCCGTGCAGCTCCTGCACCCCGGCCCCGCCCCCTGCTGACAGATACCCTCCCCAGCTCCACCCCTAACTTCACTCCCCTTTTCATTTAGGACAAGGAAGCCAGCTAAGGAAAGCGAGCTTAGTCTCCTTTAGATTCTCTGCCTAGTTTTCATATGGTGCCAATTTGGTGGTGGCGGGCAGGAAGGGGAGACGGGGACGGAGAAGGGACAGATAAACTCAGAACCAGTCTCCCTGATGATGTCAAGGAAACAAATAGCACCAGTTAGGAGGTCCTAGGACCCGGGCTGGCATCCCTACTCTGCCCTTTGTCACCTATGTGTCCCCAGGCAAGCCAGTGAACCTCTCTGACTTTATTTTCCTCACCTGTAAATTGGAGTCAACAATTATTCCATATTTGTAGAGCATTGTACAACTTCCCAACTGTTTCCTCAGTCGTAATTTCATTTACTATGCACCGTCAGGTATATAGTCCCCAGCATAATGCTCACCTCACTGCCGTAAAGATGGAAAAGCAGAGCGCGGACGGCTGTGTACACGGCAAAGAGCTCCATCCGCATGAAGGACCATCACCAGTGCCGCATGGCTGACCCTCTTAAGAGCGGGGGCTCTGCTGTCCCAGCGCCCGTGCTTGGATTGATTCTACGCTGACCGGCTGTGTGACCTTGAGCGAGTTGCTTAGCTTCTCAGTTCCTCACTTCTAAGTGAAGGATGGTGACATTGGCCCCATCTCTCAGCTCAGGGCTCCGTACATGGGAGGCTCTCTGGGAATGAGAACTGACTGTATCAACACCAACTGAAGCCCACGGGTGTCTGACCACACACATCCACTCTCCCCACGCCTGGGCAAATTCCTCCATCCTTTCCTATCCGTGGTTACATCCACTCCCCCCACGCCTGGGCAAACATTTGCAAAGGGAGGGCAGAAGCTCTGAACAGCAGGACCCACTGTGGACGGCTTCCTGAAGACGACCAGCCTTCAGGTTCTCACTAGATTTGTGGGTGTCTGCAGGCTGCTCTGGATGGAAGCAGAGTCCAGGCTCCCTGAGGTCCCAGGCAGCCCGACTCTTCCCACTGCCAGCTGAGGGTCTTGCTTCGGCGGGCCAGAGAGTTCCGGAACATAGGTCGCCGGCGAAGCCTCAGTCCCCTAACTGGACCGTGCGGCCACCCTGTTAAAAGGTACCCAGGCCTGAGCCGACACCACGTGGACCTGTTAGATGACCTACGAAGCAAACGGTTAATTAAGCCCAACTTGATGAATGGATGGAAACCACTGGGCTGCAAAAAATATGAGCAGCCCCACTTCAAAGCACTTTCACCTCGTCACCGCTTCATCCCACTGTCGTGACCGGCCTACGAGATGGGAAGGACAGCTAGTTCATCAGCGAGGCAGCCGGGGCCCACAAGCGGCACGCGGAAAAGCTCCTCCCGACCCGAGCCTGCCACCAAGCACAGCTGCTCAGCCACCTGCCGGCTCTGGCCCCCGGCACCGAGTTCTAGAACTGCATCCTAGGAGGGCCGCATCAGGACCCGAGCAGATGGGGCAGGGCCAGAGGACGGGAGCTGGGCACTCAGCTTGTGTCTTAGTCCCAGGAGAGAAAACACACGCTCGGTTGGCCTGGAGGTCAAGCTAAGTGCCGTTGGCAGTGGGGTGGGCACACGTGTCCCCTGGGTGATAGCGGGATGGGCAGCCAGGACCACCACTGTGCTAGTTAGCATCTCTTTCTAAAGTGACTCTGGACAGCCCAGCCCAGAGACTCCGCCAGCCGCAGACGGAGCGTGGCACCCCTGCCCGGTGAGGGGCACACCACAGCCCCGGGCAGGCAGGGGCAGAGAGGTCTCCACCAACCATTGTGACCAGACCTCGGACGGGGCCAACTGTGAGAAGCTGCCTTTGGCCCTATAACCAACCAGGGCTGACAAGGCAGCAGACAGGAAAGAAATCAACAGCGGCCTATTGTTAGAAGGGTATCACCTGGCTTCTCCTTGCCGTCCGTTTTGTTTGGCTTTCCTGGTGGATAAGTGTGTACGAAGGGAGTCAGTCTCTGAGGGTGGGCCTACCTGCTTCCCCCTCAGCCCCACAGCACCTTCCGTGGGGTTCCGATCACCATCTCCTTCCTAACGGAGCGTGGTCCATGTAACACACACCCACACCCATGCAGGTTCTAGAGATTCCCCCCTCCCGAGCAGACCCTCGTGCACCAGGCAGGGCCAGCTCTGCTTGATTCTATACGACAACCTCACACAGGAAACAGGAAGGTTCGGAGGGTCCAGGGCCGCATCCTGGGTCCTCACAGCTTTTAGATGGTAAACTGAGTCAGTGGAGGCCAGCCAGGAGGAGGTGACCCTTAGAAATACGGGGAGGGTCAAGGCACATCTTACGGCCTGGGCGGAACTTCATCGGTCTAATTTCCATGCAGACTGGTCCTCAGACGCTGTCTACTAAGATGGACTGAAGAGCCCCCATGGAACATTCTTCCAGGACCCCACCACTCCCATTCGCTGAATTCCACCATCCTGGCAGGCCCTGCTCTGTTCTCGTCTAACTAGTTAAGCCTCTCCAAAGCCCGTGTCCTTCTAGAGAACGTACAGTCTGTCCTGCTCCCTCGGCAGGGGTCTCCTATGCTGTCGGAAGAAGTACTGTGGCCTTTGTTCTTTCTCCCAGTACAATGCACTGCACACAGTAGGTGCTCAACCATTTTGCTTTTGTTCTGGAGGGTTTTTATTGGGGGGGGGGATGCATTAACATTCAATAAAACCGCATTGATTTAGTCCCTCCAGTGTCAGGAGATTCAGATGTGGTGTGTGGAGTAACATGATCACTATTCAGTACAAATTAGAGCTTTTGATTCTATCTCTAATTCCAGTAAATAGGGCTTGTGCGTTTAAAAAAATATTTTTAGTTTGCAATGTGTGATTACATAATGGAGGCCTAGTCTTTTTTTTTTTTTCATTAACATTCATTTCCCTTAGCAGTTCCTTTCTGTGTCTTTGTTTCTGATTTGAGCTGTGGTTCAATGTATTAAAATTGCATTCCTTAAAAAGAAGTTCCAGAGCAGACTTTTTAACGGGTCCTCCCCACCCCTGTATTACTGACTGGCCTGTGCCTGGGGCAGCTCAGCTGGTGTGGAGTCAGGGGATCTTACAGGTGTGTTAACAGAGCTCTGGTATCAAACAGAGCCCTCCACTCACCAGGGCAGCTCTCTGCAGGCAGCCAGCGGTGGGGTGTCCCCGAGGGAGATGTCTATACCAGAGCTAGGTGTGTGAACTCAGACGACCTATTTACCTCTCTGAGCCTCGGTTTTCTCATCTGTAAAATGGGGATGCTAAGTCCTAGATGAGAAAAAGTGCCTGGCACATGGCAGGCACTCAATACGTTCTCTTATTTGCAGGGGTCCCTGTGGGAGTCTGTTGGGGGCCTTGCTGCTTCTCCAGCTGCCTTCACCCCCAGAATTACACCACATCTACTGAAGCCAGAAGCCCGAGCCCCGAGCAAAGATGAACCCCCAAAATCTGAGTACAGGGCAACACAGCAGGGGCTAGTATAGTTCACGGAGATGGTAATGACAAGCAACAAGAAAATTGCCAGACAGCTGGGCGTATATCTGGAGAAAACCATAATCTGAAAAGATACGTGCACCCCCATATTCATAGCAGCACTATTCACAATAGGCAAGATACAGAAGCAACCTAAATGTCCACCGACAGATGAACGGATAAAGAAGATGTGATATATATATACAGTGGAATGCTACTCAGCCACAGAAAAGGATGAAATAACGCCATTTGCAGCAACATGGCTGGACCTAGAGATCATCATACAACGTGAAGTAAGTCAGACAGAGACAGATATCGTATGATATCACTCATATGTGGAATCTAGTTAAAAAATAGAGATAGAAATGAACTTATTTACAAAACAGAAACAGAATTACAGATATCGAAAACAAACTTATGGTTACCAAAGGGGAAACATGGTGGGATGGATGAATCAGGAGCTTGGGATTAACATATACACACTGCTATATATAAGAGCCTAGTGCATAGCACAGGGAACTCTACTCAATATTCTGTGATAACCTATATGAGAAAAGAATCTAAAAAAGAATGAATATACATATATAAATATATATATATATGTATAACTGAATCACTTTGCTGTACACCTGAAACTAACACAACATTGTAAATCAACTTACTCCAATAAAATTAAAATATTAAAAGTTCATTAATTAATTAATTAAATGCCTTGCTGAACCCCTCCCCCCAACAAAAAAAGAAATGTGCCACAGAGACACAGCGCAGAAGATAAAAATGCTAGAAAGAATGCCTGCTGGAGAACTAGGAAACACACTCGGCCACGTTTGTAGCAGGACAACCACACCCCAGAAATAAAGTATCTTGCCCTGGGCAGACGCAGGATCAGGCGACAGCAAGACACAAAGAGGGGACAGAAAAGCACAACTGATCACAATCAAGAACAAGAGCTGGTGTGGTGACCCAGCCCCTGCCGGCCCAAAAGTGAATCCCGAGGACACATGGCTGGTTCGAGTCAGAACTGTTCCCGGCGCTCAGCATCCCGAGGGGCAGGCTGGGTTGAGCCCGTGACCCTGGGGCCAGGTTGTCTGGGTTCAAATCCCAGCTCAGCCTCTTAGGAGCCGTATGACCTCAAGCAAGTTACTCCAGCTCTCACAGCCTTGGTTTTCTCATCCATAACATGGGGAGAATACTACTAACAGTCACTTATCTTGCAAGGCTGTAGTAAGGACCAGTGAGTCCACTGGAGCCAAGCTCTTAGCCATGCCTGGTGCATTTCTGTGCATCCAGCCTCAAGGCACAGGTGGGAAGGGGGTTCCTGACATTCTGTGTTGGATCAGGGTAGCGCTGCAGGAAGCTGGTCTCATTCCCCCACCTCAGCACCAATGTAACCTTCCAAACCAGCGGGCAAGGGTTTGTGTTTACCCAGCTTCAACGTGGCAAAGCTCCACCCATTCACCGAATCCCCGAGCTCAACACAGAGTGACCTCGAAAGTACATAAAGTGAGAATAAGCCAATCGCCCGTAATAAGAGACTTTCCTCTTGTCCGCCCTGGTAATTCAGCCATTGGAGCCAGCCTCCTATTCCCCTGAGTTAAAAAGGGAGTTCAGGAAGCTGCCTGGCCAGAGATGCCAATGCAGGTCTGGTAGGCGGGCGTCCACACCGCTGGATCCTGGATGCAGCAGGTATCGGCACACCCACAGCGTGTGCACTATGTCTTGCCCTTCTCACCTTTCCTCTCGGCCCAGCAGGACAGGGAGCTGCACAGACCCAGGGGTCCCGGGAGCAGAGGGCCGGGCCAAGCCAGCCAGCCACAGGGCTGCTCTACTATGCAGATAAGGGGCCTTCAGCACAGGCTCAGTGGGTTCGGAGGCCCTTGGAATCTGAGCCTCCTGGGACACCTGTCTGCTCCCTCCTCCCTGCGTCTTCCAGAACTGCTGGAGTGTCACCAGAGTCAGGCTCTGCTGCCCGACCAGGATGTGTCAACAAACGGGCAGGGGAGAAAGTACCGCTGACCCGCTGACGTTCTGAGAAACCAGGGCTGGGAGCCAAAACAAACTGACAAAGGGAAGAATCTGTCGCAAAAGAAAAGCTCATATTCCTCAAGCTGGGAGAGGCCCCTGAATGTCACTTAGTCCCCCAGACGGTGGCCCCTGAGAGTCCCCTCAGGCAGACAACCCACTCCCCACACTGGCCTTCAAGAGGGTCTTCCCAGATATGGGAACATGTGTATATGTATGGCTAATTCGCTTTGTTATGGAGCAGAAACTAACACACCATCACAAAGCAATTATACTCCAATAAAGATGTAAAAAAAAAAAAAAAAAAAGAGGGTCTTCCCGTGTCTGACCCAGTCCATCTGTCCCCGTGACCTTGTCTGAACGGGCAGAGTGGTTACAAGGCAAGAAGGAAGGGAGAGACCAGCCTGAAGCAGGTGCAGAGGCCACAGAGGACAGAACCTGCAGGGCGCTTCCTCCCCATCACCTCGGGCTCAACCACAGATGAAGTCAGGCTAAATCGGCCTTTGAGAACAGCGGGGAAGGGATGACAAGAACCAAAAGGTCACGAGCTGAGTCGTGGAAAGGGACAGGGAGTCTTGTCTGTGCCGAAGCTGTTGGTGCGTCCGAGCCTCCAGGGCCAGTGAGGTGCGGGCCCCGGCTCGGGGGCAGCCTGCTGCAAGTCCTGCCTCTGCCGGTTACTGGCTGTGTGACCCTGGGCACGGTGCTCTGCCTCTCTGTTCCGCATGTACTCTTCCTATAAAGCGGGAACGATGGCAGCGCCTACGCCACCGGGTTCTCGTGAGGCTTTAACAAGCAGATCCGCGTCTGGCGCTCGATGTGTGCTGGCTGCCATCGGGACGACAATTCGTCCAGGACAGCCTAGCTTCTGCCCGTTGTCCCGGCATCACTGCCAACACTCTGCCTTTCACCCTCAAACGTGAACGTGAACGGGTTGCAGGTTGGATGGTCAGGCTGAGTAGCTCTTGTCTTTTTTTAGGTCCCCCTGGTTACCTCCCTGCTCCACACTGTCTGAGCATCGGACAACCAGGTCCCCAGAGGGTGTGTCCCCAAAGGTAGCTCTGCCCTGTGCCGGAAACTTGCTCAGTTTTCCTTTCCTCCTTTTCTCTTCCCTTTGTCTCCCGGTCTCCCGCCTGTTCTGTCCGCTGCTTCCCTATGGGTGCCACCTTATTTACAGGCCGACTTTAGTGGGGACTCCCCTGGCTCTGCACACGGGGATGGGATGCTTTCTGGCTCACTGACTAGACTAGGTAGGTCTCACCACATTTCCCTTAGAGAAATGGAAACCCTCTGAGACGTCAAACATGACTTGACCACCAGGCGGGTGAATGGAAATCATTTTCCATTTTGTGTATGGGTATGAGTGTGTATTGTTTAATGGGGAAAAAGAGAATAACAGTTGGAAAGGGTCCATCCGATGCGGGGGTCTGTCTGTGAAAACAACCCCCCGGGGCGATTTTATAAAGGGAGAGGCTGGAGGCTGCCGCCCGCATGGCAGTGGAGAGGGCCAGGAGCTCAGGGGTCGGCACCCTCTCTGCCACTCACTCACCACTGGTGAAGGACCGTGATTTCTGAAGCCTCAGTTTCCCCATCTGTAAAACTGAGCACACTTGGCCCTAGGTCACCCAGATGCTCTGACACTGTAAGAGGCCTGGCCCTGTTCTTAGGATCCTGAAAAGGCACTTGTGGAATTCCACAATATTCTGCAAACACATCTTCAGGGTCTGTCCAGCCCTTTTCATGGGTGAAACACAGGAAGGAACCAAGGCCTGGGACAGTGTGACAACCTGAACGAATTCTCGCCCAAGGAGTAATGGCAAATGCCTGAGGGCCCTGAGCACGGGCACAGCACGCACGCATGTTCCGTGTGGGCGTGAACTCAGCGACTGACTTACCAGATCCCTGGGGGATCCCTCACCAGACTCCCTCAGCCCGGCCACCCCCCAGCTGCCTGTGGGCTCAGCAAACCCATGACAGGGAGCCTCAAGGCAGGGGCGCAGAGCCATAGCTACTGCAGCCCCGATCCCGGAGCTTGGGACCATCACAGGCTCACACGTCTCCAATCACCACCAAACCCGACCCTGCTCCAAACCTGGGCTCCCCTGTGCAGCACTGGAACCCCAGTCTCCATCACCATGGTCTCTTCCTCTGCTCAGGCCTCTAACCTTTATTTAGCTGCCAGATTGGATCTATTCCAGCTTTCTCTGGTTCAGTCCCTGCCCCACCACTCAAGTGCTGTGTGACCTTGGACAAGCTGTTGACCTCTCTGAGTCTCAGTTTCCTCCTTTACAGAGTGGAGACAGTAGTAACAATCTCTTCGTAAGGATGTTGGGAGGACTAAAGGGGATCCTGGGTAGAAAGGCCCTACCACGGGTGCTGGCCTATAACAGACGGTTTCTCCTCCTACCCTGGCCCCTTTTAGCAGCAGCCCTTCTCTGCACGCCCTGCAGCCCTGCTCACCGCCTCTCCTTCCCGGGTTCTCCTCCCACAGCATCCTTTGCTTCCCAAATATCACTGCCAAATGATAAGTTCTTCTGAACCCCAGTGACCTCACTGCCCTTCTCAGAACCCATCCAAAAATGCCCAGGCCGAATAAGAAGTGCAAGTTCCCTGGCCTGACACACCAGGCCTTCCCCGACCTTGTCCCAACCAACGTTCTGCACCACACTGTCCACTGCGTTTTCCCTGGTCCCCAGACACCGCCACCTCCCCGCCTCTGCTGAGACGTCCCTGCCCCCCAATGCCCTGACCCAGCCTTCTCCTCAAGGCCCAGCCGAAGCGCCACCTCCAGAGGGCCACTGACCCATTCCTTGCAGAGGTGACCACCCCCTCCTGCAAACTCACCCTAGACTCACGTTGTTCATCACCCTTTCCAGTCAGTACTGAGAGGCGAGGGGACCTCAGAGGGCAGACACCAGCCTCTCACCTATCCCCCAAAACTGTGCACAGAGCAGCTCTGATGGGCAAACACTACCCAACATGCCCGTGCATGGTAATGTCACCCAAAAAAGGACACGAACCCTGGACCCTCAAGTTAAATAATTCCAATTCTATACGGAGTATGCTGCCCTAGCAAGTGTCATGTTCCTAGGCCCACGGCCTTGATAAAAGGATTCTTTGGTACATGCTGGTTTCTTCCAGAGACACAGGG
Organism: Lagenorhynchus albirostris; assembly: GCF_949774975.1. NCBI lineage: Eukaryota > Metazoa > Chordata > Mammalia > Artiodactyla > Delphinidae > Lagenorhynchus > Lagenorhynchus albirostris. The sequence goes on along the minus strand of NC_083105.1, from coordinate 100,248,581 downwards.
AACTCACCGCCTCAGGAGTCAGGCTCTTCTCCTGGACTGTGATCGGCTCCCCCTTCCGGGGACCCCCGCCCTCCAGGCCTTGCCTGCTGTCTGCAGCCACTCAGAACTAAGTCATCTGGGGTCCTTGGTATCCTCTCCAGATACCAAACCCAGGGCAGACTCCCAGCAAGGTCACTGTGTGTATGTGGACAGACGTATGTAGTCAGAGGGCTTTCCCATGCACGTACACACACATGCACACACACACCTAGGCCAGAGTCAGCAAGGCTGGCTGAGTCACGCAGCCAGACCACAGCTCAAGCGGGGCCAGGGAGGAAGTGCCGCCCCATTTCCTGACCCTCCTTTGCTCTGGGAGGTTCTCTTTCTGTCTCTTTGTCTTTCTGACTCCGTCTCTCCCAGCGCTTTGTTTCTACTCAGGGCCACAGCCTGCTGTCCTGGCCCCGTCACAAGGGCTCCCAGCAGCGCTGACCTCCAGGTGAGGACTTCTGGCTTCCAGACCTGCCATCCTGGACAAGTCACTTCACCACTCTGAACCTCGGTTTCTTCTTCTGTGAAATGAAGAGGCTGGGTGTGGCGACAGGGTCCCTGAGGTCCCTTCCGATCTCAGACCGGGGGCTTCTGGCCCTCCTCTAGTCTGCACAGGGTTCAGAGCGTCATGGGGGGCCAGGGCCAGGCGGGGCCTGGGGACAGGGGTGGGGAGTCCAGCTGCTCCCTGGGGCGCACACCTCGGAACTCCATGTGCTGCACACACTCGCTGGCCCCCGCGGCGGGCCAGAGAGCAGGAAGCGCCACCCAGGCCGGCTGCCCGGCAGGGAAGCGGGGGCGCCCACCCGCACCTCCCACTCCCTCCCTCCCACTCCCTCCCTCCTCCGGACCCACCTTGCACCAGCCGCCTCGACTCCGCAGCCACCGTGCGCCGCCGGCCCACAGCTGTCAGGCACCGCCCGCCCTCCCGCCGCTCCGCGAGGCCCCGCGCCGATGAACCGGCCCCCAGCGGAAGCGGCGCCGGGAGCCGCCGCCTCCGGGGCGCCCTCCGGGATCTGCGCGCGCCCGCCGCGTGGGGACCGGGCCGGCGGCGACCTCTGACTGCCCTGCGGGGGAGCCTGGGTGTCGAGGGCGGGGCTGCTGGTGACAGCCTGCCTGACTGGTCGGGCTTCCTGGGCCCCTCTGTTCCGGAGTCCCTGAGGCCTCTTGCCCCCATTCCAGGATGTTTCCAGGCATTTCTCTAAAGGTGGACATCAGTCCCCGGCCTTAGCCGCCAGGAAAAGTTACAGACTAGGTGAGTCGCCCTGAACACCTGCAACACCCAGGCCCCCTCCAGCTGCTATCTCTGGGGTTTTGTCCCTTGTACGTTTCTGCCTCTTCTGTACATTCTACCGCGGCCATGAGGTCTTGTGTGATAAAAAGCATCCAATTAATAAAGCATTAAATAAATCTTCAAAGGCCTCCCGAGGCAGTCAGGCTGAAGGATGACCCTGAGCCTGGCACACAGGGCCCTCCACGCACACTCTCTGGACACGAGCTAACTTTCCAGACTCACAGCTTCTCCCCCAAACACACACATGCAGCCACGCTCTGGCGGCCACACACCAGCTGCCCGGGGCTCTTGCTTTGCCTGGAATGCGCTTTCCCATTCTTCTCTGCCTGCGCACGAAATCCTACTCATCCATCCAGGCCCCACTGAAATGCCCGCTTCTCAGGGAATCCTTCCCCAGACGCCGGCTCCCAAAGAACTCTCAGCCCCTTTTTGGTGAACCCACGGTTCCCTTGCTGGTTTATAGATTAGCATCTCCTTTCTCTCCCCGGTTCTGCTCCCCTCCCCTCCACACCAAGCCCCGTTCCAGGAGGGATGGAAACACGCGATATGCTGTTATAAATTGCTATGTGCTGTGGACGTGCCTCTCCATGAAGCCCGGGTACCACAGGCTCACAGCCTCCCCTCGCCCCGCCCCGCCCCATACCCCAGCGGCAGGGATGCACCAGAGCCGTCCCCACCAGAGGTTCAGAAGTCTGTCAGGCCTCACTCGCCCTCCTTCTCGCACCCCTGCGCCACGCACTAGGTTTCTCTGTCCCTGCTCTGGGGTATGCCTGCTTGCGTCAGCCCCAAGGTCAAAGATGGCTGTGTCCATCTCTGAGTCTTGTGCTGTCCCGTGATACACATGTGAGGGCTGCCCTTCCAGGTAGCAGAGCCAGCTGCACAGATGGCCTGCCCTTCCCCCCGTCCCTGAGGGGAAGGGAGGACCTTTATTATGAGCATCCGAGGATTGCAAGGCCTCGTGTAGCTCATCTGATGTGAAGCCTACCCATCCCCGAGGGCAGAGAGATCAGGGGCAGCAGAGGTACCTACCACTGCTGTCGTTGTTGTTAAAAGGTAGTATTAATACTGTTACATTGCGGGTTGAGGTTGCCTTTCGAGTCCTAAAGCCATTCCACGTACTGATGCTTGTTTGCCCCTCTGGGTCCCACGAGGTCTTAAGATATTAGCGGTGAAGTACACGTCTAGAGCCAGAGACCTGGGTTTGGACCTCGGTGCTCCAACCTGTCTGCTGTGTCCTTGACGAGTTCCTGAACTTTCCTCCATTGCTAGCATGTAGGCAGTGACAGTTCCTGGATCACAGGGTTGCTCTAAGGATCTAAATAAGAGTGTGTCTTTAAAGGGTTTAGAATAGTAGCTGGTACATAAAAAATGCCAAATGCGTTGGCTCTTACTGATTCTTTGCCACTGTTCGTTGTATTATTTTACAGGTGGAGTAACTGAGGGTTGGAAAGGCTGAGACTCATCTAAGGAATCGCTGCTTCCAAGGGGCTGTTTTTCTCAGCAAACTCCACTTATTCTTTGTGAGGGAGCTGCTGCCCACCCGCCCCGGCGGGGGGCGCACGTAGAGCAGTCCGTGGGTTTGCAGGGCACGCTTCAGGGAGATGCGCTCTCCTCTTCACCCCCGCCCCCCCCCCCCCCCCCCACCCCGCCGCGTCTCTGTGTTTTCTTGCTAATGTGCTGCTCTCAACTATAATGGGAGGCCAGTTGCTCGTGTGTGGTCCCCCAGGGGAACCGTGGAAACATTCCCTGTCCCAGTGCAGGAATTTCCTGTTGGCCCTTCTTCCTTATTATGAGCGGCTACGATGACAGAATTTCCAACAGGTGGAAGCCAAAAAAACAAACAGACCTTTCAATGTTGACTCTCTCGGGCACCGTGCAGAAGGACCGCATCTGTCTTGCCTCCCAGAGAAAATGTAAATGACCTATTTTTTTAAAGCTACAGTTGTCTCTTGACCCATTGAGAAAGAAAAAAGAATCAAGACTACAACTGCTTAACATTATTTCAGGAAAAACAATACAGAGGGTATAAAACAGCTCACTAGACGGCAGTAAAAGATGAGATTTGTAGTAGGATTTTGCTACCGATTCAAGAGGTTGTAAGTCCTCCTAAGTCCCATGGAATCTCCTTGGTGACGCCTTTGGCCTGCCCCTGTCTCCTTTCGCAGTTTGTCACCTGGGCTCAGGTTTCCTCGCCTCTTTCTGCACAATGACCTGGACTGTATACTTTTTTTTTTTTTTTTGCGGTAAGCGGGCCTCTCACCGCTGTGGCCTCTCCCGTTGCGGAGCACAGGCTCCGGACGTGCAGGCTCAGCGGCCACGGCTCACGGGCCCAGCCGCTCCGCGGCATGTGGGTTCTTCCCGGACCGGGGCACGAACCCGTGTCCCCTGCATTGGCAGGCGGACTCTCAACCACTGCGCCACCAGGGAAGCCCTTGACTGTATACTTTTATTCTCTCCTGCACCCAATGCTCCCTACACAGGACGGCCAGATGATGACAAATGCAAAGCACGGTCTAGACCTGTCCCCTCTCTGCACAAAAAAACCTTCCATGAACACGCTTTCTGTGTTTTCTGAATGAAATCCAAAATCTTTAGGCTGGCCTCAAAGCCCTCGGCACCTGTGAGTTTGCTCCTGACTCACTGACGACAGGCCTTTAAGAGCCCCTCGTTTGCACTCCAGCATCAGTGCTGTGCTAACTTTGTTCTCCTGCCCAAAGGGCCCTTCCCGGCTGTCTCCATCCAAAGTCCAGGGCCAGATCCAGCTCCCACGCTGCCCCTGCGCAGGAAGCCTCGCCCTCAGCGGGAGGAGCAGCCTACACCCCACCCCCGACTCCCAACCATGTCTCCCAGAGACACCGTCGCACGGCCGCCTCACACCCAGTTTACTTCTGGAGTTGGCGTCCCAGAGGGGAAGGGAATAGAGTGGGAGACACAAACTAACTCTGGCTTTGAGCAAACCGGGAAGCTTCTCCCATCTTCAGTTTCCTCATGTATCATATGTCGTTGATGCAGGACCGACCTGATGAGGGTGTCGTGGGGAGCAGAGGGGATAACTCATGTAGGCAGCACTTAGCCCAGAGCGTGGGACTATGTCAGGGCTCACAGTGATAGAATGGAAGAAACGAGGAGAGAGACAGGGTGGGGGGAAGGCAGGGCGGGGGGACAGAAGAGAGGAGGGAATGGAAGGAAAGAGAAGGGAGAAAAAGAAATCAATTACCTCCTTTTTCTACCGGAGTCAAAGGACTTGCCTCTTCTTAGATGAAACACACACACATAACCTTCCTTGGAGACAAAGTTTGACATAAAAATGACATCAGGATCAGGGAAAGGGTGAAATCAAGTAATATTTTTAGGTCCACTGTGCACATTTATGAGCTGAATTCTATTAGAGACTTAACGTTTTCAAAATGGGGAAAATGGTGGCAATCACCCATCCACCCCCATGCTTTCCTGCTAAGGAAATGGCAAAGGGCAAGAGCTGGTTAAGAGGCAGAGTTCAGACTGAAAAGCTTTCAGCCCAGAGCTCTTACCTTCCTTGTACATCACTTCTCCAGGCTTGGGAAAGACACAGTAAAAATCTCCTGCTCAGAGGGTAACTTCCAGCATGAGTACGTAAAGAGTTGGATAAACCAGTTCTCCAAAAAGCAACTATAAAGCTTGGTCAAAACTGTCACAAACAACCATTTCAGCCCTCCAGAAATTGACCGAAAACATGCCACAAACTGAGAAATGTTTGTCCACGAAAACGACTGAAGCTGTTCGCATCCCCAGAAGCTCTGTTGTTTGATGGTTCAACCAGGGCAGACTGGAAAAATGAGCAGCGTTTTCTCATTGCCAGAGTGGCCTCTTTGTATTTGGAGAGGTGTCAGTTTAAACAGTGACCTCAGAAGCAAGCGGACAGGGAGGGCCAGCAGCTCTGCTAGCTTGAAACTGGTGAGCAATGGACTGGTGATTACCTGGAAATTTAACAGGAAATTGAGGGAGGTGAAGCAGCCATGGGGAGATGGATAAACTCTCCACGTATCAGGGGTTGACCCAGGTTGCAAACACTGCACAGACAGGAACAGCCCACGTCACCCACACAATGCTGGCCAGTGGAACCTGCCCACATGTACGGTGGAGATGCAAGGGCTTGATGGAAAACAGAAGCCTGCGCAGACTTGAAAAAAAAAAAAAAACCTGTACATTGGAGTGTGCTGCCCAGCTCACTCACAGATTTATCAGCAGAGAGTGGAAGTCTTACTGGCTCACGGTACTTGAGCCCAACCTGTGGCCAATCTTTGGTTGAACACTGATCTAAGAAGACAAAGGATGACTACAGAAAGCTAGGCTCAAGAATAAAACACAAGAAAAACAAAACAGCAGAGGCCTTCATGGACGCACCCTGCAGAGGTGGTAAACTTAGCAGATTTAGTGCGTGCAAGTTATTAAACAAACACACACATACCAAAAACCAACACCATTAGCGGAAAATTAGAAGACATCGTCGCTAAATATACTATGTAAAATACCCAGTTTTCACCAAAGAAATTACAAGACAGGCAAAGTAACAGGAAAGTGTGACCATATTCAGAAAAAAAATTGCAATCAGGAGAAACTGTCTCTGCATGTCCCTAAGATGTTGGGTTTATCAGACAAAATCTTTACAGCAGCTATTATAAATATGTTTAAGTAAGTAAAAGAAACTATGTTTAAAAATTTAAGGAAAGTACGACAACAATGATTCAATGAATTTTAAAAACCTCAATAAAAAGGTAGAAATTATACAAATGAATCCATTCTGAAACAATGGAGGCCACAGAGGAATGGACTGGCATATTTACAGTGCTGAAAAATATCTGTCCACCGAGAATTCTATATCCAGCAAAACCATCCTTCACAAATGAGAGCAAAATAGAGATATTCCCAGATAACCAAAGACCAGTATAATGTTTTACTAGCAGACACACCTTACAAGAAATACTAAAGGAAGTCCTTTAGGCTGAAAGAAAGTAACACCAGATAATACTCAAAACTACAATAAGAAATGAAGAGTTCCAGAAATGATAAAGATGTGCGTAAATACAAAAGACTCTATAAATATATTTTCTCATTTCTTCTCCTAACTTCTTTAAAAGAAGTTGTATAAAGCAAACATTATAACACTGTATTATTGGGTAGAAACAGCTATGTAGAAATAGATATGATAATAATGGAACAAAGGAGGGAGAGGAAAGGAAAATATATCGAAACAAAGTTTCTAGAATTAATTTAGTGTTATTCTCAATTAGATTGTAGCAAGTTGAGATGCATATTATAATACTTAGAGCAACCATCAAGAAAGTACTAAAAATATAGCAAAAAAATCAACGGAGGAATTAAAATGATACACTAAAAATAGTTATTTAACACAAAAGAAGGAAGGGAGGAGGAGAGGAATTAAAAAAGACATGAGAAAAATAGAAAATACCAAAATAGCAGACCATATACCAACCATATCAGTAATTACACTAAATGTAAATGGGCTACTGTGATATTGTGACTTATGATAAGAAATATATATTTGGTCTTTGCCCATGGTTTCTGACTCACAGCTCCCAAAACCCTTGGGACTTCCTAAGTGATTAGAGCCATAGGGGCATCTTTTGTTATAATATTTGGTCTCCTGTCCTCAGTTCCCCAAATAGCTTCAGAGTCAATAAAGGTAAAAAGGGTGTTGTGTTATTTATAACAAGCCCCTTTCCACCACAACTGAGTTTATATTAATGAGATGACTTTTGGAAATCCCCTAAAGATGGGGGAGCTAGTTGGCAGGGGAACCAACCATGAACTGAGAGTTGGAACTTTCAGTCCCACCCCCTGATTTCTGGGCAAGGGAGAGGGGCTGAAGGTTGAGTCAATTACAATAGCCCACGATTTAAACAATCATGCCTATGTAATGGGGCCTCCATAAAACCCCCAAAGGATGGGGTTTGGAGACCTTCCAGGTTGGTGAACCAGAACACTTCCATGTGCCACCATGCTGGGCGCCAAACTCCACCGGGACAGAAGCGCTTTTGTTTGGGACCTTGTGGTGTGTATCTCTCGATCTGGCTGTTGATTTGTATCTTCTGATATCCTTTGTTTCCTGAGTTCTGTGAGCAACACTAGCAAAGTAATCAAACCAGAGGAGGGGGTCGTGGGAGCCTCCAGTTTATAGCTGGTTGGTCAGAAGCACAGGCTTGTGCGACTGAACCCTCAACCTGTGGAATCAGATGCTATTTCCAGGTAGTGTCAAAATTGAATTGAAAACCCGTATCATGTCGGAGAATTGCTTGGTGGTGTGGGAAAAAAGACCCATGCATGGAACTGGGTACAGAATTGTCACTAAACACTCCACTTAAAAAGCACAGATTATCAGACTGAATAAAAAAGAGCAAGACCCAACTATATCCTGTCTACAAGAGAAGTGGCTTGGAGTCAAAGAAACAATGAGATTAAAAGTAAAAGAATGGAGGAATTCCAGTTCCAGCTGTAACAGTAAAGAGCTTGGAACTCATCACTTATATACTTGTGACGAGATAAAAGCTGAACCAACTGAAAATAAATGAATATCTTAGAAAATGAATATCAGAAAATGGATGTCACAGGCAAGGCACCATCCTGGGGGAACAGGTGAATATGGAGAACCTCAGCCTTGATCAGCTCATCTGGGGAAGAAGTCGCTGTGGCCATAAAAGGGTAGGAACACTTAAATGATAATTTTGATGAACTGCTGGAGGCTGAGTGTGGATTTGCTAGGAGTGAGAATCTCCTGGAGGTGCAGTTTTAGGGAGCCCCCCCATTTTTACTAGTTCTACTTTCAGGAACCCACTGGATTCTTAAGGTCAGGACCCAACACAAATTCCTTCATGTTCCAGGCAGAGGTTGGGGGAAGTGACCATTTTTATATATGCCCAGAACATTCTCCATAACGAAGTTCTGCTCTCCAAGGGACCAACTTTACCAGAGCCTTATCCACTGGGGCGGGGGTGGGGGGGAGGGCAATTAACCAACTCCAGTTCCCTAGAGCCTTCCTGTCTCACCTGAAGGTATTACACACTATTATATATAAAATAGATAACCAACAAAATCGATAACCAACCAAAATAGATAACCAACTACTGTATACTACAGGGAACTCTACTCAATATCTTGTAATAAGCTATAATGGAAAAGACACTGAAAAAGAATATAAATGTATATATATAATGTGTGTATGTATAACTGAATCACTCTGCTATACACCCGAAACTAAAACAACATTGTAAATCACGTATACTTCAATTAAAAAATAAACGGAGGGCTTCCCTGGTGGCGCAGTGGTTGAGAGCCTGCCTGCCAATGCAGGGGACACGGGTTCGAGCCCTGGTCTGGGAAGATCCCACATGCCGCGGAGCGACTAGGCCCGTGAGCCACAACTACTGAGCCTGCGCATCTGGAGCTTGTGCTCCGCAACAAGAGAGGCCGTGACAGTGAGAGGCCCACGCACCGCGATGAAGAGTGGCCCCCGCTCGCCGCAACTAGACAAAGCCCACGCACAGAAAAGACCCAGCACAGCCAAAAATAAATAAATAAATGAAATTTTAAAAAAAATAATAAAAAAATAAACGGAAACAAAGAAAAAGAAAAAGACAGGAGGAAAATGACATAGGTCAGAAACTTGGATCTGTATAATCAAAGGGAGAACATCAGGAAAGGAATAAGTGAAGTAAAATAAAAATTTTTACTTATCTTATTCTTAATTGATCTAATTGATAAATATTTATTTAGAGTAATAGTAATAACAATATTTGGGGTGATTATACCATATAGATAAGTGAGTGACAGCAATATTATAAGGGGCAGGAGGAAGAAATTGAGAAGGAAAAGAAAGAGGGGAAAATAAAAAAGAAACAAAGGACAAGTGTAACAAATATAAGATGGTTATAAATGCAGTAGATATTAATCCAATGTTATAAAATATCACTTAAAATATGAATGTCAAATACAGAAATCAAAAGACCGAGATTGTCACAATGAGTAAAAACACAAGACCCAACTATATGTTGTCTATAAGAAACCTAATTTAAATATAAAGACACAGATAGATTAAATGAAAGGGGTGCACCACGCTACACTAATCAAAGGAAAGCTGCAGGAGCTACGTTAATTTGGCACATCAGACTGCAGAACAAGGTAGGTTATCATGGATAAAGAAGGACATTACCTAGTGATACAGGAGTCAATTCCCCAGGAAGACGCAATCCTTAACATGCATGCACCTGACAGCAGAGTGGCAAAACAGAAAGCGAGGAGAAAGAGACAAATCCACTATTATAGTTGGAGACTTCAGACCCCTCTTTCAGTAACTGATGGATTCAGTAGGCAGAAAATCAGTAAGGATATAGTTGAACTGAATAGCACAATTAATCAACTGGATCTAATCAACACTTCAACAAAAGTAGAATACACAGTCTTCTCAAACTCACACAGAATATTCAGCAAGATAGACACATTCTGGACCACTAAACAACATTTATACACAATTTAAAAGAATAAAAAAAATACAAAGTGTGTTCTCACCACAACAAAATTAAAGTAGAAATCAATAACAGAAAGATAGATGGGAAATCCCAAAATATTTGGAGATTGAACCACACGTTTCTAAATAACTCATGGTGAAAGAAGTCTCAAGTCAGTCTACCTACCTCTCCAACCATTACCTACTTTCCTGTCTCAAGAGAAATTTTAAAATATTTTGAACTACATGAAAATGAATACAACTTATCAAAATTTGTCGGATTCAGTGAAAGCAGTGCTTCAAGGGAAATTATAGGATTGAATGCATATATTAGAAAAGAAGAAAGATCTAAAATCAATAACCTAAGTTTCCATCTTAGGAAACTATAAAAAGAAGAACAAATTAAATCTAAAGTAAGATCTTAATAAACAAAGGTGAAATGGTCATGGATGGGAAGACTCAATGTTGTTAAGATGTCATTTCTCCCTAATTTGATTTTTGGGAGAAATGACAAGTTGATCCTAAAATTTTATATGGCAAATGGAAAGACCTAGGGTAGCCAAGACAATTTTGTGAAAGAAAAAAAAGTTGGAGGATTTACACCACGTGATTACAAAACTTATTAAAAACCTTCAGTGATCAAGGCAATGTGGTATTGGCATCAAGATGGGCATATAGATTATTGGAACAGAATTGAAAGTCGAGAAATAAAACTTTACATTTATGGTCATTTGATTTTCAACTGAAGTAACAAGACAATTCAATGGAGATATGATAATCTTTGCAGCAAGAGGGACTGGGATGGGGGATATCCATAATCTAGATCCTTCTCTCACATCACACATAAAAATTAACTCAAAATGGAACATAGTCTTATGTGTAAGAGCTAAAACTATAAAACTTTTAGAAGAAAACATAGGAGAAAAATCTTTGAGAAACCTTGTGAAAATCTTTATGGCTCCAACACAAGAGCCATAAAAAATGGATAAATTGCACTTTATTAAAACTAAAAAACCTTTATGCTTCAAGAAACAACCTTAACAAATGGAAAAATCCAGCCACAGACTGGGATAAAATATTTGCAAAACATGTATTTGATAAAGGACTTGTATCCAGAATATGAAAAGAACTTCTACAACTCAATAAGAAGACAAACAACCCCACTGAAGCATGGATAAAAGACTTGAATAAACATTTCACCAAGAAAGACATATGAACAGCTAATAAGCACATGGAAAGGGGCTCAACGTCATTAGTCATTACAAAATGCAGATGAAAATCACAGTGGGACACCACCACACACTCACTAGTGTGCTCTATTTAGAAGAACAGTATTGACGAAGATCTGGAGAAATGGGAACACTTACACCTTCCTGGCAGGAATGAAAATGGTACATCTACTTTGGATATAAACTTACCCCAAACCCAGCAAATTCACTCTAAGGAATCTATCCAAGAGAAATGAAGATGTGTTCACACAAAGACTTGTAAGTGAACGTTCACGGCAGCATTATTCATAACAGCTCCAAGTTGGAAATAACCCAAATGTCTCCCAGCTGCTGAATGGATAAACCCAATGTGGTATATGCACTCAACGGAATGCTGTTTGGTGCTAGAAAGGAGTGAAATACCTGTGCATGGATGAACCTAAACAAATCATGCTTCAAGAAACCGGTTGCAAAGCCTAAACATATTATATGATTCATGTATATTAAATGCCCAGAAAAGGCAAACTACAGAGACAGAAAGCAGATCTGTGACTACCTGGGTCGGGAGGTGGGAGTCAGTGTTGACTGCAAATGAACTTAATAACATGTTTAGGATGACAGCAATGTCCTCAAACTGGCTTGTAGTGATGGTTGCACAACTCTATACATTTATTAAAAATAATTAAATCATATACTTGCAAGGGGTGAATTTTAAGGTATGTCAATTATACCTCAATAAATCTGTAAAAACAAAGTCTGATGCCCAGGACTGATTCAGCAAGGGAGACGTGCCCTCTGGAAGACGTAAGCCCAGAGAGACAAGTACAGACAAGGACATCCTGCTGTGACATAAATTCCCTCTCCCTCCCCATGACCCACCGGGCTGAGTGAACGGTAGCCCCAGCCAAAGCCAGACCTGGTCAGGTCACACCTTCCCAGTGGTCCATTGCCCCTGTGGGCCCTTGGATTTCACTGTCACGAGCTCTGGGACATGGTGTCAGGTTTCAGCCGCCTGCTCAATACTTTTTAGCATCACGATATAGAGATAATTCTGATACCTGTGATACTCCATGTGGATTTATTATAAATCTAACAAAAATAAAATAAGTAAATAAATCTAACAAAAATAGATTCTCACCTACAATCTTGGCTTTTACACACAAAAAGAACTAAATGTACTTTAATGCTTTGTACTTGCATAACCTGGGTGACACATTCTGCCCCAACAAGAATACTTATCAAGCATCTAAAACATACTTGTTGTTTGTCCCCCAGGAATGAGTGTATGCGTGTGTGTGTGTGAGTGTGTGTGTGTGTGTGTGTGTGTGTGTGTGTGCGCGCGCACGCGCGCACGCTCCAGGAGACCTACGTGGTAGATGAGGCCTGGAGATGTCATTTGGTGTCTTGAGTGTTCTTTGAGGGACACATCTGGGAAGGAATGAAAGGCTGACGTCATCACTTCCTCTGCCAACTTTGCTGCTTTGGGACTTTTTTTTTTAAGGAAAGAATTCTGTTAGGGCTGCAGCTGGCTTCCTCCAAAGAGGGATCAAACCAGCACATTTCCTGCTCTTGACTTTCTCTTTTACTCTGGACTCCGTCGCCAGCTGAGTTTTCCAAAATTCCTTAACTACTCATTTCTTGATTCTCATTCATTTCACAACAGATGTTTATGGAGCTCCTAGTTCGTGCAAAAGGCTATCTTAGATGCTGTGGGGCATACAGAGATGGCAGAGAATGGCCCGTCTTCGAAGAGTTTACAATCCAGTCCCAGCAGGAGGTAGACAAGGTGCACACAAATACCTAAACTGGTAGCTAACGTGGTAACACTGATACAAACTGAGCCGTCAGAGTTTTGAGGAGGCGAGAAGCCTTTGAGGGGAAGAGTCAGGAAAGTCTTTATGGAGAAAGTATTGCTGAAATCAGACCTTCAGGGTGGATGTAACTGTGAGTGACAGAAGCAAAGATACGTACTTGGAAGTAGAGGCTTTTAGAGATGGGAAAGCACATGATGTATTTGGGAGAAAAACCATATCGTTTTGCTAAAATACAGAATTGTGCCAGGGAGCAGTAGCTCGAGTCTATAAAGATAAGTTGAAGTCCAGTCACGTGGGACATCGACTCCCAGGCCAGATTTTGATTCACTTCTGGGCAGGCAACGTGAACCTTCTCTGACTCAAAAGGCACGTAAATGATGGAGATGCAGACTCGGGCTCCATCCTGACCAGCTCCGTAAGTCACACCTGGAGAAGGTCCCCATATGGTCACAAAGCATGGATGGTTCTCCTGGGTGACCTTTAATTCCCATCCAGCCTGAGGCTGAAGCTTGGGGGGCCCTGGGAGGCCATGAATGGAAAATGAACTCTCATCTTCTGAGGCCCTGTGTGGCCACGGCCAAGTGTGGATCTTGGGGATAAGAGCTTGACCACTGGGGGATGTGCCCCGGACGCGGTCTGCTCACAAGTCAGTCTCTTCTGAAGCTTAGAAAGCGAGGATGGCCTTCCTGCATGCATGGTCTCTCGTGTTTCAGGGACCAGGTGGGCTGGTCCCTACCGCTAGCATGGTCAGCCAATACGGCGCCTGCGCCCATGCTGTTTCAGGATCTGTCAGATAAATTGGTATTCATTCCACTGTACAGACAAAGGTTCTTAAGTGGAGGCCAGGCAGGCTCAGGTAGGCTGTCGGAAGAGTTTAGAAGGTGACAAGTATGCAGAATCTCTCCCAGCTCTCCTCCGGGGATCATTCCCTAGACGACTTGGCTGCTGGTTCCAGGAATACAAAACACCTGCTGGGGCCCGAAGCCCTGCAATGGAAGCAGAAGGGGAGGGCGCAAGCGAGGGTTCCTGTCTCAGAGAGAGGGATGGAGGGGTCAGGGATGCACTAAGCCAGACGACTGACTTTAAAAAAACATTTTATTGGAGTATAGCTGATTTACAATGTTGTGTTACTTTCAGGTGTACAGCAAACTGAATGAGTTATACATATACACATAGCCACTCTTTTTTAGATTCTTTTCCCATATAGGTCATTACAGAGTATTGAGCAGAGTTCCCTGTGCTACACAGTAGATCCTTATTAGTTATCTATTTTATATATAGCAGTGCGTATATGTCAATCCCACTCTCCCAATTTATACCCCCCCCCACCCCGCTTTCCTTCCTGGTAACCATAAGTTTGTTTTTTTCATCTGTGACTCTATTTCTGTTTTGTAAGTAAGTTCATTTACAAGACAGTAGCTTCTGCTTAAATACCGTGGATCGGCCCTGAAATGGAAAAGGATGAGGGTGGGCGCTGGCTGTGACAGCTGGAAAATTAAACTGAGTTAATACAGAGACCGTGACAAGCCAGCAAAACACAGGCCACCAGCATTCCAGAGAAGCTGCCGTCAGAAGCCAGGTCGAGATTCGGGCTGCTCAGTGGATTGAGTTAGCTGGACCTCCCTGGGCTCTCTTCCCACTTCAGCCATTGGCAAGCTCTGTTGAACGTGGGCATTTTTTCCTCTGCTGAACTGATGACCTCCGACGTGCCACCCACCCCTGAAACTCTCCACTCCTTTACCTCAGTAAATTTCACTACCTGGGCTCAAAGGATACGAAGGATCTGAAAAAGTCACGTGGTTCTGGAGATTTTAAATGTTTTGAAGCCAAAAAACTTTATATTTAAAAAAAAAATAGCAGAGTCCTGATCGGACAGTTAAATCGGGCTACTCACTTTCTGGCATTTTCTTTGAGTGTATCACACACACACACAAAACACCATTTCTAAAGTCAGAAGAGAAGACAAAGAATTAGAAGTAGACTCAGATACGATATTTTAGGACATGCCTAACCTGCAAAAACCTGGATTTTAATTGAAAATATCTTCAAGTCTAATTAAACTTGTAAAATTTTTCTAGAACGGAAGCCAATTCTACAAATCAGGCCGTCAGTTCTCCTCATTCCTCTCCAGCCGCGAGCTTCCACGCGTCTCCATGCTCATTCCTACCCCTTGCTCTGGACTGTGCATCAGAAATCGATGGCATCACATCCACCCGGACAAGAAAAGTCTTTCACTCCTTTTCCTCACCCTGACACCCTCAGTCAGCAAGTCCTGCAGATTCAATCTTCTGCATGTATGCTGACTGACAGCTCCCCTGCTTCCCATCCTGACACTGACTGGCAAGGTCAAGGCCTCATCATCGCTCACCTGAACTATTGCCATGGCCCTGGAAACGAGCCATGTCTCCTTATTCAGGGTGTGCACCCTGCATCAGGCTCTCTTAGGCCCGGGACACCGTGATGAGTAAGAGAGCCTCACTCACACGCTTCTGGACAATACAACCTCTAAGTTTTATTAAGTAATGAAACCTCTAAGAGCCGGACAATAAAACCTCTAAGTAAGATCACTGGAGATTAGGGTAAGCTCTAGGAAGAAAGCAGAGGGAGAGGTAGCCGAGGGCCGAGGGGCTACACAGACAGTGCAGCTCTAGGAGGACATGGGGAGCTGAGGCCTGGAGGAGGAGAGGCCGGCCTCACCCAGAGCTTCCCAGGAGGAGGAGGTGTAGAGCGTTCTGGGGACCCAAAGACAGGAGGCTGGAGGCAGCAAGCAGGAGAGGCTAGTGCAGGGCGAGGCTCGGAGACCGAAGGATAGAAAGCCTTGCGGTCCTCAGGTTGGAGCTGGGATATTTTTCTAAGTGCAGTGGATACTAATGATAGGTTTTAATCAGGGGGTGGGGGGTGTAATGTAATCTGACTTATGTTTTTTGGAAATCACTCGATTAGCATTTGGCCAGTGGACTGGAGGGGGTGAAATGACTGAAGAGAGGGCAGTTAGGAAACTACTGAGAGGTCACTGTGGCTTCGCTGAGCCGGATAGTAGAGAAAGTGGGGAGAAGGGGATGGATCCACTATGTGTTCTGGGGAAGGACCAGTCTTGATGTGTTGGTGTGGGGTCATGAAAGAGGAAGAGCATGTCTGATGGGAACTCACTGGTGGATGGTGGTGGTATTTATCATGCTGGGGAAAATGAGGGGGAAAGCAGGTTTTAGACAGTCAAGTGGAGGCCAAGAAGTCTTTTAGATACAGGATGCTGTGGGTCAGGAGAGAGGCTGGAGATATAAAACTGGGAGTCATCACTCAATAGATCCTATTTAAATCAGGAACGAGGTGAGATCACCTGGCAGCAGTGGAGGGGGTGCAGCTAGAGAAGACAAGACGTGAGAAAGGGAGGTATGAGAATGCCCAGGATGGAGCCTTGAGACCCTCCAGTATCTGGAGGTCAGGAAAAGGAGGGACAGCCAGCAAAGGAGGCTCTGATCTTCTCAGAGCTTAATCCACCCTTCATGCTGAGGCCAGGGTGACCTCTCCAAACTCAGATGTGGTCCTGACTCCTGCCTGCTAAGGCTCTCCCCGGTTCTCTGATGTCCCCCCTCCCCCGAGTAAATCTAGCCCCTTAGATGGTACACAAGTCCCTTCACAATCTAGACCTAACCTTCCCTTCCGGGGTCCTCTTCCTCCCTGCTTTTATCACACACTTTAAAATCATGTTGATTATCTGGGCACACATCTGTCTCTGTTACTAGATGTAATTTAAGGAAAAGGATTGTGTCATTTGCATTTTCAATGCCTGGCATATAGTAGGTGCTCAATGACATTTGCTGAACAAGGGGAAAGAAGGAAGGAAGGAAGGAAGGGAAGGAGGGAGGGAGGGAGGGAGATTCTTTGTGTGAGAACCAAAGAAGAATACATGGCAATGTCTGTGCCATCTTCTTCCCTGGCATTTTTGGAAACCTTGAAATCTGGGTTGGGATGAGAAGACTGCCATCCAGAGGTAGAGAGATGCAGGAATGGACCCTTTCTGAAGTTTTCCCAGAAATGTAAACCACTGAGCAGGCAAAGCTGGAACTTACACCAAAGTAACCTTTGTAAGAAGCCAATTAATAATAGCAATGTTTGCAGTGACATGGTACTATATATAGAAAATCCTCGAGACACTACCCCAAAACTGTTAGAACTAGTAAATGAATTCAGTAGAGTTGCAGCATACAAAATTAATATACAGAAATATGTGGCATGTCTATATGCTAATAACAAACTATCAGAAAGAGAAATTAAGAAAACAATCCCATTTATAATCACATCGACGAAAATAAAATACCTAGGAATAAATCTAACTAAGGAGGTAAAAGACCTGTACTTGGAAAGCTATTAAGACACTGATGAAAGAAATTGAAGACAACACAAACAGACGGAAAGATGTGCTGTGTTCTTGGATTGGACAAATTAATATTGTTAAGTGACCACACTACCAAGGCAATCTACATATTCAGTGCAATTCCTATTAAAATACCAATGGCATTTTTCACAGAACTAGAACAAATAATTCTAAAATTTTTATGGAAACACAAAAGACCCCCAATAGCCAAAACAATCTTGAGCTGGAGGAATCAGGAGCCCAGACTTCAGACTATACTACAAAGCTATAGTAATCAAAACAGCATGGTACTGGCACAAAAACGTATAGATCAGTGGAACAGGATAGAGAGCCCAGAAAAAAACCCCACACACTTATGGTCAATTAATCTAAGACAAAGAAGGGAAGAATACACAGTGGGGAAAAGACAGCCTCTTCAATAAATGGTGCTGGGAAAACTGGACAGCTACATGCAAAAGAATAAAACTGGACTACTTTCTCACACTATATACAAAAATAAGCTCAAATGTATTGAAGATTTAAATGTAAGAACTGAAACCATAAAACTTCCAGAAAAAAACATAGGCAGTACATCCTTGGACATTGTTCTTGGCAATATTTTTTGGATATGTCTCCTCAGGCAAGGAAAACAAAAGCAAAAATAAATAGGACTATGTCAAACTAAAAGGCTTTTGCACAGTGAAGGAAACTATCAACAAAACATAAGGCAGCCTACTGAATGGGCAAGGATATTTGCAAATGATATACCTGATAAGGGACTAATATCCAAAATTTACAGAGAACTCACGCAACTCAACATCAAAAAGACAAACAACTCGATTAAAAAGTGGGCAGAGGACCTGAATAGACATTTTTCCAAAGAAGATATACAGATGGCCAACAGGCACATGAAAAGATGTTCAACAACACTAATCATCAGGGAAATTAAAACCACAATGCGGCATCATCTCACACCTGTCAGAACAGCTACTATCAAAAAAGACAACACACATACACACACACATATATATATACATACATACACATACATATTCACATATATATACATGCAATGTATATTACTGATGAAATATTACTCAGCCATTAAAAAATGAGATCTTGTTATTTGTGACAACATGGATGGATCTAGAGGGTATTATGCTAAGTGAAATAAGTCAGATAGAGAAAGACAAATACCGTATGATCTCACTTTGTGTGGATTTTAAAAACAAAACAAACAAAGAAAACAAAATGGAAACAGACTCATAGATAACAGAGAACAAATGAGTGGCTGCCAGAGAGGAGGGAGGTGGGGGGACAGGTGAATAAGGTGAAGGGAATTAAGAGGTACAAACTTCCAGTTATAAAATAAATAAGCCACAGGGGTGTAATATATAGCATAAGGAATATAAATAAAATATTGTAATAATTTTGTATGGGGACGGATGGTTACTAGGTTTATCATGGTGATCATTTCACAATGTATGCAAATATTAAATCACTACCTAGTACACCTGAAAATAACATAATATTATACATCAACTATATTTCAATTTTTAAATTTTTAAAATTAACCTTGTGCATGCCTATGTGAAATATCACTGTAGGGAATATTTTTATGTTCTAGTTTTTATCTGAGTCAATTGTTTCAGGAAATACGCAGGGCTGGTTTGGCTCTGGAACACTATATGCCATTCACGTATTTATAAAAGACCCAACTTACACCCTGTTTCATGGTTCGGCTAAAACCACTAAATACCACAAGTAATAGAAAGAAGAATGGAATAGGAGTAAAAGACTGAATCTTATCGCAGTTATGTGATCTCAGGAAACTCATAGAATTTTTTATCTGAACATTGGATTTCTGAAATGTGAAATGGGAGAATTTTCGCGGCATTCCTCTGTCAATCTGTTGTGGAGAACAAACAAAATAATGTGTATGAAAACATTTTTTAAGTGTTAAGAAAATTTTATTGAGGAATAATTTGTATGCAATGAAGTTCATAGAGCTTAAGTATACAGTTCAATGAGTTTTTTTCAACACATGTACACACCTGTGTAACCTACACTTCAATCAAAATGCAGACATCACTACCACCCCAAAAAGTTACCTCTTCCCAGTCAATATTCCTGGGCCCTGCTTCAGATCCAAACACATCTCTCTTTTTCTTCACTGTAGATAATATATATATATTTTTTTTTAATTTTTATTTTATTTTTTTGTCTATTCTGGAACTTCAGATTAACAGAATACTACAATATGTATTCTTGTGTGTCTGGCGTTTTTCCCCAGTATAATGTCTGTGAGATTTATCCACATTGTTATACATCAGTAGCTTATAACTATTTTTTATTGAATAATATGCCATTATTTATCCATTCTCCATTTTGAGTGCAATTGGATGCGCTTTGGCAAATATACATACCCTGTAACCATCACAACAAGACAGAACACTTCCATTACCTCCAAAAGCTCCCTTGTGCCCCTTTTACCACCAAACCTTTCTCACACCATGACCCCAGGCACTACTGTTCTGCTTTTTATCACTATAATTGTGCCCTTTCTAGAACTTCATATAAATGCACTTACACACTGTGTAGACTTGAGTGTCTGCTTTTACTTACCATGCTGTTTCTGAATTTATCCACATTGTTGCATGTTATCAGTAGTCTTCTAATGAATGAATGTATCACAATTTGTTTATCCCTTAACTAACTGATGGACACTTTGGATGTATCTAGTTTGGGGCTATTATTAATAAAGCTGCTGAGAAAATCCGTGTACAAGTAAATCTTTGTACAGATGTATGTTCTCGTTTCTGTTGGATAATTACGTAAAAGTGGGATTGCTGAGGCATTTA
Organism: Lagenorhynchus albirostris; assembly: GCF_949774975.1. Lineage (NCBI taxonomy): Eukaryota > Metazoa > Chordata > Mammalia > Artiodactyla > Delphinidae > Lagenorhynchus > Lagenorhynchus albirostris. The sequence continues at coordinate 100,228,526 of NC_083105.1, read as the reverse complement.
GTAACTTTATAAGAAGCTACCAAACTGTTTTTCCGAAGTGGCTGTATCACTTTTGCTTTCCCATCAGCAATGTATGAAAGGTCCCATAGCTCAAGGACCTTGTCACCACTTCATATTGCTAGTCTCTTTACTTTTGGCCATTCCAGTGGATGTGTAATGGTATCTCAATGTGGCTTTAATTTGCATTTCTCCAATGACTAAATAGTGTTGAGCATCTATTCATGAGCTTATTTGCCAATCATATATTTTCTCTGGTGAAGTGTCTGTTTAAATCTTTTACACTTAAAAAATAATGAATCATTTTTCTTCTTACAACTTAATTGTAAGGGTTCTTGTTTTGGATAAAAGTCCTTTATCAGATACATGTTTTGCAAATATTTTTACCTAGTCTGTGACTTGCCTTTTTATTTTCTTGAAATTGTCTTTCAAGAGCAAACTTTTAAATTTTGATGAAGTTTAATTCATCAGTACTTTTGGTTTGTTACTTTTTGTGTCCTACCTATGCCTACCCAATGTAACAAAATTTTTCTCCTATAGTTTCTTCTAAAGTTTAAAAAATGTTAGCTCTATGTTTAGATTTAGAATATTGTGAGTTATTTTTTAATGTATGGTGTGACATGAGTCAATGTGTATTTTTTCCCACATAGCTATCTAATTGTTCCACTGCTATTTGTTAAAAAGTTTACCTTTTCTCCCATAGAATTCGTGGCTTTAACAAAAATCAATCGATTATATATGTGTGGGTCTATTTCTGGACTTTCTTGTCTGTCTTTATTCCAATATGATACTGTCTTGATTACTGTAGCTTCTAATATATCTGGAAATTGGGTAATGCAAGCTGGTGCAAATCTTCTCCTTTTTCAAAATTGTCTTGACTACTCTAAGGTCTTTGAGTTTCCATATAAATTTAAGAATCAGCTCGATAATGTGTCTAATTTATAGAATAACTTGAGGACAACTGACATCTTAACAATATTCAGTCTTTTCATTCATAAGCATATAGTTTTGTTTTGTTTTTTTGCGGTACGCGGGCCTCTCGCTGCTGTGGCCTCTCCCGCCGCGGAGCACAGGCTCCAGACGCGCAGACCCAGCGGCCACGGCTCATGGGCCCAGCCACTCCGTGGCATGCGGGATATCCCCGGACCGGGCCACGAACCCGTGTCCCCTGCATCGGCAGGCGGACTCAACCACTGGGCCACCAGGGAAGCCCCAAAGCATATAGTTTTTAGTGTAAAGCTCTTGCATACATCTTGGTAAACTTTAAGTATTTCATGTTTTTTGACACTATTGTAAACAGTATTATCTTTATCCCAATTTCCAATTATTAGTTGCTAGTATATAGAAACACAATTGATATGTTGTGTATTGTCCTTGTATGTGCAATCTTGCTAAACTCTAGTTAGCTCTATTCACTTTTTTGTAGGTTCATTTTTGTAGTTCTGTTCACTTTTCGTAGATTTACTTTTTTGTACATATTAAGAGTATGTCAACTGTAAATATTGTTTTATCTCTTCCTTTCCAATTCACTTCCTCCTTTCCCTTCCTTTTATTCTTTTTCTACTTGACTTCATTTCCAAAGAGCTTTGGTATAACGTTGAGTAGAAGTGAGGAAAGCAAACATCCTTGTCTTCTTTCTAATTTTAGGGAGGGAGCCTATAATTGTTCACTGATAAATATGATGTTAGCTGTTGGCTTCTCCTAGATTCCATTCATTAGTCTATTTCCAGTTTGCTGTGTGTTTTTTATCATGAATGAGTTTTGAATGTTCTCAAATCCTTTTCCTGCATCTATTGAGTCGATCATGTGGTTTTTCTTTTTGTCTACTGATGTGATGAATTATTGATACATTGCTTGATTTTTAAAGATTAAATGAATATTTCATTCCTGGGACAAACTCCACTTTGCCAGGATGTTTATTCTCTCTATATGTTGCTGGATTTAATTTGCTAATATTTTGTTAAGGGTTTTTTGCATTTATGTTCTTGAGGAGTACTGGTCTGTAGCTTTCTAGTACCGGTTTTCTCCACTCTCCGAAAGTAGAGCATTCTATGAAACCTTCTTTAAGCCGAAATGGCATAAAGCAAAGAAGCAATGACCTTAGGATACATCTTGCTAATGGATGCACAAAATAAATCGAGATAAAGCACGGATGCTCACAGACACAGTTCAAAGCGGTGGAGGCTTGAGGCTGAGATGCGGAGATGCTGAGTGTTGCTCCTGGGGAAGGAGCTTGGCCGGGCCACTCTTGCTGCTGCTCTGGGGTGCACACTGCCTCTCTAATGGCTCACTACAAAACAAGTGTTGAAAGCTGTTTGCCTTTTTCCATAACAGCAAAAATCCTCTTCGGATTTCTTTCGGTTAGCAGAAACAGGTACTAATATAGGTCTTTCATAAAAGTCAAGTGGCACAAAGCGAACTTTCAAAAAACATAGGACACCTGTAATAACTTTGTCTGGTTTGGGTATGAGAATGATGCTGAACTCATAAAACGAGTTAGGGAACACCTTTTCTCTTTTGCTTTATAATAGCATTTTTGTAGGATTGGTATTATTTCTTCCTTAAATATTTGATAGAATTCACCAGGGAAACCATTTGGGTCTGGAGTTTCTGGACAAGTTTTAAGTTACAGATTTAAAATATTAAATAGATATGTGAATTTCCAGTCCATCGCTTTCTTCTTGAATGGGCTTTGTTAGTTTGAGTTTTTCAAGGAATTTTTCATTTCATTGAAGTTGTTGAGTATATTGGCATAAAGATGTTCATAATATTCCCTGGTTATTCTTTTAGCGTCTGTAGAATCTGTAGTGACATCCTTTTCTCATTGCTGATACTGGTAATTTGTGTGTTCTCTCCTTTTACTGACCAGGTTGGCTAGAGGTTTATCAGTTTTATTGATTTCTTCAAATGAACCTGGTCTTGGTTTCATTGATTTTCTCTAATTCTTTTCTGTATCATTAGTTTATCCTTTTATTTTTATTATTTCCTTCCTTCTGCTTACTTCAGGCTTAACTTGCTCTTCTTTTTGTAGTTTTGAAGATAGAAGATACGATTATTAATATAAGACCTTTTAAATTCTCGAATGTGATCATTCAACGTGATAAATCTTTCCCTAAGCACTGTTTTAGCTGCATCTCACAAATTTTAGCATGTGTGTTTTCATTTTCATTCAGTTCAAAGTATTTTCTAATTCTCTTTTTAATTTCTTTTTTGACCATGTGTTATTTAGAAGAGTGTTAATTTGCAACTATATGGGGATTTTCCTGATATATTTATGTTATTATTTTTGTTGTGGCCAAAGAACATAATTTCAAATACTTTAAATTTATTGAGACTAATTTTATGGACCAGTATATGGTCTATTTTGGTGAAAGTTTCATGTGGACTTCAAGAAAATGTGTATTGTGCTTTTGCTGGGTGGAATGTTCTATCAATATCAATTAGTTCATACTGCTTGATAGTATACTTTTCATTTCAGACATTATATTTTGCATCTCTAGAAGTTCTATTTGGATTTTTTTTACATATTCCATTTTCTTCTTCAATATGTTAATGTTTCTCTTTACATCTTTTAGCATATATATAATTGTTCAAGGTCCTTATCTGCTAATTCCATCATCTCTCTCCTTTTTTGATCTATTTCTATCAACTTATTTTTTCTCCTGGCTGTGGGTCATATTTTCCTGCCTCTTTGGATCCCTGGTAATTTCTTATTGTATGACAAACATTGTGAATTTTATGATGTTGAGTGCTGGATTTTGTTGTACTCCTTTAAAGAATGTTGGGTTTTGTCCTGGAATATGATTAAGTTTATATGCAGGTATGTTTATTCTTTTAGAGGCTTGCTTTTAAGCTTGCTAAAGTGGGTCCAGAGCAAAGCTCTACTATGAAGGATGACCCTTCTAAGAACTCTGCCCGATGTCCTGCGTATTGTAATTTTTCTCCATTCAGGTCAGTGGAATGGGAATTATCCTCAGCCTTGTACGAGCTCTGGTAATTGCTCAACCTACTTCTTCCTGATGATTATTTCTTCAGGCTTGTGGAGTTTTGCTGCACACAAAGGCAGACCATCAGCCATAGACTGGAGGGGACCCCTCTGCAGCTGTCTGGGGCTTCTCTGCACCGCAAATTCTAGCTGCCTTGGCCTCCCCAACCTCTGAGCTCTGATCCATTTAATGAGACTGCAGGACTTCCTTTGTATCCCCTTGCCCTGCATTGCAGCCTGTAAACTGCCTCCAGACAGTCAGCTGGGGCATCACAGGGCTCCCCTAATTTGTTTCTCTTCTTTCAGAGATCCTAGTCCTACACTCCCTGTTGTTCAATGTCTTCTAATTTTTTTTTTTAATAAATTTATTTATTTGTTTATTTTTGGCTGCATTGGGTCTTTGTTGCTGCGCGCGAGCTCTCTCTAGTTGGCGGCGAGTGGGGGCCACTCTTCTGTTGCGGTGCGCGGGCTTCTCATTGCGGTGGCTTCTCCTGTTGCCACGGAGAAGGCATGCGGGCTTCAGTAACTGTGGCACAGGGGCTCAGTAGTTGTGGCTCACGGGCTTTAGAGCGCAGGCTCAGTAGTTGTGACGCATGGGCTTAGTTGCTCCGCGGCATGTGGGATCCTCCCGGACCAGGGCTTGAACCCGTGTCCTCTGCATTGGCAGATGGATTCTCAGCCACTGTGCCACCAGGGAAGCCCCTGTCTTCTAATTCTTTAGGGCAGGAGGGAAGTTCCCAAAGCAGTGGCTTCTAGTCTAAGTCCCGTTTATGTACATTAATTCTCATTATAGCCCTCTGAAATAGACACTATTATTGTTATGCTCATCTTATAGATGTGGAAACTAGACACAGAGGAATGAAAGATCTCTCCCCAATTCATGAATCTGGTTAACGTTAGAGGTGAGATTTGAACCCAGGAAGTCTAGCTCATGGTTTTAAGCGCTGTGCTATATTGCTTCTCAAGTAAGTATCAGAAGTATAAAATCCCTAAAACACACTTAGATATTTGAAGAAAGAGTAGGATGTCACCCTGGTCTCAAGTTTAAAGAGGGTGCATTTAAAGCATGGGCTTTAGGTAGGCCGCATTTCCATGCCTACAGGATGGCCTGGGGCTTGACTCCATTCATGCGGACCTGGTACAGCTGGGGGCAGACGTCCCATAAATACTAAGAGACACCAGTGCTGGAGTGGGCAGGAGAAGGAAGCATGCTTCAATATAGAAGAGGGCGCCTTGGACTGACCCTGGCACCGCCGGCATTTCAAAGAGTGATGTGTTCAATTTGCCCAGCAAGGCTGAGAGTCAGCACTTCGCGGCACGGACATGATGGTCTGGAGAGCAAATCAAGGAGGACACTTTGCAATTAGAGAAGCTGCTATGGAGGCAGGAAAGTCGGGGCTGTGCAGAGAGCAGTAACTGCTGACTGCACAAATAGGCCACCATCGCAAGCAGAGGCAGCAGACCGGACGGATGCCTGACTTCCCCTCCTTCACGTGCAAAGAGCTGTCTTCGTTCATCATCCTCAGACTCACACCCTCAGGCAGTGAGTGGGGTCTTTGCAGCTCACCAAGTCTGTGCCCCAGACCCTACAAACGTCAGTCTTACACTCTCCAGAAATCTCAAGATTTCAGGGGGTAAATGCTATTTTGCACAGTACAAGCTTATCACCATTTTTGAAAGTAATAACTAAAGAGGCTCTCAAAAGAGTGATCTGTCTTTTAATCACTGACGTTTTTACTCAATCATTGAAAGAAAGCTATCGTAACGCGGCATTGGGCATTTGCTCAGTTGAAAAGCCCTCAGCATTCTGCATAGTTTTCCACAACAGTCTTTATAACACCCTGTCTTGCTTACCCAATACCTTGGCAGCCAGCAGACTGCATTTTATAGCTCTACTCCAAGAGATGTCTTCATGCAAACCTTCGGTTTTTTGGGTGCAAATGCCTCTCTGAGTCAATCTATCTCCCTTTTGCATGACGATGTTTTGGGCTTCTTTCCATCCTCGGGATGAAAAATCTACCTTCCATCTGTGCCAGTTATTAATTTAATGTCTTTCAGCTCCAAACCCCCCATCTTTCTCCTGCTTTGTAACACTGGAGCTGGACGCTACAGGCTAGGTTTCTTGTTGCCAGCTGGCTGGACGTGAGGTTTGGACAATAGGAGTGTGGGTGGGACAATGCAGGGCTGGGAAAGAAGGGCCTTTTTCTTCCCCTTCCCATTGTCTGTTTCTCAGAGCAGCTGCAAGCGAGCGGGCATCCCAGTGGCTACTCACAGGGGCGGCAGGCTGCCCTTGGCGGTGAGCAGTGGGCGTCTCCATCCTGGTCACCATCACCCATCACCATGCTGCAAGCAGCGTGTTCCCGTGACACAGGTAACTCTCCTCTGGGGTCTGAGGCCAGCGTGCATGTGGGCCCTTTACTCTGAGTTTCTAAGCTTCTTCCCTGTTCACTTTCCCCTCAGTCTCCAGCCAAGTGGCTGCTTCCTGCAGTTACTGGCTCTCTACCCCTTAGAGTTCTCTTGGACCCCTTTTCACAGTTGCCAACCCCTTCTACAGGCAAAAGTCTCTTTATTAAATTTCCCCGTTCAAACTTCCGCTGTGATTTCTGTCTCTTGCCTGGACTCTGAGTACGCTAAGTACACTGCGGTGTTTGATTTTTATTTTTGAAGAAAGGACTCTTTTTTATTTTGCACAGAAGACTCTCTTTTATTAGAAAGTGTGTGTGTGTTTGCATGTCTTTGCCATTAACACAGGTTTAAAGTGGCAACTTAGCACCGTGGCTAAGAGCACAGGAAATGAAGCCAAACTGGCTTTGCCACCTCCTAGCTGTGTATCTCTGGGCAAATAGTCTCCTTGTGCCTCAGTGTCCTCATCTGTAAAATGGGGATAAATAGGCTTTTACCATATAAAGTACAATGTGCCCAGTTAAATAGGAATTTCAGATAAACAACAAATAATTCCTTAGTATAAGTGTTAGGGGAACCATGACTAAAACCCCCTGCCCTGGCCAGGTTTGCATGAGTTATCTTACGACAGGAGGTCCTGGTAAGGAACACAGAACTAACAAGCTACCACCGACCGGAAGAATTCAGGAAAGGTCAAAAGGAGAGAGGAGCCTCCAGTCCATATGTCCTACCAACCTCCCAGAATCCTTCTCGCTGGAATCCATCCTGGCTGAGCGATGTGTGGGCCACCAGGAAGGACCCTGAGTCAGAATGATTGGCCAGAGACAACCTGGAAACTCACCCCATCAGAGACTGCAAACCACGTGGCAGAGCAGTTCTCCCGGGTTCCCCTACCCTCCTGCTCTCCGCCCAGGGGGCGGGGGGTCCTCCCCAATAAAGTCTCTAGCTTTGTCAGCACGTGTGTCTCCTCAGACAACTTATTTCTGAGTGTTAGACAAGAGCCCACTCTCGGGCCCTGGAAGCGGTCCCCCTTCTTGCAACATAAGTATGTTCCAAATATTGCAGGGGTGTCCATCCTGTTTTTGTACTTGCTAAATCTGGCAACCCTAACGCCACGTCATAAATGGTCAGATGAGTGACTATGTGTGAAGGGCTTGAAACAAACTTGGCCCAAAAGATCACAGGAGTTGTCACTCTTTCGCTTGTTTGTTACAGGGTAGCAGTGCCATTTTCCAGGGATGCTCTGCTGTGAGTTGCAATGTTCCTGCTGTGTTCATTGTTCCGTTTAGCTGCACTGCCCTTGCAGCCTTCAAAGCTGCACAGCCAGGCAGTCTTTTTGGCGGGAGTGGCCACTGATGAGATGATTATGCATCGGACCCCGGGAAGCTCAATCGTAGTCTGGGCCCTGATCCATGAGGCAGTCTGCAAGAAGCGTGCTGTCCAATAAAGCAGTAGGAGCAGGTTAAGCCCATCAGGATTTAGGCTGGAGAGGATGGAGGAGATGGACCGGCGAGGACAAAAGGAAAGAAGAGCAGATACACAGAGATGAGAAAATGTGTCATGAGAGAGACACTGAGGCAGAGAGAAGGAGGACAGGTGTCTTAAAACTGCTGGAATCCTGGTACTGTTTCCAGTTCCAGCTCTCACGTCATCCTGCAATGAACCCCCTTTTTCCTCTTGAGCCGGCAGAAACGTCTGCTCCTTGCAAACAACACGCACAGTCCCCCCACCCGCCAACCCTCACAGACAACCAATCAAGGAAATGACTACCCTAACCTCATGTAACTAATGACTGTCTTTCAGGCTCTGGTAGGGAGGCTGGGGAGAAAAGCTGAAAAGTGCCATCTCTTTCCCTGAGGACCCTGGCATCTGGAGGATGGAGAATTCGGGGTGAACACATGCGGAGACAGTATACTACCCAGTAGATGCGGTGTGTGTGAGGTATGGTCTGTGTACCTGCGGTGCGTGTAAGGTATGGTCTGTGTACCTGCAGTGTGTGTAAGGTATGGTCAACTAGCTCACTTGGTAGGAATTACAAGTTCATCTCCTGGTAAAGTTAATGTTTCCTGAAAAATATAAAGCATTCTCACACTAGCAGAATATGAGATGGGACAATTTTTTCCTTTTCTTTCCTTTCGCTTCCAGGCATTGAACTACATCTCACATTTGGTGCAAGGCTGTAACCGAGCAGGAACCTATGGGGTCTTCGGGGTCAGACCCCTCCCTGTATCCTCTGCTGTAGCTCCTCTCTGAAGGACCCAGATAATAGTACCTGATGCACATTTCCTGAGTTGTTTTACAGATGTGAAACCCCCCACCAAATAGGAGAAGTTAACTACTTGACGACCGTGAGCACATAGACCCCAGGACTCCTGGAGGCTGAGGACTGATCATGGGAACCCCTGGGACACTGCCCTGGTACCTCACCAGCAGCCAGTTGGAGAACTGTGCACAAGTTGATCACATACTCTGGGACTCCTCTCCCTCACCTGGCCTTTAAAAATCCTTTCCTGAAACCCATGGGGGAGTTCGGGTGTTTGGAGTACTAGCTGTCCTGGACTCCTTGCTTGGCACCTGCAATAAACCCTGCCCTTTCCTTCCCTACAACCCAGGGTCAGTAGAACGGCTTTACTGCCCGTGAGCAAGGGGACCCAAGTTTGGTCCGGTAGCAAGGTAAGTGTTCTGGAGATTGCAATCTTGGGAAGGTAGAAGGAACACAGAAAGCCAGAAGCCTCAAGCAGTAGGAGAAGCAAGGCATCTTAAGGGAATAGGAGTACAAACACCGTATTTTTCAAGTGCATGTATGTATACTCACTTATAAATTACATACAAGTGGGTATATGTGCACATGCGTACGTGCATGCAAACACACATGTTAAAGACAGGCTGACAGTGAGACGATCTGCCACAGCGATAATGCTTAGAAGACCACCAGGCAATCTACTCCGAGGGATCACAGAGTCGCGTTCACCGTGATCTCTAAATACTGTGAAGCGCATAAGGACATAGTCCTTAGCCAGAGGCTCGGGGTCACAGGAAAGAGGATGAAGAAGGGTGGGAGGGGGAGCTGATAGTGTCAAGGCTCCAGGCGGTAAAAATTCAAGAGAGACCAAGGACAGTCCTTGAGAAACTCAGCTGAGACCCTCTGGAGGGGTAGGCGCGGTTACTGTCTATGGGACGTCAACCCCAGGGCGCCCTCTGGCGGACGGCGGCGGCTGTAGCCAGCGTGGACCCGCGCACGTTCAGAGCAGAGGATCGTCCTTTCTCTGGTTTGAAGAACTCACGAGCCCCTTCCCTCCCCCACCTCCAGCTCCTGGTAAATACGCAGGACTACACCCCGGACTCCCAGACCCAGGAGAGTCAGGATTGTTACGAGAACCACAAAGAGATTTCACTCTCCTCCCGGTCAGTCATTCCCACTAGTCAGTTTTTTCCTTCTAGAGATGTGTCCCTACCTTTCTGATCCAGGGGTAAGGATACCCCTTATCCTTGGGAATTAGGACAGGTGAGCCATGGAAGGCTGCTCTATTCATTCACAGACATGTGTGAGCCCAGGAGGCACTGGGCACCGTGTTAGATGTAAAGTACTTGCTACAGTCCAGGCTGTGCTCTAACACTGAGGGGTACTGACCCATCGAGCTGTCACAGCAGCCCTGGGAGACAGGTGATGCTTTACTGGCAGGGCAGCTGAAGCACAGAGGGGCCACACAGCCTGCAAGTGCTCCTAGCAGGACTTGAACCCAGGGTGCCCGGCTTCAGAGTCTACACTGCTAATCACCGCACTGCGCTGCCCTGGATACAAGTGTATGGCAATAGGCCTCACCCGCGGAGAATTACACAGTCTGGTGGGTGTATTCCCAGAGCTCACTACCCTTTCAAAGTAGGGGTCCCAAGTCCCAGCTCCGCCTGCCCTGTCTTCGCTTCAGCACAGAGGACGAAAGTTTTTGAAAACCAAGGCCAGTGCCACCGAAAATAAACCCGTGTTTCCCCTTCAGCCCTCACCTTAGAACGGGCCAGTCCCTGCCCTAAAATGCTAATTAGACCGTCTTCTCCAGTGATGGGATAACAAACCTTCAAGAGACAATTGCTTCAGGCTGATTCATTCAATCCAAGAAAATTGTGTGCAAATTAAATCATACTTTCCTGGTGAATTACACCGTAATGACAAGGAGGGAATTTATAACTTTCTTAAAAAGGAGTCTCAGAAGACCAACATATTTGGTCAAAAAGTAAGAAATTCGCCAGGAGAACTCAATGCACAAGGCCCGCAGGTAGCATGCACCGGATTTCAGTATTAGCTATTTCTGATGTAGCAGTTAAATCCATAACAGCCTTGGTCCTCTGTGACCTGAGTCTGATCATCAGTTCCCCGCAGGGGATTAGTGACCCAAAATGAGAACAAATCAACTGAAGGAGAGAAATATAAACCATAAAATTGGGCTGTTGACAGAGATCCTGCTTCCCATGGTTCAGCTGCCAGACTGGAGGTGACGGAAACTGGCCCTGCGGGTGGACGCAATGCTGAGGCCCACGCTGGCCAGGCAGTAACACACACTCAAGTATCAGGGCGCCAAGCATCCCTAAGGAACCTGGTGACCCCCATGCCGGTAGACAGCTGGGGACCTGCCTCCCCTTATAGGCTGAGCAGAGCAGGTTGGGGCCAGCTAGACTCAGGCGGCCGGATACCAGGACTGGTCTCCAAGGTAGGCGGGGATTTAGTCCCTCATACGATGCAACTTATGTCTCCCTCACCCTGGTGAACAGAACTTGCTATCCCATCACAGGAGACTAAGCAAAGGACTAACGTCTCTTGGGCTTTTCCTCCTTGATAGATATATAGATATAGGTATATGTATAGATACAGGTATAGATATAGGTATAGGTATCCATATACTTAGATAATTTTGTATATTCCTGGGTGAGAGAACTCGCGTGGCCTTGTGTTAAGTGCCGGGCTTTGGAGTCAGACAGATGTGAGTTTACATCCTTGTTAGTTACTGAACCTGGGACGTGTCAGTCTCTCTGAGCTTCTTTGCTCATCGGTAAAGTTGGGATCATGGTACCAGTCCACAGCATTGTGAGGATTCACTGGAATAATGTACATTATTCTGCAGCTATTAATTGTTAGGAAATTCACATTTAGGTGTGACTTGTGAGATCTGTGTTTGCCAAGAAAGGTGAAAGCGTGTCGTGACAACCCAAGCAAACCCGGACTAGTACAATTTCTGAGCTGGAAGAGATTTGGGAGCTCACCTGAGCTGGGGACTGGGCTGAAAGGAGGAAGAGGTGAAAAAGGTGAGGAACTAGGGAATTCCGAAGACACGTTTCATCTGCACTGATTCATTCCCTCCAAAACCTTTCCTGAGTCTCTCCTATGTACAAGGGGCCACGTCAGATAGTCTCCTTGCCCCAAACATTGTTAGAGGCTGGGGCAGCGGGGGAGATGAGGCACGAGCCCACCTCGTGATCAGCCATGAGAGCAGCCCTAAGGACAAGTGCGTGTCTGCCTGGAGGGTCGTTCATGAAGGGGCGACCTCGCTACGTCACCTTCCCTAGGAGGTTGCCCAGTCCAGCTGCCTGTCTTTCCTGTCCTTAAACATCCTCAAGGCAAGGAATTCCACTGCTGCCCTTGTCACCAATTCTGCGTTTTAAAACCATGACAGGAATAAGGACCTACTGTATAGCACAGGGAACTCTACTCAGCACTCTGTAATGACCTATATGGGAACAGAGTCTAAAAAAGAGTGGATAGATATACAGCAGAAACGAATACAACATTGTAAATCAACTATACTCCAATAAAAATGAATTTAAAAATAAAATAAAATAAAACCAAACCACGATAGACAATTCTTTTTGATGTCTCCGGAAATATCTTGTTCTGTAGTTTCAATCTGGCCCCTCTGGTCTGTCCTCAGAGAGGATGGAGGGCATCTGGGCACCATCTTCTGCATCACAACCCTTTAGGGGGTTGGAGACAGTTAAGAAGTTCCTCCAGAGCTCCAGACACAATTGCCCATCATGGACTGACAGAGATAACAGGACACAGACAGGTTCCTTCATTTTCACGCAAACAAGTTTCTGCCAAATTTAGTGACATGGAAGACAGTGCAATTGCCTTTGGCCAAGGACAAGCTGTTGGATGTAGGCAGGGGCAAGGTGGCTAGTGATTTTCTCCAAAGACAATAAATAGACTAGGATGCACCCTGGGACCACGTCATCGCTATTAAAACCCACAGAAGTTCATTCTACAACTGCAGTTTTAGGGGGGCAAGGGAAGTCTGCTCCCCACCCAGATGGCCACCTCCTTAGGGAGAGGCAAGTGGCAAAATGAGGAATAAAGAGAGAAATCAATGTTATATTTTAATTTGATCCTAAATAATTTGAGGTGGTACTAGCAGTTTTTTTTTTAAATCCATTTACTACCTCCTAAATCCTTCCTTCAGAAAGACCATTTCACAGACACACAATATTCCATCTTATGTATGTACTGAAATATATTTTTCATTCTCCTATTTTGACCAGGTATGTTGTTTCTAATTACAGGCAGACCTAGAGAAACTGTGGGCCTGGTTCCAGACCATAGCAATAAAGTGAACATCTCAATAAAGTGAGTCACGTGAACTTTTGTCTTCTCAGTGCATGTAATAGTTGTATTTATCCAACACAGTAGTCTATTAACTGTGCGATAGCATTATGTCTAGAAAAACCCATATATATACTTTAATTAAAAAATACCATATTGCTAAAAAAGGCTAACCATTATGTAAGCCTTCAGTGAGTTGTAGCCTTTTTGCAACAGTAACATCAAAGATCACCATAACAAATATAATAGCAATGAAAAAGTCTAAAATATTGTGAGAATTACCAAAATGTGACACAGAGACACGAAGTGAGCCAAATGCGGTTGGAAAAATGTGCTGCCAGACTTGCTCGACACAGGGTGGCCACAAACCTTCAATTTGTAAAAACACATCTACGAGGTGCGGTAAAATGAGGTGTGCTTGTATTTGGTCTTAAAAGATAATGTTACAATGATCATCTTTTTATATTAAAAATAATGTCACAGAGAAGAATGTAAAGGCCTTTATTTAGGCTCGAACACGATCACCACTATGGATTCTATTCTGCTGGCTTCCCAGCAATTTCTAGAAGAAAAGAAAGCCTTAGGACCTTTTGGTTGCTCACAAGGGCAGTATTTCCCAACCGTTCAACCAGCATGGTGCTCAGGTCAGGGAGACATTAGTTCCACTGTGCTCCGTGCTGGGCACATTAAATCGGAAACAGTATCTGCTCCAGACGCCACCCTTCCCAAGCCACATGGACAAGCATCTAGAAGAGTTCAGAGAGCAGCTAAGACCCGGAGCAGAAAGACCCCGAGCTCACCTCCTCTCACGAGCACACCAACAATGCGACTATCTACAGAACCACCAGAACCACCATCCATGAAAAAGACCCGAAGGGTTCAGGAAAATCCAATCACTGTCAGATGAGTATCGGCTGAAAGACGTGAGAGACTTAACCCTGAAGAAGAAGACCGAAGCTATGAGATCACAGATTTCAAATATAAGGAAGAGCGTTTGGGGGAAGAAGAATTAGAATTGCTCTGATGCCTAAAAGCTATAGGAGGCAGATTTCAAAAGATGTGGCCCTAGAACAGTTAAAAGTGAGAGAGCGAGCGCGCTGGCGGCCCCTCGTGGATTTAGAGTTTGCCTTCTCCCCGCGGAGGACCACGAGAACAGAAGAGCTGGGTGAAATCAGAAAAGGCCTGAGAGCGAGGCAGCTGGTCCTCCTGTGCCCTTGCATGCTGGCATTCTTCACGATGCCTCCCCACCGCCTGTCACTTCCCACCGCCAGTCACTTCCTATGCTCGCCTTGGGGGAGCTCATTTGCTTCCGTGGCTCAGACGAGCTACTAATCCAAACGTGACCTCCAAACCTCTATCCCTGGTCCTGATCTTCCCCTTGAGCTCCATTAGCACCCAGAGAAGAGTCTTTTAAACTGCAATGGATCAAGGTCAGACTTCATTATCTTCCTGTCTGCATCAGTCAGGACTCTCTTTTGCAAGTGTCAGAAACCCAATAGTAACTACCTACGGCAAAGAGGACAATTTATTGGCTCGTGTTAATCAAACTGGAGGACAGGCAGGGATGAAACTAGTTTCAGGGATGCCTGGCACCAGAGGCTGGAAGGCCACCGGAACTTTCTTCCTTCCGTCTCTCACGTCTACTTCTCTCCATATGTTAGGTTTTTTTTTTTTCTCCTACTGAAGATGAGCTTTTCCCAAATATTAGAGACATAACCATTAGCATCTCTAGGTTTGGAACTTGACAGATTCAGCATCAGAAAAAAAAAAAAAAAAGGCCCTTACCCTTAGTCACAAGTCAAAATTCAGAATTATCATGGAAGGTGTCAGATTAGGTCACATGCCCATAGGTTGGTCAAACACTCTGGACAGTGGAGAAAATAAGACAATATGATTGAACTAGCTTGTATCTGGTATCCACCCTGAGAACAATCATTATAGCCAAGGAGATGCCTTTTGTATTAAAATATTTTTATTATTTTTAAATTAAAAAGGTAGTTCTTGTTAAGGCTCACTTATTCAACTTGGGTCAGGAGAGAACAGGTGCGCCCAGGTGTGTCTGCTGTTCCCAGGAGACGGGAACAGCACCAGGTAAATAAAACGTGAATGTCCACCACGCTCTCCAGCGATGCTCTGTGTTCCGTATTCTTAATCTCCACTAACGACATCTCTACTTATCCAGTCTTGCCGACTGTGCCTGAACTTCCTAAAACCTTTGGTCAGTTCCCCAGACAAAATCCAAACTTCTTTGTTTAGAACGCAAAGCCCCTCTCAACGTGGCCCAAGCCATCCCTCTGGCCGTACCTCCGCTGACTCAGCTGCTCCACTCTCTGCTTCCCAAACAAGCACACGTGGCTGCCACGCCTGCTCACTATTCCTCGGACACACAGCCCCCCTCCAGCCCCGCATGTTCACCCACGCTCATTTCTGCCTGGATTGGACTATCTTTTTTCACTCTGTCACCTGTATTTTCCTTCAAGATCGAGGTAGAAAGTGGCCTTACCCTTAGGTTAAACCTACCCTGCTCTCCAGGTGCGTCTGACCCCTTTGTATTTCCCAGGACATGTGAATTCATCTCTCTGATCAACACTTATCACAAGGAATTATCATTTATTTGTTGACCTGTGTGTCTCTTTGTGAGGCCAAGAGCTCCTGGAAGGCAAGGACTGTCCATTGTTCACCTCTGAAGTCAGTTCTAGCACTGGGCCTGGTACGGGAAAGGCTATCCCCAGGCACATAGTGGACGGTCATCAATGTTTTGTGGTTTCTTTAAGAAATGTTTTTACTGAAGTACAGTTGACTTACAATGTTGTGTTAATTACTACTGCACAGCCAAGTGATTCAGTGATATATACATATGCATTCTTTCTTTATATATTCTTTTCCATTATGGTTTATCATAGGATATTGAATATAGTTCTTTGTGCTCTACGGTAGGACGCTGTTGTGTTGTTTAACGACTAAAGCAACAATGAACAGTTTCTACTTTCGAGAATTCATTTGGTAGTTTTAATAGCTGAAACTTCACATTACCAAAACTCCTTAGTTCCTTTTTTTTTCTCTAGGAAATGAGAGTGAATTAAAGGCTAATGAGTGGGTGAATCTGGTTTCATTATTTCCATCCAAAATACTTTATTCAAGTTCGCCAAATGCTATTGTAACAACCATTGCCCCATATTGCCATACACTTTTGAAGCTTCTTCACTGTCCTATTAGTCCGAACGGTAAACAGACTTTCATCTTCCCTGGGCTCCAAAGTGCACCCTGCGCTACTGACAAGTGAATGGACAATGTACCTGTGGAGCTGGCTACATGCTAAACAAGGCAAATGCCTGTTTTTCAGTCCTGAGGCTTTTCCCTAGATTAGCAGGTTTCAGCCGCAAAGATTCCAGACAGTTGTGCTGTGTAAATTGTTATTACAATTAAGAGCATTTAGTTTTGAGTGATCTAACTTTGCATACGCATTAGAATTTATTCAGAATGACCCCCCATGTCATTCCCCTGCAATTTGCTTTCTCACATAGAAGACGAAGGCATGAAGTCAGCCAGCCAGCTCCTGCGAAGCCGTTGTGCTCCCTCTGCTCTAGGTGGGGACTTAGCACCCAGAGTCGTGCCAGTTACCTTATGCTTCACAGCCCCAGACATTTGGGGGAATTCCTTGAAATCTAGATTCCCTATGAGGATGCTCCCTGCCTGTGGATGTCATCTAACCTGCATGGCAGCAGGGAACACCCCCGGTTGGTATCATTCCTCTTATTACAATGGACCAGACTCTCAAAGGTCACCTGGCAAGAGCGTACACTTTCTCTCAAACACCTCTGGCTAGGGACTTCCCTGGTGGTCCAGTGGGTAAGATTTTGCACTCCCAGTGCAGGGGGCCTGGGTTTGATCCCTGGTCAGGGAACTAGATTCTGCATGCCGCAACGAAGATCCCACGTGCCGCGACAAAGACCCGGTTCAGCAAAAATAAATAAAAATAAAATAAAAGAGCTACAAGGACATATTGTACAGCACTGGTAATATAGCCAATATTTAAAAAAAAAAAAACAAAAAACCTCTGGCTCCACTGAAATACCTCAATCTCTGCTACTTCATCCTTTAGTATACTTTGCTTATTATTTAGTGTTCTGTCTACCCTCCTTTTTATGGTCCAAGTCTGATGCTAAACTGGGAGAACTGGGAACATAAATTGCTTTGCAGGAGTGACCTTGTTTTTATTTTTGGCGGCTCTGAGAGACTGAGAGCTGTGGATCACAGAAGGCAAGAGCTAGAATGGGCCTTAGACCACCCCCTCATGTTACAGATGTGGAGCTGAGGCCCAGGGGGAGGAAGTGACTTGCCAAGGTTGGGGAAGAGCCAAGATGAGATGCAAGTTAACGCAGGTCACTGTAAAGCCAACGCATATACATGCTCATATTAAGACAATGAGCTAGATTCTGCCAGAAGGAACGAGAAGAGAAATTACAACTGGCCCTGAGGACCTGACGGTCGCTGATGGCGGGTTCTTAACGCAGGCCACAGTAATCTAGGAAGAGCCAAAGCATTAGGTGCTATTGTCACTGTTGATGATGAAAATGTAGGAAGACTTCTCAACAGAGTCCTCAGGCTGGAAGGAACTCTTATCAACAACCTGCTCCGCCCCCAGCCCACCAGGCTGTCTGGAAGCCGGGGGATGGAATCTCGGTCACAGATGGATTCTTATTCGTGCCGCTTGGCCTGTCTGTGCCTGGTTTTCCTCTCCTGCATCTTGTGCTCTTACGCTCCTTGAGAGACGAAGGCCTGTGCTGAGATCTGACCCTAGCTCTCCACTGTCACTTTTCCCAGGCCTCTGGGCCTTCACCCTGGCCTGACAGATGCCCTCCTCTGGGAAGGGCTCAGCCAGGGATAAAACTGTGTCTAAGTGTGGAGCAGCCAGTGTGCATCAGACACTGTACCAAGCGCCTTCATAGCCCAGTCTCGGGTGATTCTCACAGCAGCATTAAAAGACAAGGGGACAGCAGCTCACAGAAGCTGGGCGACTTCTCCCAGCCCACGTGGCTAGAAAGTGGCTAAGCTGCGTCTGTAACATGCAGTGGTCTGACTCTGAAACTTATGTTTTTCATTACATCACATTGCTCTGCAAACAGAAAATGCTAAACCCAGGACACACATATTTTTTAAATGTTGATCTTGTAATACATATAGTTTTTAAATGGAGGATATCAGAGCCCAGAGCAGGCAACTACAGCCACATTACAACGAAGTTACAGTAAAAGACGGATCGCTGGCCCCATGACCACAAAGCCTGTGGCTGGGGTCTCTGCCAGCTCTGAGACTGACACATGACCCGGGAGTCAGCTTTTCCTGTCCTCGCAGCAGTGACAAATGACTACCTGACCCCACCTCAGTTTCACAGGAACGGTATGAAATTTTACCTTTAAAAAATCTGCAGTGTACCAAGTTCAATCCCTCGGACTTTGAGAAAGTATTTCAGAAATGTGTGTTGATATGTCACAGATTCCAATTTTAAGCTACGTTTATGGCCCAACTTCTGGACACACATTTGGTAAAGAGCACAGATATGCAGTGTTCCGAGGTGGTGACTTTACAATTGTAAGAAGGTGCGTCTCTTATCTGTGCCAAGGAGGGTGGTGAAACTCTGGGGCGCCATACCTTAATGATGGCACAGGGCATCCCGGGAGGTAGCCTCATGGGGAGATAAGGAGGTAGAGAGTAAGCAAGAGAGAAGTTACAGGATTCGAGATTGTGAGTTTACTTTATCTGATGCCTGAAGAGGGAAGGTTTGAAGGGTATCTTTGTATTTATGGACTCAGAAAGTATCCCCAAATTATCTGCTGGATGACATAAAATTTCATATGAGAAAAGGAAAGAAAATAGGATTCAATGATAGTATGTAAAGAGGTTACCTGGGAAGCGCTTTCCGACAGGCCAGATTCTAAAACATTTGAAGAGGTTACTGTTGGAAAGGGGCCTGCTTTTCCCAGCAGTTATTACAAAAGGGATGAATACAGACCCAGATGGACTTGACCAGGGACGGCGCCACCTCGTGGCAGAGGAGACCAGGTACCTTCTGGATGGGCCTTCCACCCTGTTCTCTGAGGCTTAGTTCCTGACTTTGCGGCTTGGGCTCTGGGGTGAGATGCTGCCCTCTAGTGCCCTGCTGCTCCACCCTCAACAGCATCTCACTGCCCAGATGCCAGTCTGATTAGGAACCCCCAGCATCGTGGTGTCGGTCCTCCACCCAGACAGAATCGCTCTACATAGCAAAGCCATTCAGAAAACATTAAGTTGTTTGTTGAATTAAAATATCCTTCTGAGAAAACTATGAGAGGAGCCAGTCCAGTGTTGGGATGTGAGGATGTCGAGTTCCCTTACACGTCCTGAGTGTGGACCGCACAGGGGTGCAGCGGGGAACACGCAGGACACCCGGTCTGGGTATCTTTATTGGGCAGACACAGTCCGAGGGGTGCAAGGTACGGGGAGGGGTGGCAGGTCTAAACTTCATGCTGAGTTTCTAGCCCTGCCTCGTGGGAGCAGGGCTTGGTTGTTTGGGAGTTCCAGACAGGATGGAGAATTTCTTGGTGGGCAAGTTGAAGAAGGCATTTCAACTAGCAAAATGGAGTGACACAGACAGTCTTTAAGTCTCCCTTATGCCTGACTCTGAGTTCCTTGAAGGAAGGCAGGGTTTTCACCACTGTATCCTGCCTGACAGTGCCTGGGACCTAGTCCAGATAGATACTCAGCTAGTGCTTTGTTGACTGAATGAATATATTCACTTACAATTTCCCTGGGAGAAGAAAACTAGTCCAAATAAATAGTTCATTAATAGGTTGAGAGAGAAAAAGAGAACAGCCCCTGACACTTAGAACCTCGCCTGGCAACTGCACTGCCATGTTATTCTCCCATTGCTCATAAACTCACGGAATGCCAACCTTGGGCAAGGTTACAAGGAGACTATGACCAAATGAGACACAGCAAGGCCACCTCATAATTTTGTCTAAGCACAGACAAAAATAAGGTCAGTGTGCCACCCACAGAACACCAAACACCCATCCCTCGGCCACAACGAGGGCTGCTGCTGCTTTACAAATTGCAGCTTATCCACAGGCTTGTCTCTCCCTCCTGCAGATAAGACCTAATCGTAGACCTGCCTGTCTGCTTCCTGGCAGCCTCCAATCTAGGGCAAAGCCCCATTTCCTTAGATGTTCCCCCAATCCTCAATAAGCTCTTTCTAGCCCCTCTTCCTGGGACACTCCACCGCTCCTGGTCTGGACTCTCACTCACTACAACCCTGCCTATTTAGCTCCAGGGCTGCTTCTGCGAGTGTCTGGCCGAAGGGCATTGACCAAGTAAATGTTAAGGAGAAACAAAAAGAACCCCCAGTGCAGCGGGGATCCTGTAAGGATCCCAGGGCTGTGAGAGTTGTGTTCGTTACAGAACACTTCCTGAAAGAGGAAGGGTCTTATATATTAACACCCGATAATACTTCCCTAGGCGTTATCCTAAGCACTTCACAGACGTCATTTCATCATGCAAGGTAGCACTATTGTTATCCCTATTGACACATGAGGAGGTGAAGCACAGAGAGGTTAAGTAACCTCCCCAGGGTCAGGCGCTAGGGTTCAACTAGGTCCTCTGACTCCAGAGCCCAAGCCTCAGATAAACAGGACTCTGAAGGCAGAAGGAGGTATGTAGCGTGTGTTCTGGGAGGGCGGGAGGGGGCAGACAGGCAGGCATGAGCAAAGGCCCGGGGGCAGGAAGTAACTCTGCCTAACGCGCATCTGGACATTTAGTAAGTTGAGTAAAAATCTTCGCAAGCCCCGCTGCTGTCCCCAGGTAACCCCAGCGCTGGCCGGGCTCCCTGAAGGCCGGCTCCCAGGGCCAGGGCCAGTGCAGGCATTAAGGCAACACTTTCTGGTTCTTTAAGTGGCTTTGATCCTGTCACCTTCACTTTAATGATAAAAAGTGCTCCACGGGCCTCCACCCACACCTCGTCCCTCGTCTCCCGGAGCCTGGTAGGGTAGCTGGGTGTGGCCAGAATCCAGAATCCACCTAACTAACGCCCACCCCTTTTGGGTCTCCACATCCAGATGTCACTCCTTAGGGAAGCCTCCTCTGACGCCCGGGATAGGTTAGATCTCTTTGTCACAGGCTCCCGAGTGGCCTCAGCTTCCCTTTCGGTGGTTCTTGTGACAGCTCAGGATGTGTCCTCCTGCTGGACGGTAAGTCCCACGAGGGCAGGGCTGTGTTAGGCTCAGTCACTGCCGGGCGCACCCCGGGAACTCAGAGTCGTGAACTCAAGGGGGAACAGACTGAGTGGCGGGAGATTCGGGGAGAACCAGGTCAATCCCTTTCCCTTCCCATCCCAAACGCTTGCCTCCTGGGCCTCAGTCAGGTCAGGTGTTGCCTAGAGAAATCCACCCACGGGCTTTTCTTCTAACAAGAGTCGGGTCAGTCCTTCACAAACTTCACCTTCTGAGAAGTGACCTTCCCCCTCTGGTGAGTTATCCAAGGTGACACGGAGCCAAAGAGCAAAGCCAGAAAGAAAACTCAGATCGGCACTCTCAAGATGGGGCTTGATATGTATACATATAGCTGATTCCCTTTGTTATGCAGCAGAAACTAACACACCATTGTAAAGCCATTATACTCCAGTAAAGAGGTTAAAAAATAAAAGGCGGGGCTTGATTTTTTTTTGGCTGCATGGCTTGCAGGAGTTTAGTTCCCAGACCAGGGATCAAACCCGTGCCCCTTGCAGTAGAAGCGTGCAGTCTTAACCACTGGACCGCCAGGGAAGTTCCTTGATCTTTTTCTTAAAGGAATAAAGAGGGGGAACCGGGCCGGAACACTGATTCTCTCAGAATGCCATCGAGTGCGGACTCAGAATGCCTACAGCTTCCACGTGCGCCCCGAGGAGACACTGAAGTGTAGGAGCCTCTCAGGACAAGGTATGTCTTAAACAGGGACAGGAAAACACAAGAAGCACCATCTGGATTTATGGCTAAGATTGCAGAGATGATCTGAATTCAATTCTGGACTGTGACTCTCCTGAGCTGGCTTAAATAGTGAGGTGAGAGCCGGAATCAGCCTGCTGGGCAGCATCTCCATAGAAGGTACAGCAAAGCTAAAAGGCTGCAGGGAACACAAATGTCTTTGGCAAGGCCCTATGCTCCGTTCTCACAAGAAACCAGTGCTAATTTCTTAGATCCACAGCCACACAGGGAGAAAGTTCAAATAAAAGCCAAGTTCATAGCCTGCAGGGCTGAGGAACAAGCGCCAGGAAATTAGAGTTGAGAAAACGCATTACATAATCTTACAGCAGGAGGCCGAGCTGAGTCACAGCAAGGAAGGAGCCGGCAGGTGTCAGGAATAAGCAAGACACCTTCTGACCTAGGATGGATAGAGCCCGGGGCAGCAGAGGAGGGGGGGCAGGGGAAGAGGGACCAAACCAGCTCCCCAGCTAGCTCCCAGCCTGGAGTCTGGGAAAACATGAGAAGAAAACTACTCCTGCGGAATAGCGAAGGTTAATGATGAGCTATGAACACCTTTCCGAGACGTTTGGGCTCACCTCTCCCTTATACAGCACTCTCACTGACCAGGCAGCCCCCGAGAACCAGGTACCTCATATTTCTTTAAAACGTTCCTTTCTTCCATCAGCGGTGCCCAAGCATCATGATCCAATTATTCACAGGGAGTGAGGCAGGGCGGCTTGTTTCACCAAACCTCTTCCTGCATTTAGTGCAAAGGGGTAAAATGAAGCAAAATCACTTTGCTAAAGCTTCTGATCAAAAATTATGTTTGACAAGGTTTTTGTTTTTCTTTTCCTTGCTATCTTTTCATTACCTTTCCTTTTTCTCTTTACAAGTACAGAATGTATACTTTCATCTAGAAGTGGACTGTTTTACGCAAAATAAAATGTTTGTTGAACAATAAATAAAACCTCCTTCCCTGGGGCCAGAGGGCAGTCTGGGACAGAAGCACGAGCAGGACCGCTCACTATTAAGACTGTTTTTAGCACTGCTCCTGGTGACCCGGGAGGGGACCTCAAATACCTGGATGGCTTAGGCACAATTCTGTAAAGATGTCACTTTTCTACATCACCAAAGCTCAGGTGAATTTTCATCATAATGAATCTCAATAATAGTCCGGCATTTAGACAGACTGGGACACGGTTTTAGCGAACGGAAATCTTGACTGTTTCCATGGGTAGATAAGCCTTAGTCATTCTGCTTTGCATTTCTCGCAGCTCTACAATTAAGGCATCTTTGATACCTTCCTTTTTGGCCAACAGAAGCTTAAATGATTAAGTGAAATGTCTAACGTACTTCAAAAGGACATACCGGGAGTGGCTGGAGGTTGGTGGACTCAGGTAGCTTGCTCTGCGGGTGGCGGCCGACACCCTCCAGAATGCTCCTCTGTACCAGAAGCCACTGAGAGCAAAGGCGCCAGGCCTTGGTCTATTTCAGAATTCTCAGTTGCACGGAGTAAATGCTGTTCCCCACGGGTTATATGCTTAGCTAGTGCTCGTGATGATTCAAACTGAGAGCAAGGGTCTTCCCCCACCTGCAAGTTGGTTACATAAGAGTTACAGGAAACCACCACCTCTGGAGTCCATTAAGTTTGAGCTGAAAACTTAAATAACGCAAGGTGGAGATGAGACACAGGAATCATGGCACACACAGACCTCCAGGACCTGCTACGGAAAGCTTTAATCACTCCACGTAGAAACAATACATTCATACATCCAACATGGCTCCCAAGTCTTGACCACCCTCACTGGAACAGTCTATTGTATTTTGTATTTGGCATTAATACAAAACCTTCCTGTTCGTTACCGCCAAGATTTAGGAGACTGTTTCTTATAAACACAGTTTTTTTTCACCCTGAGGCTGATATTACCAAAGTGGAAAAGAAGAGTTACTATCAGCTGGAGTGTATTTAATGCAGAATTTTAAAAATCATTTATTCATGACTCTGGAATGTTTCTCTCCCCACTCCCACCCCCAACACTATGTGAGGACAAGAGAAAAGATGGCAAACGGCGGTGTCTGGTCTGATTACACTGATGATATGATTCTCAACTCGATCTACTGATGAAAACAAAGAGAACACTAACATTGATGAACTCAACACTATCACGTTTAAAAAGGTCATCACGATCAGCCCTTTCTTATAAAAGGGGGGTTGGAGTAGGGTCTCAGACATGAATAACAGCACAGTTGTTACTCACAGTGTCTATCGCAGGGCACTCTGCCTACTAGAGATGAGCCAGCTAGCGAAGTGCAGAGTTCACACCGGTTGCCTTGCAAGTTTCAACCTTGGGCTCTTAGTCTCCTGTAGATCAGATCGGCACGTGTCCAAAGGAGTAACAACCCCCAAAGCTACAACAGTTATCCCATTCAAGTGATACAAGAGGCAATCATGTTAAGTTGGAAAAAAAAAAAAAAAAGGTAGCCGTGTTGAAGTGCAGACCATTTTGACATCATTTTGTATGCAAATAACAAGTAAGCAGAAGAAAGAGCTTTTCAGAATCTGACTCCCTGATGTCTCTAAGGTCCTCTTTTGGGAGCGAGTCCGGAGCAGCGGTGTGCCACCTCCCACAAGGCAGCCTGGTGACTTTCCCGCCTTTATTTCCCTGATGACCTCGGCGTGTTTCTAAGATGTGTCCTTTCCAAACACTAACAGCGCTTCATCGAAACCGGCTGTTAGTCTGCACATCAGAATTGGGAAGCGTCTGTTGTCACTTGACTGCAAAGCATTGGACATGCAACTTCCTGAGCACTAGGCATTCCCTGTGCACGACTTACTTTCGGCTGCACAATCACGTGTACTCTGGGCTACGACGAGGATCTGGGGGTATGTGGCAGCTGAAGAATTACACACCTAATCATGCTCCCTACTCCTTATTTGTATTATTCCTAGATGCCTTCCCAGTTCAAGCGAGGGAACGAGCGTCCCAGGCATAGACATTTACTGGATTTTTCTTGAGAAGTTAAATTACGTTCACTACCTTTCAGCCCAAACGGAGTGAAGATGATGGAGAGGGAATTTCGTATTAAACTGAGTTAGAAAAAGGTTTCTCAGAAAAGATACCAGTGTTCTTTTTTTTTTCAGGCAGAATCATAGAAAATCAAGGTTGGAAAAACACTTAACAGTCATATGGCCAATTCCCCCACCTGACACCCAAACTCCTGTGTAACATCTCTGCCTCGTTGCTGTCCAGCCTCTGCTAGAATAGCTTGAGGGGCTGTTCCAACATCACTCAGCCCTCCTTAAAACAGAAGAGCCAAACAGATGCAGCAGGTAAGCAAACTTCCACTGGGCGCGATTATGCATTATACCTAACTTTTCAAGAGAGTTAGCAGATTGTCAACTGCTGCTCAAAAGAGTAACCCAGCTTTGTTCCAAGCATCCCAGGCTTTCTGCAGACGATTCAAAATGGGGAGATACGATTTAGAAGTGTGAATTTTATAAATCCTTGCTGAATAGCTGTGTGTGGGGGGGGCGGCAGATAAAAAAAATCTCTTAGAAGTAATCATTGTAGGGACCCCAAAACAAAGGGAAAGTATGTGTTTTAAATAATAAATAAAAGTTTCATTCTGAAGATGCAATAAAAGCCTTGTGCAGTAAGTCTTGGTACAAGAATTCAGGAGCGCTGGGGGATGACGCGCGGGCTGATTACAGTCAGTTCAGCAGAAGAGGAGGAGAAGGGCTAGGCCGAGTGTGCAGCCTGCCGCCCGAAGGCACCGGGAGCAGGGCGCCCTGTCCTGATCCTCCCCTTCTGGCTTGTCTGGCAGCACTGCCAACGATTCTCTTGTTTCTATTTCCCTCAAGGTACTCAGGCTGCTTCAAGGTTTTGAATTCCACCCCTCTTCGGAAGACTAACAAGGCAACACGTAGATCGGTGCACCATCATCTCAGAATTCGTTTACAAAGGCTCAGTTCCTCTGAAGGGACACCTTTATGCCTATATTTTTATTTTTTGAACATACATATGAATCAGTCTATTTGAGCTGAAAACATTTACCCTGAAGACACGGATGTAAACGTTAAAGATGGAGGGACTCAGCTGATTGCGTTCTGAGCGCTGTCTTTCACCCCAGGTGTTAAAACAGCAATGGTATCGATCTGTAACAAAGATGAGTAATGGACAAAAACAAACAACAAACCAACCCTAAAGTCAGTATGTCTTTTTATAGGGCGGCCCCTTTCTTTCATATCTGTTTCAAAACGATCAAATAATTAACATTGAGCAGCTAGGTGACCGGCAAGCAGATCTCCCTGCGAAAAATAAAACTTCTTCGACCATGGAAGCTTGGAAATGAAATCAATGAAAGTCTATCAAGTACTCGGGGTAGATCTGGTTGGCGTCGAACACCACGAAGACCCTGGGATTCCAGGTGTCATCCACACAGCTGTCATACAAATTCACGTAGCTCCCGTCTTTGGAAGGAGGGCGCACGTATTTGGAGTCTCCGTTTATGTAATCTCCAATCAGCACTCGGGCAAGAAACATAGATTTGTACGTTCTAAACAGATGCTGCTGTTGCAGGGTTACGCCGTGAATCTGGAATGTGTTTCCGTGCTTTACGTCATCTTTGCAGAAGCGGCTGGCATAAGCAGCATCTCGAGCAAAATAGGTTCCTTAAACAAAAAGGAGCCCGAAGAGCCAAGATTACTCCAAGGAGTGTATGAAACACAAGCAAAAAAAACACTGTGATTGTTAGGGGGAGAGACACACAGAATTGTGTAACAGGAATAGACATGGAATTTCCTCGCCGGTAGGTTTTAAAGAAAAGAACAGAAATCCGTCTGTTATGGACAGCTGTGATGCAGGCTGCCACTGGGATAGATCTGTTAGTACAGACCAAAGTCCCCACCACCACCACCAGCCCCGTCCCCACCAAAACGTAGCAACCAGACTTGTGTTTTCAAAAAGAGCCTCATAAAGAAATCCAATAGGTAAGATGGATACAAATGGCTTCTGTGATCACAAGTGACAGGACCTGCCTTGTCACTGCTCGGACCTCCCTCCCACTTCTGTCTCCTTCCACCCTTTCCCCATCCACCACCCACCCATCCAAGCAGCCACTGGAGAGCACAGTGAAGCCAAGGGTCTGCAGAGATGGTTTCAAACCCCAAGACACCACATTTCTGTGCTACCGGGTAACTGTTCAATAATATTTCTGGAGCTGAGAGAACCCCATATCCAGGAAAAGATTTCTGGAGAGTGTGATCCTATTCACACCTGAACGTTCCAAAAGGACAAGCTCACTTGTCCGCTGCCTAAAGAGGAAACCTCCACGAAGAATCCGACTCTTCCAAAGTGGTAGGCCTAGGAGGCTGACATCATGAAGGGAATACTTACCCTAAAACATTTCGGAAATGAACTGCAAAGTCTCCTATTACCCAAATCCGACGGGACTTAATGTAACACCTTTCTGATCCTCTTACAGTTACATAAATGGGATGGCCTTTAAAGTCGTTATTTTAAAAATTAATTTACTCTTAAAAATGTAGCACCTCATGGGCTTCCCTGGTGGCGCAGTGGTTGAGAGTCTGCCTGCCGATGCAGGGGACACGGGTTCGTGCCCCCGTCTGGGAGGATCCCACATGCCGCGGAGTGGCTGGGCCCATGAGCCACGGCCGCTGAGCCTGCGTGTCCGGAGCCTGTGCTCCGCAACGGGAGAGGCCGCAGCAGTGAGAGGCCCGCGTACCACACACACAAAAAAAAAACGTAGCACCTCCTGATCCTGAGTGGTAGCCAGTTCTCTTGCTGGAGGAAAGGTACAAAATAAGGACCAAGCAAAGAAATGTCCACCCCTTACCTTTTCCCCTCCCCTCTCTCCTTAATTTGCTTGAGTAGTGAGCACAAACTGGAGAACTTAGACTTTCACAGCATTAGAAAAAAGGCGAGGATTTCCCCCATGCTCATTAATATTCCTACCTATCATTTTTTTAAAAACAAAACAAACAAAAAAATAGACCTAGGTACAATGTACACATTAATTGATTTATTTTATAGTGCTCTGTGTACTTGACATAAAACAGTTCAGTGTATGGGTTTATCCATGGAAAGGACTTATGCATGGAAAGTAAACGTCATAATGCAAAATCAGCTAATCTGGACGTGATGCCCCATCTGAATGACTGGGACTTGGAGGGTTATCTAATCTGGTAGAGGTGTAAAAAGTCTTCCTTCCATCTTGCATACGCAGGAAGTGGCTTTTCGGTGTCTCAGAAACTCTGAGGGTGTGCCAGGAACCCAGTACAGTAACTTTTAACTTAGTGACTCTCAAGCCCCTGAGATACAAACAGTCAATCCTCTCTCAGGAGAGGAGATTCTCTTCTAGCGCTCCAACTGGGTTCTGATAGTTACCTTTTCCAAAGAGAGCACCGTGTATACCATTGATTCTCCAATCAAAGTTATGAATGCAAATTGCTTCCACAAATTCACTGCTGGTGCCATGAAACAGCATCTGTTCATTAATCTGGGGCACGCCTCTTTTTTTCTTGAGCTGAGCCTTTTTCCTGAAAACACAATACACAGACACAAAACACACAGATATCTACCATAAGTGGCATTATTAATTTTTCAAGGAGCAAACCTCAATAGAAAGGGTAAAACAGAACACAGTTCTTTAACATACATCATAAGTGGACAAATAGCTCTGGAAAAAAAAATAATCTCAAATGATCTTGGACACATAAATCATCTCATCAAAAATTATTAGTTAATATTGACACTGAATGTTGAAAATTACACCAAAAACTATAGATATCCCAAACAATGCCCCATCATAGTAAAGTGACTGATCGCCTAAACCAGCCAAGCTTTACAGATGCCTAAAAATGACACTACAAACAGTAAATAATACATAGTTCACAGAGTCTTTAAACAGTGAATTCCTTGAGCACGGACCATGCCTTTATCTTTTTATCCCCACAGTAGGACATGTTGGTTAAACTGAACGGAACTTTGCATCTTAGGGCTGGAAGGGACATGAAGCCATCCAGTTCAAACCTCTTGCCAATGGACAATCCTCTTCCAACACATAAAATGCTATTCGATGTAGGACTTATTGTAATAGTAATAGAACAAACAAACTGAAAACAGCCTAAAATTCTTTCACAGCAAAATGAATAATTATATATTTATACATGAAAGTTAAAATAATGAACTAGATCTATAAGTATTAACATAGATACCTCTTGAAAAATAATGTTTAATGTAAAAAGAATGATGCAAAAAGAGACCTCTATCTCAAAATAATAAGGCATATTGTAGCGGTATACAAACATAGGTATAACAAATATAAAAACATGGATAAGAAGGTATCACAGCAACTTGAGGGCGAAAGAAGGAGGAGAGGATGGGGATGGGGGAAACACTCCACCTTGATCTCTAATGCTGTGTATCTTAAAAAAAAAAAAAAAAACCCAGACACAAAGATGAAGAAAATGTCACAAATATTAAAATGTCAAATCTGATTGGTAGGTACATGGGTGTCTGTAAACTGTTGGCTGCATTTTCATTTAAACATATTTCATTCAAAAGATGTCTTAAAGATGAAAAAGAACCCTCCCCCCTTAGCTCTGCAATGAGAGCTGCCCCGCCCCCGGCGCTCCCCGCCCTGCACAGCGGCCAATCTACTGGCCATAGCTGTAATCGTGAGAAAGTCACCCCCCGACGGTGAACCAGAACCTGCCTCCCTGGTCCTTCTACTGTCGTCTCAGTTATTCCCTTCTGAACACAGAACCACCGAACACTTAACACAAAACAACTCTAAGTATCCAGGAATAACTCTGGACACTGATAGGTTTCCTTCCCCAGGTGAACAGACGCCACTGTCTCAACTATTCCTCCCATGGCATAGCTTCTAGGCCTTTCTCCACCCTGGACAGCCTTTAGTGGGCAGGAATCTGCTGGACACCTTCTAGTCCGAAAACGCTGGGAAGAAACAGAAACAGGGCCTAGATGTCGTGGGACGGCGCCCAGCTGAGCTCGCTCTGCACCAGGCATCATGCTACCGATGGAGGCTTGCAGTCAGTTAAAACTGCTGGCGCTTTCCCAAAGCAGGCTTCTCTCCGCTCTCCAGATTTGTGCAACTGATTTCTAAATCTCACGCAATAGGTTTATTTCAATTAAGCTTTATCTTGATATAGTAATTTTAAAAGTACAGAATTTATAAAGAGCAGGCAGCTTAGGGACTGTTCGGGGTTGGGGGAAGGACGCTTGCCCTTAAATGATGAGAGAATGGAAATGCACACGGTCCTTCTCAGAGCCCTCTGGCAGCATGTATCAAAATTCAAATGCATACGCTTTCATCTACTGGAGACAGTCTTCTCAGACCATTAAGCATGACGTTAGGAGGATGTGCATTAAACAAACATTTATTTCAGAAAAAGCCAGCATGTTTTCACAAAGAACAAATTATGCCAACTTTCTTTTTAGACCTTTATGTACTGTCTGCCTTGTTTTTTTTACAATGCACATTTGTTGCTTTTCTAACTAAGAAAAAAATCTTTTTAAGAGAAGATAATCACATTTGTTTAGACTCACTGTTTCAATCTTCCAAGGTCTTTCTGACTCCTGATTAATTCACCCTACAAGTAAGCTTCCCCTTCTAGTTTTGAACCTTCCACAAGCGTGATAAGCAAGTCTCCTACATTTTCATCCACATTCCTGACAGAGATGTGGAAGGGCTCAAGAGGAAAGCATGCATGCCATTCAAGTTACTCTTTGATAAGATTTTTAACCAGATGTTACTTTTTCCCTTTGTATGGTCACCCGGCACCCAGCTCTCCATCTCGCCTCCATCGTAAGGACCTTTCTCAACCACTCGTAGAAATCAAGTTACACTGTCTAAGGGGCTTATCCACCTACCACTATGGCAGTCCTCTTGGTTAGTGGAGCATCAGTGAATTCATTCGGGTTTTTTCTAAGTAAACATGTCTTTAACATACGTCCTTCAAATATTAAGCTTCATGGTCTGTAATGACTAGAATCCACGCTATAATCAGGATATTCACTCAGCACTACTTTTCAGGTGCAGATTAGAATGAACTTCGGTTTGAAAATTCACTCGAGTCTCTCTTAGATAAGATAAATGAAGTGGTGGTTAGTGAAAGAGCCGGAAGTGTGGGCACTGAAACTCTGCTCAGTCACTGGATAGGTACAGCGTCTATGGGATGGGGTGATCACAGCTCTGCACCCGCCATGGTGTGCACGGTTTACTTTAGTGCCCATCGCCAAGGCACCCAGGACATGCGGAGACTCACACTATGACCTTGATCTAGAAAGGCTAACATTGGGTTCCAGGGCCTCTTGGGCTCCAGTTAAACCTTCAGGGAAAGTCACAGATTGAAACCAAACTAGGTTCTCCACCACCCTGCCCACCTTTGCCCAACCCCACACTCATCTCTGAACTTACTGAAAATGCTGTTGCACCCACTTCTCAAAGATGTCTTCAAAGTACCCTCCCCCCCAGGGACTAGGGTGCCAACCGGGCCAGGCTGGGTGTGCCCCACATTCCAAATGCAGCAGGAAGAGCTTCGCGCTCTGGACTGAAATAGGTTCGTCCAGTTTAGACCAGCGGTTCTCCCTCCTGGTTGAACACCAGAATCACTTGTAGACCTTTTTAAAGATAAAACTGTCAGAACGCAGAGGCTCTGATTCAGTGGCTCTGGGATGGGTGACAGATGCCCATACAGGTTAAAGAGCTTCCCCAGGTGATTTTGACATGCAGCCAGGATGGAGAACCTCGCACCTAAATCAGCATTCTTAACAAAGCAGCAGCCTTCCCTGCTCTTATTTCCTGCTGCCTTATCCTTCCCAACCCTGGACCAATCCAACCGTCTCCCCTCACTGCTTTAGAATTGGGAGGCTGGAATCAATCAAACAACATCGCCATGGTTCCCACCCCATAACCGCACGTTCCCATGTCAGCTCAGCCCTCGACACTGATGGAGACCCCATGGTTCCCAGGTTAGCTCTTTCTCCCCTCCGTGTTCCACAGTGGCTGTTTCCTCTCTCTGCTTTTCCTCTCTCTCCCTCACATCCCCCTCCCTAGCACCTCATTCTCTGCAGGAGACCTCACTGCTTCCTTCCCCAAGGAAACAAAGTATCAGGGAGAACTCCCTGACCTACCTCATCTCTGATCCCCTCCCCATCCTCATCTGTATATCTAACTGGACCACTCTGTCTCTCTCCTTCTGACCCGCGTTCTCTGAATCCCACTCCATTACCCCTCCCTCTCTCTGCTGTCTGGGCCTCTCACTGCTGCGGCCTCTCCCACTGCGGAGCACAGGCTCCGGATGCGCAGGCTCAGCGGCCGTGGCTCACGGGCCCAGCTGCTCCGCGGCATGTGGGATCTTCCCGGACCGGGGCATGAACCCACGTCCCCTGCATCGGCAGGCGGACTCTCAACCACTGTGCCACCAGGGAAGCCCTCTGCTGTCTTTTAAACTCTCCCTCTGCATAGGTCCTTTCCTATAATAATGTAAATATCCTCAGGTCTCTCCCATCTTTAAATTCGAAAAACAAAACCAAGCACGCGTCCCACGCCCACATCACCATCTTCTCACGTCTCTCACTCTTCACTGCCGAGCGCCTTGAAACAGTTGTCAACGTTTGCTGTACACACAGTATAGCATCTACCAACGGTGCTCTCGCCTAGGGTACCAAGGACATTTTATTGCAAAATCCAAAGGACATTTTCAACATTCATCTTTCTTGGCATCTCTGCCGTATGTGACCCTGAGGATGACACATACTTGTGTCACCCACGTTCTTCCTTTGGCTCCCGTGACTCCACATTCTATGGGTTTTCTTCCACTTTATGTGGTTACTTCTCAGTCTCCTCCCTGAGCTTTCTCGTCCTCTGTTCATCCCTTTCAGAGTTTGGTCCTTATCCCCTTCTTTTCCTAATCAACATAAAATACCTGGTCATCTTATCAATTCCTTTGGCTTCTATGACCCCACACTTTCCAGTAACTCCAAAACCTTTATCTCTGTCTACACTGCTCTCTTGAGCTCCCAACCCATGTATCAACTGCTAACCCCGCCCCGTCCTCCCCAGACCAAAACCCGTTCCTACCCATTTCCCTCAGTCAATGAGAACAAATAAGTCTGAATCCCTGGAGCTATCTTTCCCATCTCCCCAACCTCCCCTAATGTGCGTGTCCCCAGTACCAGGCAATATCATTCTACATCTTTAATATCTCAGAACAGTCCTCTTCACTGCAGTGGTACCGAGAGCACCTCGGCTCAGGCCATCCAGTGTGTCACATTTGTAACGACTGAAACAATTTCCTAAGTTGGTTGGTCACCCTTCTGTGATCCTTTTAAACCAGTCTCTCAGCCTCAGCGCTGCTGACTGTTTTGGGCTGCGGAGCTCTTTGTTGTGTGGCCTGTCTTGTGCCTCGCAGGATGTTTAGCATCCCTGCCCTCCACCCCGCAGATGCAGTGGTAGCCCCCCACCTCCTACCCCACGACAATCAAAAACAGCTCCAGGCATTGCCAAACGCCCCTGGTGGGCAAAATCACCCGAGAACCACCGCTTTAAACGCCTTCTCCACAGTGCAGCCTGATAAATCATTTCTCTAAAATGCATATCAGCTCCATCACTCTCGTGCTTGAAGTCCTGCAATGGCTTTCCACTATCCCAGGGAAAACCCCAAACCCCTTAGTTTGTTTACAAGGCCCCGCGTGGCCTGGCCTGTGCCAACCCTCTGACCCAGACGCCAGGTCAGTCCAACTCATAAGGCTGATGGAGAAAATCACACGACCACCCAGTGGGTCTCCCACAAACCCCTGCATGCTCTACCTCCTGAGTCCTTTTCTAGCATCTTCTCTCGCCATCCATCCTATCTTCTGTCCTATTTGAAATCCTCTCAATGTTCTACATTCCCTCTTGTCATCGATCTCTGGCCCGTGCTGCTCCCGATGCCTGGGGTGCCCTCCCCTCTCCTCCCGCATCCAGCCTAGATGACACTGGCTTAGGAAGTGCTCCATGACACCCCACACACAACCTACTTCTGTCCAAGCTCTGGTCCTGTGCACTCTTACATCCCGAGTGCCTAGAACGGTGCCTGGCACAAAACTGGTTCTGGAACATGTTTCTGGAAGAAGGGAGGAAGGAAGGAAGGCCTGGACAACATGCAAACTGACATCTATCTGCTGGACTCATGTGGGCTTCCCACTTGTACAGTGAGTCACAGGTTACGTGACAATGGGGTGGATGAGTTTATTTTCGTCCTTTAGGCAGAGATCAGAATGACAGGCTGTCCTTAAAATGCGACTCAGTATTTTCTGCTGTCATGGCAGGTGGCAGGTTCATTTCCCATCACAGATTTCTATAGGCCGACCTCACATAACATCATGAATGGCATCTACAGAGTAAAAACATCTCCACTGAGATTCTTAGTATATGATGTGTTGGCGATTCGCTGGAAATTTCTACCACTAGGAATTAATTGAGGTCTCAAATTACGAGGAAGACTGACAGGAATTCCACCTCAGAGGCCCGATTAAGAAGAAGGAATTAAGTCTTCATCAGAACATTTTAGGAAAACTTACTTTACTCACTGAGAGAATAAGATCAAAGAAGACGGAGACTTCCATCCTCCATTATCCCCTGAATAAAACCTAAACTCAGGGCTTCCCTGGTGGCACAGTGGTTGAGAATCTGCCTGCCAATGCAGGGGACACGGGTTCGAGCCCTGGTCTGGGAAGATCCCACATGCCACGGAGCAACTAAGCCCGTGCACCACAGCTACTGAGCCTGCGCGTCTGGAGCCTGTGCTCTGCAACAAGAGAAGGCCGCAACAGTGAGAGAGGCCCATGCACCGCGATGAAGAGTGGCCCCCGCTCGCCACAACTAGAGAAAGCCCTCGCACAGAAACGAAGACCCAACACAGCCCAAAATAAATTTAAAAAAACAAAGAAACAAAAAAACCTAAACTCAGTTAAACTCAGTATTGTCAGAAATAAAAGTGGGCTGGGCCCAAAGACTCAAAATTACAAAGAATACAAGCTGAAAACCCTTATTTTATAATATAAACTATTATGAGAATAAAACCTGGAGTTTACTCAGGCTGTAGGAACTGACCTACCAGAAGCATCAAAGAATTCCGCATATTATCACCAAACGAAAGTCAGCCTGATTTTCAAGTATATGAGAATGAAATGAGTTAAGGCCTGGGATTTGCTTTAAAATACTTCAGCAACAACAATAACATAGCAAAAGAGGAGATAGATTATAATGGTAAATCGAGATAAATGTTAAATCAGGATGATGGATACACAGGGTTCATGACATTAGACTCTATTATTTGAAATTTCCCTGACTAAAGGTTAAATGCTTATATTAAAAAATATTAGAAATCAAACCTTGAACACAGATTTAATAAAAGTATTTCAGAAAATCACTTATTTTAAGTAATACTTATTACTGTTATTACATTATATTATAATGTTATTCAAAAAACTACAGCACAATGTGTTCATGTGGACAATACCTGTTAAGTTTCTTGTAATGGGCTTTATTTTTAGGTTAAGTGCACACCAAGCAATCCAATGGGTCATTTCCAACCTAAATTGAGTAATGAATGGAGATTTCAAATCTAGAACATAAACTCTGGGCTAAGCAGGGAATTTGAAGGTACGTTTTACAATGTCCTTCAAAACTAAAAACAAGCAAATGACTTACAGGCTGGGAAGTCTGAGCCAACAAAGTCATAGTAACAGAACTAAACAGCTCCCCAGACCCCCTGGTAATGCTGATTCAGCCACGATGCCCAGCTCGAAACTCTGAAAGCAGTGCAGAAGAGGCTGTCAGACAGTGTTGCACGGGATGCTGGTGCTGGCTTACAGAGCAGCTCTCCCTGAGGATGAGGAAGAGAGCTGAAAAACCAGGTCAGAACACGCACAGTGCGTCTACACAGCTCACGTGGTGGTGCCACTGCCAATGAATATGATTACACATTTGTGCTTCACTGTCCCTGAGACTGTAAAAGTCTCAGAGGCCAAGGAGGGGTTCAGAGTAGAAACTGTCTCACCTGCAAAAGAACTCCCACAAGTCTAGGTTTTGAATTCTCTGAATTCTTTTAATTCTGTTGCGATCCACTGTTTTCCCAAAGAGACTAGCAACTTCATTGTATTCGTGTGTTTGATTGTGCAAAGGAATGAGCTGGAAAGAGAAGTTTGCACAGTTTTACTGGGGTCCTTTCCAATCTCTCCCACCTGCAGCTGGTCAGCGCTGCTCTCACCTGGTAGGGCAGGTCGGTATTCACATTCTCCCAGTGGAGTGGCATGGGGATGGCCTCATTTTCACAGATATAACTTTAAACAGAAAAGACAAAACAAAATATTAGAAGCTGATTAGAATCACTGTCAATGACTTAGACGTTTTCTCCCGAGCTGAATTGCCACGCTGCGCTATTGTGACAAATGCAATTAAGTGTAGTCCTTGGTTTCTTTATTTTAAAATATTTATTGAATATCCGCTTGTGTGCAGCTTTTTAGGGGCTGAATTAAGAAATCTGATGGGAAACGTCTAATCCTACATAACATTAAAATTTCAAAAACAGTCGTTTAATTCGGTCTTGTTTTTCTTATTTTTTCAGAATTTCTTTTAAATGGAGGAAGATTTTAGGTGAAGAAAAGGAATTTCCAAGAAGAAAATCAAAAATTCTTGATTAAAAAAACAAACCTCTTTAACAGATGTATACTGCCTATTAAATACCATCCAAAACCCTCGGCCGCGCGCTCAACATCCTTCAAGATCTAACGCACACCTAAACCTTTCTCTCTTTATTGTCCACTATCCCCCGGCACGGTCCGCGTGAACTCACTCGGCGCAGAAGCCAGTAAAGTAATCCACCATGTGTAAGCCACTGGACGTGAACACAGAAAAAGACAATGATCTTGGCGAGCTGGATGGCAAAAGGCTGTGACTGATAATATTGATAGGAATCCTTTCTGGTGACTGCAGGCTATGGAAGACATTCATAAATTTCAAGCCTATCTTTAGCGTATGTTTTAACTCATTTTAACTTTGGGAAGATCACACAATCGTATGATTTAAAGATGAATAGGTATAAAAAAGTGAACGGTGGATGGTTTCCCTCCCACTCCAGTCCTTGGTCTTCTCACCTCTTGCTCTTCTCATGTCTCATCTCTCGCCTCCATTCCAAGTAATCACTGCTTTTAGTCTCTTGGGTATTCTTCCAGAACTTCTCTAGGTTAACACAAGCCTTTTTTTTTTTGGCACACACGAATGGTAGCATAATCATGTATCTTTTGCAGCTGCTCTTTTTTTCCACTGACTATGTTCTTAGAGATCCTTGCGTATCAGTAGGTGAGAGAGCATCCTAGCACAGAGCCTGGCACATGGCAGACACTGTTGCGTGGATGCTCTCTTACCCACTGATATGCAAGGATACCACCCCTACTGATTACAAGTCCCCTACTGATGACATTTAGCCTTTTTCAACTCTTTGCTACTGTTAAGGATGCTGCAAAGAACAAGTCTGTCCCTTTGTCACTGTACATGGCCACGAGTCAATTTTCAGGATAACATCTTTGAAATGGCATTTCTGAGTCAAAGCATGTATTTATTCCTGATTTTGACAGAAGCCGCCAAGGTGCCCTCCTCGAAGGCTATACTCATTGGCATTTCCCCCAGAAAAGGAGAGAACACCTATTTGCCAACAACCTCTCCAAAGGAGTGTGCTGTCAAACATGAGAATTTTTGTCAATCTGATGGTAAGAAATAATCTGGTATAATTTGTATTTCT
This sequence comes from Lagenorhynchus albirostris, assembly GCF_949774975.1. NCBI lineage: Eukaryota > Metazoa > Chordata > Mammalia > Artiodactyla > Delphinidae > Lagenorhynchus > Lagenorhynchus albirostris. The sequence continues at coordinate 100,190,754 of NC_083105.1, read as the reverse complement.
CTTAGTACGAGTGAGGTTGCATGAACCGTTCAAATTCTTCAAAGAATTCTTCTGTTCTCATCCTTCTAAGGGGTTGCTGGTCTTCTACTTAGAGATTCCAAAAAGTACTTCAAATACTACACAGGTGAACCCTTTGACTGGGATACCGAGTAACAATACGTTTCCCAGGTCTTCTTTGTTTTCTTTGTATTTTTACTTTGCCTGATGTATCTTTTAGCCACGGAAAATATTTTTGTTTGTTTGTTTAATGTTTGTAGCCTTAGTTAATTATAAATTCCTTGTCAATAGGAAATGTACTATTCACTTTGCATGTCAAAAAACGCCCAGTGTATTCCTGTAATAAATAAACATTTGTATATCAATACCTCCTCATCTTCATCACTCTGCTGTATCCTACCTAACTGTTCTTCCTCTTTTATTATCTTGCTTTTTGTCCTCTGTTGTCGCTAATTCTCTCCCTCTCCTATCTTTGTTCTATGGCTTGTATAGTCTGTGAGAGAACAAAGTGCTTGACCCCATTAAGTGCTTCTCCCCACCAAAGGGTACCAGATATAATAACACACAGTTACAGTAACAATTTTCCATTATTATGTCTCATTTTTCTCCCAGATTCCATACCCTTTGAAGATAAGTAATTCCTTTATGAAAACGCTTACACTTAAGAATGAGGATGTGATGTAGCTGGTAAGGAAGTAAGATTCTCTCCCTTCCACAGAAGTACTAGAGCATTCATTACATAAGTACTTGAGTAACTTTTAAATCATGACCCTAAAATGTAAGCCAAAAGTCTCAAGAAGCTAACTGACAGAAACTTTAAAAATTTCTATCTTTAATCCTTTCAAAATATCTCCTTGAAAGGAACAAATGGGCATCTCCTACAATTCACATGCTAGCATTGTTTCTGTTTCATTTTAAATTCTTTGAACAACGGGAATTTCAATACTTGATTGAGGAATCGTTCCAGAAAACAGGAGACATGCCCTTCAACTCCATTCATATGAGTAACAAATATTTATTCTCTTCTGGCATTTATACTCTCTTTTCAGGCTATAGATGGCAGGAGACAGAAAAAGGAAAACTCGCCACCCAGATCCAGGGGGCAGGAGGCTGTGCCCTTGTCCCATGCACCCCCATCTTCCCAGGTCCCCTTTAATCACTACAGATTTGAAATTACTTCTAGGAGTTGCCCAATGGGGTTCAGTGCAGGTGAAGACACAGTGGGTAATTACCCAGGATTTACGGCCCAATAACTGGACGGTCCTGTGAGAGTCTTTCCAAGCTAGTTAAAACTTACCTCAGTAGGTTATGTTAAGGATTTATAGCAGAGAGCATAAAGCATTTTGTAACTACCATGCAAAGTGCTCTAAAGAATTGAAAAATACAAATATATAAGGGGAAATGAAAAGGACGACAGGAAAGGAAATGCCAGCAGAAAATAACAACACTGCTCTTGCATCAATGAATGTGAAATTCAGTAGAGAAAAGATTGATATTAAGATTATTAAAAATAACCTACCGAAACATTTTCAGTTTATTTGTTCCTCTGTTAAATATTAAGGAAGACAAGAGAGAGAAAAAGCCCACTCTTGCTTTCCACCCCATTCTCTCCACAATACCTGAAAGCACTGATAGAAAAAGGGGCTCTTTTTATTAAGCGCTGTTTTCCGGTGGTGAGATTCATCTGCTTCATTTCTGTGCAAAAAGACAAAGATGTTAGATAAGTCACAGAAACACACTGTGCTATAAATTGTCATGAAAATTTCTAGCCACACTACATGATCGTCAGGGAATCATGGAGCTTTGGGAGTAGCTACTAAGCACAGTATATTAGGGATACTTGACCAACATCCGTTTATCATGGCATAAAAAGCAGCTTCATTGCTTGACCTAAGCTCACACAGGAGGAAGCTAACCTCATACATGGCTCAGTATGTAAGGTCTATCCCTTTCTGTACCATACTTGGGTTAAACTGACTTGAAAATAGGAGAGTTCTCAACTTAGGAAAATTAAGAGTACTAGAAAGAGAAAGAAATTACAGTACTGAATCTTCTGGTTGGCTTCTTAAGTGAAAAGTGTTACTTGGATTTCTCCAAAAATTTTGGAAATGATAAAAAAGATACATTACCATGATAAAACATGTACAATTCACAGAGTTTCAAAAATTTGTACATTTCTTGCCTTCTCTTTAAATTGTACACCTAAACCAAAAAAACAGAAAACCTAGCTAGACTCAACACAGACTTATATGAAAGATTCTAGTGATGAAAGACTAATGAACTAACTAAAGTATCATTTTCTTCTTACCTCTGTTCCTCAACTGTGGCAATATTTACTAGGTCCCCCTCTTCATTCCCACAAAGTTAGGTGCTAAGTCTTAATGTGAGATTCTCGTCAGTCTACCTTGTCTAACTGGCATCATTCCACTCCAAGATAAAGGGGTTCACCCATCCAGGCCAATGCTGTGTGAAGTGCGTTTGTCCTTTCCGTGTTCTCCTAGGCTCTGCACACACTGGCGTCTGACCACCGCGCAGGGAAAAAGAAAGGTCATCCCAGCACATGCGGTGAAGCCTGTGCTGCGTTCTTCTCATACTACCTCGTTTTGAGTTTGCTTTTCACCATTTTTATAGAGAAGCCGAGATGGCTTGTGGCAGAAGCATGGGGGCTAACTTTACAAGTGGTACACGGGGAATGCTAATACCTGTGCCTCTGAAACTGTGTCATCACACAGAGGAGCGGGAGCTAGCGCTATCATATGTGACTCCAATTCTTTGATAAAGACTTAAATAAACTGCACCGTCTGAGAGAAAACTTCCAAAAAATACAGCTTACTAGAAAATATTCTTTCAGAAAATGCAGCTTGCTGGGCTACCTACCAAAAGCTCTGACTAACTCCGTGCTCTACATGAAGCTTGATGTCTGCACATTGCGATGTCTCAGTGTGGCTTCAACACTGACAGGTGTACTCAAGACTGAAGTGTCTGCTGACACCTTCCGTCTAAGACAAATGTCGGGCCCCCTTAAAGGCAGCCTATTTGCCTAACGTCGTAAAATATGTTATGCTTAGTCAGGAGTAAGAATCTAATGGTTTTAACTCTTGATTTAAAAAAAAAACTCACTCTGGGGGCACAACAGTCATTAGAGATCTGATTCCATCAGTGTCTTAGTGGACAAATCTCCTGCAGCATGACTGGGCCTTGGATCCTCCAAAGGAATCTCCTAGGGTTTCAACACCCCCCCTCACCACAGTATAGCACTGACTCTGTCATAAGGACTCTACTCACAGAAAATAGGAAAGAACATCTAGAGGCCTGAGCTGTGTGGCAGCCCAAAGGCGCTTTTGTTAAGAAAGTCTCCCCCTCCAGGTTCTGTTTGCCTCTAAGCAGTAAACAGCTGAGGCTGGCAGCTTGAAACTGCAGGGTGAGTCCAACAGGTTTCTCATGGGGTCCCTAAAAACATGCCCATGTATCATGGATGAAATATAAAGCGGGGCTGATTTCCAGATTAGCTGGTTAATCTGTGAAAGAGCCAACAAAATCAGAAAGTGGCAGGAGGCAATGTCCATTGAAGAATAGTTTTCTAGGAAAGACACCAAGAGATGGGTCATTCAGCTGAACTGTGGTCTTAAAACTCAATCCAGCTACCTATGACTCTGCATGTAACCTCTCTGATTGATCCTTAAAATCTGACTGATCCTACCTATTTCGAAAAGCTGAGAGGATGATGAATAAAACAATGGCTTAGAGGTGTTTTGTGTTCCTTAGAAGAGAAGCATTACAGGAAAATACATGACAGTCTCCATATATGTTAGTATCTATAAGCATATAAATAACCTTTATAAAAGGCAATGTCGCTCAAAAAGATTTTAAATGTTGAATTTTTTCACAGGTATTTTTATGTGTTACAAAAAGGATTTACTCTGTTGTTTGCAAGTATGTCAACTAATCCTGATTTTCAGAACTGCAGATTTCACCATATCAACATACTAAGAACACACAACTATTAGGGAAAAAGACATACCTGCAAAGTCTATCTTGTAGCTGAATTTGGAAGTAGTAAAAGAAATGGAGCCACAAGGGTTTGTTTTGAAGCTTTTTTCGATATCTTCACTGCTAACTGAACACTGAATGTTGGTATCCGGCTTTAAGACAAACCAGAAAGTTCATTTACCAGCTGTTCACAGGAATGGCTTGGCCACAAAGGCAGTAATGGGGGACGGAGACAGAGTGGAGGGACAGAGGAAACTTACTAATCACCTGTTCTAGTTCCCAACACACGGGGAGAATCACAGCTAAGACAGCATATGGAAAATAGCTTAAGGATTTCCAGCAAAGAAACTTCGGTAACTGGTTATAAGGACTTTTTCCAAAGTATTACAGTGTTTCCAAGTTATTGCCAAAATTACACATCTTAAGTGGCTCAAATCAAATCTTCCTTAAGTAGCCTTGTAAGCAAAAAAAAAAAAAAAAAAAAAAAAAATCCACAAGCTCTTGAATATGGGTTCAGGTCTCAGCTTAACCGTTAACGAGCTGTGTGACTCAAGACCAATTACAGTAACTTTTCTGAGTTGCACTGTCTTTGGCTGTAAGACAGAGTGCTAGCATCTGCTTTCGGGTTGCTGTGAGGCTGGAGGAGAAGACATCTCTACACCCTCTAACCTAACACCAGGAGCACAGAGGCGTTTAAGACCGGCTTGGTCGCTTCCCCTTCCCTTTGTCCACCAAAGCAGGCCTGGCCTTGCTCCCATGTGCCGAGACCACGTACCCCTCAGTCACGCTTGCACTCTGGACACACAGAAAACACACACCGTTTCTTCTAAGTAAACACTGTGAAAACCTGGGGAAAGGAAAAGGACCAGAAGAATTTCTGATTTTTCTTTTCGTTCCACCCTCTGACTTCCCTGAGGTTTGATTTCTTTCGGGTGCCGCCCGGACTCCCTTTTCACACCAGCACAACGGTGCTCGGTGAGTCTAAACCCCGCCTGCTCCGCCCGAGGGGCGCTACCTGAAACATGTGCCACTTCCCGCACTCTGCCAGGTAAAACCAGCCCCACTGCGTGTCCGACGTGTCCATCTCATCTGTCTCGCTGTTTGCAGTCTTGGATAAGAATTCTTCTGTTCTGTGAAACATCTCCTGAAGTGCCGGGAAGAGGGAGAGGAAGAAATCGTTCTTTTAATAACCAGTGTGCTTTTCACATATCATTTTTCTTCTCACAAAGAGCTGTATTCCAACAGTGATGTTGACAAATAGCATTCTATCTCTCATACTGGCTCTGAAGATAAACATTTTAAAATGTTAAATTATCACATCTGCACATCCTTCTTGGACATGGGCCTTAACATTCCAGTTTTTTAGCAGCAACTGCTACAGAAATGATTTGGGTCTTTTGGGTTAATTGCTTATAGGAAAAATTCCATAGTGGACTGTTCAGAAAGAAAAAGGAAAGATTCAGTTTGGGATTATGAAATAAACCACAAATTTAATTTTTTGTTTAAACTGTCCACGATCTGATTAAAAAATCTGGTCTTTATTTTAAAAAACGTTGAATATCCTCACACTTAACAAATAAGACAAACAATCAGACACTTAGGTGGATACATCAATGTCCACGCAACCACTTAAGTAAGCTGTATCAACACCTGTAAGCACTCCAGATTCTCAGTTTAAGGCCAAGAAATTTCTGTCTTATCAAATGTTCATGTATTTGGTCAAAAGGATCCACTATCACAACTAGTTAAGACCAAATACAACTGATTTTTGTTTTAAATATTCATATTTCGGGAATTCCCAGGCGGCCCAGGGGTTAGGACTCAGCGCTTTCACTGCCGGGGCCTGGGTTCAATCCCTTGTTGGGGAACTAAGATCCTGCAAGCTGCTCAGCGTGGCCAAATAAATAAAGTATTCATATTTCATTTAGTGGCACAGAAAGAGTTTATAACATACAGTGTTGATACAAAGAATGTTACGATAAACAGAAATAGTATGATCCGATTTTAATAAAAAATACATCTATATTTACCCACATGAAATACAGATGTGGGTATACGCATATGTACATACACACAGAAAAAGTCTGGATGGATACATCAACACTTATCGTAGTTTTTCCTGAATATTAGGATCATAATAATAGTAACCCTTATAGGGCTCTTACTATGTGCCAGGTGCTGTCCTCAGTACTGCACAAACAGTAAGTCATCTGGGCCTCACAACAACCCTTTAAGATATGTACTATTAATACCTCAAATTTATAAATGAGGAGGTCACACAACGTGGAAGCCAGGATTCAAAGCCAGGCAGTCTGGATCCAGGGTCTGTCCACGTAAGCACCATAGAATACTACCTTATACTTCCTGATCAATGACTTTATAATCTTGCCTATATTATGTACACATTATCTTTGAAAAGTTTTAAACATTCTTGGGTGGAGACTGTGATGAAGAAAAGGCCATCAGAAAAGGGACGAAGAAGTTAGTCAAAGATTCAACTTTATCTGGAATGCGGCTTTCTGTCCTCATTCTTTAAGGGTTTTTAAATTATTAATTTAAATTTGCACAGCTGATACATGAAAATCTCTCCTTGCAAAACACCAGAACCTTTAAGATAAAGCTAGACTCTTTTTGACTATCACCTCCATTCCTGGCGCCTCTCACCTTCCTTCGCCAGGGTTAATCAGTACTGTTTGCTTACTGTGCGACTGTCAGGCTTTGCTCTCTCTCTGCGTGCGTGCGTGTGCGTGCGTGCGTGTGTGTGTGTGTGCGCGCGTTTCATCATATACACACATATAAACTTATACGGTTTCTGCTGATTTGTTAAAAATGTGATTTCCTATATCTCTGTTTTTTTTTTTTAAACAAAGAGTATGTACTATACTTGGGTAATTTGGAAAATATTTGCTTTACATTTCATTGTTTAAAGTGTACAGAAGTGGTGTAACGTGGGATAAGCTTCCATGGCCTTGTTAAGGCCACAGCTTCCTCCTCACAGAACCCAGATGAAAGGCTCCTTCCTCCCGGGGCTGCTGGGAGAGGTGATGCTCGGTACCGCAGTGAAGTACCAGGCACAGTACCTGAGCTCAGGGAATGGGACTTGTTATTTTCTCATCCACGTTTGGAAACTCTCTCCAAGGGATGCTCTATGATTATGTTCGGGATTTTTCCTTCATGTTTTAAAGTGGATTGGCCACTAAGAAATGAAAACCAGAACACCCTAGGAGCAAGAGATGCAGATTTGGGGCCCACTATTTACCTTATCTATTTTAACCCAATAAAAAAGGCAGTGATTTAAAATTTAAGATCAGTTGTGTAGGTTAACTGTTCACAACACCTGCTCTTCCTTCTATTACTTATTGTTCACATAATTTGCTCATTTTACTGAGAGACAAAGAAAGCGAGAGTGACTTAAATTTATTTTTCTTCTGAAAATAACCAGAAAAATTTGGAAGGATGAGATTCAAGGAAATAGTTAAGATAAATATGTGGCTTATGAGTTCCATCTAGGAGAAAAGGGAATGGGAAATAGGAGCCCCCTTTACACAGCATACATGCAACATGTGTGCTTTGCTACGTCACACTGTTCCCAAGACCACACCGTGAGCCAGGTTACAAGTGGACGTGTTTCACAAAAGTCCTTTCAGAGCATCCTGTCATAAGCAGCTCTCGCAGGGGGAGGTGGGTAGGACAGACTCATCTCATATTCATCCCTATGCGGAGAGGGCAGCACCACAGACAGCCACCACTGCCCTGAAGTGCTTCAAATTTTATAAAGTTCCTTGTCAGTTTACACTAATTTTTTCCTCTACAACCCAAAGCACAGGAGAAGTCATTCTCTAATTAACTTTAGGGGAAAAAAACGAAGCAGAGAAGATACAATTATGTGTCTAGGATCATGGAGCTGGCAGTTCAAAGAAGATTCTAGAAACACCCGAGGCCTCCGGACCGTCAGCTCTTCCCTAAGTTGTCAGTCCCCTGCCTCGTTTTCCTACATGGACAGTTGTTCCTTCTTTCCTCTGGGGCCAAAGCTGAATGTGACTGCTTTGCTTCACAGATGCTATGGCTTTCTTTCCAAAGACTCAGACTCAGTTCATAAAACTGACTCATGGTTTTCTACAAGTTCATCCTCCAAAGGAATGGCTATTCTGTATAATTAGGCTCAAAGAGTTAAGTTAAGCTTCAACGCGTAACTTTAAAATACTGTAACCAGCGTAGTAATGGATCTAGGATAGAATACACTTACAGGCAACAAAAGGAGTGTGCGCCAGGTGTCCACCAGGGAAAAGGCAGTGAATGAATGTTAGTGGAATGAATTAGATCAGCCACGACACCATAATCTGCCATGCTTTTCCGGTTTTTAATTGGCAGACGATGATAATTCCTGCACTTCAGGCTAAGAAGGACAAAAAAGCTAGTATAAATTGGAAAAGCATTTTGTAAATTTTCCAGTGCAATGGGTATGCTAGTGGAACCTGTCTACAATGCTAGCTATTCCAACCGGAATATTTATGGAGCCTGGGAGCAATCAATCTGGATCATCAAATTGAAAGGCCGGGTGGAAGATGGGCTTAAAATCAAAATCCTGCTCTATGGGAGAAAAATAATGCCACCTTCCAGATTGGTTAAAACCTTTCTGATGAGTTCATTAAAATACACAGAATATAATTTATTTTGTTAGGATAAACGTAACACCTTGAGGAAATCATAGTTGTAATGCAAACTTCCTTGTCTCTTATAGGAAGAAGGTCCAAAACTGGATACTGAAAGCTTACAAACAGGGTGGAACTTTTGAAATGACAGAGTAAGGAGTGCAGTGGGCCCCTCCCCAGCAAAACTGCATTTTAACTGGTGGGCATTATTTAAAAGAACAACATTTAACGTCTCTGGAAACTGTCTTAAGATCATCTAGCAAATAGAGAAATATTTATTCAAGAAAATCTACTAGATCTCCAGAACAGGCATTTGGGGCAAGATCTGGTCCACCACTCCCCACCCTACCGGCTCAGTGTTGCAGACGAGAAGACAGGGGCTCCCTTTCCTCCAGCTCCCTTTCCCTCCTGACCCTGGAAGGGTCAGGCTGCCCACAAGTGCAGAAGGTCTACTCTGGGCAGGCAACACAGAGGACCGATCTCCTTTCCTCTACCCGGTCCCCACTCATTTGGCGGAAGCTCCAGTCCAAGCCCAGCCAGCTGTGAATACTGGGCCCTGATTGCTCCCACCCAGGTACAGGGTGGTTTCTAGGGTAGTGGTTTCATGGCAGGAGGGCTAAGTCAGGTAGACCAGGGGCTGCCACCACCCCTCCCGCCCAGGGTGTCACTCTGGGAAGAGTGGGGTCCCAACTCCAGCTCCAGTGACACAGGGGTTCTACTGCAGGAGGAAAAGCACATCCTAAGGACAAAGAGATCCATGACTCTGCCTGAGGGGACTGATTCTACGTGTAACCGAGTATAGAGAACCTCACGTCTAAGAGCATTATCGAAAAAAATGGAAATCTTTGATGAAAAACAATTAACGAGAGGCCCGGAGCTCTGATACAAGCAGAATGGCACAGTAGGCAGAAATTTAATATAGAGAACCAGGGACAGCCACGAAAGCCCTCCTGGGATTACAGTCAACGGTGGGAGTCGGGAAGGCTGTGCACAAGCTCTAGGCTGTGTCTACCCAGGAGCGGTCAGAACAGGTCACGGGGCAGACACGACAGCATTCCCAAGGCTGCACACAGACCCCGCAACACAGCGGGCAGCCTCACTGGCACAAGGGGGTTAAACATAACCTCTGACCAAACACTGAGTGAACTATCCTTTCTCCACTGAGTCTTACTTCTATAGAAAATCAGTTGTCCGTTTGTTTGTGGGCCTATTTCTGGACCCTCTATTCTGTTCTAATAAACATTTTCTCTATCTTGATACCAATACTACACTGTAGTGTTAGCACTCCAAATTTATTCTTCTTTTTCAGAACTGCTTTGGTTAGATCTTTTCAATTTTGATTGGGATTGCATAGTGACCTATCTGGAAGAACTGGATCTCAACAATATGGAGTATTCCAACCCATGAATGAGGTACATCTCTTGACTTATTTAGGTCTTATTTAACTGTTTCAATGTTTCATAGTTTTCAGTGTACAGTCCTGCATATCACTTATGCAAGATTCACGACTAAGTATTTCATATTTTTGATACTATTGCAAATGGAATTGCATTTTAAATTTCAATTTCTGATTGAATGTTGCTAGTTCATAGTGATACACTGATTTTTGGATATGGTTCCTGTATCCAGCAACCTTACTAAACTCACTTATTAGTTCTAGGAGATTTTTGGACATTCCATCAGATTTTCTATAGGCATTAGCTAGCTAGCTAGCTAGCTTTACTTCTTTCTTCTAGCATATAGATGCCTGTTATTTTTTTTTCATGCCTTACTGCACTGGTTGTAATCACCAGTACAATGCTGAATAAAGAACAGGCATTATTTCCTTGTTCCTGATCTTAGTGGGGAAGCATTTGGACTTTTTTTTTTTTTTTGCGTACGTGGGCCTCTCACTGTTGTGGCCTCTCCCGTTGCAGAGCACAGGCTCCGGACGCGCAGGCTAAGCAGCCATGGCTCACGGGCCCAGCCGCTCCGCGGCATGTGGGATCCTCCCGGACCGGGGCACAAACCCGTGTCCCCTGCATCTGCAGGCGGACTCTCAACCACTGCGCCACCAGGGAAGCCCAAGCATTTGGACTTTGACTACTAAGTTTGATATTAGATACAGGTATTTTGCAGATGCCCCTTGTATCAGAGGTCCCCAAGATCACTCTCTAGTTCATAGGAACTCAGAAATTGTTCTACTCATGGTTACAGTTTATTACAGTAAAAGTATACAAAGTGAAATAAACACAGGGGAAAAAGTTGGTGGGATGAAGTCCAGAGGAAACCATGTACAAGCTTCCAAGCGGCCCCTCCCAGTGGTGTCACACAGGACACACTTAAACCATGTGTGACAACTGCAAAGTGTTGCCTATCAGGGGTGTTCACCTGAGCCTAGGTGTCCAGGGTTTTTATTGGGAGTTGGTCATGTAAGCCTATAGCGCCTGTGTGAATGTCCTCAGCTGCTGAAGTTCCAGATCTCCAGAGGGAAGGAACTCACCATAAACCACACTGCTAGTATAAACTTTCTGGACAGACTGGTGGAGCATGGCTGAAGTTCTCAGGCATGCAGATACACTCATGAGACAAACCATTCCAGGAGTTCAGTTCTCTGGAGCTAGGCAAAGGACAGTCATGGAAACAGGCCTTTCTTGAGAATGTGCAAGGTTTGAGCAACCCAGGCCTGCTGAGTTAACCTTTTCTGCACACCCCGTATCAGGCTGAACAAGTTCTCTTCTTGTCCAAGGTTGCTGAGGGTCTGTTATCAGGAATAGATACTGGATTTTGTCAAATGTTTTTTCTGCATGTATTGAAATAATCACAGTTTTTCATTTTAGTTTGCTTATATAATGAGTTACACTGATGCTGTTCAAATATTAAACAAACCTTGTATTTGGGGGATTAACATCATTTGATAATGATGCATTAACCTTCTTATATACTGTTAGGTTTGATTTGCAAAAATTTTGCAAAGTTTTGCATCTATATTCATTAGGGATATTGGTCTGTAGTTGCCTTATAATGTCTTTGACTGGTTTTGGAATTAGGGTAATGCCAGTTTCATAGAGTGAGTTGTGAAGTATTACCTTCGTTTCTATATTCTGAAAGTTTGTGCAGAATGGTATTATTTCTTCCTTAAATGTTTGTTAGAATTCACCAGTGAAACCACTGGGCCTAGAGTTTTCTTTGTGGGTAGGCTTTTTCTTTAAATTTAAATTCTTTGGTAGATATTGGGCCATTCATGTGATTTATTTCTTCTTGAGGGAGCTCTGGTAGTTTGTGTCTTAGAAAATATGTCCATTTCATCTCAGGTGTCACACTGATTGACATTAAGTTGTTCATAACATCCCATTATTATCCTTTAACGTTTGTAGACTATGTAGTGATATTCTCTCTCTCATTCTCAATATTGGTAATTTGTATCCCCTCTTTCTTTTCGGTTTCATTTTCTCTGTTGTTTTCACTTTAGTGCTTTGCACTCTAAACTTTATTTCTTTGCTCCTGCTTGAGCTTAACTTGCTCTTCTCTCATTTCTTAAGGAGGAAGCTGTGGTCATTGATTTGTGACATTTTTTTGATATAAGCATCAGTACAGCTATACATTTCCTTCTAAGAACTGTTGTAGCAGCACACCACAAATTTGATATGCTTTCATATGTTCTATTTTCCCTTTTTATTTCTTTCATCAATGGGTTATTTTAGAGCGTGCTATTTATTTACCAATACTCGAGGATTTTACAGATCTTTCTTTTATTGAATTCTAATTTAATTCCATTTTAATCAGATAGTGTACTTTATAAGACCTGAATTCTTTTAAATGTATTGGGACTCCTTTTATAGCCCAGAATACGGTCTATCTTATTAAATGTTCTCTGTGTAGTTGAAAAAAATGTGTACTCAGCTGTTGCTGGTGTACTGGTCTATAAATATTAATTAGGTCAAGTTGGTTGATGATGTTCAAGTCTTCTACATCCTTGCTTATTTCTACCTACTAATTCTATCAATTATTCAGAGAGGGGTATTAAAATCTCCAACTATAATGGGATTTGCCTATTTCTCCTTACAGCTCTATTAGTTTTGTTTCATGTATCTTGACACTCTATTATTAGGTATATAAATGTTTAGGATTGTTACTGATTAACGGACCTCTTTATCATTAGGAAATGACATTCTTTATCACTAATATTATCTCTAAAAACCTACTTTAATATTAACATACCACGCAAGCTTTCTCTCTAGTGTTAGCACTGTATATCTCTTTCTATTTATTCTACTTTTTAAAAAATAATTTATTTATTTTATTTTTTATTTATTTATTTTTGGCTGTGTTGGGTCTTCATTGTCCCACGCAGGGTTCCTCTAGTTGTGGGGAGCAGAGGCTACTCTTCATTGCGGTGCACGGGCTTCTCATTGCAGTGGCTTCTCTTGTTGTGGAGCACGGGCTCGAGGTACACGGGCTTCAGTAGTTGAGGCAAGCGGGCTCAGTAGTTGTGGCTCGTGGGCTGTAGAGTGCAGGCTCAGTAGTTGTGGCACACGGGCTTAGTTCCTCCATGGCATGTGGCATCTTCCCGGACCAGTGCTCGAACCCGTGTCCCCTGCATTGGCAGGCGGATTCTTAACCACTGCGCCACCAGGGAAGTCCCCCTACTTGTGTCTTTGCTTTCAATGTCTGTTTCTTGTAGACAACTTACAGTTGGGTCCTGCTTTCTAATCCAATCTGACAATCTGCCTTCTAATTGGGGTGTTTAGAGCATTTATTTTGGTATGATTATTGATATGGTTAGGTTTAAGTTTATCATCTTGCTTTGTCCCATCTGTTCTTTGCTCCCCTTATCATATACCTTCTTTTCAGGATTCCACTTTATCTCCTTTGGTGGCTTATAACTCTTTGTGTGTCTACACACACTGTTTATTTCTTCACTTTCCATGCATGCCAAAACCCACTCTAATTTAGCTTTTCTAGCTTCTGGGCTAATATCTCCCACCACCGTCTCTCTCTCTCTCTCTCTCTCTCTCTCTCTCTCTCTCTCTCTCTCTCTCTCACACACACACACACACACACACACACACACACACACACACACACGTCTCTCTCTCTCTCTCTCTCTCTCTCTCTCTCTCACACACACACACACACACACACACACACACACACACACACAAGGAAGCACATGCTAGGATCTCCAATGAGCTTCAAGTTACCAAATCCCATGCACTTTTATCAGACCTTGTCTTATTTGACCTGTAACATTTCACAGTTTACCCACTGTCCTGTATTACTTTTTTCTTGGTTTCCATGAAATCACTCTCTCCAGGTCATCTTAGATTTCTGGCCACAAACTCTCAATCCTCTGCAACTTTACTTCGGTTCAGCCTATAACTTGTAGGTTACTGGGGCTCAGTCTTAGCCCTTTTTTGTCTTTCTCAGCATCTTTAAAACATGGTCCTCAAGAATTAGGAAGTAGTTCAAAAGCATTTTTCACACAAAAAAAGTAATGAAAGAAATTTGATCACATACAGTTTGCAAAGCTGAAATATAAGATGAATTACAATTTTCACAAAAATCCTTTTATTTTCATAGCATCTCAATATGTTCAGTCTGTGTTACTGAGTTCATATCAGCTAGTGTTCAGCAAATACAATGGTGTAAAACCAAATAAATTTTCACATAATCTTCTAACAGAGCCCCAAGTCAATTTGCTTTGTTGAAAAGGATAGAGAAAGGACCAAGACTAAAGGGTCATCACCCAGCTAAAACCGGTAAAAATCTGAATATTGCTGAGAAGCTGTCAATCCAAATTTAATGCCCAATTTACCTGTTGTAACAAAAAAAAATAAACTACTGACAAAATTTCTTTATTAAATGACTCTGTTGGAAGTCACATCTTATCAACGGCACATGACATAGAAAAGCAATTATTACCACTTGAGTGTTTCAACATGTTTAGTTTTAAAACTGAACAAACTACCTGAGCAAAAATACAAATCCGTTCTTGCAGTACAGGTAGTATGTAACGGGGTAGAAATACTCGACAACTTTTTGTTCTGCTTGTGGGTGGAAGCTCACGGTACAAGGGAAGTCAGTTTTCATTCAGGCGATGGTATTTCTGTGAGGTGTGACATGGGCTGAAAAAGGTGCAATCCATTCAAGACTGACAGAGCATGAGCTATACGAATAGCAAGGAAAGGTGCGGCTGGGTTCCTAAAAGATGCTTTAAACATCTGGGCCAGTCAGAAGGCACCAATGTGCCTCCTGATTGTAACCGAGTGTGGAAGGAAACAGTGAAAACTGAATACCAGCAAATCTTGGCAACTCAGAGCATGTGCTCTCAGATGCTGCGGAAAGCAACGGCAGTGTGTGCAAGATTACTCTTCCCACCTAAGTTTACTAGCTGTCAAGGACAGCAGTGCTGACAAGAGTTTCTGAAAGGAGGGATGAGATAAAAACGTTTCTTCATGATGCTAATAATACCAATGGTCATTCTTGATTTCCTAAGGCCTACTGAAGTAGACGCTGAAATACAGTCAGCAACATAAATAACTGGAACCTACTATTTCAAGGCCAAAATACCCCAAATTTTAATGCTGAGAGTAAGATACCAGATTTCTCAAAGTCAGCAAACTGTGCTGCAAATGGCTCGATTGCTAGGCTGCGATTTCTTCCCAGAATCTGATGGTTTTCTTTACTCAGCAGAGAGCGAGACTGACTTTACTATTGTGGCTGTATAAAGAACACAGCCAACGTCACAAGAAAACATGAACAGATATTTTCCGGAGACTGAAGTAGTCCCAGAATCCATTCACTCCCTACTTCCAAACATTCCGGCTGGGTGAAACATCCACCCCTACAGTTATTTAATATTGTAAGTGCATCAAGTTGGCAACTGCCACAGCTCTAGGAACAGTCTTCAGGGACTAGGTATAGTCCCAGAATTCCCACAATTTCTCAGTCTGTGTTTTATCTTGGTATTCCAAAACATCTAACAGGGCCAGCAAACACTAGTTGCAAATCTTGACAATCTATAATTACAGCACGGGATTTCCTATTTTAATAGAAATATAGGGTAAAAAATTCAAGTGTCTGGGTCTAACCCACATCTCAAGCTACCTATCAAGTTAGATACTTTGTAAGAGGCTGCAAAAATGTCATCTTTTTAACAATAAAAACATTATTCATTTTTAAAATACACAATATAAAATTAAAATAAACAATAAAATATTGTTTAAAATCGGTGATCTGCATGGGTGCTGAAAATTTGAGAAACACTGTCCTAGGGATCTCACTTGCTCCCAAGATTTTAAGCACCTTCTGTCTATACAGGCTGAGGCCATAAACAGCCATTTCTAGCCCGGCCTTCTCCTCTGAGCTCCACTCACTTATCCAACTGCCCCTTTGACTTTTTACTTGAATGCCTCACAGGCACGTTAAACCTATCACAGGCCCCAAACCAAACTCCTGGTCCCCTCCACATCTTCCCCTTTCCCAGTCTCCCCATCTCAGTGGAAGTGGTCCTTCTTCCCGGCTGCCTGGGCCAGGAACCCAGCCTCCATCACTCGAAATGCAGCCTGGGTTGATCCACTCCTGTCTCTCTCCCGCTTAGTCCAAGTCCCCTTCACCCTCACCCCGGACTACACTATAGGTTCCTAAGTGTCTTCGAACAGACCTTCTGATGCTCTCTGTGTAAGTTTTGTTATTTTGTTTGTTTGTTTGTTTTTACATCTTGATTGGAGTATAATTGCTGTACAATGGTGTGTTTCTGCTTTATAACAAAGTGAATCAGTTATACACATATATATGTTCCCATATCTCCTCCCTCCTGCATCTCCCTCCCTCTCTGTGTTAAGTTTTTAATCACTGCTGGAACAAATTACCACCAACTTAGTGGCTTAAAGGAACACAATTTCTTATCTTACAGTTCTGCTGAAGTCTGACGTGGGACTCACCACTCACCGGACTAAAATCAACTAGTGATTCCTGTCTGGAGGCTGTCGGTGGGGGGGCTGGGCGGGGGCAGGAATCTATTTCCTTGGCTTTTCCTGCTTCTAGAAGCTTATCACATTCCTTGGGAAGCTTCTAGAAGCTTATCACATTCCTTGCTTCGTGGTCCCCTTCATCTCCAAAGCCAGCAACCTTGTATATCTTTGTTTTTTTAAATTCATTTTTATTGGATTAGAGTTGCTTTACAATGTTCTGTTAGTTTCTACTGTACAGCAAAGTGAATCAGCTGTACGTATACATATATCCCCTCTTTTCTGGATTTCCTTCCCATTTAGGTCACCACAGAGCACCGAGTCGAGTTCCCTGTGCTCTACAGTAGGTTCTCGTTGGTTATCTATTTTATACATGGCATCAATAGTGTGTATGTGTCAACCCAACCTCCCAATCCCCCCCCCCCGCTGCCCTTGGTATTTTTGATTATCCTCACATCCTCACATTGACTCCCTTCTGTCTGCATCTCCTATGGATACTTTTAAGGACCCAGCCTGGATAATCCAAGATGATCTCCCTGTCAGTAGTCGGCTGATCAGCAATCTTAACTCCCCTTTGCTCTGGGACCGAACACTTTCCCAGTTCCCGGTGACGTGGACACGGTTATCGGTGGCAGGCCATCATCTGCCTCGTACACTCTCTAATAAATAACTCGTGCTCCACACAGCAGCCAGAATGATCTTTTTCAAAACGCAAGTATGTTCATGTCACTTCCTGTGTAAAACACTTCGATGGCCCCCACTCCTCCAAGGATAAATTTCAAATCCTAAACATGTGCCACAAAGCCACACATGGCTTGTTCCTACCTACCTGCTGGCCCTAACTCCTGGTTCACCGCATTCCAGCCACGCGCATTCCAGCCACGGTGGCTTCTCTCACAAGCTCCTTTCTGCCCCGGGGCCTTTGCTCAGGCTGTCTCAGCTGTCTGAACAGCCCTCCTCCCCTCCCACCCAGCCTTTCCGTGGCTAACTCTTGCTCAGTCCTTCAGATCTCTGTAGAAGTAACTTCACTGGGTGGCCTGACCTGATCTCCAAGTCCAGCACTAGCTCCTCCTATTACACGTCACCGTACTTTTTCTTTCAGAGCTTCTACTACAACTGGAGCTCAATGGTACTGTGTAATTATGGGCTTAATGTCGCCACCCAGCACAGACTGCAAATCAGTGTGGGCTGGGCCTGTTCTGTTCTGCTCACCACTGTAAACCCTGGGATTTAGAGCTGACTGGCTTATAGTAGGTGCTAAATAAATACATGAGTATTGTATTGCCCTCAGACATTATTTCCAAAGCAGGTCTAACTCTTAGAGGGGGAGCTGCATGAGCCAAAGACCTCGGCAGCCTGCTTGAGCATCAGACCAGGTGGGTCACAATGGGCAAACTGCCTCACCCCATCCCTCAGGCCTCGACCACAAACACGTGCCTCCAGCCTGCTTCCCAAACTCTTTTTCTCCCCTGATACCAAAAACTATTAGACTCATTCCTTAGCCTGTGCAGCATCTGCCGTGCCAACCCTGGGAAGAGGCCACAGTACTTCTCTCCTGCTCATGGGCTACGTCACTAGCAAAGGTCCAGGTGCACAGGAGCTGGTGTCACAGAAACGTCAAGGTTTCCTGCAGTTCGAGAACGCTTCCTTTAGCTCTGAGTCCCTGTGACTCTCCCACAGGGTCTTTTCTACTCACTTTAAATCCTAGATCCTAAGTTGGACTGGGAAGAGTACCTGTTCTGGAGCCAGAAAGTTCTGGGTTTAGAACCTGGCTGTCCTCATGCAGAAAGTGCACCCAACTTTGAGCCTTAGTCTCATCACTAAAAAAGAGAACAATCATTGGTAAATCCCCACCTCAGAGGTACTGGACGACCCCACACTCGATTTAGACTGCCCCCAGCCACCAGACAATGGCACGCCACACTCCTCTGTCAGCTCAGCTCAACCCATCGCTAGAACAATTACAAAGAATGCCACGAAGATGAAACTGTCAGTTATGAACCCGTGAGCGTACACTGACCCTAAGAACACACCTTCATAGACACTACATTCTCTAGAACTTTCACTGCCAGGAACACATCCTACCTCTGTCCCCCTCCAGCCCGAAGGTACATCTATAGCATATGCTGCCTCCTCAGCCAGGATGTCCCACAGATGCCAGCTGCTGTCCTCGCAGCGTCCCACCCTCCTCTCGTGATGTCCTCACCGAGACGACCACAGGACATGCGCTTTGTCCACGTCACTCCTCCATCCAAGCTGTAGCGGCCATTCTCTCTCTCACTTCCGTGGCCTTTGGCCATGCTGCTTCCTCTGCCCTTCCCACAAGACCACTCCTGGGACTTGGACACCTAGCTCAAGTGTAACTTACTTCAACAAACCTTCCCAGGCCCCCAGATGCCCTCTGGTAACACTGTCCCCACTCAAACTGTATCTCCAGGCCCTGGAGGGCAGGCTCTGACTTGGTCCAGGTTTGCCCTGCCCCTTCCTAGTGCCTGGAATGGTGTTTTCCAGACAATAGATGTTTATTCAGTGTTTGTTGACTGACTGCGCGAAATAATGACTCAGTGACTGAGGGAGCTGGATTTAGACATACTGACTTTGAACTCCCGGAGGGACAACCAGTAGAGCTGTCCATCACCCAGTTCAGAAAGGGGGTCAGGACTAAAGACGTCCATTTGGCAGGTAGAGTCACTAAAGAGATATCTGAAGCCTTGGGGCTCACCAAAAAAGGATGTGTCGAGAGAAGAAAAAGGCTAAGTGGCACATTTCAGGGGCAGAAGAAGGCAGTGCAGCTCACCCGAGATTATGATTCAAGGATGAATCATAGAAAGGAGAAGAAATCCAAAGGAATACAGTCCCAGGAAATCAAAAAAAGAGAGTTTTGAGAAACATCTCCAGTGGCATTACTGTTGCAAAATGACAGAAGAGAGTGAGGTGTGCAGGTGGGCGCTGTGTGTGGTGATTCGGAAACTCTCAGTGACCCCCTAGCAAGTCAGCTGCTGGGGCAGAGGCGGGGCTGGGGAGGCTGAGGTCTGAGTACGAAGGACAAGAAGTATAAGACTATTCTCTCAAGAGGCTGGACAGAGGAAGGAGAGAATCACAGTGTCAAGCGAGCGTGGAAGCAGCTGTGAATATAAAATAACAGAGAAAAGGGAGGCTCAGCAGGTAAAGCGCTGGACCGATTTACAAACGTTATCACTGCCCCAACCGAGCGGCAGGGTGGTGGCAGAGAGGACACGGGTGCTAAACGACTCTGTGGCTCACCCACCTGCGAGATCTTGGGGAAGTCACTTCCTTCTCCCTTAGCTAACTCATTAGATTGTTCTAATCATATGAATTAATAAGCGAAAAGGAATTTTGAAGAGTTTATCACTCTTTACAAAGTAAGGTCCTATCACTGCAACAGATGATTTGTTATCGTAACAGATGTTTGTCATTTTTCATTTTCTGTCGTCAGAGAGAAGTTGAAACTCCCTCCTATGTAATGCTGATACTGACTCCGTTTCCTGCAAAGAGGGGGAAGACAGCGGCAAAGATACAGAAAAAAGCAGGGCAAAGTCAGGGTACACAGAGCCAAGGCAGTGACGGCATCCACTCCAACTCCTTCCTACAGATCTGCCATTTTCCTACACTGGGGGACATCAGTCCAGGGCCATGCCCTCCCCCCAGGTGGGTGGAGAACTGCCAGGATCTCACACCAAAACTGAGTGCCTGAGCCCTGTCAACCTGCTTCTGCCTCGGCAGGGACCTCAAGGGGCCTGGTCGGTGACAGGCTTGAACAGAATCATCACTGGCCTCATGACTGTCTTGAAAAATAAAATAAAACGGTGTACTGAGATAAAGTTTATTTATAGCTCCTTGGTTATCTTGTTTTGGGTTCCCCCGCCCAAGAAAATGTTCCAAGTTCAATGGTGATTTTCCATACTCAAACCATGTCCTGGAGACTTTCCACGTAGAAGGGGCGACTGCTTCTGAGCATTATCATGGCCAGAGTCAGTGCAGTATTTCCTCAAAACACTTGCGAGCGGAATACAGTATCACACTGAAGGCGTATTTGCAAGAGGAGATAAATTTGCAGATCACAGGTGGCATATCAAAGTCATGGAAGCTACTAAAAAAATACAGGGAGAAACTAGCACAAGTCTTCAGTTAAAGCAGCTCTCTATGGCCTTCCTCCACAAAGCAGAATTTATTGTATCATTCAATGGGAAGAAATGGTAAACAGTAATTTAAATTGGTGGGTAATACAAAAGTCATCTGTATTTATCTTTAGGATGCACTGTGGGTTTTGTTTTCATCTTTCCAATTGTGTTTGGCTTAGAGAAACATTAAAATTAATTTTCATCCCACAAGCACAGCTGGACAGACTATTCAGATGCCTCTTCTAGTGAAAGAAACTAACAAATTACAAGAGGAAATCCATATGCAGAATGTTCACTGTACTTTTACAAAATGAAACTGTCCTTATTGACAACATTCATATGCTCAGAGGAAGAAAAACAGGACCGGTAAGAAAACACAGGAGCATTAAGATCTATCAGAGCAGCGTGATAAGGGTCAAAAGAAGAATGTGGGCTTGTAGGTGGAAGGTTCACCACTATTAACAAAAGTCAGTCTGCTCTACTGAAATCAAGCAAAATCATTAGGGAGATTTCGGAGAAAACCAAGCCTTCCTTCCAAAGAAGTGAGATAATGCTGTAACAAAGCAAATATATGAGATACTCATTAATGCCTTTATAATCCTCACAAACACATGAGTGACCCAGTAGCCAGTTCTGTTGTATATGTGATGGAGGAGGGAGAATGAACAACGGGAGCAAAGGACTCTTTCTAGTACTGATGCAACCACTTTGTTAATTCAGTGGATATTTACTGAGTGCCTACTATGTGTCAGGCTCTGTTCCCTAGTCTGAGGATACCGCAGTAAACAAAACAGACAAAAGTCTCTGCCCATATGGAGCTTCTAACATGGTGAAGGATTTAAGACATGTGACTTTGGGCAAGACATGTACTTGGATGACTAAAGGGTATCGTATGGAGAAGCCAGGAAGGAGAAGGACTGCCAATAAAAACTGAATACAACACAAACACACATATAATAATAGAAAATGAAACTTATTGATGACAGATAGTGACACTGAATATATAAGGAGAGAGCACATTCTCACAATTTGAAATTATCTTTGCTAAAATCGAACCCCAGCAATTACTTTCCTCTGATGTGGCCTTAAAGGACTGTATGTTTGAACCAAAATAAAAAAGGGGGGGGGGTCTTAGATAATGATCATCGCCATTCGATGGCCTGGGATGTAACCATGATACGCAACCAAAAAAATCCAGACCAACAGACTAGTTTCTACTGGGTAAAAACGTAAAAACAGAAGCAAATTTACAGACAAACTCTCTATCTGGAAATATATGCCAGGAATGGGAAAAAAAAGAAGTAATGATTACAGCAAAGGAGTTACTACAAATATGGAAACAGGGTTATTAAACTAAATTTAGGAAGTTATCTCAGCACGTGGGGTAGTTGCACATATTTAGGTCAACAATTTGCTGATACGTGATTCTGCCATTTTTCCAGTCAACTCAAAGGCGTAAATAGTGTCTATTTGCCGTGTAACTAGGCGATTTCAATTCTAACAGATTAATGGAATACTCTTGGCAAGCGGATTCCACTCTTTGAAGGCGGCATATTAAATAAATAAATGTACAAAAGCAAGGTAAACAAAAACGCATGCAGACACAATGCAAATACCGGAGGGAGACACAAGACTTGCAGTGGAAACGCTCCAGGTCATCAGTTTCTGTCCACTGGAAAAAAAAAAATCTAAGAACCTCACCATCTAGAGGCTTAGAACACACGCTCGACCACCCCAGCTTTCCATGGCTGTCCACCAGGAAGGGAAAAGGAGCCCCGGCGGTTCCCCTTAGGCCCATTTCAGGACCCAGAGGGCGAGTCCCCTCGCTTTGGACGGGGATGGGGGTGGGGCTGGCAGGTACACCTGAGCCTAAGTCAGTCACAGGTCCGAAGCCCAGGAACTCCAGCCAGAGAGCAAAACGCCAAGTTTACAAAGACGGTGGAGGGACGGGGCCGGAGAAACCACAGCGAGTCCAATCAGTGGGACGGGACAGCCGCACGGCGCTGGGGACCCACCGAGCCGTCTCCACTGCTCGCAAGGCGACTGCCCGAGCCCCCGGGGCCGGGGCCTTCGCGTCCCCGGAACTCACGAGCCAGTCTGCGCGGCCTGGGGGGGAGGGCGTAGTTCCCGGGAAACCCTCCCGCCCTCTCCCATCAACCCCGCCCATCGGTCCGCCCCGTCCCGCCCGGCTACTCACCGGATTCGCTTCCCACATAACGGTGGCGAAATCGAGCGGAGAGAGCCTGGCGGAAGGGGCTGGCCACAGGGTCGGGGTGCTGGGTTTTTCCCGAGGGCCCAGGGAGCGAAAGAACGGAGAGACAACCTCCACGCAAGCCTCCCCGTCATAAACCGGCGTCTTCGGACCCCCTCGAACCTCCCGACTTCCGGCCGAAGCCGGCCAACCAGCGCCAGCCCCGCCCCGCCCCGCCCCCGGAAGCTCACCCCCGCCAGTGCCTCTCCCTTCCGGCCTCGGCGCGGAGTGGGCGGGGCCTGCGAGGGTCTGGGTTGTAATGCGGTTGTTAAAGGGCTACCAGCCCAGCCACCCTCCAGGGCTGCATCCCTCCAGCAAAGTCCCCTCCAAGTGATCCTCAAGCCTCGATATTTATTGATGACCTCCGATATTTATTGATCACCGTATAGGGAGTGTAGTGGCCAAGAGGCAGACAGGCCTGGGAATTAATAGCCCGTGGGACAAGCTTCCGACTCGGTTTCCTCGTGCTCAGAGGTGATAATAATAGTATCTAAGCGTGTAGTGTGCTCATTGAAGGCACCTAGCCTGGTGTTTGGTATACAGGAAGTGCTCAATGAGTGACGGTTATTTGCCAGATACTGACACTGTGCTAGGCTCTGCAATGAGCAAGTGACCTATATGCAGTCCTCATGCAGCTTAGAGTCTAGAGAAAAAAGTAAGAAGTAATTTAGATAAAATTAAAAGGTGCAGGATGGTCTACAGGTAGTATGGCAAGTACAGGGTTCTTTGAGAGGGTGCCTACCTAGGACAGGGTGTCTGCCGCCCCCCAATCCAACCCCCCCACCAAGAGGTTTAAGCCAAAACTTCAAGATGCCCTCCTATTGAAGTTACCTGAGCTACAAGAGGGGAAGAATCTTCCAGGCAAAGAAGCACCATCTACCCATAGGAAATGAAAAAGGAACAGTTTAAGCTCCTTCTGAATTTTTCTATGCCTCCATACATTAAAATTTTTTTACTTGATCAAAGAATACCTACAGATTTTTTCACCTACTATGATATAGCTATCCTTCATTCCAATATGTAGAGTAATTCTATTTCAAAGTAGTGGGGAAAGAAAGGATTATTCGAGAAGTGATACTGGGGCAACTGGTTTAGCATTTGGCAAAAATTAAAGAGGGGAAAAAAAAAAGATAAAGTGAAGATCCCTATCCCAATCCATTTACCAGAATAAATTAGAGAGTGCAAATTGTTTTTCTTTAAAGATTTATTTATTTATTTTTGGCTGTGTTGGGTCTTAGTTGCTCACACACTATTCTTTTTTTTTTTTTTTTTTTTGCAGTACGCGGGGCCTCTCACTGTTGTGGCCTCTTCCGTTGTGGAGCACAGGCTCCGGACGCGCAGGCTCAGCAGCCGTGGCTCATGGGCCCAGCCGCTCCGCGGCATGTGGGTTCTTCCCGGACCGGGGCACAAACCCGTGTCGCCTGCATCGGCAGGCGGACTCTCAACCACTGCGCCACCAGGGAAGCCCAACACACACTATTCTTGAGTCTAGTTTGGCATTATGTATCAAAATTTGAAATTTCCATGATCTTTTATTAAACAATTCCATTTCTAGGAACTAATTTCAAGGAGGTAAATAGACAAATGTACACAATAATCTGTACAAGAATGTTTATTGCTGTATTTTTTGGAATAGTAAAAAATTGAAAACTACTTAACTATCACAGTGGATTATTTCAAATGTATATGTGTGTAACATGCGTACAAGCTATGAAATGTTATGTGTATCTTACATCCTACCACGCTGAAAATGTCTTATTAGTTTTAATAGCTTGTCAGCCAATCTCTCTGCAATTTCTATGTTAACAATCACATCACCTACAAATAATGCAGTTTTCACTCTTAGTATTGCATTGGCCAAAATTTCAGAAAATTTTTGAAGAATGCAGGACAAGGTAATGAGCATTCAGTTTTTAGTTAGGTATGGTAAACATTTGCCCCTGGTTGGTGCTAGATATTTTTTTTTTTCTTTTTTTTTGGCTGTGTTGGGTCTTTGTCGCTGCGCGGGTTTTCTCTTGTTGCGGTGAGCCGGGGCTACTCTTCATTGCGCGGGCTTCTCATTGCTGTGGCTTCTCTTCTTGAAGAGCACAGGCTCTAGGCATGCGGGCTTCAGTAGTTGTGGCCACTAGGACTCAGTAGTTGTGGCTCGTGGGCTCTAGAGCGCAGGCTCAGTAGTTGTGGCGCACAGGCTTAGTTGCTCCGCAGCATGTGGGATCTTCCCAGACCAGGGCTTGAACCCGTGTTCCCTGCATTGACAGGCGGATTCTTAACCACTGCACCACCAGGGAAGCCCCTAGATATTCTTTAAATACACTATCATCTTTAAAGAAATTCCTTTCTATTCCTAGTTCACTATAAGCTTTTAATTGGGAAAGGATGTTAAATTTATCAACTGTCTCTTGAGCTCTATCACTATATTCCTTTTATATTCTGACTCATTAATATAATGAACTATACTAGTAGGTTTTCTAATGTTCAACCCATCCTTACCTTCTTGAAATAAACTCTGCTTAGTCACATATTCATTATTCTTTGAAAAAACTGCTGCATTCAATTTGTTAATCTTTTATTTAGGAATAAAATTTATTTATAAGTCATGAAATTGATCCATTGTTATCGGTGGGTTTTGGTGATTGTCTTTAAATTTTGCAAAGTGAACAGTAGCAATTTAAATAATTTAGGAACTAGCTCTTCTTCGAAGGTGGAGTGGATTTTTACAAAGCAAGTTCAATTGGAAAGATTAGGATGAAGTCCTTAACTTTTGGGGGCGGTTGGAGCTATACTTCATTTCCTTGAAGCCTTGCGGTTGCCTGGGCTGGTGGTCAGAGAGGGAGATGGAGAGAACACAGCTGACGTGGATATATATCTCAGGTGGATATGTTTTTAAAATATACTGCCATATCCCTAATATGAAGAGAACACATTTCATAAACTGAAAAGAGCTGTGAAAAGTCTGGTAATTATCTTTATTCTTATTATTCTGGATTTATGACCACTGTTAGAGAGCAAGTGTGGGAAGGGACCTTAGATCCTTTAGTCCAGGGGTCACAGACAGCTAATGAGCTTTAGCCCACAAAGTATTTTAAAAGTTTTGATAAATGCCCACCATTTTAAAACTGGGAAATTTCACATTAAATAATGTGTTTCTCCAGCTTCCCTTACACACCATCCTCCTGTGCCAACGACTGGTCATACTGACCCCTTTGGACTGGGAACGGGTTCTTAGCTTTACCTGAGTTACCTGACCTGTATCTCTTTTCCTTGTTTAAATTACCTTCCTGGGCCCCTTAGGTATTTGGGTTCATAACTGATGATAATCCACCTCTTATTTTGCTGAAGAAGTGGAATGGATCTGGGACTTTCTAGAATGTTCTCATAGGAAACAACGTTATACACTTTCCCATAACTTTTTCCAGGGAGGGTTCAGACATGGGGCTCAGCCTCTCATGGTCTTCCAAGAGATGACTCTCTGTGACACGGTCTGGGGCTGGGACGGCTTCCCTCTGCATCATCGTTCCAGGCTAAGTGCCACAGCTGTAGAAACTATGCATCCTGACCACGGTCACTAGTTTTCTCAGGAAAGCCAGACAAATAGAAGACATTTTCCTTTATCTTTCATGTGTCCTGTGTGTGTTCTGGGTGATGATAACTTAAACTACGCTAAACCCAGCCCAGGGATCCTGAGGGATGGCGGCCTCCCTCACACCTGGTTGAGTTGATTAGATCTTGGAATGCTAGGAGAGCAGGGAGGAATTGCCCAAGGGGAAAGGAGAGGGGGGGAAATGGAGCAGAGGAGACCTATCTTATGTCTGGAAAGCAAGAAAATAATCAGATGGAGAAAACAGGCAGATGAAAGAAGAGAATGGCAAGGTCAATTTGTGTGTGTGGGGGGGAATTCTACCTCCCCTAAGACAACAGAAAGAGAAAAAAGAACCAAGTAACTGGTGAGATGCATTATATAGTATTATCTATTTTAAAAATGTTATTTTCATAATTGTTTTTATTTTTAACGGCCACATGGACAGCCAGAAATGGAGGGGGCTAGCTAGGAATGTATATGGGGGACAGGCTGTTTTCGACAGAAAGGGGGAAGCAGGAGACGGGAAGAGGCACAGGGAGAGATGAGGGGCCGCGAGAGGGTCCAGGAGTGAGGGAGAAAAAGCTGCATTTGTGCCCATCGGCCCTGAATATAAAGACCCAGCCTCAGTCTGAAAAAGAGCCAACAGTGAGGCAGCGCCAGAATCAGCCCTGCTGCTGGAGTCTGACAGTTAACAACTCCAGCAGGAATTAAGAGGTGAGATAAGCAGATGAAACATTTGCTGAAGCCGAGATAAGCGTCCCTAGGAAGGAATTTTTTTTTTCAAAAAATCAGAATGAATCCTGTAAATCTTCCTAATTAGGAAACAGGACAAGGAATTAAATTCAACTGAAAAAAAAAATGAAGTGTTAAATAATTCACTCATACTGAACGGAAAGGCTCTCTTGCAAATACCACTGATGATTAGTTTTTGCTGCTGGGTGTGGGGGGGCGGTGGGGGGGGGGGAAGATGTAGACATCAACATGCAGCTCACAGCACAGTCCAAAGCGGCAGCTGAGATGTGTGGCCATCCTAATTAGAGGATGGAGAACTCTGAAAAGGCTCTCGGGCTGTGACATTCCTGGCTGGTGCTTTCCTTCCAGGAATGCCACTCTAGGGTTTTGGTCATCGCATTGTCAAAAAGAACTTAATAGGAATGATCTGGAAAGAGAGAACAGAAACGACTTAGCGTTTGAGAAGCTTCAAGGTGAGAAGCGGGAAGCAGGAAAGCACGTCAATAGGATATCATTTATAAAATTAGAAGAGAGGGAGGCAAGTACAAGCCCTGAGTGGTGGAAAGGGCGGCTGGAGGGTGTCCCGCCTGTGCTTGGGTCACTGCAGACATTCCTAAGAATCCCATCCAGGGAGGTCAGGAAACCACAGCAGATTATCTAATATGAGTTGCTCTTCGGTTCTTCATTCAGCAAATATTTAGCAAGCTCCCTCAATGTTCCAGGCACTGTCCCCAGCTTCCTAGGCTGTATCAGTGAACAAAATAGAGGAAAATCCCTACCCTTGTGGAATTTACGTGCTGGGGAAGATGAGGTGGGGCAGGCTTGGGGCTTGGGTGTGGGGGGATGGACACAGATAACGTGATGTAATAAACAAGCACGTTGTATAGTATGCTGTAAGGTGATAAGAGCTATAGAAAAAACACAGATACGGGTAAGGGATGGTGAGAGTATTCAAGATGGTCCTCATTGAGAAGCTAAGATTTGAGGAAGTAAGGGAGCAAGCTGAGTGATATCTGGGCAAAGAGGATTCCATGCAGAGGGAACAGCTGGTCAGAGTTCCTAAGACTGAGAGAGAGAGAGAGAGAGAGAGAGCATGTGTGTGTGTGTGTGTATGTGTGTGTATGTGTTTGAGGAGAAGGTGTGCAGATGGAACAGGGCCTGGTATAACACGAACTTAGGGCCTGACACTGTTATAAGCTCTTTATGTAATTAACAAATAGAATTCTCACAGCAACCCTGTGAAGTAGGTACTCTCTTTAACCCCTTCTACCCGAAAAGAAACTGAGGCACAGAGATATGATTGAACCTGTCCAAACACAAGAATCTGAACCTCGGTTCCTGGCCTCAGAACCTGTGTTCCTGATCACTACTCTGCGTGGTTTCTAGCCATCCCCTTCTACAACCAGCCCCGTCACCCAATCGCAATTGGAATTCAAGTACTCCGCTAGGACAAATTTATGTTCTTTTTAAAAAAGCAGTGTTGTTCCCTGCTTTATCACCTACAACCCGCTCCCTGGCCCTTTGCTCCCTTCTCTACCAACCCTAGAACTGCCTCTCCTGCAAGTTCATCACTGCGGTCCATTGCTTCTGCCCAGAAAATTAAATAATTGTCTATGGATAGAGCTTCCGTTCAGCTTGGGAAGGGGAGTTGGGGAGCAGTGAAGGGGTGCTTCTGTGGATTAAGAACGCCCTACAGATCTTGAGGAGGCAGGGTGGAGCGTAAATTGCATTTAAAAACTAGATCTCGCCTTTCCTTCTACTCCATCAGGCGCTGTGTGGGGCTGTGTGTTTGTAGCTGTTCACTCAAGACAAAGCACCTTTATACCAAAACCCACTGAATTATGCAATTTAAATGGAGGAATTGTATGGTATGTGAGTTATAGCTCAATAAGACTGTTAAAACAATCAATTTTTTAAAAAGATAGGATCTTGGCTTTCCCCTCCCTGGTTTCCCCTCCTCCTGACCTCTATCCTCAGGGACCCAGAGCCACACTCAGAAAGATGTTCACGGTTCCTCAGCTCCAAGCACAAAAGTTACAACTCTGTTTTGACTCTGAGGGTTACAGCTTTATGCCAAGGAAGACAAACGACTCTTTCCCATTATAACTTCAGTATCAATTTTCCTTATGAGAAAAAATAATTCTAACATTTTAATGTTAAAACAAACACGTACATATTATGGAGTAGAAGGCAATATTCACATACATGAGGGTTTGGGGCAGTTTCTTGCTCGTGGTTAGCTGCTCCCAGCTGGGGGTGGGGAGGCGTCCTGCCTCTCTGCCACTATGGGATGTGCCGTGTTAATGTCTAGGACAGTCAGGAGATTCAGGGGCTGATCCAAGTTCTGGTTCTGATGAGCTGAATGGTGTTAAGCAAGTCACATCCCTTTTGGGGCCTGTGTTTCTCATCTGCTGAGGTAAGTGGACCACGTAATCTCCAAGGTGGCTGCCAGGTCTCACAGCCCATGATTTGATGCCATAAGGAGATGCTGGGGTCAGATATGCCAGGCAAGAGATACAGGAAGCAAAAGATACACTCTGTGCCTTTGAGGAACTTTTCATTTACTGGAGGATACTAAAAAGAGAGCCACATGTAAGACTTGACAAAGGCATAAGATAAACCATGTAAAGAATGCACGGGACAGGAAGTAGCTGAGAATCAGGAGCGATCAGATCTCTGGTCCAGTTCACCTTGCTTTGACTCACCTGTGCGCCTAAAGCAACAAGGAGGCTCTTACCCTGCCGAGTCCTGTATCTCATGGGCTGGGTGCCCCTAATACGAAGGCACACCTTATCGACCTTGTGGATGGTCTCAAATCACCAAATAAGAAACTCTCAGAGGAGAAAAGTGATCTTAGCATCATCCAATCCAAACACCTCCACCTCCATGTAGCATTTGGGAGGATGCTTGTCTTGTGCTTATAATAATTTGATAGAATATCCTCAACATTATCCTCGATCCTGAATAACCTGAAACAAGAACAGGAATGCACATAATATCCTTCTCTTCAAAGCCCAGTGGGTTAAATAAGAAATGGTTTAAGACGAGTCTTGTCATTGGCATAGACCTGAACAATATCTGCCCGGCAACCACTTCTCAAAAATCAGTGCCCTAAAGAAAAATTAAGTTCTTACACCACTTTGTAGGATATTTGTGCATTTTCCTATCTAGTGCCACCTACTCTCCAGGGCTGTTTCTGCAACATCTCTGCAAGTCTCCGGTCATAAGCCTTTGCATCAAGTCTTAACCTGACCTGAGTTCTAAAAAAATTGAAATGAAAAGGAAATAGACGGGAAAAATCACTATGATCTCTCCCATTCAATTTGTTCATTTTCACTCTTCCTGGGAGCTCTGGCCTCCTGGATTAATACTCACTCTGGAGACTAGACTAGAAATTGATATCTCTGGGTGGGATCTTGGGGAAGGACTGCCTGGATGATACACGGGTATTAAACATTGGGCCCAAGAGGTTTTTTCCAATCCAAATATTCTGGGGTCCAGAAAAGCAGGGTGGTCCCTCCTAGATTATTCAAAACTGGGTTGTTACTCCCAGGCTGGAAAAAATGTGCTCATTGCATCACTAGATGGCGCTGGCAGACAGGCAAGAATGGCTCTGATGTTAAAATGTGAGCACAAACTTCCTAATAAACCAGAGAATTCCTTTGTTTCTGGATGACCAAGATCAGCTTTTGTCAGGCACATGTCAGAATAGCTTTCTGGAATAGCGATGATCTAACTGTACTGTTTTACCCTAAATCAGCGAAATGGTCCGGATTGAATGAAAGCAGTATAATATACTTCGGGGTAAAAGTTATTAGTAAAGAACTATAAATCTCTTAACTAAGTAGTGTCCAAAAACAGAGTTGGTGATAAGGTTTAGATCCTTATTCTGATACGGATGGGTCTTTGCCAGTGAGATGATGCTGACCTGGATTTGGGTAGCCCCAAATGCAATTAGGAATTACAGTAGGAACTCTCCTACTTCCCAAGAAACCGTATGGTTTTAACAAATCTGGATCTGTGTGAGGATTATTTGAAGGGTCAGTTGATGAATAATTCACTATTTGAACTCTAACGACTAACCAAGTTCCGATAAGCGAACATCTAAGCGGGGTCGGGATTTGGGGTTTGGAGGGAAGAACATGTGGCCTCTGTCTCCCTCTCAGCTCCCACGGTAACCACTTCCACATTAACGAGGGCTCTCCAGTCTGTTTAAACTCTCATGGTAACTGCAAACTGACCACTGTCTTATATTTCCAGATAGTTCCAACAGTTAGAAAGTTCGTCCTCGGATTGCGCCAAAGCCTGGCCCTTCATAACTTCTACTCCCGGATCCCGTTCTGTTTTTTTTATATGACTTCTCATTGAATATGTGATGATTTCGGCCTTCTCAGCCTAAAATAGGATCAGCTTCTTCAACCATTTTTCATACAACATAGTTTCTGCATCTTTCTTGGTTACTTTTCTCTGATTTATCTTCAAATATGTTTTGATCACATAGCCAGCAGGACCCTTAGCTGCCTTGATTTAAACACTATCAATAAATGCAGCCCAAATTTGGTTAACTCTCTTCACTGTTTTGTTTTGTTTTTTTTTTCCGATGGAGCCTGTGGGCAACTAAAACCCCCAGGTCATTCCCATGGGTGTGGTAGGTCGGATCGGCCCAATCCTTGGATATGCAATTGATTTTTAGAATTAAAATGCAGGTGTTAAGCTCTGTGATACCATGTGGATTTCAGCTCATAGCTGTGGTCTGTCCAAATTACACACGATCTTTTCATTCCGACTCTGGTGCCAGACAAAAACCTGGATTCAAAATTTTGTTCCCTCCCCTCCTGAGCTGTGTCATCTTAAGCAACCGATTCATCTCAAATCATCGATTTCCTCATCTCTGAAATGGAGATAACATTCCTACCTGCCTCCCAGGGTGGTACGATTTAAGCGTGATAATTTTGTGGGAAAAGTATATTTAACATAATTCACAGAACACAGCAAGGGTCCTTCATATTAGCTATTCCTCCTTGGCCATGTCATGTGAAAATCTGATAAGTGTCCCCTGTAAGACAAAAATACTCTCAGGGAAGAGTGAAGAGAGACCTCCATGGCTCACCACCATAGCGTCCTTTCAGGCTGATATACACACTAATCAGCAGTCTCTAGGTACAATTCTTACACCAGCCATGGCTGTTCCCACTGGCTGGGAGCCAGTTCACGTCTTAGCCACAAGGAGATTATGATGGATCTTGTCAAGCGCCGCGCTAAGAGCAAGTATGGTTTTGACGTCACTGCTTTCTACTAGTCCAACATCCCCATCAAAAAAGGAATAAATGAAGACGTGTTTTGTTTTCTGAGATTTCGGGTTGGCTCTGAGCGATCTCTGCTTTTCTAAAGACTTACAAAGAGTCTACTTAATAATCTGTTCAGTTGATGGGTTAAAGTGGTCAAATTGTGGGTTATTTCCCCCTTCGTTTCTATCATTATAATAATGGTCGTGGAGTAAATAGCTTTTTAAAATTCTGTTCTAGAATATTCTGCCAGGGATAATTGTCAAGCTGACTGGCTTTTCGTTTTTATAATGTGCCCCTTTCCCCCTTTTTTGAGAATCGGGACAACTTTGTTCTTCTCTTGTCTGTTAACAGTTCCGCTATTCTCCATGCTTTTTCAAACATTATTGACAAGGGTTCTGGGAGTTCTTTGAGCAACCTGGGATGTGATTTGTCTAAGTCTGGAGATTTGAATTTATTAAGGGGGCAGGGGCGGGGAAAAAACACCACACTAGTTTCTAGCTCTGGCTTTATCCGCTGAGCGCACGCGGGCAGGTTTTGATTTTATTTCAGCTGTAATTTCCCCATCTGGGAAATAGGCATTTGGACCAGATGAAGTTGAAGGCCCCTTCAAGGTCTGATGGTCTCTGTTCTACGTCTGGAGCCAGCTAACATTTTCTAACTAACTGTTCTCATTTATCTTGGCTTTCAGTGTCCTCTCAGTAAAATTGTTCTACCTTTTTCTCTTAATTGAAGTATAGTCGATTTACAATGTCGTGTTAGTTTCAGGTGTACAGCACAGTGATTCAGAGATATATATACATGTGTATATATAGGTATACACATATATATATTTTCAGATTCTTTCCCCTTATAGGTTATTACAAAATATTGAGTAGAGTTCCCTGTGCTGTAAGTAGGTCCTCCTTTTTTTGTTTTGAGGATACATTTTGGTTTAGAATCCAAACACCTCAGTGTGCCACTCAGAGCCAACATACCTGGCCTGACATTCCATCCCACCCATGTTCCCCAGGTACCAGCCTTCTCT
The DNA here is from genome assembly GCF_949774975.1 of Lagenorhynchus albirostris. Classification (NCBI taxonomy): domain Eukaryota; kingdom Metazoa; phylum Chordata; class Mammalia; order Artiodactyla; family Delphinidae; genus Lagenorhynchus; species Lagenorhynchus albirostris. The sequence continues at coordinate 100,157,146 of NC_083105.1, read as the reverse complement.
CCATTCAGGTGGACATGCCCACTTTTCAGTGTGTGTGGGCTCTTCCCTGTCCTAAGGTCACTTCCCCAAGGTGGACTATTATTCCCAGCCACCTCACTCAGTCAGATTCTACTCCTCCTTTAAGACCCAGTTCCTATTACCAATTCCCTTGGGAAGTGTTTCCGCATCACTCCCGGGGTGCTCAATAAACCCTCCTGGATGTTGAATGAATTCCAGGCCATTATCATCGCCAACAAACACAAGAAAGAATGCTCAATACCACTAATCATTAGAGAAATGCAAATCAAAACTACAATGAGGTATCACCTGACACCAGTCAGAATGGCTATCAGCAAAAAATCTACAAACAATAAATGCTGCAGAGGGTGTGGAGAAAAGGGAACCCTCTTGCACTGTTGGTGGGAATGTAAACTGATACAGCCACTATGGAGAACAGTATGGAGGTTCCTTAAAAAACTAAAAGTAGAACTACCATACGACCCAGCAATCCCACTACTGGGCATATACCCTGAGAAAACTATAATTCAAAAACAGTCATGTATCACAATGTTCACTGCAGCTCTATTTACAATAGCCAGGACATGGAAGCAACCTAAACTGTCCATCGACAGATGAATGGATAAAGAAGATGTGGCACATATATACAATGGAATATTACCCAGTCAGAAAAAGAAACAAAATTGAGTTGTTTGTAGTGAGGTGGATGGACCTAGAGTTTGTCATACAGAGTGAAGTAAGTCAGAAAGAAAAACAAATACCGTACGCTAACACATATATATGGAATCCAAAAGAAAAAAAAAAAGGTTCTGAAGAACCTAGGGACAGGACGGGAATAAAGACACAGACGTAGAGAATGGACTTGAGGACACGGGGAGTGGGAAGAGTAAGCTGGGACGAAGTGAGAGAGTGGCGTGGACATATATACACTACCAAATGTAAAATAGATAGCTAGTGGGAAGCAGCCGCATAGCACAGGGAGATCAGCTCGGTGCTTTGTGACCACCTAGAGGGGTGGGATAGGGAGGGTGGGAGGGAGATGCAAGAGGGAGGAGATATGGGGATATCTGATTCACTTTGTTATAAAGCAGCAACTAACACACCATTGTAAAGCAATTATACTCCAATAAAGATGTTAAAAAATGTTTTTAAACCAAAAAAAAATCTCTATGCTGTAAAAAAAAAAAAAAGAACATCGAGGTAATTCCCTAACACCAGGAAGTGCCTTTTTCATCTTAGGAGTCAAGGAAAGGTGAGCTCCAGTAGTTGAACTCTTGACATCTTGATATATTTCAAGACAAAAAAGGGACTCTAACACAGTTGATAATGAAGCCCAAACTGGCTCACTTTCTTCCGGAAGCCAGGGCAGATTAGGGATTGGAGAAAAGTTGCTGAATGTACAAAATTACTAATTGGTTCAGGATGGAGCCTGACTCATTGGTGCCTATGCTAGTCCAACCTTTCCTATACCTAAAGCTTTGGGTCGGAGGCCAGGTTTATACTTACCTGATAAATAGTATAGTTACATTTCTTAGTAAGGGAGAACTACTTCTGTGTGTCCTACATCAGTACCAGGTGAACACCCGCAAAGACATTAGCACATGGAAAGGCAGGACAGGCTCTCCCCCGCACCCCATTTGTGAGATACTTGTCCGTAGTAAGTTGTAAACTGTAGTGAGTAATCTTAACAGAACACTGCAGGATCACACCACTGTCATAAAAGTACTAGAGTTGTGAGGAAAGACTTGTGATGAGACTGTAACCAAGGAAAAGTCAAGTCTTTCCAAAAATAAGCTACTCACATGCTTCCTGAGCATGTCAGAAACACATGCACTGGGCATTCCCCAGGGACCAGACCCTGCTGCAGACATGGCGCTAGGGATGCAGAGATACAGAAAAGATACAGAGACTTTGCTTACAAGAAGTTCACAGTCTTGGGGGAGAGGCTGCCAAAAAACTGTGATATGAGAAGAGCTGTGACAGTGATCAGTGAGGCTACAGCCCAGAACTTAGGAGGAAGTGAACATCTCTCTTCCTGTGGGGAGTGCCCTGGGCCACACTAGCAAACACCTTCTCCCCGCTCCTAAGACCTCCCCACACAGGGCAGAAGAGGCTCTCTCAGTTCCCTGGGGTCACTACCTCTGCCTTAGGGGGAGTCTTCCATCTACAGGAGAAGTCAGGGACGGAGAGGCCGCATCGCTTACTTGCTATAATGGAGCTGCAGACTAACAAGTCACTCCCAGCTTGTAAAGCAGTGTTTGTACAGCGCTTTCATTGCCCTGGTTGGGGGTGATAAACGCAAATTTCCCAGGCAAAGAGAAGTGAAACCGGTGCTTAGTAAGCTCGTAATACATGGGAGTGTTTATAACTGTTAAACATAACGATAACACTGGAACTCCTTCCAGGAAAGCAAAAGCAAAAGTGTGTGAAGGAACAGCCCAGCCACATGTGTTGCTGGACGGATCGTCAGACGTGGGAACATAAACTCCTGCACCCTGGCTCCCTTTCATGTAACGATCATCCAGAAATGACACCACCTAAGCCACAGCTCCTGCTGTTGCCAAACCTTGTCACTAGGAGCTAAGGAAGTACTTTCCCTGGGAAATCCTACGCCTGGGAAGCCAGCCTTATCCCTCCCGTGCCTGAACCCCTGACCCTCGTCCCCCCAGCATTCCAGGTTGCAAATTCCAGGCGGGTTATTGCCTGGACCCCTGCTGTGCCGGTCTTTCCCCTTCCCTTCCAGCTTGGTCTCTGATACTTCCCACTCCCCTGCTGGATCTTTCAAAGGAGGAGGGTAAGATCAGCCCCTCCTTCCTCCTGAGCAAGTGAAGGGCAAGGTCAGGCTTCCAGGGGCCCCGGGACAGGACCAGGCTGCTTTGTGAGCCCCTGAGCATCTGCACAGCCGGCCTCCCACCAGCAGGAGGCTCCATTCCTGCCTCTTTCCACCCCCAGAGGCTCTCCTGAGACGGGAATGGAGGTAGTCCAGGTCCTCTTGGAATCAGGGCATCACTAGTGCAGGATGAGAAGGGATGGGTTGCAGGATTTCCTCCCACGGGGAAGCCCCTCATCACCGCGGTGGTGAACAAATGCTCATTAAACCCCATCAGGGGATCCCAATGATGTAGAAACGTGCGTTCAGGGGAGCAGATGGGCCATGGGGCCCTGGCTCTGCCCTTTACCAGTTCTTGGGCCGGTGAATGTCTCTGAGCCTCCTTTTCCGCATTTATAAAATAGGGACAGTAATTACGTCCCTCATCAATTTGTTCTGAGGATTAAATCTGATCACGTACATCAGACACGGGGCCAGGATTGGCACGTTTCATGTACTATCAGCAATATCTGTTTTATTACATGAAAATGGCTGTTCCCTTAAGTGGAGAGGCGATCTTCTTTAAACTTTATTTTCTGCACTTTAACGTATTGACGAATAAATTAATCAATGCATAAGAAAATAAGTACATGTACCTTTAAAATATAAGAAAAACAGAAGTTCTTTCCCAGAGTAAACATTTTCACTGGTGCGTTAGCTCTAAAAGGTTTAATAAGACCTTCTCTAAGAGCGTAAGAGGAGTACATAGCAGGAGGGGGGCGTGAAGTGGTCCTGCTCCACTGTGGCTGAAGGTTTTGGCTATGCGTGTCCATGAAGGCCTTCGCAAGGTGGTTCTAGGAGGATGTTTTGGGACCCAAAGCACAATGTGTTATTATTTCCCAAATGAGGCAGGGTCCAGCCCTGAAGTCACCATCCGCAAGAGGAAACCGTCGGACTTCTCATGTTGAATAGAGCTCTGTTAGAACGCCCCCCAGAGACACACGTTTGCATCCAGACTTAGGGACAAGTAGGGAAATAAGTCAAAAAGAGAATGAGGAAAGCAACACAAGACCGATACCCACAGCTTCTGCTTCACGCTATCTCGTGCCAGCCGTGGAGGCTCCCTCCCAGACAGATCTGGGAGATGTTAGGACACCGTGCTTCTCCTTTTCCCATGTCCTTGTTGCGCACCATCTTGCCGGGAGGCTCGGAGACAAGTGAAGGGTCTGGACATGTCCTGCAGCTGCCGGATCTGCTGGGAGGAAGCCCAGACAGAAACAGCCCGGGCCGCGTGTGGGCGTGGTGACCACCGTCTCCACCATCCCGCCCTCTCCAAGGGTCCCTTTCCTGATGTCATCCTCCAACTCCCTTAAAAGGTCTTGCTTGGTCATTGGAGGCACCGTATGGCTTTTCCTCTGTTCACTCGGTAGGGACACCACTTCAACATGTGGAACCTGCCACCCACGTGCTGGCTCCACTCCGTCCTTTAATCACATCTTAAGCCCCCGCGACTGGCATCTGCCCACCTTCCTCTACTGCAGCTGTTCCCTCGAAAGCCGGGGACCTTCCTCTTCTCAGTCTGGAGACTTTCGAAGCCACCATCCCCCTCTGCGTGGCCTCCCGAGGCTGGTGGCCCAGCTGGCGGCTCCTTCCTTCCTTCAAGCGATGCTCTCCACTCCTTTGCAGGTTCCGTTGTCTCCACTTCTTCAGGCAAGAAAGTAGGTCTGAACCGACAGACAAAGCAAGGCTCTTTGCTTCCTCTTCCACCCCAGTGCGTGCGCACACACACACACAAACACACACACACACACACACACACACACACACACACACACACACGGCTCCCTGAGCGGGGGTTCCTGCAAGGCGCCCCCTTGGCCCGGGCTCCTCTCTCTGCTCCCCTCTTTCTTAGAGGGTTCACCCCGTCCCCGGTTTTCAGGCTCTGATGGAAGCTTCCACGGTCTTCATTTCCTTGTGACTCGCAGCTCTCCTGTGTCTCATGGTTTAAAGGTCTGTCCTCTAGATTCAGTTACTGGAACTAAAGACGTCTCCCCTTACCGACCTCTCCGTGGGCCTTTGGTCCCGGCTCCTGAGTTGTCCCCTCCCTTCAGGCCCCGTGTTCAGCCTGGTGACCAGCCTGGCTATAGAAGCTCCGGTCACCCCGTGTACCAGCCTATCTGTCTCTGCCTTTATACCATCCCCAGGGATGGGCTGGCCTGCTCCCCCACGCGTGTGCGGGGTCCCAGCCCTCAAATTCACTCACTGGCCCAGCAGTTCTCCTCTCCCCCCACCCCAGGCTCCACTGGATCTGCCTCACGAGCGTTCAGAAAAAGCTCCCTAACTCCCTTGCCCTGCTTGAGTTTTTCCACAGCCTTATCATCAACTGACATTGTATATATTTCCTTTTTAGTCTTGTTTGTTTGGTTGTTTATGGTCTGTCTTTCCCTATAAAAAAGTAAGCTCCAAAAAAAAAAAAAAAAAGTAAGCTCCGTGATGGCAGGAATTTCTGTCTGTCTCATTCACTCCTGAATCCTCACGGCCTAAAATGTGTCTGACATGTAGTGGACACATGAGGCACATGTGTCAAATGACTGAATGAATGAATGAATCTCTCCCTTCAAAATGACCTTCATATTTCCCCCTGCATTTGTCATTCAAACTTACTAGCCCCAGTTTCGGACTTGCCTCTTCAGGTCTGTATCACTGTAATGTCCTACACTCTGGCGTCCTTATAAGAACAGGACCAAGAGCAGGAAACGGGTTCCTGATCCCCAGCCTGGTTCCCCACTGTCTGGCCTATTTATAGCCCCACTGTCTGGCCTGTTTAGCCTACATACATTTTTACTGTTCTGTCCGTAGCATCCAGCTGTGGATGGAGAGATCTCTTAGCCAGAGATTCTGGGACAGCACAGCGTTTGATCACGCCTGAGACCTCCGTTTAAACAGTCACAGGAACAAACTCTTTTGCCCATTGTCGGAGGTTACAAAGTCTTAAATGATACTCTTACTAGACGCTGTGGTTTAAGAAACAGTACAGAGAGTTGAGTACATAACTGGGAACAGAGGAGCCTGGGACAAACAAGCACATTCTTTTGGGGACATCTTGAGTTTCTGGGAGCCCCCTTTCCGGGGCAATAATGAGGCTGAATTGAGTGTAAGAGACATATCTGTGATTTTCGTAACCTTTGCTCCCTTCTTTTGCATACGGCAGCAGTCTTTCTCTCTGAAACCAGGAAAACCAGTAGAGCATCAGCATGGCCTAGGGCATTGCAAATGCAGATACCAGCAGGATCAAGTAGAGGATGTAAATGAGGATAGGATCGGAGATCGTGGCAACCTGGAGGGGGCACGGTCTCTCTAAAGGGATCGCCATGATTCAGCTTGGCCAGTGGTCACCATGGGGAGAAACGTGGGTCCAGAGATTTTCAAAAGAAGCTGGAAATCTGGAATTTGATGTAAAATCTCCTACATTGTGAATGTTGGCAATATATTCAAAAATTTTAAAATACAGGGTGGTCCAAAAACACACATCTCTGGACTGGATTGTCCTGTGAGCTGCTTACCTACAACCTGTTACGTAGAAAAAAGCATGAACGGCAGAATCACACTGATTCTGAGTTCAACCCTTGGCTCTACCTTCTGGACCACAAACAAAGTTATTTCAAGTTCCTTAAGCCTGAGCTTCATTTTTTTCCACCATTAAAATTGGGACGGTGCTTCCAGGATTGATATGAAGATTAAATGAAACCACGTGGTTGGTACTCAATACTAATTTCCCTTGTTTCTCCATCACTCCTCTCCCCTCTTTCCCACTGCACAATACACAGGAAAGAATAGCTCCTCCACATTCGTATTTGAAGCAAGTTAAGCAACATTTTTCATCATCTGTCATATGTTTTTCTAAGAAAATGCACCACGAGGAGCCTAAATGCCCCTTCCAGCGTCTTATCTATCAGACCTCGTTTGCATCCGTGATGAGAAGTATGCCTAAAGGGGAGCTGTTTGGTTGCCGTTGTTATTGTGTTTTATTTTATTATGTTGGTGTTTTGTTGTTTAAAGGTAAGAGGACAGAGGATGTATTAAAGAAACATTCTTCCTGCAGTCTAAAAATCCATCGACAGGTGAATGGATAAAGAAGATGTATGTACAGTGGAATACTACTGTATATATATAAAAAAGAATGAAATAATGCCGTTTGCAGCAACATGGATGGGCCTAGAGATTTTCACACTAAGTGATGTAAGTCAGAGAAAGACAAATATCATATGATATACACTTATACGTGGAATCTAAAATAATGATACAAGTGAACTTATTTATAAAACAGAAATAGACTCACAGACATAGAAAACAAATTTATGATTACCAAAGGGGAAAGGGAATCCGGAAGGATAAATTAGGAGTTTGGGATTAGCAGATACACACTGCTGTATATAAAATAAATAAACAACAAGGTCCTATTGCATAGCACAGGGAACTGTATTCAATATCTTATAATAAACTATAATGGAAAAGCATCTGAAAAAGAATACATATATGTATATATATACATATATATATTATAACTGAATCACTTGAAACTGTACACCTGAAACTAACACAGCATTGTAAATCAACTATCCTTCAACTTAAAAAAAAATTCTTCCCGAAATTAAATGCTGACAGTACAATCTCCCACGCAATGGAGCAAAGGGAAGACCCAGAGCCAGCGAAGGAAGCCCTCCAGCAGCCTCAGGTTCTCCAAGAGCCTTTATAACAGCGCAAGGGAGGAGCACAGAACAAGAGGAGAACGGCAAAGAGTGTCATGGGTTTGCAGCCATCGTGTTAGCAAGGCTGGGGCTCAGAATCTAGCTGAGACTTGCAAAAAAATGCTCCAGAACAGCTAACAGAGCTCTGTGTGAGCGTGCTTTGACCTGGGAGAATAGGGAAGGGCCAGGGGCAGACGGTGTTACGCTAGAAGATGACAGATACAAAGCAGAGTTGCTCCACTCCTAAGTAGCTGTCATCTCCTCTATCTCCAAGAAGGATCTTCAACATGGTTAAAAGGAAACTACAGCCCTAGGTGTGAAGCTCTGCAGGAAGTAAATACCTGGCCTCTTTAAATAAGCTCAGGTCTCCAGGTCCTGACAAATCTCATCGCCGGGGATGACAGAACTTGTAGGTTTCATCACGGAACCGTTGTCGGTAATCTTTCAGGGATCTCAGGAGTGATGCCAAAGGATTAGTGATGGGAAACGGTCCGAGTTATCAAAAGGGGGAATATGTAGCTTCCGGAAGGTTTGCACCATTGAGTTTAACTTTGATCCCCAGCAAACCTTAACCTGGGTTATTAAAGAGTTAGATTGAAATCGCTGCAAAAAGGAAGCAGAAATCTCAAAAAGCCAGCACAAGTTTGTGTACAACAAACCACATCATACTAACATCATTTCATATTCTTTTTCTTGAAAGGTTATCAAAAATCACCAGGTTGTCCCAGAGGTACTGAATCTTTCAGCAGGGATTTGGGCAAAGTTTCTCATGGTAAGATGAATAGATAAGGAAGAGATGATGTCCAGCTGGGTAAAGGCACAACTAGGCAACCCACTGTATCCAGAAAGCACTGAATGATTGAGCCAAGTCATCCAAAGAAAGGTGTACAGTACAAGATGCCTCTGGTCCTTCTGTGGGGACCGGTTCTGTTAAATATCTTTCAATGACGTGAACGGTAGGCCAACATACAAATGAGGGCTGACACAAAATGGAAACGTATAAGTAATACACAGCATGGCAGAAACAGGATATGGTTTGCTAAGCAAGGAGCCAAAACAAACACATGGAATTTAATGGAGGAAAATGAAAGATTTTCGTTTTGATTAAAAAAAAAAAAAGACTCAGTTATTCAAACTATTGACGAGAGTTCATGTGAAAAAAAAAGTCTTGAGGATTTTAGTTAACAGAAAGCTCAATTTTCTGACAAATTTCTGACATGGTTCCCAAAAACTAATGCTTGTCATGGCCACACCACGATGGTGAGCACCCCGTTGGCTGCCCGCATCAGAGCATCCGGGTTTGTTCCAGTCACCATGTTTCTCCTTCACATTCAGCTTTGTCAGCCTCTGTAATTTTGTTTTTATTATTACAAAAGAAAAGTATAGTCATGGTAGAAAACCTACAAATGTAGAAAGGTGAAAAAAAGAAAACAAAAATGATCTAACTGTCACCATTTAGTGATAACTACTGGTATCGTTTTGGTATGTGTCCTTCAAGTCTTTTTTTGTGTGAGACGGAGGAATATGGAGGGAAATTTTTTTTTTTGAAATTAACATCATATCCTGAATTCCTCCCCCCAACTCATTATATATTCTTTGAAAACACAGTTTTAATAGTCACACCATCCATTATCATATGCATATGCCTTAATTTGTTTAAAGTGACTCATTTGTGGACATTTAAGCTGTTTCCATTTGGAGGCGGTGGCAGGGAGGTACCACCAGCTTTGAAAAGGATATTGACCAAGGAGTGGGCACCCCAGGGAGGCCAGCCTGTTTAGGGAAAGGTCTTAGAGGGACAGTTAAAAAGCTGAGAATGTTTATCCCAGGGAAAGGCCCTGATGGCCTTCTCAAACCCTTGATTTGCTGTCAAGGGTGGAAGGGAGTGAATTCGTTTTGTGTTGTTCCCGAAGGTTGAACTAAGACAAGTGGAAAAAGGTTGGAGGGAGTCTGATTTCAGCTCCATCTCTAACTGTCACTGCTGCCTGCCCGAGGACCGAGATGCTTTGAGAGGGAGTAACCCTTCCATCACAGAAAGTGTTCAAGCCAAGACAGGATGGCCACCTGGGGCCGGAATTTGTAGATAGGATTCCTCCGCTGAGTGGGAGACTGAAATAATAGCCTCCAAGATTCCCTCCAACTGGGAGATTTCGTGCTTCTTTCTTACCCTCCTTTGAGCCCACTCACAGGAAGAATTTATGGCAGGTAGGGAGTAAAGAAGTCGATGTCATTAATTTTACTGCTGGAGGAAGCGTTGTAGCTCAGAGATGCAATATACACCTTTGTCCTCTGTACCATCTCACATCTAGACAGCATTTTACAGTCAACAAAGCCTTTTTCACGTAGGCCTTATAACGTGATTCTTGTAACAGTTTTGTGAAGTGGGTGTTGTCATAAGTGTTCTCACCTTTAGTTATTATGGTTTTACAAGGTATTTCGATCTCTAGTTGGGCACGTGTCCCCAATTTTGTTCCCTTCCAAAATTGTCTGAGCTATTCTTGGCCCTTTTTTTCCTCCCATATTAATTTTTGTATAAGCTTTTCAAGTGTCTGGGAAAAAAACTCATTTCCATTTTGATTGTAATTGCCCTGAATTCATAGACTTAAATTGGAGGAGCTGTAATGCTATCAGGTCTCTCCGTCCGTTTATTTGGGGGTGGCCTCTTCCTCAGTAACCTGCTCCACCCCACCCCCTTTCTTACTGGAAGAACACACTTCCCACGATAGAGACTGAAAATATGAGATGTTTTCTCAGCCTCCCTTGCCGGTAGGCATGACCTCACAACTTAATCCCGGGGAGTGCGACTAGAGGTGACATTCTACGAGAACAGTTTGATAAACACGGATGTGTGAAGAGATACTTCTTTTACTTCCTTCAGAAGGAGGCTGTACGAAGGGGACTTTACACGTAGACTGTAGCTAATACAACCAACCTACAGCCATAAGAGGACAAATCTGAGGGTAGAAGCCCTGCCGCAGAAAGATGGAAAGATACTGAGCGTCTGATGACGTCTTTGCGTTGCAGGACTAACCTGCACCTGCCTGTGCTGGACTTCTTGTTACACCAAATAATAAATATTCTCATAGTTAAGACATTTCTGGTTGGCATGTGTTACTTGCATGTGAAAGCATCCTAATTAATATACCATGTCTTTTATCATTTCCTTCAATAATATTCCATCTGCTTCTCCACAAGCACCTTCTTCAGTTTTGTGAATAAGACATTTTTAAAAACTTACATTCCTAATCGTCTAAGACTGGTGATTAAGGAAGGCTACTGATTTGTTTCTTGGTCTTACATCCAGCTTAGTGATCACTCTTATTCATTCCAAAAGTTTATCTACAACATTTCTTAAGACTATCACATCATGTGCTAATAAAGACCGTTTTCCTTTTGCTTTTAAATTCTTTATCTGATTGTATTAGCTAAGACTTCTGGTACTGAAAAGAAGCAGTTAGAGTGAGCGGTTCTGTTTCCTCCTGACTTGGACACGGGTGCTTACTGAGTTTCACTCCTCAGGACCCCTGCAAGGCAAAACTCCAGGGGCCCAGCTCACATTACTTTGCCACTAGATGCGATTTTGTAATATATTTTAATAAATATTCTTTACTAGGTTGACGTGTTCCTTTTTCCTATCAGTTAGGATTAGGCTTGGCCGAGAGTAACACAAACGACTAAATGGCAGGGGATTAAACAAGATAGAAATTTATTTTTCATGCTCAAGAAATCCAGTCCGTTTGGGACATCTCAGAGATCCAGGTTCTTCTTATTATGCTGTGCCGCCATCTGAATGTAAAGGGTAAAACTGTATGCTTTTCTCAAGGGATGAAGAAAAAACATTCAATAAAATTTATCGTTGACTTAACGAATTTTTTAGAAACTTAATAAACTAGGCCTAGAAAGTATGGCTGAGATTGCTAATTTCACCCTGGTATTCATTCTCCCTTTATTCCATTGTAAAAAAAAAAAATCTTAATCCTTTCTTCTTAATTTTCAATTTTATTTGCATAAATGTATCATTTTCTCTTACGATCTGTTTAATCTCCCTTCTAAGGCAATACAGTTCTGTTCCCCTTTTTGTTCTTGGTATTGTTTTTTCGTGCCTTTTTCTTTATTATGCATACTAGACCTTTTTCTTTTATTCAAAAAATCAAATTTTAATTTTATCGATCTTTTGTATTGTTAGTTTTCTAGCTCACCCTTATCTTTTCCTTCCTTCTCTTTTTAGGGTCTACCTGTTTTTTACCCCCCTTGCTTCTTGGGTTGACTGTAGACTCATTTACTTTTCACCTTTCTTTCTTTATAAATTAAATTTAGGTCTTAATTGAACCTTATAAGTCTACGCTAACTGCATCACATGTGTTTATGTAATCCTTTCCTTTTTTCTTAGTTTAAATTATTTTGGACTTTATGATTTCTTCTTGAACCCAAAAGTTATTTAGGAGAACATTTTTAAGCTACCAGACATGCTTTTTTCTCCACTTACTAAAAACAAAAACAAAAAAAGACAAAACAACAAAACAAAACAAAAACCTCTTTCCCTGGCTTGTAGGTATGGAATTTAATTGCATAGTGATCAGAAAACATGTATGATATAAATTCTTGGAAAATTGTTAAAATCTTCTTTGTGACATGGTCAAGTCTGCAAATGTTCCATGTTAACATGAAAATCAATTATAATCTTTATTTATTGTGTGTGGTGGTTCTGTATAAAGCTGTTAAATAAATTTACATATATTTTCTTCAAATATTCTATAGTCTTACAAGGTTTTCTTTTACAATTCATCATTTTCTATTGGAAGAATGTTAAAAATCTCCTATTATTTGTATGAAATGATCAGTTTCCCCCTTTTGTATCATTTGAAGCCATGTTGCTCAGTGTATGCAAAGTCATGGTTGCTACATCATCCTGGCAGATGACTCACTTTTTACTATATGGTGTCTCTCTCTTTCCTTATTTTTTTGCCATAAATTCCATTTTGTCTAATATTAATATTGCTGCTCAACATTCTTTTGGAATTAGAATGATCTATCTTCTCTCTTGCCCACTCTTTGTTTTCAGTCTTTTGGACTGATACTGTTTTAGGTGTATTTTTCCAGTCACTAGTATATGGTTGGATCTCTTTCTCTCTCTCTCTCATTCATTTTGATAATCTCTGCTTTCAGTTGTTGCCCTTAATCCAACAGCAAGTACAGAATTATGAATTCTCATTATCTTAATTTGTTTATTTTTAATGAACGAAATTTCTTTTTCATCTCTTTGATTATCTTAACTTTCTATTTAAGCCTTCATCAGACTGCTTTGTAAAATTATTTTCAGTTGGCGTGAATTATTGATTTTGTTGATTGTTTTTCTTAGCACTCACTTCCTATGTATATTCTGGAAAGTTTGCAGGCTCACTTTCTACGGGAGGCTTTTTGTTTTGTTCCCTCTCTCTTGCATCCAGTTGAAAAGCTTTGTGGATTCTTCCACCCAGCACCCTCAGTCCACAGCCAGGTTTATGATGGTTTCCTGGGGTCTCCTGCCCCACAGTGAGAATAAGAACATTGCAGAGTCACTCACAGAACCTGGATCAGTTCCTTGTTGGGAGCCTGGGTCCCACCTCCCTCATCCTACACCTTCTGGGTGAGTCAGACCCTGTCTTCGGACAGTTAGCCTGCTTCCACCATCCTTTGCGTGGACACTTAGCTTCTGTTACCCCAAAAGAGCCAGGCTCCTTTCTGCTGTGGCCTGCAAGGCCATGGCTTCATCCCTCCTCACTGATTTGAGTGATCCATAAGATATTTTTTCTTCTTTTTGAGTTTGGCGATATCTTTTTAGGCTTGTTTTTTCTTTTTATACTTTGTCTTTCATTGCTTTGTGCTTAGAGCACAGGGAATATGGAGAAATATGAGATGAAGGGGAGCCTACTTGACTGGAGGTCCATTTCATATCATCTGTTTCTTAAAAAGTAAAATATAAACTCCTTGGGCTGGCACTCAAGGCCTTTTGCAATCCAGGTGCAGCCCACTCCACTGCGGGCATCCTGGTCTCTCTCACTTGAAGCTAAGTGCTGCCCCCTGAACATAGCCTGTGCTCTCATTCTTCCGTGTATTTATATGTGCTGTTTCTTCTGTCAGGATGGCCATTCTGCCACACGTGTAATCTCCAAGACTTTGATCAAAAACTTTTCGCCTGGGAAGTTGGCTTCAGATCCTCTAGGGTTAAGTTATTTCTTCTCCATACAATGCACTCAACACATGTGTACTGAGTGAATGAACGAATGAACGAATCAATCATATGGTGTAAAAGATTGAGCAGACACAAGTACATGTGGTTTACAGCCATAACGTTACCTCCATGGTCAATTGTTTATCTAAAGGTCTGCTCTGATCAACTGTAGTGTATCATATCGATCAAGTGCATTTAGAAATAAGGGGAAAAGAGTGGAGACAGTTTTTCCATGAAGCTTGTCTTATATCACGGCCATTATGCTAACTCTGCATGAAGCTGGTTAAGATAACCCATATCCCTTTTGTAAAAGTGTGACTTTTACAACTATTAAGGCAACGCGATTAGGGACCAACGGTCTCATTTCCTTCCTCAATAACAGGGTATCCTTTTAAAGAACAGATGTTACCCTGAGCTCTATTTTTTTATTTTTAGAAAAGTTTAAAATATGATGGAAAAAGCTTAATGACTTCAAGCTCTAGTATGCTTAACTCTTGTAACATTATAAAAACCCGATTGTATCTTTCTATTCATTATGATTTCATCTCAGGAGAAGGGTTCCTTTTTTTTTTGCTCCCTTTTTGACAGGGGAAAGAATTTATCAAGGAAAGTGGCACCAAATGGCATGTTTTTTGAGCAAAAATATTTACCTAATTGTCCAGCTTTTCGGGAATCCTTCAGGATACTATTTCTTCCTCAGGAACAGAATGAAGGCTCTGTGACATGCGAGCAACAAAAAGGGTTTCAGTCTGGTGGGAGTTCCTCACGCTTTCTTTTCCTCCAGCTTGGTTGCACAGCTACGGCAAAAACAGAAGATTCAAAAATGAGTAACAGGGCTTCCCTGGTGGCGCAGTGGTTGAGAGTCGCCTGCCGATGCAGGGGACACGGGCTCGTGCCCCGGTCCGGGAAGATCCCACATGCCACGGAGCAGCTGGAAAAAAGCACACAAATAACAGCAATTCAAAGTAAGAAGGAATCGCCACAGTAGATATTAAAAAAACTCTGAATGTTTAGAGGAGAAATAAATTATCATGTTTGGAAAATCAGACAATCTTCAAGAACAGGGGCTGTTTGAATTGGGCTTTGAAGCACTGAATAGATTTATAGGCATCTTGATAGAAAATGTAGGTGAATATTCCTGGTGGAAAATCTAACATGATCAAAGTTATGAAGAGTGGAGAACATATAAAATGAACAGTATATACTAAATTAGCTTGTCAGTTACTGGTAAAGATTCAATGAATAACAGAAGCTAAAAAAAAAAATGAGTAACATTTTTGTTCTAAAAACATCTAAAATTCATCTCAAACCTGTACCTCTTCTGGGCAAAGAAATGCAATCCATTCTAACAAGTAATTAAACAAACAAACAAATGCCTAAAACCAGTCTCCTCTGGCACCTGTCTACACCCGCTTCTTGCCTGTACCTCTTCCCCCAAATCCCAGCTACGGTGATCCCCTCTCCCACAAGCCCAGCTTCCCCTGGTCCAGCACCGTCACGGCAGGGCTCCTGTGTCTGGCCCAGGCACGTGTTGGGTAAAACTACATATGCAAAACATGGGGAAGAGAATTCGGAAGCGAAGGTGAACTTATCAGCCCATTTAACTCCAGAACTTTGCTCCCTGTTGCCAGGAGTCGTCACAGACTTCTGAAAACCTGAAATTTAATTTATGTGAGATTTTCTTCTTCTTCCTAGTGATTCAGAAAAAAAAGAAACGCTAAAATTTTCCCCAGATTGCTATTTCCTCTGCATTCCTAATCTGACCTCAAAGCTTTATTCATTTAACGTTATTTAAGAGAAGAGGGTTAACTACTTACTCTGCTCCTTGCACTATTTCTCATAGATACTTTGAAGCCGTCGTGGGGCTTCAAAGGGAAGGATTTGGAGTTTTGACAACTGAGAATTCTGAATCGATTTCAACGTCTACAGAAAGGATCGAAATTCGATAAACTGTCTTTTCTCCTTGTATAACCAGCCATCTCACTGTACTTGAGAGGTCGTAGTCCCTCCCAGAGAAGGGGATGAGGGAGTGGGACGTGGGGATTTTTTCTACTTAAAGAAAAAATATCTGGAAATATCTTTTTGCTTATTGGCTTGATCTTCTGTGCTAAGCAACTATGATTTTTTTTTTTTTTTTTTTTGCGGTACGCGGGCCTCTCACTGTTGTGGCCTCTCCCGTTGCGGAGCACAGGCTCCGGACGTGCAGGCCCAGCAGCCACGACTCACGGGCCCAGCCGCTCCGCGGCATGCGGGATCCTCCCGGACCGGGGCATGAACCTGCGTCCCCTGCATCGGCAGGCGGACTCTCAACCACTGCGCCACCAGGGAAGCCCGCAACTATGAGTTTTTGAAGAGGAGAACAAAATTCACAATATCTGTACGTCCAACCATTATGTTGTGCACCTTCAACTTATACAGTGATGCATCTCAATTATATCTCAATAAAACTCTGGGGGAGAAAAAGACAGAGGAGAGCAAACAATAGCCACGAAGCAAAAGCAGCGCTGTCTAAAGAGGACGCAGCAGTCAGCTCTGAGACAGGTAACTGTGGCACATTTCATTTCAAATCCCATTTACGGGCATCTGCTAAGTGCCAGGAGCTGAGCTGAGTTCTAGACCCGTGCCGCCCAATAGAGATATAACGCAAGCCACATATGTAATTTGGAAGTTTCTAGTAGCCACATTAAAATGATTAAAAGGAAATAAGTTTTGCAAATTTTCAAATATTGGAAAAAATATAAAGATTAAAAAAGGGCTTCCCTGGTGGTGCAGCGGTTGAGAGTCTGCCTGCCGATGCACGGGACACGGGTTTGTGCCCCGGTCCGGGAGGATCCCACATGCCGTGGAGTGGCTGGGCCCGTGAGCCATGGCCGCTGAGCCTGTGCTCTGCAACGGGAGAGGCCGCAACAGTGAGAGGCCCGCGTACCGCAAAAAAAAAAAAAAAAAAAAAAAAGATTAAAAAATAACGTTTCAAACTTTGGAAAGATTTATTAAAAAAAAAAAAAGAAATAGGTGAATGTGGTCTGGCCCTGCTGCCCTCCCCCCCAGCCCACTGCTCCCAGCCCCTTTCCTGAACTTCGGCCTCCCTGGCCTTCCAGGGCCTCCCACAAACCAGTCTGTTCCCCTGGGATCTTCCACAGCTCAGGTCTCTGCCTGGTGTCCCCTCCCCATCTCTGCCACTGCTTCTTGTCGTTTGGTAAAGAGAATGCAGTGATAGATGGCCGACGGGAGCTGGATGGGTACCCAGTATCTGGGGGTGTTCACACTTGATGAAGTGGGGAACGATGCTTTCATCCAGGTACGTAGAATGGATCCTCGTGATGGAATTTTGGACTCCATGACGATAGGAGTTTCATTTACGATTGTGTAGATTGTTGTTGACGTAGAACTTGAAGCTGAGGGGTGAGTGAGACGGTAACCCCATCTGCACTCTGCTCACCAAGCCACGCCCCCTGGCACAGAGCCGTGTCCTCCCGAAGGAAGGGCCGACTTTTCTCCTTTTCACAAAGCCACTGACCTAGCCAGGGGCAGCTTTGTGCTGCAGGGGGATTTGGGGGCTGGGGAGAGGTCTTGCCAGCCCCTCTTAAGATGCGTCTCACAAGTGGCCCCCCTGCACTGTCTTTGTGTAAGTTCTGTGGAGTTGAGGAGATACATATTTGTGTATTTGTGATCGTTCTTGGGTCTTGACCTTGAGATTCTCTCAGGGAGAAACAGAAAAATCAATCATTTCAATAAATCTTATTTTGGGCCCAACATGAATCATCTCTCCTCAAGACTCTGGTTCCCTGGAATCCAGATGGGGTTTCCATGACAACAGGGGACATGAGAGTCTCAGACTCTCTCAGAGGGAGTATTACTAAGAATTAGGGGAGGACAGAGTCCCATCCAGATGAAGGAGGCCTTCTGGAGAAAGGTCCGAGGGACATAGCCATTGGATATCACTGTCCTGATGGTATAAAACCTCCCCTACGATATCATACCCACTGTAGGTATAAACTCACCCACTGTATGTATCATACCCACTGGTGTATAAACGCACACCATTCATTTAAAAACCGCTACCCGTTTAAGCAACATTAGAAAATTTCCAAAACATCCCCTTCCCTTCTTCCTTCTTCACATCTGCCGGTAATCAACCATTAAAAAAAAAAAAATTAGTGCCTGCTACATGCCAGCAGGTACAAGGGGCCACGGTCAGTCTCTGGTCTCACAGATCTAAACAGAAGTTTCCGAGGTGGTTTCTCCAAACAGAAGATTTTAGGTCTGAGATGATCTCTAGGAATTTGATGCTCCGATTTCCAGAATCCCCGGATCCCCCTTCACGCTGTTAATGTGTTGCCAAATGCTGAAGGCACTTAGTTCTAAGTCGCTAATTACGTGTCAAGGAGAACAAGGTGCCCAGCCCCTCCCCAAAAAGGATGAAGCTACTTCTTCCCTGGGCTCGCTCACCACCTGGGAAGTGCGTGCAGATTTCCCAAACGCCAAGTCGGTGACACTGGCCTCCAGGACAGGACTCCTCTCCAGGCCTCGGTTTTCTTCACTCACTCTCCTTCATCAAAGCGTTTAGGCCACCTCTAGCCTCCTATTTATTGCTTTAATGTCAGACGTTGGTTGAGCTTC
This sequence comes from Lagenorhynchus albirostris, assembly GCF_949774975.1. Lineage (NCBI taxonomy): Eukaryota > Metazoa > Chordata > Mammalia > Artiodactyla > Delphinidae > Lagenorhynchus > Lagenorhynchus albirostris. The sequence continues at coordinate 100,138,761 of NC_083105.1, read as the reverse complement.
TGTGTTAATTTTGCAATAAGTTTGGATAAACAACAAAAATGATAAGACACAATCCCTACCACGTTTGAACTCATGGGCCAGTTGGGGAGGAAGAAAGTATGTAAACCATTTCAGTTCAGGGTGATAAAAGCCACAGCAAATCCTACAGAAAGACAGAAACATAACTCTTAACTTTAGCTGATGAAACTGGGGAGGCTTCGTGGAGCGGTCATTTTGAGCTGAATCTTAGAGTACAAATAGGAGTGAACCAGGCCGGGAGGTGAGGGAAGACAAGTCTAGGCAGAGGGAACAGTGTGTGCAAAGTGCCAAGGAGGTTGTGCTGGACGGTCCAAGGAGACACACCCTCCCTCCAGGGCAGTCTGCTCTATCTGAGCACCCGGGAACTAACGAGACAAGTTATCTGCCCTCTCCCCTACACCCAACACACAGTGGTGGGACGGGCATGGAATAACCACTAGAGACACTCCCATTCAAAAAGGGGGGAAACAGGAGACATACGGGAGTCCCTGGTCTAAAGCAACTCTGAAATCTGATGGGAACATGTGGTCTGTTCCCTGATTAGAGACCAAGCCCTGGAAATTACCTGCTGCGGTCTTGGTTCTGTCCCAACAGCCATTCTTCCTTTTCCTGAAAAGGTAACCTATACTTGCAGCTGAGACATTTTCTCAGACTATTTTCAGCCTGTAAAAGTTTGGGAGTCTGCCTTCTTTTTCTTTTTTTTGGTATGTTCTCTGTCTCTTTCAGTCCAAGCTAGTGGTGTTTCTGCTTGTACAATTTTCTCAAAACCTTTGGAAACCTCCTATGAATCTTACTGCGGTTCATGCCATTAGAAAAATAAAAAGTCACATCCACAAACCTCTTGGGGATAAATCACTCTCTCCCTTTGGCTTCTGCCAAAGCTACCAAGGATTCTTAAAAGTCCTGGATTTTGTTTTTGTTTTCATTTTTGAATGAACAAAATGCTCTAAGGCATTACATTACATTTTTCCAAGGGCTTATCAAAGGACTTTACAGTCATACTCTCAATTTTGTCATTACACCATGTTTTTCTGCCGATTCCCTGAATTTCATTTTTTTCCAGAAGCTATTCTTGATTTCACATTGATTTCCATCTGGAGAAGCAGGAGACCTTCCAAACTGCTGTGCAGAGTCGTGTCCTTTATATTTAACTTTTTTGTTCCCTTGAGCTTCTCTCTCTCCTCTCAAATTTTACAGCAAGAAGACGTCAGGGTGACCTTTAACCCTGCCTGGAAATCTTAGCTATAGATCACCCAACTCAAAGGGTGCGCTTTCTGTTCTCCCCATTACTGCAGACAAGAGTGTTGCTCAACTTTCCGCCTCTGCATAATGGATCCTCTTCTGTCTAGTTGCCAATAACAGTTCCCTCATTTTTCTTTAATCCTGATGGCTAGCTTTCTCGAGGGACACCAGGCTTCTGCGAACAGCCTCTTTGAGACCCTTTAGATTTGTACTAATACTGTCCTCAAGGTCTTTCCAGCTGCCGTCCTCCACTGTCCCAAAGCCACTCTCATATTTTTAGGTGTTTGGTGACAGCAGCCACTCCACTTGTCTCTCACCTTCTGCACACTGACTTTGGACTCCCTTGTCTATTTCCACCTCCGGCTGCCGCCCATGAAGCCTGCTTCCAATCCCCTTCCATGCAGTGGGTAGACAATTTTCTTCCAGAACTTCGACTCCTTCTGAAGGTCCTGGGAAATCCTTCCAACATATCCCTCCAAAGATCGGTTCCCCAGAGGAGCTGTCTTGGGAAAGAGCTGAAAGACAGGCTTAGTCAAAGTTTTTATTGGAGGCTGTCTTCAAAAAACAAACAAACAAATACCTTTTCAGGGTACCAAATATTTCATCTGGAGAAAAGCATCAAAATTCTGTGGGAAACATTTTTAATTCTCTGTTTGAAAGCAAAACCCAGACAGTGAGATCCATTTCTAACATCTCAGGAGAGAGAAAGAAAAAATGTGGGCTTAAATTTATGTTAGGCTAAGGTAGGTTGTTATTGGTTTACTTTTATTTTCAAACATTAGCTTGACAGTAGAAGCAGTGCATGGCCAAGTGGGGAAGGCTGAGGACTCATGCAGACCTGGGCAAGTTTCCTAAGGCCACAAACCTCAGTTTCTCCATCTCTAAAGTGGAATTATAATTACACTTACCTCCAAAGGTTGATGGGAGGGTTAGAGGAGATACAAAGTATGTGAAGTAGCAGAGCAGAACATCCAGCAGATGATCACTAACCTCCTCTGGCCTCATTAATATGGAGACTACAGAAATGACTCCTCGTGGCTCCTCTGAAACCTCCAGTGTTCGTTCCTGAAGCTTCCGGAATCAGGAGGCTATGTTTCCACTTCCCGGGGAGGATGCTTTGCTGGGGAGGAGTTGAGGGAAGGCAGTTTCCCTCTTGCCTTCTTAGGAATTAGGATCTCTCCCATACTAAAAAAAAATCCCAAGTTTAGGACTATGGAATGTGGACATCTCCATGGACCACATTGAATCTGTTCCCAAAGGACTATTTCAGGGAAGAAACAAGACCCATTTAGTTTTATGTCTGCCTTAAATCCACCCTTGATGTCATCTTTCTGGGTTTCTCTCCTCCACAGCCCAAATCTCCTCCATGCTGCTTCCCAGGAGAAGCCTTCAACTCTGTCTCTCAAGCAGCCCTGAAGCAAGAGGCTGGAAGCCAGTCTAGCCCCTGCGACCAGCAGCAGGTCCCGGCTCCCACTGTGGCAGCAAGCTGGGAAAAGCATGGGATTGGGAAAAGGAGAGAATGACAAAGGTGAAAATGAGATTCAGAGAAGGAATTTTAGGAGAGCAGAGAGGAAACATTGTTTGGAAGCACGATGATGTACCCAGGTGGGAGGAAGTTCTTGGGGGGAGATGTGAACAAAAGCAGAGACACAGGAGAGGAATCTGAAGGGGAGGAGTATGAAGTACACTCGAGGGAAAAGCTGCGGAAGGCGGGAGTTGGACGGGGGGTTAGTTAGACTGGCTGGGATTCTGGCAGGTTCCTCTCCCTGCTTCTCCCCACCTTCCTCTGGGTGGTTCCACCTTTTTAGACACTCTGTCTTCTTTGCCCCCTTCTGGCTTTAGCTCAGCTCAGGTTGTCTCTCTCTGCAGATGACGCAGCCTCTTGGCCAACTGGTCCCTCCCCACGCCCCGGCCCCTACCCATGCAGCCCACAGCCCCAGTGGCCTCTCTTTAGTCTGATCTAGTCCCTTTGGTGGATCCCGCACCTCCAGGATCGGAGGTGGATCCCACACCCTCAGGATCAGGGCCGAGCCCCTCATCATGGTACATCAGTCTTTTGTAAACTGACCTCCCAGCCTCACCTCTCTCCATCGTCTGCTCCAGCCTCTCTGGGGAGTCCATCACCCAGAGCCTGCCTGGCCCCCCTGCCCTGTCCTGCATTGGTTCTGCCTCTCACTCTGTCCTTTCTCTCTCTCTGGCCAACTTACATGCATTTGAGCACACGGGGCGTTTCCCCTTCATGTCAGATCCATTTGCCCTGCTTCCCCAGCGGGTTCCCGTTTGGTTTTCACGTTTCGGCTCAGACACCCTCTTCTCCTTGACGCCTTCCGTGCTGGTACCAGCCCTTACCCCCGCCGAAGCTGACCCAGGCACACCCACGCTGGCTTGTTTTCCTGCTTGCTTGGAACTAGCTTGCCTCTGATGCTTCCGGACGGAGACGCTGCCTTATTCTCATCTAGAATGGTTTCTGGAAGGAGTCCCACACTAACAGAGTGAACGGATGGATGGACGCTCACCTGGTGGCAAAGAGGAGGTGGTCGGTGGGGAAAGAAAAGGTGGTGGGGGGAGCCAGTGAAGGAAGGAGGTTTGGTGAGGAGGAAGGTGAGAGGAAATACAGAGAAGAAAACAAAGGGTTTGGGCAAAAGCAACACATGTATTTTTGCGGGGGCTGGTAACGCCTATTTTAGGGGAGAAAAGTCCTGCATCCAAACGGCACCTTGGGCTATTTCTGCTGCTTCTAAATGAAGGATGAGGCTGGGAGGGGGTCCCAGACCCTAGAACCAGCACCACTTAGGAATCACTTGCCTCCCCCTTCAGGCCTCACTTCCTGGGCCTCCAGGTGCCTGACTTCCTTCCCTTGGTACTAACGCTGTCCCTGCCCTGCCCTTCACTGCACCCCCAAACCATCACACCCCACCAGGGACAAACCCCCCAGTCTTCTCTCTTACTCAGGGTCCCCACCTTCCTCCTCTACTTCCTCCTGACTTACTTCCCACGCTGATCCCTCCCCCAGTTCATCTCCCTTTTCCACACCCTAGGAGCGCACGTCATTCATCCATTGGTCCGAATCCCCAACCAAAGGCGTGCTGCCTCAACTGCTCAGTTTCTTAAAAGCCCCCCAAGTTCTGTTAAGAGAATAGGAACATTTAGGGACAGTCATTTTTTAAAACCTCCAAGGCACTCCATTGCCTCTGCTCAAGATACCACTTGACTCAATGTCTTGGACGTTGCAGGGCCTGGCCCGTGGCTGAAGATTAATGTCTCTGCACGTCCAGGGTCAATGGCTCGTGGGGTTTTATCAGCGTCGGCAGAGTGGGAAAGGTAATGGAGAACCAGTTCAAGGGACCCCACTCCCCCTACGTCCGACCCTCATTCCTTTGGTGCAAACGCCGTCTACAGAGCCTGTGCCCCACGGTTTATTTTTATCTGTTGATTTTGCAATTAACAAAGAGAAGTTGCCTCTTTCTGATGCGCTGGTTCAGGGGTTCAAAGCGTCTAGCTACCTTGACCTCCTTACCAGCCTCCGACGTCGCGGTGTGGCTGCCCAACTGGGAAAGATTTATACTTATTTTTCTATAATGGAAAACTCATTGCCGGACATCGAGTTACTCACTTTGATTTGTTTTCTTTGGAAGAAGTGGCCGGCGGCGGCGGCAGCAGTGCCCCAAGCTGGGTCATTAATATGGCAGCAACAGCAACAAAGACCTTTACAGCCGCTGCCTGTAAACCGTGGATAAAGTTCAAGCATTTATTCTGTCTGAGGCCTCCCAGTGTCTATAAAAGCCCAGCACGATTATATGATCAGTGTCAAGACCCACTTTCCTTCTTTGTGCTCCGGGGTGCTTTTCCTTGCCCTGTCCCTCCGTGTTGCCACCGCAGCTGCTCTGGTGCTAATAGCAACCCAAGGCACAGACGACTGGAGTGTTCCTTGGGCTTTGTTTTAAACATGGTGTTTGCTTGTGTTAACTACCGCCTGGCTCTCTGACACCCGTGAATGGAGCTATGCGGAGCTGTCAATCAACAACAATAATAATGCCATCTGGGTTTGAATAATACTAACGAGAAGAAGAAGAAGACGGATACTGTGTATTAACACAGCACCTTTGTCCCAGAAGCTCAGAGGGCGTTTGGGATAATAATTCTTTCATGCTCGGAGCACTGCTTGGCGGTAGATATTATGATCCCACCACGGGGGACTGAGACACAGAGAGGGCAAGTGGCTGGCCCCGAGGTCACACAGTAAGTCAGGGGTGGCAGAGAACTTAGCTGCTGCGAGTCCCCCAGAGCACGGGCCCTGCAGGATCACACTGATCTACGCCTCTGTGCCTCTGGTTTTAAGCTCTAGTTATACGAGGAGCTATAAGACCTGGTTTTTCCATACCTTATGGGATGAAGGAAAGGAAGAAGTGAAAAGAATGTTCTAGGGTGGAGGACGTCTCAAAGATCCTCAGCGTTTTAAGAGAGCCCATCCAAGCCAGGGGCAAGGAGGGGAGGGTGACCGGATCTAGCGGTACCACGCCGAGAGACATCTAGGATTTCCGAAGGGGTGGGAGGATGGTGGAAGGATGTTAAAGTGAGATGGATAAAGAGAAAGAGAGATTTCCCAAGTAGGGGAAAAGGTGAGCTCAGCACAGAGCCAGAAAGCTCTCAGAGAGCCAAACAAGGAGCAATAACCGGCCAGAGGGAAGGATAAGGCTGGAGATGCCGAGAATTTCCTGGTTTGGTCTAAAATCCCATTCTGCACTTTGCAGGTCCCACCGAGGTCCCTCCCTTCCCAAACCCCTTAGCACCCACGGGGTTCAAACCTGTCACTTTAAATCAGTAGATTCTCTCCTAACTTCTCTGTGCCTCAGTTTCCACCTCTGTAAAACCGGTTAATAACATTGTCCCATTGGGTTGCCTAGCACAACGCAATTAACTTCCAAATCAATTTCTCCGACTCCAACCTCTCTCCGATCCCTGTCATCGGGTCGTGATGAGGATGCAATAAGCTAATATATAAAATGCGGAGGACAGTGCGTGACACATAGTGGTGTCTTATAAACGTCAGCTGCTCTTATCACAAGCGGTAATAGGACTGTGACTGTCACCATAATCATCTTCCTCTGGTCTGCTGGCCTCTTCCTCCTGGACAGCTAAGGAATGGAAAAAGCACCATGGAGAAAGTGTCCAGCCATATAAGGCCATATGATGAAAGCGTCCGGGGCCTCCTCCCTCGGCTGTGCTCTGTCGCTTTCAGGAACAACACTCTGCAGACCGGCACTGCGCTATCCTCACGCGCCGTGTGCTTTAATCCTGTCTCCTCTGATAGACTCTGAACCACGCACGGTAACACATCTAATTCTCCTCCATTCCCCAGGGCACCCAACGCCGGTTGACAGGCAGCCTTTGCTTGGAAGACACATGTCACTTTTCCATGATTTCTTGACCACCTGCCATGCGCCGGCCTCCGAGCGGATGTACTAGGGAGGCTCTTCCCCCGGGAGATCAACTTCCTTGGTAGAAGAGATAAGCCATATAAGGAATAATTCACAAACCTTAGGGGCCTCAGAATTCCTTGGACGGCTTGTTAAAAAGAATCTCAAGTGACTTCGAATGCATCGAAATGTTATTTTTATTCTTTTTCAGTGGAACTTGTGAAAGTTTGTAACAAAAGAAATGACGAGATCAAAGAGATAGCCCAGAAAATCAACCTTGCAATGCTGTAGAGCGTGGATGAGACCAAGGAGGGATTGAAGCTGGGGAAATCGATTCGGGAGTAGCTGTCGTATTCTAGGGAGGTGCGAAACGTGCCGAAGAAATAACGAACTGATGGGTTGGTTTCGAAGCCTTCTTAAACCGCTCATCAAATCCTTACTCTCCTGGTTCCCTCTCCCTTGCAGAGCTGGAGCTGACACCTTCTGCCCTATAAGTTCGTTATTTATGGTCTCGTCTGTCCTTTGCTTTTGTCCCTGACCCAGTTTAGAGACGCTTTACCACTGGGACTGCCTCTGCGGCCCTCTAGTTTCCAAGGCAAGCATTCTTGGCAATCAATAAACAGATTTACAATTCCTCCCCAGACTTTCCAGGCAGAAAGCCCCTGTGTCACATGTCTCCAGGGCGGAGGCAAGTCCTCCTCCCTCTTCTCCATCCCTCACGCCATGCGAGGACTTTGACCTTGAGTGGATTTGGGCTCCCGTTTTCTCTTTTCCTCTAGACTCGGAGCTCCTTGAGGACAGACCCCAACCTCTATCCTGCATTCCTTTTCAGTGTAGCGGCTGCCATAGTGTAGGTGCTGGAGAAATCTGTCTTGAAAATAATTAAGGACACATTTTATTAAAACTATCTGTCACTTTTTGTGTATTAGATATGGAATGCCACATCCCCTGTAGATATCCTTGTGAAAGCATATGGCTTACGGGATTTCTGTTTCAGACAGAATTTGTTAGATCCACACAAGAAGGCAGTGTCTGTGAGGACGGCCTTCAAGAACAAGAAATCACCTCCGTAACAGAGGAGTCTTCACAAAAATATATGACTTCTTCCCTCCTTCCCTCCATCCTTCCCTCCTTCCCTCCATCCTTCCCTCTCTCCCTTCCTTCTTCCCTCCCTCCCTCCCTTCCTTCCTTCCTCCCTCCCTCCCTCCCTTCCTTCCTTCCAGCAACACACGGTGACTGTGTGAGCGTCTTATACAAGGCACTGTGGGAGGCTGGTTCCTGCCTTAAGAAGTTCAAAATCCAATGAAACACACACACCCACTCATCTTTTTATTGGATAAACTGAATTTTATTTTAAACCAAGGCACAAGCCACACGGGTCCGCCTGTGCAGGAAGGAGAAACAGGATCGCGGTGCTGGAGGTAGAATCTGGGGCGTCAGCCGCACTGCTGGGCTGCTTTTCCGCAGAGGAACTGTAGGCACAGCCTGGTGGGGTGCGGCCCAGGGAGCCAGAACCGCAGCGATGATGTGGCAGGTGAGCTGCGAGGGGATGGAGAAAGATATTGATGGGCCTAAATGAGCCGCAGTGAGGACACGGGGCCCTACTCACAGGCAAGGACAGGGATGGAAGCTTTGGGAACAGTGACACGGACCCCAAGTCCAATAGCGCTGGCCCTGGTGGTCAGCCGGCCTTGGCCCTGTGTCTTGAGGCTGCGGTGCTTTCTACACTTTCCCCCGCGGCAGCAGGACACGCTGGACACTCCCCTCTGGGGCCTGGGCCGGGGATTCATCTGGCCTGGGGCTGGATCTGTCTGTCCTTGGAGCGTTTTTCTTGAGAACCCTCACTCCCTTCCCTCTCCTCAACCAGGCCATGGTCTTGACCTTCAGCCTGAGACGGCGCTCTCAAGCTGCAGCTCTCAGTCTTTGAAGCTCTGTGCTCCCCCCAGGAGATAGACCACCACGATGGGCAAAGGGCCCCCGGGCGCCGGCCCCCTGCTCTGGCCGCCCAGTCTTCACGTCACGGATTTTCCTGGAGGGAAACAGAGGAACCCACACGCTCCCGGCTTGAAAAGATTCCATATGCCGTCTGCACAAACAGAGCCTAGCGTCTCCCGGAACTGCCTTGCTCTCACCTCACCCCCAGAAAGGCTCCCTTCCCAGCCTCGCAGGCAGGCTGCGAACTGTGGCTCTGACTGCTACACACTGATGTACTATGGGGCTGAGGCTTGGGGTTTCTGCCTTAAAAAAAATAATAAATCTCTGCATTTCCTCTCTGCATTGGTCATGCTTGTCTCTGAGGACCTTTGCTTCCCAGGCAGCCCTGAGCAGCACAGACAAGGGGATTCTTGGGAGGGGCCTGACCTCACTGCAGGCACCAGGCATCGCTGTGTGGTCTGCAAACATGGTCAGCCGACGGCCACCAGAGCCACACACACGATGAATGTCCGATGCTTTTCGCTTTAAGGGCGCTCATATTGGTCACATTGGGAAGACCTCCCCGCCTCCCACGTAGAAAGATCCTGGCTTCGCCCTTCACTGTGCTCTTTGGAGGTGCCTCAGTGACAGTGCTGAGGAAGCTGATTTATGGCTGTCTGTTTAGAGATCGCTTCCCCAGCTAGACTATGAGCGACCCGGGCGAGGCCCTCAGGAGACAGTTGTACAGGTTGTGCACTGTTCAGCCCGCTGGGGTGCCACTCCCATTGCAGTCTAGGTATATCCTGCGCGGTTCTAGGCAGCGTCTCTGGGCTCGCTGGATCGTATTGTTAGTAGGTCCTGGCACACAACGAAAGTTTCCTTATTCAACCTAACGTAAGGCCTCTGCTCAGATTTTCTTTTTCTTTTTTTTTTTTTGCGGTACGCGGGCCTCTCACCGCTGTGGCCTCTCCCGTCGCGGAGCACAGGCTCCGGACGCGCAGGCTCAGCGGCCATGGCTCACGGGCCCAGCCGCTCCGCGGCACGTGGGATCCTCCCGGACCGGGGCACGAACCCGTGTCCCCCGTATCGGCAGGCGGACTCTCAACCACTGCGCCACCAGGGAAGCCCTCTGCTCAGATTTTTACTCCTCCTCCCCTGGTCCCATAAAAGATGAAAGAAACCCGAGTTAGCCCAATAGCCTCACAGTGAGAAAATGTCCAGTTCCCCTTGGAGACAGTACATTAGTTATAGATCTAGGAAGATACTCAAGATCTCAATAAGGCCTTCAAACAGCTAATGGCTGGTCCAGGGGTGTCAAAGGGGGTTTCAGCTCATGGGCCAAATGAGATTAGGAGACAGTGACTCCCTAAAGCATTAAACTGACATGTCCACTGAGTGGGCAAGAAGGCCCCATGGATTTGTGAAGTCTGTCCTGGAGGAGGGATGGGAAATGCGGGCTTGTGTGCCACGTGGCTGCCCCCCTTCCCAGTCTGGTCCTGGACGAGTGACAGTGAGAAGTCAGACAGTATAACGGGAGGCACTGTCCTGTCCTGCCCTGATGTGCTCAGGGTCCAATGACTGGTACATGAATCTTTGTCCCAGTGCCTCAGTTTCCCATTTATGTAATGAGATATCCTTCTTTTAGGGTTTTGGAGGGTCAAAGGGAAGCTTCTAATCCCAGTAAAAGAAAAAGACTCTATGGGATACAGAGAGGCCCAGAACGCCTTTCAGCTCATCAGGCAATATGGGATCCGCCCCCATCCTCACTCTGACACCCACTTATTTTCTGGGTGGCCCCCCTACCCCTGTATCCTGAGATTAGGAGAAAATGAAGATGGGAGGGTAGGAAAGGCAGTTATAATATTAACAACGATTCTCACTACTTGAAATGCAGTAGACAGACATCAGTGGGTAGGGCAAGGGCTCTGGTTTGCCCTCTATCACTGAAGGAAGGGCCAGAGGGTCATGATCAGGACCCCAGCCTCCGGGACCCCCTCGCCTGGGCTCAGCTCCGGGTCCTGATACTAGTCAGCGATGTGACGCTGAGCAATTTGCTTCCCTTGACACTCCAGTTTCCTTGTCTGTGAAAGGAGGCTGATGTCGCACGTGCTCACAGGGTCGTGAGGATTAAGACCTGAGAAACATGTGGTACTTAGAGCAGAGCCTGGTTCACGGTGAGTTTCCAGCGTTACTGTTACTTTTGCGGTTACTGTTACCATACGGTGCTGCCCTCCCAGCCCAACGAGGAAGGGGCCATGGACATAGACAATGTGACAGGAGCACTTGAGGACGGACCGGGGGCCACCCAGTAGACCAGCAATGACCCACTCCCACTGCTTCCACCCCACCTCCACCCCCATTATCATTCTAGCTTTCACGGCCTCAGCTCAAGCTGTCCTCACCTCCCACCGCATCCTTTTCTCAGGTGGTCTGTGCATGAGCGAACGACCACCTGCCCCCAGCGTGCTCAGCTCCCTGCCAGGAATGTCAGAGCTCAGACACTCTGTCTTGAGTGCCAACCATTTAACAAAAGACCCTACGGACACTGGTACCTACAGGGTTTGCAAATGCCCTGGACCATGCTGTGGCTTGCCGTACTACTTCTAAGCTCATTCGTTTATTTATTATTCTTTTATCATATGCTAAGTTGACTATGAGAGCCAGATCTTGGAGGAAACAAGAGGGATGCTTGCCCAGCCCTGGTGCATTTCCTGTGGGTCAGGGTGTAGAATGCCCGGGCCTCCCCTGTCTACCTGGCAAACGCCTCTCCATCCTCTCACGCTCAGCACAACCACGACCTCCTCTGGGAAGGCTTCCTGATCATCCCCTAACCTCTGAGCAGACCTGGTAGCTCTTCTGTGAATTCTTTTTGCCTATAATTTATAAGAGACATTCTGACGTTATGCTTCAATTGCTTATTACATCCTGAGCGTCCTGTAGGCAGGAAAATCCTAATTTACCTCTGACTGCCCGGCGCCTGACAGGGCCTGGTGCACTGGAGGAGCTCATCATGTTTGTAGTGACACCTCACTGCCCAAAAAACCTCTTTGGGCCACGCATTTTCAAAGTTTAAGGCTTGGTGTCAGGTATGACTCCCAGGCTGCCAGAAGGATTCAAAGCAAATATGAGGGAAGATATGTTGACAATTATGGTCATAAAACTCCAGAAAAACTTACCAGAAATTCTGGAATCTTTTTCTTGGGCTTTCCAAATGAGGGAGGATAATTTGGTCCTGATCCTGTTTGGTGGTGGGGACAGCCCTGGTTCTCCACTGGCCTTCAGCTCCAGGAGTCTTTAAGATGGCTTCTGGGCATATGTGGGTGCCCGTGGGCAAGAGGCTCACCCACTTGCACCTCTCCCTCACCCTGTCACACTGTGTAGGGTGCCCAGCCCTGCCTTTCTGCCCACGTTACAGCCTTCTTTCCAGTCAGGTCAAGGCCCACCTTCCCCGCAAAGCCTCTTCTCATCAGCGCCATCCCAAGGGAAACTCCTTCCTCTGGGCTCTGGGCAGCATGACACTGACCAGGCCTCCGATTGGTTCAGAAATGTCACACGGGAAACTTCTCTGAAAGAAAACATTATTTCTCTTAGGCCTCTGTTTCGCTCCTCAGCGCTGAGCACAGTTTGGGATCCTGGTGTGTGTGTGTGCGTGTGTGCGTGTGTGTGTGCGCGTGTGTGCGTGTGTGTGTGTTGGCATGGCAACATAATATGTATAATCCGACTCGGAGATCCTGGTGTCACATCTGGAACAAAACAAACGCATTTCTAACATCTTGCAGGGTGCATGATGTCTCTGCCACACTAAGGTCTCAGAGAAACAAAGCAGCCCCCAAACAGGGTGGAGAGCTGACATTCCTTCCCTGTCTGCTGGTCTGCCCTCCCCCTGCCCACCACCCCAGATACAGAATGGAAACTTTCAGGGGAAAAGAATTCTGAACAGCTGTGCGAGAGACCACACAGACTCCCCACATCTGCTAGCATCCAGGCGGTGAGCTCATTTCCCCGGGGGCTGCCGTCTGAGTCTGTGGGGTCCACGTCAGTCTACCTCGGGAGGGGCTGCGGAGGAAGGAGGAAGCGGCTCCAGGTGGAGGGAGACCTTTCTCACGTCAGAAAGCTCTGGAGACAGGCTGAAGGGCCAGGGAGCCCACGGACGCCTGCCTTGACGAAGAGAGTCTGCTTTCGAGAAAGTCCCTTTGTCCGTTATGGTTGAAAGGAGGTATTATCAAATGTACAATGGATTTTTTTTTTTTTTTTTTTGCGGTACGCGGGCCTCTCACTGTTGTGGCCTCTCCCGTTGCGGAGCACAGGCTCCGGACGCGCAGGCTCAGCGGCCATGGCTCACGGGCCCAGCCGCTCCGCGGCATGTGGGATCCTCCCGGACCAGGGCGCGAACCTGCGTCCCCTGCATCAGCAGGCGGACTCTCAACCGCTGCGCCACCAGGGAAGCCCTGCACAATGGATTTTAAAAAGAAACTTCACTCCCATCAGTCCTCCTTCTCCCTCCCCAAAGTCAAAGTCAAGAAGCGACTGCTGGTTAGAAAATATCCTACAAAGGAACATGGTCCTGGACGACGACAGCTTTCTAGGGTTAAAAATGATGTTTTAACGTGTACACGCCCTATAGTCCACAAAGAGCTTTCACCGTTTCCCTTGTGGCCTCTGACCCCCAGGTGGCCGTCTGGGAGGGATGGGCAGATGGCGCTAACCTCGTGTTGGTACCAGGATAGGTACTGATGTGGATACTGACGTGGACAGAGCAACCACCCTGATTTTCTAACGTGGAAGCTGAGACTTACAGAGGCTTCCTGGATCGCCCAAGTTCACAAACCAGAACAGAGGACTCGGGCTCTTGCGTTTGACTTGTAAACCCACGTACTTTTCCTTTTGCAAAACCGTGCAGTGGTCTCTCAAGCTGGCTTTTTCTTCTTGTCCCACTTCTTGAGGCCCCTGTCTCACAAACCCAGCCAAGCCCTGGGATTCTCGTGGGTAGGACACAGTCTCTTCGCAAGTTGGGTCTGGGGTCCACACCCCGGCAGAGCGGCAGAGGGGGGTTTCAGCCACACTATCCGACCCCTTTGGAAGCCCACCGTGATCCTCTGGTTGCGTGGCTATGGCCCCAACGTGTGGGGAACCAGGCTTGTGGGAGATCTGGGTACCCAGGCAGCCTGGCATCTCCTGTCCAGCTGTAGGGCCTCACCTAGCCTGGGCCTGGCCGTTGTCACCTGTAAATTAAGCGGGCGGGGCCCGTGATTTCCAGAGACACTCCCAGCTCCCCGGCTTCCAGGGTTCCATGATGGACAGGGGACAAGGGTGGAGAATTTCCCTGGAGGGAGCCTGTGCCTCTGAGACCCTTCCCTCCAAGCTTGTCCTGCTGTCAGCCTGGAGCTGGGCCGGCCCTGCCTGGCTTGGGGACCGCTTTGTGCAGCATCGGTTGAAGGCTGGGTGAGGGCGGGCTGGGGCCAGCAGGGGGGAGACCCACTGGGGTATTTTTTTCAGATGCATATGTCCCCTCTCAGGCAGCCCTTTCAGCGCTTGGGACAATGTGCTCTTTTTGTCCCCAGCTCTTTCAGCCGCCTGTTCATTCTCTTTGCATCTGCTGTCACACAGGACATCCCGGCTGGCAGGCGACCATGGGGACACATTGTGCTCCCTTAATGAAGCATGGGGCTGGGGACATGGGGGTGGTTGGGGGCCTGTGAGGGCTAGGGGTGAGCCAGGGGCGCCCCATCTTTCCACTCCAGGCTCCTCTAGAGGAAAAGGACCCTCAGCCCCCTTTTACCTCTCACTGCCCAGATGGATGTGACTAGTTCCACAGCAGAGGCTTTGGAGATGGGATGCTTGGTTTCGGGGGGTGGATGTGAGCCGGAAGACAGAGGGTGCCGCTTCCCCTCAAGGAAACTGAGGCACAGCTGGGCAGGTAGGAGGGAGGTCCTGGGAGAAGGGGGGTTCCACCAGGAGCACGGGGCCTCCATCCTTCCCACAAAGAGATTCCCTGCGCCATCCAACATCCGAGCAGGCAAGACAGGACGCTGGGCGCCCTCTTTCGTTCTTTCAACCCACCTGGGGTTAGTTTCCGAGGGGCAAGCTTTGAAGCCAGGGTAGTCGGGGGGATGCTCTCTTGGGGTCCCCTCAGGCCCTCATGCGTTAGAGTTGGAGGCCTTCTCCATCCAGGTGAAGAAGGAAAAGCGGGATGGCTACAGAGTTTGCAGGAAGTGGCCAAGGGCCGTACAACGTACAATAGCACACAAGTGGGCAGCTGGGGGAGATGGCAAGGTTGTGCATGGGCCTTCCCCTCACCCCCAATGTTCTTTCAGAAGGTCCTGTCATCGCGCTCCGCACCCCCCAACAGTAAAGAAAAATGAAATCGCTGAAATCCTGGGGGAAGAGAGGCCTTTCTCCCTTTGTGGCTTGTAGACACACATCTGTGATCTCTGCACCAGAGATGATGATGCTACCAGAGCCTGCGGCTGTCTGCACGGTGGGCGTGGCCAAGGCACCTCCCCGTCTCCCATCCTGGTGCCAGTGGGCAAGGCAGCCCCGACGTTTCCAGACAGGGCTGCCCTTGGTCGTCTGCGGCTCTCCGGGCCAGCAGAAGTCCCTTTCCCCAAAAGGGAGCCCCTCACTCCAGGCCCTGCCCTACTTGCTAGAGTCACCTTGCGTACGCCAGGCTTCGCTACGACGTTCTGGCCTGTGCAGATGGCTTCCGGAGGGTTCCTGCAACTTCAGAGTTGGTCTTTCTGGTGTGTTTCCCGCCCCAGTCCACCCCTCACTCCTCCTGGCCTGCTTCCCCGCCGCCCACCACCCTAAAGAAAAAAGCCTGGGCCTTGTCCAACAAGGCCCCCTGTCCCCTTTAACAAGCAGAGTGTGCTGGCATTGCGATTGGTGGTCTTCTCCCTGAAGGTCGTTAATTGGTACAGAATGTAGGCTTCAGTTGTCTTGCCAGCCCCATGAAAACGCAGCTGGCAGGTAGCCGAGACAGAGGAATTTGTCATAGGTTAGATCAGCCCAAGCTCTAAGAACCAAGTGTACGGCTTATGCAAATAGTTTTGCTTAGCATGGATCCTGTGTTCCTCTCCCCCTTCGCTCCCCCCCGGCAACGTTTTTCCAACCGAGGGTGGGAGGGGTACAGGGGAAGGAGCAGAGCAAGGACTTACTTGCCAGATCTCATTCTACATCAGAAAGGAGCAAATTGCTTTCCCTAAAAAAAGAAAAAGGCAGGGGGAAAAGAAGACAAAACACCCATCCTTTGGGCTAATGTACAGAGCCGTTTGAAAGCTGAATGGCTCAGTAAGAAGGGCCAGCAGTGGGTGTATTTGGAGAGAGACTATTATCCCCCATCAAAACCCATTCACGCTCTCTGGGAGGCCTGCAGAGCACCTGGGTGGGGACTTGGAACATGGGGACCTCTTCTTCCCTTGGCCACGATGATGTCACCTCCTCAACCCAGATGCTGACGCCAGCCTCATTTGGCCAGAGCATCTGGGCACCTGCAAATCCCAGCAGAGAGAAGGGTTGCAGTGGCTACTCTCAGCATGTGTATCCAGCAGATAAGCCAATTCCAAGCTGTGTGATTTGGGATACATCACTTAACCTCTCTGAGCTTCAGCTTTCCCATCTGCAAAAACAGGGGTAGAACCCTTCCCACATATTGAAGTACTACACCTGGCACATAGTAAGGGCTCAGTTAATACCTAATGAGAATGAATAAAGCAAGATAACAAGAGGAAGTAATGAGCCCGCTGCCCTGTAAGCCATAAACAGTAAAATGTTGGCTGAATCGTGACTGGCTCCTAAGGTTGGTGAAAAGACCAAAAAATAATCAAGAGAAAAGTTGAATTTCAAGGCGTCAAGTTGGTTCAACCCTGGTTGTATTGAAGATGGGGGCGTGGGGTGTGATTGGGGAAGAAAACTGCGAGGCTAACCTAGGACAGGGCTTCCCAGCCTCAGCTACTGACATCTGGGGCTGCATGGCTCTTTGTTAAGGGGGGGTGCTATCTTGTGCCATTAGGATGGTTAGTGTTCTCTACCACCTAGACGCCTGTAGCAGCTTCCCCGGTGGTAACAACCAAAAGGGTCTCCAGACATTTCTAAACGTTCCCTGGAGGACAAAATCTCTGTCAGTTGAGAACTACCACTGGTCTAAGAGAATCTCCCCCAGGCAAGCAGATTAGTGAGCTGGAGAGCCCCTCGGACGGGCCATGTGATGCTTACACTTCTGCTGCTACCTGACACTACGGCAGAGAGAGCAGTTCCTTGGTTAAGGACCACCATGAAGGTCAAGGAGGGTGTGAACTGGATTTCTGTGCCTGCCAAGGATGGAGAGGGTATCGTCGACTCCCAGTATCTAGTCTGTCCTGGAAAGAGCTTGGAAGTCGTCACTCCATCCTGCCAACAAGTAGAAAGCTGAACAAACTGAACAATGAACAAATCTTATATCCATCAGAGAGGTGAAGTCAGAAGGCAAAACACTGCCCCCCAAACTGGAGAGACAGACAAGTGAGTACAGAAGAGCACAACTTAGAGGACTAGAAATGCACCAGCCAGGGCAGGAAAACCTAAACTGTAACTGACGGATGCCGGAGCCTCAGGATGGACAAGTCTGAGACTCCGGGGGGAGCCCCTCCCCATTTTTGTCAGTTCCACCTCCAGGCTCTCTACCAGGTTCTCACGGTGATTACTGAGGGAGGGGGGAGGGCAAAGGAAGAGTGTTCTGCTCTTCTAACAAGGCCTGGACTCAAGAGAAACTAGTTTACTGGAATCTATCCTACTGGGGTCTGATCACAGCCCAACCAGTGGGGGAAGGGAAATACCTACAGCCCACTCTAGACATCGTATCCCCCCTAAACCATGGAGGTGGAGGACTGAGAGGTGCTTGTGGAGCTCACATTCCAAGGACACAAGCTCACTAAAGGACTCAGACCTATTAGAGGACCATAGAAGGCTTCCTCTCCCCCTAGCCTCACCACTACATCCCTAAAGTCTTTGCACCCAGGATATCATGTCCACTCAGCCAGAACAAATTACAAGGCACACTAAAAGGCAAAGACAAAGTTTGAAGAGGTGGAGTAAGCATCAGAACCAGACTGGTATGTGGCAGGGATGTTAGAACGATCAGACTAGGAATTTAAAACAACCACGATTAATAACCTAAGGGCTCTAATGGATAACATAGATGGGAAATGTAAGCAGAGAGATGGAAATTCTAAGAAAGAATCTAAAAGAAAGGCTAGAGATAGAAAGCACTGTCACAGAAATGAAGGATGCCTTTGATGGGCACATTAGATCCCATACAGCTGAGGAAAGGATCTCTCAATAAGCAACAAGGTCCTAGCACAACAAGGTGTAGTATGGGGAGCTGTATTCAATACCTTGTAATAACTTACAATGGAAAAGAATTGGAAAAAGAATCTCTATCTTTCTATATATATCTCAACTTGAGGATATTTCAATAGAAATTTCCAAAACTGAAAAACAAGGAGAGAAAAAGACAGAGGAAGAAGAAGAAGAAGGAGAAGGAGAAGGAGGGGGAAGGGAGAGGGGGGAGGAGGAGCGGGGAGAGGAGGGGGAGGGGGAGGGGGAAGAAAAAGTGGCTAAGACCTGTGCGACAACTACAAAAGGTGTAATGCCTGTGTAATGGGAATACCAGAAGGAGAAGAAAGAAAGAAAGAACAGAAGAAATATTTGAAGTAATAATGACTGAGAATTTCCCCAAATTAATATCAGACACTAAATCACAGATGCAGGAATCTCAGAGAATATCAAGCAGGATAAATGCCACCAAACTACACCTACACAGATCATATTCAAACTGCAGAACATCAGAAATAAAGAAAAAATCTGGAAAGAAGCCAGAGGGGGGCAAAAAAAACCGCTCATCTATTCTATAAAGAAACAAGGATAAGAATTACATCCAGGGCTTCCCTGGTGGCGCAGTGGTTGAGGGTCTGCCTGCCGATGCAGGGGACGCGGGTTCGTGCCCCAGTCCTGGAGGATCCCACGTGCCGCGGAGCGGCTGGGCCCGTGAGCCATGGCCGCTGAGCCTGCACATCCGGAGTCTGTGCTCCGCAACGGGGGAGGCCACAACAGTGAGAGGCCCGCGTACCGCCAAAAAAAAAAGAATTACATCCAACTTCTCAAAACAACATGCAAGCAAGAAGACAGTGGAGTAAAAACATTTCAAGTGTTGAGGAAAAAACTCACTAACCTAGAATTCTGTATCCATCAAAATTATCCTTCAAAAGTGAAGGATAAATAAAAACTTTCTCAGACAAACATTAAGGGAATTCATCGCCAGCGTATCTGCCTTGGAAGAAATGTTAGAAGAGGTTCTTCAGAGAGAAGAAAGACAATATCAGTCAGAAACTCGGATCTACATAAGAAGAGGAAGAGCATTGAAGAAGGAATAAGTGTTCTTAATTCATCTAAAAGATAACAGTTTGTTCGAATTAATAGCAAGAATATATTCTATTATGTATGCTTATGTATATATATATATGCTTATATATAAGTGAAATGAAGGACAGCAAAGATACAAGGTATGGGAGGGAGGAATTAGGATTATTTTGTTAGTATAAAGTACTTATACATGAAGCACTACAGTGTTATTTGAAAGTGGACTTGGATTAGTTGTAAATATATATTGCAAACTCTAGGGCAACCAATAGACAAGTTTTTTAAAAAAGAAGTATTACTGATACACTAAAAAACTATAGAAAATAGAATCATTGTAAAATGCTCAATTAAGCCCACAAAGGCAGTGGATATTACACTGAGATCACAGGAAATAAAGGCAAAAACTGAGAAACAGAACTACATCAAACTTCAGCAGAACAAAGGGGCTCATTAGCAGAATTCAAAGGCAATCTATAGGATGGGAGAAAATATTTGCAAACCATATATATGATAAGGTATTAATATCCCCCAAAAAAAGAAACTCCTAAAACTCAGTAGCAAAAAAAATTTTTTTACCTGATTTAAAAATGGGCAAAAGACTTCCATAAGCATTTTTTCAAAGAAAGCATGAAAATGGTGAATAAGTACATGAAAAGATGCACCATGTCCCTTATCGCCAGGGAAATGCAAATCAAAAACCACAGTGAGAACACCTCACACCCATTAGGATGGCTACTAGTTTTAAAAAACACGCACAGAAAATAACAAGTGTGGTGCCGAAGGTAAAGGAATTGTAACCCTTGTGCACTGTTGGTGGGAATCGAAAATGGTGCAACTGCTATTGAAAACGGTATGGAGGTTCCTCAAAAAATAAGAATAGAACCCCCGTATGATCCAGTGACCCCACTTCTGGATATTTACCCAAAGGAATTGAAGGCACAGTCTTCTCCTTTTTTTTTTTTTTAATTGGAGTACAACTGCTTTACAATGTTGTGTTAGTTTCTGCTGTACAATGAAGTGAATCAGCTATCTGTATACATATATCTCCTCCCTCTTGAACCTCCCTCCCACCCACCCCCATCCCACTCACTTAGGTCATCACAGAGCACAGAGCTGAGCTTCCGGTGCTTTATAGCAGGTTCCCACTAGCTATCTATTTTACACACGGTAGTGTATAAGTCTTGAAGAAGTATCTGCACTCCCACGTTCACTGCAGCACTATTCAGAATAGGTCAGAGGAGGAGACAGTTTAAGCAGCCACCAACAGACGAAGAGACAGAGAAAATGTGGTAAAATGTGGTATATATGCACAGCATAACATCAGCCTCAGAAAAGAGACTCCTGTCGTAAGCTACGACATGAATGAACTCTGAGACGTTATGCATGGTGGAAAAAGCCAATCACAGAAGAACAAATACGGCATGATCCCATGTAGATGAGGTGTCTCAATTAGTCAAACCCACAGAAGCAGAGAGTAGAAGAGTGGTAGCCAGGGGCTGGAGGGAGGCAGATACAAGGAGTTGTTGGTCAATAAGTATAAGCTTTCAGTCATGCAAGATGAAAAAGTTCCAAAACGGTTTGCATACAGTTAACACTTTCGTACTGTACACTTAAAATGGCTAGGATGGTAAACTTTATGTTATGTATTTTTTACCACAGTAAAACACACACATTCACACACCATAAAAGAGAGTGGAAAACAAAAATAGGAACAAAGAATAAAGACAAGGGATAGAAAACAGTAACATATATGGTAGCTTTTTTTGTTTGTTTTTTTTTGGGGGGGGGGTTCACGGGCCTCTCACTGTTGTGGCCTCTCCCGTTGCGGAGCACAGGCTCCGGACGCGCAGGCTCAGTGGCCATGGCCCACGGGCCCAGCTGCTCCGTGGCATGTGGGATCCTCCCGGACCGGGGCACGAACCCGTGTCCCCTGCATTGGCAGGCGGACTCTCAACCACTGCGCCACCAGGGAAGCCATATGGTAGATATTAATCCAACTATATCTATAAGCACTTTAAATGTCAGTGGTCTAAATATACCAATTAAAGACAGAGATTGTCAGAGAGGATAAAAAAGAAGACCCAACTATACGTTATCTACAAGAAAACCATTTTAGGGGCTTCCCTGGTGGCGCAGTGGTTGAGAGTCCACCTGCTGATGCAGGGGACACGGGTTCGTGCCCCGGTCCGGGAAGATCCCACATGCCGCAGAGCGGCTGGGCCCATGAGCCATGGCCGCTGAGCCTGCGCGTCCGGAGCCTGTGCTCCGCAACGGGAGAGGCCACAACAGTGAGAGGCCCGCGTACCGCAAAAAAAAAGAAAACCATTTTAAATACAAAGACACATATAGATTAAAAGTAAAAGGATAGAGAAAGATATACCATGCTAACAGTAATCAAAAGAAAGTGGTGCAGCTATATTAATTTCAGACAGAGCAGATTTCAGAGCAAGATAGGTTATCAGGGATAAGGAGGGGCATTACATAATGATAAAGGGGCCAGTCCTTCAAGACGACATAACAATCCTAAATGTCTATGCACCTAACAACAGAGCGTCATACTGTGAGGCAAAAGATTGAAAGAACGGCAAGGAGAAGTAGATGAGTCCACTACTATACCTGGAAACGTCAACACCCCTCTATCGGAAATGGGTTGATTGAGCAGAAAGAAAATTAGCAAGGACAAATTGAAATCAATGGCACCATCAATCAACTGACTATGATTGACATCTATCCACTATTTATCCAACAGTAGCAGAAGGCATATTCTTCTCAAGCTCACAGGCAGTGCTCACGAAGATTACCACATCCTGGGCCATAAAACACGTACTGACGTATCTTAAAATACAATGTCTGCTCTCAGACCACAGTGAAATTAAACTAGAAATCTGTAACAGAAAGGTATGTGGAAAATCCCCAGATACTTAGAGAGCAAACAACACAGTTCTAAATAACAGAAGGATCAAAGAAGAAATCTCAAGGGAAATTAAAAAAAATTTTTTTTAACTAAACGAAAATGAAAATACAACTTGTCAAAATTTGTGAGATGCAACAAAAACCATGCTTAGAGGGAAATTTATAGCAGCAGATACATATATTAGGAAAAAAAAAAGATCTAAAATCAGTCATCTAAACTTCCATCTTAAGAAACTAGAAAAAGAAGAGCAAATTACCACCACCCCCCAAAAAAAAACAGAATAAAAGAAACAAGAAAAATTAGAGCAGAAATCAATACAATTGAAAACAGGAGATCAATAGATAAAAACTTGTAAGCCTACAGGCAAAGCAACTGCACATAAGCACTGTACTCCAGCTGATAAAATTATTTCCTATGGGGGTATGAGTAAACAATATGATTCTACTATAACTGTGTCCTGGAAATGGACAATTAAGTAAATGGAAGGTGGAGAGTGGGGGCCAATTGTTCACTGTTGGAGTGAGAGATTACAGATAAGCAAGGGGCGGAGGCTAGAATAAACCATGTGGTAATGGATTAGAGTTGAAGACGTTAGCATGAACTCATGTTCCCACATGGTTACACCTAGAAATCTTTACTGATATGTGTACATACGTGAGATAGTGTACACACATTTATCGCCTTGCTTTGCCAGCTGAAAGAGCCTAAAAGCAATGGCACTCCAGTAGCAATGAGCACAGCTAGTATCCAGATCTTGGTTTCTAACACCATCCTCCAGTGAAAGGGACCAGGCTTCTCAAAGAAATAGCTGATTCAAAGACTGGGTCAGGAAATACACAAAACAAGTCTGGAGCACCTTGCATTTCCAGAAAGTAAGGAAGTCCTCAAAAAGTAAAGTGAGTGAGAATTAAAGTGAGATAATATATATGAAAGCAGTTTATACCGCATTATGGCTTTTAAGAATTGTATGTCAGTAAGAACAAATGGATCTGAGTAAGGTCTGTGAGTTTCAGTGCATGGGCAGTATGATATCTGCTTTGACTGCTCTGAAGGTTTCCTGGTTCTAGGATGTTGAAGTTGTAGAATAGGCAAGTCTGAATAGAAGAGATATCACTGTATTTAGGGAACAGGTCCTTGTTTTTGTAAATATCTTAGTACACAAATTATCCCATTCCCAGTTCACATAGAGATAAATAGCTGCTTTTCTTACATGTGCATGTTTTAGGTTTATCAGGGCTGTGAAGCCTGAATTGTAAACTCTAAAAAGCCTGGAACCTTCGGCAAATATCTAAGAGGGGCGTCCTGCATTCTAAGCACCGTGGTATTTTCTTTCTTGACCAGGAAGCCAATTCATTGCCCTCAGTGTCCCCCATCTAATCCTGCTCCACAAAGATCGACATGAAAAGGTACAAACATTCTGTTTTCTTGTCTAAAACTCTATACAGTAAGTCCCCTACATACAAACGAGCTCCCTTCCGAGAGCATGTTCGTAAGTCCAATTTGTTCACAAGTCCAACAAAGTTAGCCTAGGTGCCCAACTAACACAATCGGCTATATAGTACCGCACTGTAATAGGTTTATAATATTTTTCACACAAATAATACATAAAGAAACACAAAAAATAAAGAAAACTTTTAATCTTACAGTACAGTCCCTTGGAAAGTACAGCAGTACGGTACAACAGCTGGCATACAGGGGCTGGCATTGAGGGAAAAGGCAAGAAGAGTTACTGACTGGAGGAGGGAGAGGAGGGGGGCGATGGTAGAGCTGAAGGATCGTCAGCAACAGGAGATGGAGAACAAGCTGCAGTTTCACTCACGCCTGACGTGGATGGCGCAGGTTCTGGCTCCTTGCTGGATTCAATTTTATCTACCCTCTTGAAAAAACGATCCAGTGATGTCTGGGTAGTAGCTCTTTTTTTCTCATCATAGATGACGCGGTAGCCCTGGATTGCATTCTGAATGGCTGCTGCAACCTTCGTGCACCGTTCTACGTTCGGGTCCTGTGCCTCAAAACCTAACAGTGCCTCCTCAAATAAAGAAAATCCCCTTGCCATTTCCTGTATCATGAATCTCTTCAGTTCTTCAGTTACTTCTTGTTCCTCTTGTCTCTCCTTGTCCTTTTCTCTGGGCCTCCAATTCCATCAGGTCTTCGTTACTCAGCTCCTCGTGTTGCATGGCAAGGAGTTCAATGAAGTCCTCCTCCTGCAGATCTAGCTTGAAATAAAGACACTGTACTGCGGTACTCTACACAGTACTGTACAGTAAAGTACACAAAAGCACAACCACTTGTAGAGGACGCATGCACGTGACAGTGTATGTCAGACACGTGAACTAACTTACGTGATTGGACATGCGAACGCACGTTTGCATGTTTGAAAGTTCGAAACTTGAAGGTTCGTACGTAGGGGACTTACTGTAATGGCTCCTTGTGGTCAAAAGAAGTGCTTTTCTAGACATTCCTTTGAACAGCAGCACAGTTCATTTCCACATGAAATATTCACTAACCCGTTAAATATAACGAGTAACAGCTGGAAACAACCTGCTCCACCACCCCCTTGATACTAGTAACTGCTCTTAAGGTACCTCCAAAGGATCACTGGCTTCACATGACAGAGCCTGAGAAACAATGGCCTAACAGACAAGATGCCAACTCCTTAGCATGACACAGAATGCCCTTCACAATCTGGCCCCAAGATTTCCAGCCTTCTACTGTGCTACATCTCATACCCTCCCTCCACACATGTGAGCATCTGTGTTTCCTCATCATTAAAATGGGGATGATAAAACTCAAATGGCTGTTGGGAGACTCAGTTCAGTTCCTACACTTAAAGTGCTCAGACAGTGCTTGGTACTTAGTAAGCACTCAATAAATATTAGTCTCTATTAATTTTTTACATTAACCTTTGACACAGCCCTACAGAACTTCTTATTGTCTCCAAACAAATAGTGTTTTTTTAGAGCATCTGTATTTTGCATATGTATTCCTCTACCTAAAACCTCTTGTCTCCTTTCTTTCCTTTACGGCCTAGCAAACTCTTACTCATCCTTCAAAACCCATCCCAAATATTTCATTTGGGATGCTCTTCTAGTTTTCAAGGCAAGAGTCAATTTTTCATCGTTTGTTCTCCATAGCACCCAATACATACCTCCACCATGGCCTTGCCACACAGTACTGAGGGTCAATCCAGGCCAGGAGTGAAATATGCATCCACTAACCATGAGTTCTGACATCCAGCAATCATGCAAGAAACTTCTACTGGGGAGAAATGCAGTGATAAAGGCAAAATGGGGCTTCCTTAGTGGCGCAGTGGTTAAGAATCCGCCTGCCAATGCAGGGCACACGGTTTCGAGCCCTGGTTCGGGAAGATCCCGCATGCCGCGTAGCAACTAAGCCCATGAGCCACAACTACTGAGCCTGTGCTCTAGAGCTCACGACCCACAACTACTGAGCCCATGTGCCACAACTACTGAAGCCCGTGCACTGCAACGAGAGAAGCCACCACAAGGAGAAGCCTGTGCACTGCAACAAAGAGTAGCCCCCGCTCACCACAACTAGAGAAAGCCCGCGTGAAGCAACAAAGACCCAACACAGCCAAAAATAAATAAATTTATTTTAAAAAAATAATAAAAGCAAAATGGCCTGGTCACAAACTGGGAAAGGATTAACTTTAGATTTTATTGTAAAAATATGCCCACAAGAGGGCAAGAGGTGCTTAAGAATGATTTTTTTAAAAGCGGCTTTGAGGACTTCCCTGGTGGCGCAGTGGTTGAGAATTCGCCTGCCGATGCAGGGGACGCGGGTTCGTGCCCCGGTCCGGGAAGATCCCACATGCTGCGGAGCGGCTGGGCCCGTGAGCCATGGCCGCTGGGTCTGCGCGTCCGGAGCCTGCGCTCCATAACGGGAGAGACCACAGCAGTGAGAGGCCCACGTACCGTAAAAAAAAAAAGTGGCTTTGAGGGCTTAGCTAAAAGGGCACAACTGAATGTTTTAGCACTGGAATTATGACCCAATGGCAGCTTAGCAAGGATGCTACTCCCACTGGCTCAGAAAAACCCTCAAATCAGTAATTTGGGGTCCACTGCCTTCCCTCCTGGAATGTCTCTCAGCTGTTTGGATGACCTTGGACACCCAATGCCCACATTCCACTGCGTGCTCATGGAACCCTCTGCTTGAGACCTACCTCCTCAATAATGCTCTGACTTGGACCCTTCTCTGTCTGCTACTCATCAAAACTTGTTGTCTGATACCCCATCTATTCAGAGACTTTGAAAGATCTAACCGTAGTTTTTTTTTTAAACAACGTTACTGAGATAACTTTGACATATAAAAATTGCATATATTTAAAGTGTACAACTTGATGTCTTGATATATGTGTTCATATCCACAGAAAAGTTTAAGAGGAGGAGGGTGTGGAGCAGGTAGACAGGACCACGGGCAGCCCTTTGCCGGCACGGGCTCCTCTGGTGCTCTTCTGTCCGTGTACTGGCCTCACCCATCCTGCAGGACACCCTACTTCAGGAAAGCTTAGAAAGACTGCATGACAGTGGCTTCTCCGCATCCCCACTCCTAAGCTAAGATGTGACTAAGCACTCAGATGCTGACCATCTTGCTGTTAGTAGCCTAGTCAGTCCCGGCCAGGATCTGACCACCAGTTCTGGTCAGACACGTCTTACTTACATGTCCATTGATGGAAAACCGTATTGGACCCCAGAACGGCAGGGCCTGTGGACTCATTCGTATCCTCAAAGACTTCTCAATCTTCTGTTCTCTTCTCTGAGTACTTCTGGTGTCTTTCTTCCCAAATCCCATGTTCTGCCATTTGGTCATTTCCAGAGCTTTCTTCTAGATCTTTACACCCTCACCCTTGCATGTAGTTGCCACCCCTTCCACTGCCTTAGGACAAGCATTCCATCCATTCATCACCACATTGCCTACTGCCCCCTCTCGGCTCCTCTGCTGATAACCTATCGAAATCATCAACAGAAGTTTAACATCTTTATTAGAGTATAATTGCTTTACAGTTGTGTGTTAGTTTCTGCTGTATAACAAAGAAGTAGGTTATCCACTCTGGGAATCTGTTTTCTTTGACTCTAATCACCCTGGTTGACTTCTCCTTCTCTGAGACTACAAGACTTTCTCCTTTCTCTCACAGCCATCAATCGATTTGCCATCACTGATGCAGAATAATTCTTCTATGAGTCTAGACAGACCGTGCATGCACACAGACAATTCTTGCCAACATGACACTTAATAATAATAATAATGACAACATCACCAAATGGTGCCGCCTGGACTTTTTTTTTGTGGTAGGCGGGCCTCTCACTGTTGTGGCCTCTCTTGTTGCGGAGCACAGGCTCCGGACGCACAGGCTCAGCGGCCATGGCTCACGGGCCCAGTCGCTCCGTGGCATGTGGGATCTTCCTGGACCGGGGCATGAACCTGCGTCCCCTGCATGGGCAGGCGGACTCTCAACCACTGCGCCACCAGGGAAGCCCTGGACTTCTTTTTTATGAGGAGGGAGAGACAAAAGTAACCAGCTGATATCATAGACTATTTCGAGTAGACAGAGGGCTTTTATCTATTTCAGTAGAAGCCTTCTGTGAGCGCTCACTCCATAGTCTGTCTGCTCCCAAAGTAAAACGGTTCTGTGTATTCCAGTGCCTGAGAGAGGGGCTCGAGGCAGATGATTTAAGACGACAGAGCCAGACCCAAAGGTGCCGGAGCAGGAACTGGTTCCCCTTATGCTGTCTCTCTTCCTTGGGGGAGAAGCTGACAGTGGCTGACCCTAGTTGTGACCCAGGAAGAAAGGCTGAGCAGAGGAAGTGTTGCTTCCTCTCGAGGTCTCCTTCCTTGCACAAGATGGAGCAGATTCCTTTGCCTGTTGTTCTCCCTTGGAGCCCCGCAGGAAGAACACCCCAAGTGTGAATGCTTGGGTAGGAGGGACCCAGGCCTATTGTGGAAAGTCTGTGGGTGTGGGGAGATGGGGGGGGCGTTGAGGTAGAGGATGGGGTGGGGAGAAGCAGGGTGGAGATTCAGTGGAGATCAAGTGTACAACCACTGCATGGGGTGGTTAGAGAGGAAGTGAAAGGCTCTTTGCCCCAAAATATGGCTTCCCCAAGCCTGAGAAAATAGCTGGAATGCCCTCATTACACACCCTGCTTCTTTAATACAGTAAGAGTTTCTGATAAAATGCAAAGATTTAATCGAAAGGAAGTAGCATCTTTTAAGGCTGAGCCAAGCATAAGGAAGTGAGACAGCAGACAGGTATGTTCTGACAAGGCAGGAAGGATGGTTCAGGAGAGATGCCCAACGTGAGGAATTGCCCAAGTGATGGATGCAATGTGATAATAACATGAACCCAAGTGGGGGGAGATGGTGGCTTTAGGAGAGGTGGAGGGACACCTATGACAAGACTCACCCATTCCCCTACTTTGCTTCAGCCATCCCAAGCCCGATGTGAATTTCACTGTGCATGTCAGTTACTCAGGGGGACCCCGAGCATGCATCTGGGTCAGGTTCTCCACGCTCACCTATGCTCGGGGCACTCATCTCAGACGGTGGCCACACACTCAGTAGGGAGAATGTTGACTAATGTCTCTCTCCCCTGCTGGCCTGTGGCCTCAGGAGAGTTTGGAGGGGGTAGGGTGTGGTCTGGTGTCACTCCTCACTTTATTATCAACATCTGGCATGGGGCTTCCTGTACTGCGATTGAATGAAAGAATAAACAAATATGCCAAAAAAGAACACACAACATGGAGAAGCAATTGCCAAGTGAGAGAAAAGGTAAAACAGCATAGGAATCTGGAAAGGGGAAAATATCTGGAACACTCATACTGTTGTGAAATCATAGAATTACAGAGCTGAAAGCGCCTTGGAGATTGAATGTGCAGCTCAGTATATAACTTATTACTACAAACGCTAGCCCCGTCCATTGTCAGAGAACGTTAATCTTTGGAAACATCCTTCTCAAATTGAGCCAAAGATTGCCCCTTTACTTCTACCTGTTGGTCCCACTTCTACCTTCTGGAGTTAGCCATTTCATAGTAATAGCTAAATGTATTAAAGTTTATGTGTGAGACCTTGTCTTAAGAATTTTGTATACATTACGTCAGTTAGCCTGCAAAATAATCCTATTATTACCTACATATTACAGGTGAGAAACTAAGGCTCAGAGAGGTTAAGTACCACATGCAAGGTCACACAGCTGAGTAAGTGGTAGAGCCAAGATCCAAACCCAAGTCTGACCAATTAGGTCTCTCTCTTACCTTCAACACCTCATTCTGTAAGAGTAATTTCTTTATGTGGCATCCCAAATGTGTGTTGGCAGTTGTGATATCTGTCCTATGACAATTCTAACTATGTCGTCGTTGCTCCATTGTTCACATGTCAGAATAATAACAACAACTTATTTTTGTATTTAATCACGTCAGGCATTGTAATAAGTTCTTTAATATATTATCTCACAACAAACTGTAGAATAGATATTCTTCTTATTCTTTTACAGATGAGGCTAAGAGACACAGAGCGATTTACCCAACATGAGACAGATAGTAAATGATAGATTCAGGATTGAAACGTGACTCTCTCTTACACCAAAGGGAAGGTTTTCATTTATTTTTTTAATGTTTCTCAAGTTACCATCTTGACTTGGCCAAAAACTGAGATCCTCTAGGGAACAAATTTTTTAAAACCATAAACTTAATTGATAGACAAGAAATATGATTACTGAAAAGGACAATAAAATAAATATTTGCCAACTCTGGTAAAGAAAACTATATTAAATATTTCTAGAAACTTAAGAATGAGAAAAGAAACATAACAAAAGATATACTGATATTTTTTAATTGCGAAAGAATACCATATATAATTTTGTAACAACTTTAACTTAGATGAAATAAATGATTTTCTAGGAGACTTATTCAAAAGATGTAGAAAACCTGACTTAGAGCAATAATGACAGCAAAACTGAAAAGGTAATGAAAGATGTAACTCTTAAAATGGCATCAGGAAATGCTCTAACCTTTTTACTTTCAGTAATGGAAGCTTGTTCCAGCCTGTTTTAGACCAAACCTGTCCCTGAGAACAAGTAGAAGAGCTGGATTAAAAGTTAAAGAAATAATCTATTCAAGGCACTGGAGAGCCACCAGGGCAGCAGATATTTGTAAGAACAAGATCCCAGAGGGAAGTCCAGATTGGTGAGTTCAACACTCGATGTGGCTCTTCCCTTAGCGACATTTGATCAAAAATTGTGGCTGTGAAGCTGAGAGCACTTTCACCACCTGTCAAGGTTTGGGGAACAAAGTTTGGAGATCAGAACCCCCGCAAGAGGAAAAACCTGGTTAGCCTCCCTGGTTTTCCATTGAGATCCCAAAAGACTATACCTTAGGGGTAAGGGTGAACCAGAACCATACTGGCCCCCACCAACACGAAAGCCCACTTCAAGTCTCTAGTTGGATTATTGATCAGCCCTAATCTAACTGTCTACAGAAACAACAGCAACAAAATTCTATGGAAGAGGACACTACATAGAAAATCAAATTAGCTCTCCAATATTTTATATAAAATATCTAGATAAAAAAATATACAATGAAAACACTAACCCAAACAAAACTTGCAGCTGTATTAATATCAGACAAAGTAGATTTTAAAGCAAGAAATATGTCTTTAGTAGAGACGAGGAAGGTATTTTAATATGGTAAAGGAAGTCATTTCACCAGGAAGACATACAACTTGTAAATTCGTATTTACCAAAAACAAAAAAACCAAAAAACCACATACCTTCAAAATGCATAAACAAGTACTGACAAAACTTAAAGGTGAAATGGACAAATTCACAACCACAGTGAGAGATATTTAGTGAAATTCTTAGCAAAATATAGCATATACAGAAAAGTACAAAAATTATAAGTGTAATGCTTTATAGTGGGAGATTATAATATGTTTCTTAGGAACTATAGAATAAGCAGACAGAAGTCAGTAAGATTATAAAAGATTTAAACAACATAATTAACAAACTGGACTTAATTTACATATACAATGTATACCCAACAAATGCAGAATTCAAGTGCATATAGGCTTGACAAAATATATTTACCAGAACTGACTATATGCTAGTTCGTAAAGCAAGTCTCAAAACATTTTCAGATTATGCAGAATATGTCCTCTGATCACGGTAGGTGAAACTAGAAATCAATAATACAAAGATGGGGCTTCCCTGGTGGCGCAGTGGTTGAGAGTCCGCCTGCCAATGCAGGGGACGCGGGTTCGTGCCCCGGTCCAGGAAAAGCCCACATGCCGTGGAGCGGCTGGGCCTGTGAGCCATGGCCGCTGAGTCTGCACGTCCGGAGCCTGTGCTCCGCGACGGGAGAGGCCACAGCAGTGAGAGGTCCGCGTACCGCAAAAAAAAAAAAAAATACAAAGATAACGAGAAAATCTCGATGTAGTTGGAAATTAAGCAACATGCTTCTAAATAACCTGTAGGACAAAGAAGAAATAGTAGATATTTAAAAATTAAATTATTATGAAAATATGACAAATCAAAATATATGGGATACAGCTAATATAGTACTTACAGGGTAAAGTGTATAGCCTTAAGTGCATATATTTGGAGAGCTAAGTTTTTAATCTAGAACTCAATGATCCTACACATAAGGAAAAGACAACTAAGTGGGGAAAAAAATAGGTAAACATCCCAAATAGGCATTCACAAAAGACGATATCCAAATTGCCAAAACATGTAAGAAGATGTGCTCAACTCAGTTATCAGGAGCAGCAGATTTAAACCCACTGAAATACAACTGAACACAGACCACAGTGGCTAAAATAAAATTTTAAAAAAGACTCATAATCAAGTGTTGGTAAGGATACTGAGCAACTAAAGTTCTCATGCGCTACTTCTGGGAATATGAATCTATACACCCACTTTGGAAAGTAGTTGGTGGAACCTAGTAACGGTCGACATATGCACATTCACTGACCCTATTTTTCCACTCCCAGTAGAAATGTGTGAGTGAATGCCGCAAAGACATGTGCAAAAATGTTCAGAGCGGGGTTACTCATAACGCCCTAAAACCGAAAATCATGCAAATGCCCCTCAACAGCAGAATGAATAGATAAATTGTGGCATATTTTATACAGTGAAATACTAGACAACTAAAATGAACGGACTCTTGCTTCACACCGCAAAAGAACACAAGAGTATATACACTGTACGATTCCATTTATATAAAATGCAAAATCAGGCAAAACTCATCCAAGGTGATAGAAGTCAGGGCAGCGATGATGTCTGGGGAGGAAAGTGGGGGGCAGAGGCTGGGAGGAGGCAGGAAGGGGCTTCTTGGGTCTAAGTCATGCTCTATTTCTTGGGTCTAAGTCATGCTCTATTTCTTGGGTCTAAGCCATGCTCTATTTCTTGGGTCTAAGCCATGCTCTATTTCTTGGGTCTAAGTCATGCTCTATTTCTTGGCCTGGGTGGTGGTCCTAGGAGAACGTTAACTCTGGAATAATTCATCAAGCCAAAACTTATGAATTGAGTGCTTATCTCTGTGTATGACATACTTCAATTAGAATGTTTTAAAAAAAATTTAAAGTCACTAGACCCAGATGTATCCATGGATAAACTCTACCTGACCCTAAAAGTTGCAGATAATCTTTGTGATATATAAATTGTTCCAGAGCAGAGAAAAAAGGTGAAGGACACAAAACTCATTTAAAAAGTTTAATGCAATCTCAAAGACAAAGTCTGACAAAGAAATTATAAGCCAGCCTTACATAGATGCAAAAAACCTAAACAAAATATAGGCAAATCAAATTCAGCCATATAATATAAGGATAATAGCTCATGACCAAGTAAGATTTATTTCAGGAATGCAAAGCTGGTTCAACACTAGAGGCATAATTTATATATTAACATCATAAGAAAAAAAATCCCATTTTCAAACTAGGAATACAAGGAAATTTTCTTCAGTGTGTGTGGGTTATCTACCAGGAATGGTGAAAACAGAAGCCTACCCATCAAAATGAGGGACAAAAAAAGGATACCTCGATTACTGCTGTTACTCAACATTTTACTGGAGATCCAGACAAATTCTGTACACACAAAAATATACACAGAAATAATAAAAAAGAAAAGACAAAACTGTTATTGTATGCAGATTGCATGGTCATCTACCTTGAAAATCCAAGATTTTATATATATATATATATATATATATATATATGTAAAATTATCCCTGGCGGTCCAGTGGTTAACACTCTGTACTCCCAATGCAGGGGGCGCGGGTTCAATCCCTGGTCGGGGAACTAAGATCCCACATGCCGCGAGGCACGGCCAAAAAAAAAAATTATTGGAATCAACAGATGTCAGATAGTGCTAAAAATATACAAGAACGAATTGCTTTCCTATAAATCATCAATAACCAAATAATAAATCTAATAGCGTTTACTATAGCAACAAAGTCCTAAAAATAGGCATATACTTAATAAGAAACATATAAGATCTATAAAGTGAAACTATGACACTTTCTTTACTGAACAACATAAAAAAGATTTGAGTAAAAGGAAGCTTCTGTGCCACGGTAAAAATGTTCTATATTATAAAGTTAATTTCCCCAAATTAATTCATGAATTTTAAAAAATCCCAATGAAAATTGCAACAGATTTTTTTAACGTATCTTGACAAATTAATTGTAAAATTAATCTAGCAGAGAAAATAAACAAAGGCAGGACTTTTTTGATATAGAACAGTATTACAATAAAGGTGTCAATGAATTTTTTTAAAAATAAATTTATTTATTTATTTTTGGCTCTGTTGGGTCTTCGTCGTTGGATCTTTGTTGCTGCACGTGGGCTTTCTCTAGTTGCGCGAGCAGGGGCTACTCTTCGTTGTGGTGCGTGGGCCTCTCACTGCAGTGGCTTCTCTTGTTTCAGAGCACAGACTCTAGGCGCGTGGGCTTAAGTACTTGTGGCTTGCGGGCTCTAGAGTGCAGGCTCAGTAGTTGTGGCGCACAGGCTTAGTTGCTCCATGGCATGTGGGATCTTCCCGGACCAGGGATCGAACCCACGTCCCCTGCATCGGCAGTCGGATTCTTAACCACTGCGCCACCAGGGAAGTCCCCCGTCCATGAATTTTAATTAGGCCTGTTAACTGGTTGGTTAATAGTTTTATCACTTATAGTTTATTGAATCCCCTACTAATTAAATAATGTGGTTTACAATAACAAATACAATTGGCATTCCTAGGTTTGGGAATGGAACTGACTGGTAAGGATACAGTTCAATGGGCAGGAGCTGAATGATTCAGGTGTCCTAGACACCTAAATTCAGTGAGTATTCAGTGTATCACATACTTAGTATACTTAACAGAATGGAAAGGGCAGGTTAATCAGGTAAGTGATCACTTCCTTTAGTGAACTCCTACTGTTCAAAATAATGGTGTTTAAAACACTATGGGACCTCCCCACCCCTTAGGTCTGGGCTATGCATAGTAACTGTTTCCAAAGAGATCAATATGGAAAGAGCGGAGAAAAGAGTAAGTTTACAATGAAGAAACCAGAGAAACACTGTTACAGCCAGGTGATCCAGGCCAACGTCAGCAGTTACAGGTAATGTTGATAATATGTACCCTTGATATGATGTGAGGAAACCGGCACTTTACTTCTGTGAACTTCCTCCCCAAATTTACAACCCCAGCTAAATCATGAGAGGAACATCAAACAAATCCCAATAAAGGGACATTCTACAATATACCTGACTATAGACCCCCACAAAACTGCCAAGGTCATCAAAAACAAGGGAAGTCTGAGAAATTGTCACAGCCGAGAAAAGCCTGTGTGACATGATGACTAGATGTAACGAGGTTTCCTGGATAGGATCCTGGGGAAAGGACGTTAGGTAAAAAATAAGGACATCTAAATAAACTGTGGACTTTAGTCAACAATGTATCATTGGTACATTAATTTCAACAAATGTACCACACTAATGTAAGATGTTAATAATAGGGGAAATCGGGTAAGGTAGTATATGTGAACTCTCTTTACTATCTTCTCAATTTTTCTGTAAATCTAAAACTGTTCTAAAAGGTAGTCTATTTTAAAAACAAATAAGCAAAAAACAGTATAAACGATATTATTGCAAATGACCAGAAACCTCTCCCTGGGTGATGGACTTAAAGAGAAGGTTCAAAAAGCTCTTCTTTGTGTTTTCTGCATATTTAAAAGTTTCCACAATTATCATGCATTACTTCTGTGCATAAAAAATACAATTTAAAGCCAAAGCAAAGCAAACTAGTATCCTTTTGTCTCCTTCCTCCTCGGCTCCCTCATCTCCCCTCAGTCCTTTGCATATTCAGCCTCATCCTAGGCTTTGAATCTGTACCAAACCCCAGCAGAGGGGCCTCGAGTGAGGCAGTAAAAGGGAAAGCTTGGCTGGAGCAGAGGGTTTATCTTAAAAAGAAATTGTGCAAACAATGCACTTCCTTGCATGCTCCTCACAGTGCAATTCACAGTGGCCAAAAGGGGGAAATAACCTAATGCCCACCAATAGATGAACAGATAAACAAAACGTTGTCTATCTATACCATGGAATACTACTAAGCCATGAAAAGGAATGAAGTTCTGATCCATGCTACCATAAGGATGAACCTCAAAAACATCATGCTCAGTGAAAAAGCCAGACACTCTAGGTCACACAGTATAGGATTCCATTTACGTGAGATACCCAGAACAAGTGAATCCATAGCGTCAGAGCAGACTGCTGGGTGCTCGGGGCTGGAGGGAGGGGGAAAGGAGGACTAACTGCTTAATGGGTACTAGTTTCCTTTCTGGGGTGATGCAAATATTTTGGAAGTAGATAGATGTGGTGGTTATACAACACTGTGAAGATACCAAATGTCACTGAATTGTTCACTTTAAAGCTGTTAATTTTATGTTATGTAAATTTCCAATAAACATTTTAAATTCTCTATAAAATTTTAAAAGAAGTTGTGGAGATGAGCCTCTCTGGGCCCTTTGTTTCCCTGGGGAAGTGGTACCTATCCCGGTTTTGGAAATCCTGGATGCCTCTCCAGGGAATGCGTGTGAAAGGCAGAACTTCTGACTCAGTCTAAGGACTTCACAACCTACCCAGGAGGGAAAGGTGAGTGAATGTAGTGGATGGAGTCAGAACAGTGGGGATGCAGGCCCGTAAAGAGAAGGCTGCAGAGAAGGCTGAGCTTAGGGCTGGAGGGAAGGAGGGTCAGTCCCTGGTAAAAGCGTGGGCTCCAGGTTCAGAAAAATCTGTGTTTGTATCCCAGCCCTGCTCCCAGCTATGGGAATCTCTTTACCTCTCTGAGCATCAGTAACTTAAGAATACTGATATACCACAATCTCTCATCCACAGTCCCCGAATCCCAACAGGAAGGTCTACTGTAAGTTCGGTGCAAACTCATTTGGTTGCAAAACCGGGCTTGACCAGAAGTAAAGCTATTTATAGGCTTTATTTATTCCACTTAATATGAATATTCATACATTTCATTTTAGACATATTAATGCATTTGATTAAAGAATGCTCCCCCCGACCCAGCTGAGGGTGTCTTATTCATGTACAGTGCAGGTACCTCATTACCTTTCTTATATCTGCAAAATTAATTAATAAATTAATTCCAAAACTCATCTGGCCCTGAGGGTTTTGGATAAGCACTGAGGACCTGTAAACGATCAGATGTATTACGTGTTTGTTACATGCTAGTTCAGTGCCTCACGCTTTGCATAGGTTTTCTCATTTGATGCAACAAGTTGGAACTCAATAAATATGAGCTGCTCTTATGCAGTGGCATCAACATGGGGAATCTCCATAGAAAAAGTGAACTTTAAGGATTTAAAGGTGGCGAGTTGGGAGGGGAATGGTGGATAGCGTGGGAAAGGCTTCTACAAAAGGTGGGAAGAGGGGCTATTTCCATTCTCATTTTTCTCTCATCTCAACCGCTGAGAAAACAAAACAGCTGGAGACAGTCAGGAACCCATGGCAAGGAGTTTGTATTTGCTAAGGAAAGGTGGGAGGGTCTGAGGAAGAATGACCATGTATTACGGATTTCATAGTCCAGCTGGAAACTGGATTTCCTTCATTTCCCCTCACTCTAGTGCTTCCACATAAAATCAAATGAAGATAAAATGTAGACACTACCAGGATGTTTTGTGGATGGAGGAAAAACATATGTGGGTAGTTCTTTAAGGATATTGAATTCAACGGCCACGTTCGTGTAAGACGTGTTGCAGAAGGTGTCCTTCCTAAAAACCTGAAAATATTTATACCTTAGCGCTTGATGGAATATCTGTCAAGGTATTCCTGGATAATTGAGTGAGGGCACAAAGAAAAGCAAAATCAGAGTCAAGATTGAGGACCACAGATTCAATTTCCAGCCCAAGGTCACAGGTCTGCCTAGAATAAGGCCAGGGAGGGGACTCAAATATCCTTCCTTTCAACAACAGATGTATTCACTGCTCTAGGGTACACTTAGAAATGGTTGAATCAAAGACAGTTCTGGGGAGGATTCATCAGAGAAGCCCCACTCTTAACACCAATCCCTAGCAGCTGTTCTAAGTGTCTTCTGTTGTCATAGGTTACATTATCCAAGTTTAAACCAGACAATGAAAGATCCAGAAAGATCTCAAAGGAGAGCCCACAGAATGATTGGCAATGAAAAGCAAAACGGTTTTGCCTGTCTCCCTGGATTTATGGCATGCGGCAGAGGTAGTGCCCAGCCTAACCCCACCACCAGCCCCTTGGATGTCCTCGGGCAAGACCGCTACCATCAAACAAGAGGATTTAACAACTAATCGCCAAGACCTCTTTCAAAAGTCCTTAAAATGTAACTTCAGATATATAGAAAAGTTGTGAAAATAATACAAAGAATCCATCTACACTCTTCATCCAGATTCCTCAAAGATTAACATCTCACTCTGGTTTATCCTCTTCTGTGTGTGTGTGTGTGTGTGTGTGTGTGTGTGTGTGTGTGTGTGCGCACTGTGTGAGATTAAATCGCAGACATGAAGCCCCTTTACCCCTATTTACTTCAGACTGTCTTTCCTAAAAGTAAGACATACTCTAATACTACCAT
This sequence comes from Lagenorhynchus albirostris, assembly GCF_949774975.1. NCBI lineage: Eukaryota > Metazoa > Chordata > Mammalia > Artiodactyla > Delphinidae > Lagenorhynchus > Lagenorhynchus albirostris. The sequence goes on along the minus strand of NC_083105.1, from coordinate 100,100,768 downwards.
AATACAACTCTATAAATCAAGAAATTAGCATTGATAACAATACTACTATCTGAATTACAGACTTGACAAAGATTTCACCAATTGTCCCAATAACGCCCTTTTATTGAAAAAGAAAATCCAGACTCGTATTGTGTTCATTTATCATGTCTCTAATTTAGTCTCCCTTAACCTGGAACAGTTCCTCAGTCTGTCTTTGTGTTTTCATGCTGTAGACATTTTTGAAGAGTAGAGCTCAATTTGTTTGTAAACTGTCCTTCAAGTTGGGTTTGTCTAATGTTTCCTGGTGATTAGATTCTACCCATTTGGCAGGAACTCCGTTTCAGACAGCACATAGTCAATGTGTCCCATTATTGCTGACGTTAATTTTGATCACTCATTTAAGGGGGTGTCTGCCAGGTTTCTCCACTGCAAAATGACTATTTCCCCCCTTGTAATTAGTAAGTGTATGATGGGTAGACATTGAGAGTATATAAAATTTGAATAGTCCTCAAACTTTTACCGATCGGTTTTAGCATCCATTGATGTTTCTTGCCTAAATCAATTATTATGATGGTTGCCAAATGGTGATTTTCTAATTCCGTCATTTCTTCTACATTTATTAGTTGGCTTTCCATGATAAGGAAGAGCTTTTCTTTCTTTCTGTTTCTTTCTTTCTTTCTTTCTTTCTGTTTCTTTCTTTCTTTCTTTCTTTCTATCTTTCTTTTTCTTTCTTTCTTTCTTTCTTTCTTTCTTTCTCTTTCTTTCTTTCTTTCTCTCTCTCTCTCTCTTTCTTTCTTTCTAGTGTAGATTCATGGATTCTTAATTATTCCTTTAGTATTATTATTCATTTTGATGTTCAAGTTGTTCTAGATTCTCTAAGACCTTCTTTAATATTCTATAAGAAGAGAAGGATGAACATTATGTGTTTGTAAACACTCAGTTATTTTTAAGGGTGATGTTTAAATTATAAACCAAATGTTGAACCACAGCCTAAAGTTCACCAAGGAAAGAGATGCCATGGTTGAGTACCCAAGCCTTAAAAAAAAGGATTGAATGCTTTGAACCTAAGTGTTTGTGTGGGGCTGGGAGAGAACAGCTATGGGAAGGGGGCCCTTGAGTACAGCTAAGTCCGTGAACTGTGGAAACCTCTCTGATACAATGGGAGGTTTGAGTTTCCCGTTTCACTCAGGTCATAGCTGAAGGTTATTTACTTAAGCTTTTCCAGGAGCTGAGTCTGATGGGCCACGCAACCCATCCACTCTTGTATTTATTCTGACTGTATCCAGTTGGCTTAATTTCCTCCCACTTCTTCCTCCACACCTGCTCACAACTAGCAGGAAATAGAGCCTCTGGCCATCACCGTGATGCTGAATGAATTATTTGGAAATGGTTTCTTCAAGCACTTGGAATGGCATTTGTAACTTCTGGGTTTGGTTCATGTGAAAAATACGAAAAAACTCACTGGGTAGGAGAACCCAAAGGTAATCTACAGGGCTACAAACTGTGTGCCCCTTGTGTTGGTCAGAACTTGAAAGTGTCATTCACGGTCCACCCTCATCCCACCCCAACTTTAGATAAATCTACATATACGTTGGTTCAGGCTGGAAGGGAACGGTTCTCTTCTCAAACTGGGCTCCACTGGGAAATAACGGCATGCCTGAAAATCACTTGGAAAAAATAAATACCTCTGCCAAAACCCAGTCATCTAAACTGGTTTAACATCTTTGGGCCGGGGCAGAGGATGACTAGTCGTAGGCGCCTAGGTAACCTGCATTTTCTGGACTCTCTGGACAGGATAAAGAGGTGGGGTGCGTGGGTGGGGGCAGCCTCATTCCCTCTTGGTCACCCAGCTTAGTGGCCAGGCAGCACAGGACTCTGCACACGTGCTTTCAGGAGACCAAGAAGCCTGTGCTTCAGTGGTGGCATTTAGATGTTCCTCTGAAATGCTAATAAAGACTCAATTTGGGGATTGCTGACAAAGTTCTCAGACTTGTTAATGGATCACTCCCTCTGAAGGTCAGAGACAGCAGCGTTAAACAAATGGCTCAAAGTACGCAGAAAGGAATTATTGCCTCAGCTGAAAGACTTCCAGGGAAAGACACTTCCTGGTTTTCATGACGGCACGTTCTGCTCACTCAGTTTTCTGGCCGCCAGTATGTTGGCTGCATCTACCCTCCATCTCTCCAGCTGATTTGAACCTAATTCCCAGCTCATCACCCTTCTAAAGAAATATCCAAATGCTCTCTCTCCTTTCATGCTATCTCCCTCTTCTCAGATTAAGGAGAAAAGGAAATTGAGGGGCAGGAAGGACATGGAAACTGAGACAGAGTGATGCTAGGGTCCGGCTGTTGAGCGGTTCTTGCATTTAATCCTCACAACCAATGAGGTAAAGCTAAGGAAACTGAGACTTGGAGAAAATATGTGATTTGCCAAGAGCTCTGAGATCCAACCCTCTTTCCGGGTGCTGAGCTATGTCTGATGAGTCAGAGGACTAGTCTATGGTCATAGCTTGGCTACAGGTTTTCTGTACAACTTTAAGCAAATCATATAATTTCTCTGAACCTGTTTTCTCAACAATAAAATAGGGATTTGTTTGTATGTATACAAATGTATATATAGAGATAGATATGACTATCCAAATGGATATCCATACATATCTCCACATATATTTGTGTAAATATATCTATATATCTATCTCTCTCTATATCTCTATCCATCCATCCATTCATCCATCCATCCATCCACCCATCATCTATCTATCTAACCATCATCTATCTATCCATTCATCCACCCATCATCTAACCATCCATCCAGCTATCATCTATCCATCCACCCATCCATTATCTACCTATCTATCCATCCATCCATCATCTATCCATCCGTCCATCCATCATCTATCTATCTGTCCATGCATCCATCATCTATCCATCCATTATCTATGTGTCCATCCATCATCTATCTATCCATCCATTATATATCTATCTGTCCATCCATCCATCATCTATCCATCCATTATCTATGTGTCTATCCATCATCTATCTATCCATCCATCCATTACCTATCTATCTATCCATCCATCCATCATCTATCCATCCATCCATCCATCATCTATCTATCCATCCATTATATATCTATCTGTCCATCCATCCATCATCTATTTATATATCTATCTATCCATCCATCCATCATCTATCTATCCATCCATTATATATCTATCTGTCCATCCATCCCTCATCTATCCATCCATCATCTATCTATCTATATATCTATCTATCCATCCATCCATCCATCTCTCTATCTCCCTCCTAGAAAGGATCTGCAGAGCCTCCATCTCCTTATCTCCTACTGCCTAATCAACCCACTCCAATTTGCCTTCCTATCCCATCACTCCAGGAAACAGCTTTCTTTAAAGTCATCAGTGACCTCCAGGTTGCTAGTTTCAATGGATATTTACAGTCCTTAGTTTTTCATTATATTAGTTTCATACAACACAATGATTTGATATTTGTGTATACTGAAAAATAATCACCACAAAAAGTCTAGTTAACATCCATCACCACACACAGTTACAAATTTTTTTCCCCTGTGGTGAGAACTTTTAAGATTTACTTCCTTAGCAACTTAGCAACAAAATATATAATATGGTATTAACTATAGTCACCATGCTGTACATTACAGCCCCAGGACTTATTTATATCATAACTGGAAGTTTGTGCCTTTTGACACTTTCATCCCTTTTGCCCACCCCCACCCACCACCTCTGACAATTACCAATCTGTTCTCTGTATGTATGGTTTCCGGTTTTTAGGTTTTGTTTGGTTTTTTGGGGTTTTTTTAGATTCCACATATAACTGAGATCATATGGTATTTGTTTTGTCTGTCTCACTTACTTCACTTAGCATAATGCCCTCAAGGTCCATCCATGCTGTCACAAATGGCAAGATTTTCTTCTTTTTTTACAGCTAAATAATATTCTGTTGAATACATATACCACATCTTCTCTAACCATTCATCTGTCAGTGAATACTTAGGTTGCTTTCATGTCTTGGCTATTATAAATAATGTTACAATGAATGTAGGGGGTACATATATCTTTTCAAGTTAGTGTTTTCATTTCCTTTGAATAAATACCCAGTGATGGAATTGTTAAATCATATATGGTAGTTCTATTTCTAATTTTTTGAGGAAGCTCCATACTGTTTTCCGTAGTGGCTTCACCAATGTGCATTCCCAACAACAGTGTACAAGGGTTCCCTTTTCTCCACATCCTTGCCAACACTCGTTATTTCTTGTCTTTTTGAGGATAGCCATTCTAATAGTTGTGAGATGATATCCAACTGTGATTTTGATTTGCATTTTACTGAAGATTATGATGTTGAGCATCTTCTCCTGTGCCTCATGGCCATCTGTATGTCTTCTTTGGAAAAATGTCTATTAAGATACTCTGCCCGTTTTTAAATTTTTTGGTTTTTGTTTTTTGTTTTTTGGATATCAACTCTCTATAAGATATACAATTTGTAAATACTTTTCTCCCACTCAGTAAGTTGCCTTCTCATTCTATTGATGTTTTCTTTTGCTGTACAGAAGCTCTTTAATTTGATGTGGTCCCACTTGTTTATTCTTGCTTTTGTTTTCAAATCCAAAAAATCATTACCAAAACCAATGTCTAGGAGCTTACTGCTTATGTTTTCTTCTAGAAGTTTTATAATTTCAGGTCCTACACTCAAGTCCTTAAGCCATTTTGAGTTAATTTTTGTGAATGGTGTAACATAATGGTCCAGTATGATTCTCTTGCATGTCACTGTCCTGTTTTCCCAACACCATTTGTTGAAGAGACTCTCCTTTCCCCATTGTATATTCTTGGTTCCTTGTCAAAAAAAAATTGATCATATATGCATGGATTTATTTCTGGGCTCTCTATTCTATCCCATTGATTTATATGTCTGTTTTTATGCCAATACCATACTGCTTTGATTACTATAGGCTTGTAATATAGTTTCAATGAATAGTTCAATGAATAGAAACAACATCCACCCCGTTTTACAAGTCAGAAATTAGGTGTCATCCTCGATCAGTCATCACCCTCCCTCCATATCTAATCTATCACCAAGTTCTAAGTATCCTCTTCATGTCCATCATCACAACCCAAGTACACTAACAGCACCTCTTCCCTGGACTACTGCTGATTTTCCAAACCACTCTTGTTCCCCTCCAGTCTGTTCTCCACACTGCGGCCAGAGTGATCTTTATGAACTGGAATCTGATAATGTCATATTTCTTGCTTAAAATCTTTGGTAGCTTTCCTCGCTCCCATTGCAAAACCCATAATCCTTAACATGACCCATAAAGCTTGCCAGGTCTTTCCCTCCTGACTTCTCTGTGCTTCACACCCCACGATTCTCATTCTGTACGCTCCAGCTACACCACCTTCTTTCACGTCTCTGAATCTGCTGTAAACCCATCCTTCCACAGGACCTTTGCACATGCTCTTCCTACAGCCCTGATCATTCCTCTCTCTTCATCTAGACAACCCCTACCTTTATTTTTATTTTTTTAAGCACTCATCTCAGTCATAACTTCCTCGGGGAGGACTTCTATGACCTCCTTGGCCCAAAGGGAGTTGAATCTCCCTGTTATGTGTTCTCATAGCATTAATAACAGTAGAAATTCATTTAACCAACCTCCCCTTAACTGACTTTCCAGATTCACTAACACTATCCACCTCTCTGTGTTTGGTACCCATGATACTCTGAATGCTGGAAGCTGGTAGGCCACTCTTTAACGTGATTGAATATTTCTGCTTCTCTCTTGTTTAGAGTTTGCTTATCAAGGGTCATTTGTATTTGTTCCCAAATTGGTTCACGCTAGCTGTGCATGCTATTGTAATTTATGTAACTGAATTAAATATTATGCAAGCCAATGAAATGTGAGTACAAAAAGTATTCATCTGTCTGCGAATTCAATTGAATCATTTGGGAAGACTTGATAAAGGTAAGGCACCAAAACTTGCTTAACAGTGAGTGAAACAACTGTAAAAAATTGGGGAGGGCATTATCAAACTACAGAAGAACTCTGCAGATTTCTTTTCAAGTCTGTCTTTAACTTCTCCCTCCCCTTTCAAGAAATGAAAACAGGAAATCATGGACGATGCATTAAGGGTGTGTTTTATACAAGAAAGATGACAGAAAAGGCATTAGCTCTGAATCAAAAGATTCATGCAGATGTGTGTGTATGTACACACATATATCTTTCATGTTAAAATACATATTCGTGGTATATATCTTTTCTTAGAATTCCTTCCTCCAGATCAAACCTTCATACAGGTAGTAACACTGGAACATCCCCATCAGGACTCATCATAGAATTCAGAGCCCAGTGTAAATGGAAATATGGGCTCCTCATTCAAAGTGTATTAGGTATTTCAAGATGGTGACAGCACAGCCTTCAACCAAGTGTGGCGCCCTGTGATTCAGCAAAGGTCACATCCCCATGAAACAGGCTCTGGTTCCCATCTCCTAGCACAGAATTTGGCATGTGATAAGTGATTCTTTCACTCAGTAGGTATTTATCGAGGGCCTTCAATGTGCCAGGCACTGCTCTAGACTCTGAAAATATAGTACAGAACAACAGAGAATCAGTGATGTTTGAGCTACAAATTTGGCTCTGAGCTTCCTGGTAACCAAAGCAAAACATGAGATACCATCAATCACATCATTCTTATTATCAGAAAGGAGGAAGCAAACCAATGTCCCAGGGATAAAAAGAGACAGCAGTCTACCTCTTTACTCCCTGACAGAACCAAATGAGATGGCAGCTGTGAAAATACCCTAAAGAAACAGAAGGTGCTATGATACACAGGGAGGTATTCGCATTAGAATTCTTTCTTTCTATTTATTTATTTATTTTTGGCTGCGTTGGGTCTTTGCTGCTGCACACGGGCTTTCTCTAGTTGTGGCGAGCGGGGGCTACTCTTTGTTGCAGTGTGCAGGCTTCTCATTGCAGTGGCTTCTCTTGTTGCAGAGCATGGGCTCTCGGCACACGGGCTTCAGCAACTGTGGCACGTGGGCTCAGTAGTTGTGGCTCACGGGCTCTAGAGCACAGGCTCAGTAGTTGTGACGCATGGGCTTAGTTGCTCTGCAGCATGTGGGATCTTCCTGGACCAGGGCTCGAACCCGTATCCCCTGCATTGGCAGGCGGATTCTTAACCGCTGCACCACCAGGGAAGCCCCTAGAATTCTTTCACAGGATGAAAGGGAAAACTTTTCATTGTGACATCTCTGTTTTTCCTGGAAGGGTGCTCGGTAAATTCATCTTCGTAGGCAAAGAAACTTTCAAGTCGGCTAACGTTTTAATGTTGGAGCCCAACCATCACTTCAGCCTACAAAACTTTCAACCAGTCTGTACAAGTTTCACCAGTCTCCCTTCCTGACCCTTACAAGAGGAAGAAGGCTGCCCAGTGCCAGGCGGGCAGACATTAAAGATGCCCTGGGTCTCAGTCCTCCCCTCCCCTCCTCCTCCCCCACTCCAGGAGGATGGAGGCTGGAGATGCTGGAGTCTTTTCCTGCTGCTCAACCCTCATAACCCCAAGGCCCCAGTGGGTCCATCCTCAGTGACATAGACAGGACTTGTGAACAGACAGACATGGAGCCAAGACAATGTTGCTAAGGGCAGAGAAAAGGAACCTCTGCCGTCCTCACCTTCCTGCCATTTCACTTCTCTCTTCCTCTCCTCCTGGCTTGCTACCCATTTCTTGGTGTTTCTGTGCTCTCTTCTCACCACCATCACCACCATCATTGACTTAGAGGAAGTCCTATGTAGTCTACGTTTCACAGAGACAGACAGTTCGGCAGGACAGACATAGGCAGGCTGGCTTTGCCTTTCTTTGTGGTTGTTACCCTGGTCTGTGTATCTCTCTCCCACACACAGACAAACCAAATAAAGACCTGTGTGTACTTCAGAGAGAGAGAGAGAGTTTGATGGGAAACCAACAAATAAAAAATACCAGCTATCTTGACTAATACACTATCTTTTATCTAGATGGAAAAAAAACAAAACCAAAAACCTCATTAGGTCAGAAACACCTTAGGACCCTAAATGGGGCTCAGAGAAGTTCATTTCGTGACTATTTGAAACGTTAAACAATGAGCCTACAGATTCCCTCAGCCACCTGTTTTAGGCTTTTCAATACCAAACGTCAACCCATAGAGACCAGCTACAGCCAGAGAGAAAAAGATCTGAGCATTTCCACCAAAGACGTCACCAGACTATGAATCTACTGCCCTTTGAAGTCCCCCATAAAATGTGAAAGACAGAGCATCCTCACCAGCCACTGGCGTCAACAATTGACACGGGCCCCTTCAATGGGTACCCACTTAGGTATCGAAGAGACACCTTTAATGAGAGAAGAGCTTGCTGCGGGATTTCTATTTTAGGTCTCGTGCCAGTAAATATAATTCTGTTTACACAGTCTTGGGTCTGGGACCAGCTCGAGCTGCAAAATGACTGTTTGAAGTGCACCTTAAGTGTGGTCTTTGAAGCTCTGAGCTGTGGTACATGTGGTCGTGTCTCTTTCTTTTTCTCCACCGTGGCAGAATTGTCAACTGTTCTTCAGTGGCTTATATAACATCCATGTGAACAAGGCGAGGACCTGGGGGCTGGGGGCCCAGCCCACTGAAATTGTGGGTGGCTGTCCTTGGCATTGGAAGAGAGCAGCACCCCTGGTCTCCACCCACTAGATGCTTGTAGATCTGCCCATAGTCGTGACAAACGAAGACGTCTCCAGGCGTTGCCAAATGTCCCCGTGAGGAGCAAAACTGTCCCCAGTTGAGGACCACTGCTCACAGCACTTCTTCACGACATCCCTCAAACTTTATGAAGTAGGATTTTAAGTTTTGTTCTAAGGCTCACAGATCTCGAAATCAAACTTACGGTTACCAAAGGGAAAATGTGGGGGAAATGATAAATTAGGAGATTGGGATTAATATATATACACTACTATATATAAAATAGATAACCAATAAGCACCTACTGTATAGCACAGGGAACTCTACTTAATATTCTGTAATAACCTATATGGAAAAAGAATCTTAAAAAGAATCGAGATATATAGATATAGATATATAGATATATCTGATTCACTTCGCTGTACACCTGAATGAACACAACATTGTAAATCAACTATACTCCAATAAAAATTTAAAAATATATATAAATAATAGATTTTGTTCTAAATATTTGTTCATTGATATTATGCTTTTTTCTTTAACCTATGAATCAATTCGAAAGGTTTTAAATTCTAAACATATCTTGCTTTTTTTTTAGTTACCGTTTGTTGTTCATTTATAACCTAATTAGACTGGGTCGGGAAGGTGGGCTCTACAATCCTTATTCTTTTGCATTTGTGGAGACTTGCTTTGTGGCTGAGTACCTTGTCGGTTTCTGTAACCATCTCTTCTGTGTTTGAAAAATGTGCATTCTTCAACTGTTGGGTACATGATTCTATACAGGTCTGTTAGATCAACTTGTTCATTGTGTTATTCAAATCTTAGACAGTCTTGTCAATTTTTATGCCTCCTGACTTATCAATAACCAGAAAGGTGTATTTTAAAATCTCCTGTAACGATTTGTCAGTTCCTCCCTGAAATTTGGTCAAATTTTTGCTTTTGTACATTTTGAGGGTCTAAAATAGGTAAATACAAATTTGGATGTGTTATACCCTCCTGATGAATTATTCCTTTTATCACTATATAATGACCTTCTTTTTGCCTTAAAGACATTTACTCTGCTGCAGCCTTCTAGTTAGTTTTGTTTTGATTAGTATTTGCCTAGTATACCTCTTTTTATCATTTACTTTCAATTGTTTTGAATCCTTCTGTTTTAGGTATCAATATGTATTTTGAAAGCGGCATAAGTAAGTTTTCTTTCTATTTTTTTCACATCGAACCTGACAACGGTCTTTCAACTCGTGAGTATAATCCACTTAGATTTATTGTGTTTCTTAATATATTTAGATTTATTTCCACCGTTTCTTGCGGGACTTTCTATTTACTCTGCTTTTTAATGCCTTTTCTTCCTCTTTTTCTGTCTTCTTTTGGATCGATCAAGGTTTCCATATTTCTCTCTTTCCCTCAATTAATTTAGAAATTACATGTTCTGTTTCTACTCTTTCAGGGGTTATCCTGAAACTTTTGTCAAGCCAGTTGGACCTAAATTCTAAAGTTACTATTACTACCCTCTTCCTAAATAATATAAGGAATTTAGAATATTTTAACCCATCTTACATATTATTGCTATCCAACATTTTAGATAGTTCTACTTTAGTTTTATACCCTAAGTGTTATTATTTTCATTATTGTTGGCTTTGAGCAAATTAATGCATTTTTTGGCTTTGCCTAGATGTTTATCAGCATCTTTAATAACCATCCCTTCTCGCCTCTGAATCTTTCCCTCTGACTTCAATTTCTTCTTTCCTAAAACACATATTCTAGAAGTCTTTTCCATGAGTGTCCTTGAATCATACATTTTTTTGGTCATTGCTTTAGAATATCTTTATTTCCTTTTTTTTTTTCTTTTCTTTTTTTGCGGTACACGGGCCTCTAACTGTTGTGGCCTCTCCCGTTGCGGAGCACAGGCTCTGGACACACAGGCTCAGCGGCCATGGCTCACGGGCCCAGCCACTCCGTGGCATGTGGGATCCCCCTGGACCGGGGCAGGAACCTGTGTCCCCGGCATCGGCAGGCGGACTCTCAACCACTGCGCCACCAGGGAAGCCCCTTTCCTTTTGTTTCTAAATGATAGTTGAAGACGGTAGAAATGAAGACTGACCATTTTTTTTCTCTCAGCACCTTAAAAATATTATTTCATCGACTTCTGGCTCCACTGTTGCTTTTGAGAAGTCAGTTATAAGTCCAATTATGATTTCTTGGTGAGAATCCATATTTCTCTCTTGCCGCTTTTAAGATCTATTTCTTTTTGGTTTTCAAAAGTTTTTCTCTGATGTTATGGGTACAAGTTTCATTCGATCTTTCTTAGGACTCATTTCCTGCCTCTGAAGATTTGTTTCTCTCATAGGTTCTGGAAAATTCTCAGCCTTTTTCTCTTTGGTTGTTTTCTTTCCTCCTTCTCTTAATGTTCTCTACCTGAAGTTCTATTACTCATACGTTTCCCCTCTCTCTATCCTCCATGTCTCTTAATCTTGCTTTTATATTTTCTATTTATGTATCTGTGCTGCATTTGGGGCAGTTTTCTGAAATCTGCCAGTTCTTAAACTCTTACTTCAGCTATGTGCAACCCATGTCATTTACTGCACTTTGTTTTTCTAGGTTCTATTTGTTTCTTCAAATCTGTCTGGGTTTCTTTTGGTAGTGTCTTAATGATTTTTTTCCCTTTATATATATCTTTAATGATTTAAAGAAAACACTAATTTCTAGTCTGTCTCCAGTAGCTCTATTTTCTGAATGAAGATTCTTGGTGGTCTACACCTATTGTTTGTTGTATATGCCGATGTTTGCCCATGGGGGTTGTGAGACTATAACTTCAGAGTTGAGAATTCACTGCGGTGGGAATGAGAATTCTGAAGGGGCTGCACTGAGCGTGTGTCCTGCAAGGGCCATCTGTATACAGTTCTCCATGGGATCCCAGCAGCACTGGCCAAAAGATGGCTTCTCGTTATTTTGTTGATTTGAGGGTTCCTGGACCACTCAAGTAATGTCACGTGTAACCCCTGCTCCACATGAAGGTCAGCGTGTAATTATGAGATTACAGGGGACACTTGTTTTCCTTCCACTCATAGCCCAGGCTCAACAGACAAGCTTATACGGCATCTCCCTTTGTAGCTGAGCAGAATGTTTCCTTATAAACCTCTTCCTCGCGTTACGTGAAAGCCTTCATTCCAACTCTCCGTCTGGCACAGACCCAAGGCCTCATATTCAAATTTCTGTGGACCTAAAAACCCAAACTAAATTAGAAAATTTAAAGTCCTAAAAGCCCACAAACCCAATCCTCCCCATACCTGCCCCAGCATGCAGGGTCGCCCCGCATCCGTTCACTCGTTTTCAATTCCTGCTTGTTTTCTCCTGGGGGATCTTTCTTACTTTCTGTGAGCTCATCTTTGCGTGTAGAAAAAACAATTTTTCTATATATATATTTTGTTCAGCATTTCTAGGAGTTTTGAGATAGGAGAGTTTTCAGGTCATCTAATGTACCATATTGTAGAAAATAAGGATCCCCCCCCAGACATAACAGTCAAAAGCACTAATCTGATGATTCCCCATTACCCAAACAGTAACTACCCAGCTCATTAGCATGACCTGGAGAAAACAGTCTGGCTCATACGTGCTTCTCCTGTTCCGTTTTCCATCTCTCTCTTCTTTTTAAAAAATTCTTTTTTATTTTTACATAATTTTTAAAGTTTATTTTCCATTTATGGTTACTACAAAATATTGGCTATACTCCCGTGTTGTAGAATACATCCTTGAGCCTGTCTGACACTCAATAGTTTGTATGTCTAAATTCCCCACCCCGATATTGCCCACCACCCCTCCCCACTGGTAACCACTAGTTTGTTCTCTATATCTGTGAGTCTGCTTCTTTTATGTTATAGTCACTAGTTTGTTGTATTTTTTTAGATTCCACATATAAGCGATATCATATGGTGTTTATCTTTCTCTGTCTGGCTTATTTCACTTAGCATAATGCCTTCCAAGTCCATCCATGTTGCTGCAAATGGCAAGATTTCGTTCTTTTTTATGTGTAAGTAGTCTACTTCTTTATCCATTCATCTGTTGATGGACACTTAGGTGTCTCCATGTTTTTGCTTATTGTAAATAACACTGCTATGAACAATGGGGTGCATGTATCTTTTTGAATTAGTGTTTTGGTTTTTTTTTTTTTTTTCCAGATATATACCCAGGTCCATCTCTTCTTAATGCCCTACATTCTAGCCACACAGACAGCTCATGGTTCTACCAACTTCCACACACCTACAACTGCCAGACTTAGGCTCTGCCGCATCCTTCTCTCATTTCACAAACTGCTGTTTTCTGGCCAGAGCAAACCCCAAATATTGGCTCCAACACCCCAAAACATAATTAATCAAGCCCTCCCCGATGCTCCCACTACATACGTACCTTGTTTAGAATCCTTATCACATAGAACAAAGCATTTTTACATCTTTAGCTAGATTCAGATCTTTTATGGGGCCAAAGCAAGATTTTATCCATCGCCCCCAACATGTAGCACAATACCTGGCACATGGTGGACACGCTAAGATGCTCTAGCAATTGTCTTCAATTATGAGGCTAGAGATATATAACTTGCAATTATGGTACCTTTGTGTGTCATAAGCAGCCTTATTTTTGAAAATTTCTGCAAAACTGCTAATTGTCACTGGTGCTAGGTTAGTCACAATACAGGGCAAAGAGGCTCAGTCTAGCCTCTGCCCATAATTTTTATTAGATATTAGTCCTGACTCATGACGAAATTCCATTTCGATAGCTGAGTGAGGGGTCACTTAGAATCTAGGACAGACAGTACAGCTGCAAGACATGAAAACAACAATACAAAAACAGAACCAGGCTGTCTTACTCACTGTTGTAACCCCACAGCACAGTCACTGACATGGAGCAAGTGTTCAATGAACACACGGATAAACACGAATGAGTGGGCAAGAGATTATGTGATAAAAAAAGAGAAACTTTAGCCAAGTGGCAGACAGAGGAAGTTAGAAGGTATGTCTGACCACTGGACTTATGGCTTGGATTGCATCTTATTCGTCACGGTATGCGTCTCGCATGTACAACACGCTGAGTTGAGTGTGGACCGAGCAAACACTTCGTTTGCTTGGATGGATGAATGAATGAAAAACTTAATTATGTGCAAACTGCATGAATGAGAAACTCCCAGATCTGGAGTTATGGAGAGAGGGAAACCAAAAGGTCAACATGTTGGATAAGAAGGAAGAAAATAATTGTCATAAACCTTTTGGGTTTGGCCTCATCCACGCATGCTAGCCTTACCTGCTTGACCCTCCTGTCCACCCATCCATCTATCCATCCATCCACTTATCCATTCACTCAAGAAGCATTTTCTAAACACCTACTGTACACCAAGCACCGTGCTTGGGGTTTACAGATTTCAGTTTTGTATTGAGAAAAACTTGCTGATTCTCTAGCAGTAAAATGGTCCCACCGGCATGCTGGGAGCTGATAATTCTCAAAATTTTCATTCATTCCTCCTTCATTCATTCACCCAGCAAAAATCTTTGAGCACATCCTCTCTGCCAGACACTGTGAGGCACCAGGGATTCATTCCTCATTTTATGTATTTATTCATTCAATAAACAATGTGTGAGCATCTAATGAGTGCCAGCCATAGATGGGGTCTCTGCTTTCAAAGAGCTTAATGTTAATAGTATGAAGGCTCAGGCAAGAGACAAGTAAACAAATAAATAAACTAGTTGAGATAATGATAAGGCAAAATAATAATGAATCAGGATGTGCTAGAGAGTGACGATATCATATGCATAGGATATAAAATCACTGTGGCCCCTGCCCTCAGAGGCAGAGACTTCTAAGGAAGCAGAGCGCTCACCAGATGCTCTGGGTGCCGCCTACCTGGATCCTGCGGACAGGCAACCCTGATGTGAGCACACGGCGGTGTGACCTGGCCTGGGGGCAGAGAAGCGGGGTCTTGGAGAGAATGGACCACAAGGACGAGCCCCTGGTAGAGGCCTCTCTGCCTGCACGGCGTGTCACCAGGGGCACAGCTCCTCGCCCCGTGGCCCTGGCCGACCTGCCTGCGCCGTCTTCTGAGAGCATGAACATCTGCCTTCAACCCATTCAAATGAACCACCACGGCCTCCTTGGTCAGGAACTGTGACTCCCGGTGCACCTGGTTTAGAACTAGCGGGTCTGGAGGTGACTGACACCATATCTTGTTACTAATTCCCTACGGCCACCACTTCTTCCTGCCAACCCCTAGCAGGAGGGCTGGGCGGGGACGGGCACAGAAGTTCAGCCAGGGGTCCTGGGCGTATCAGTCCACCCAGCTCCGGCCCCTGCCATCTGGCCTCCTGCTTCCCCCCTCCCCCGGCCCCAGTGCTTTAGCCTGGCCTGACCGCGCAGGTTTTGGAAGAGGCCAAGGTCACCGTGGGCCGACCTCCCCAGATGGATGCAGCCCGACACCGCAGCTGTGGTCCAGCCTGACCACGGATGCTCGGGGGCACTTATGCCAGATGAGGGCTGGGCCTCCACCAGTGAGGCTCTGATTAGACCCAGAGACCACGGCTTGATTCCCCTCCTCACACACACCCCTGGGTCCTTCCGGACCCCAATCTCCTTACTTCCCAGCCCTGCTCCTTTTCCTGCCCCTCAAGACACCATCAGCCCTTCTCTGAGGTTGGTGTTCAAGGCAGAGGCCCTCCACCCAGGAACCCAGGCAAACACTGGTGAGAACCATCATTGGGCACCATTCCGGGGGATCAGCAAGTGGTCCCCTCAGTTCAAGGGGCCATGGAGGAGCCCGGCCCTCCTGGACTGCAGGCTGGACAGTCTCCTCCAAGGGGCCAGGCTGCAACGGCTGGAGGCTGAGTCGGGTAGTGGTCTGGACCCCAGAAGCATCAATTCTTGTTCTAATGGGCATATTTGCTCTGTGCTTTGACTGCACCCATACAGCGTGGCCTAAAATACATTCTTTTTTGTAGGGGCTTATGATCCAGGGAAATGGAGGTGCTTCGTCTTTTCTAAAAATTACAGCCTTGACCATCACCCTTTGAATATACGTCTGTAAGCGCATGTATCACACTGTACTGAGATATTCCCCTGTACATCCATTTCCTCCACTAGACTGTGGACTCCTCAGATACGAGGACCCCTTCTTATTTGTCCTTGGCCCTCTCTTTGGTGACTGTGGAAGGAAATGGTGAGGATGACAGCTGCGTCACTAGCCCAGAGCGAATCCAACTTTCATTCCAGGTCTCTTTGGATTTATCTTGGAGTTTATTTCAACTATGGTCATATCCAATGGTTCAGACACTAAAAGTAATCTGGCATGAAACAATTAAAATCAACATTTGCTGGAAAGATAGATTAGGGTGTGGTGTCTTAGTTTACAACAAATTAATAAAATGGTGAGACAAACACTGTGTGATATCACTTGCATGTGGAATCTCAAAAATACAACAAACTAGTGAATTTAACAAAAAATAAGCAGACTCACAGATATAGAGAACAAACTATGGTTACCACTGAGGAGAGGGAATGGGAGAGGGGCAATATAGGGTTAGGGGATTCAGAGGCACAAACTACTAGGTATAAAATAAGCTACAAGAATATGTTGTACAACACAGGGAATACAGCCAATATTTTATAGTAACTATAAATGGAACATACCCTTTAAAACTGGTGAGTCACTATATTGCACACCTGTAACTTCTATAAAATTGTACAGCAACTATATTTCAATTAAAAAATAAAAAATAGGGCTTCCCTGGTGGCGCAGTGGTTGGGAGTCTGCCCGCCGATGCAGGGGACACGGGTTCGTGCCCCGGTCCGGGAGGAACCCACATGCCGCAGAACGGCTGGGCCCGTGAGCCATGGCCGCTGAGCCTGCGCGTCTGGAGCCTGTGCTCCGCAACGGGAGAGGCCACGACAGTGAGAGGCCCGTGTACCGCAAAAAAAAAAAATAAAGAAAAATAAAGAAAACTATTCTATCAATAACTACACATTTTGTCTGGAAATAAAGATTATCTTTTTTTCAAAAAATAAAATAAAAAATAAAAGTAAATTGCAGTGAAAAAATAAAATAAAATTAAATGGTGAGCTTCAAAACTGTGTATGATTCTGTTCAGATAAAGTTAACTGTGAGTGAGATTTTCTTCTAAGATGCTCTTCTCCTAAGATGCTCTGCTTCGGATTCTCTTCTACTAAGGTTTCTCTTAGAAATCGGGTCTTTTCTAAACTGAGAGGGGGCATCAAGGCTCCATTGGTACCCCTTTTCTATCTGGTCCCTGGATTTAGAGCGAGAACCACAGCTGGAGAAACAACACGTGACTTCAAGAAAGGGGGCCTCCTGGGGGCCTCTAACCAACCATTTCTCTTTACCTGCCAAGTGCAGATAACCAACCACTGAGTAGGCTGAGTGACGTGGGCTGATCCCACAGCCCTGCTGAGCCAGGGCAAGCCGTCTCCCCCGAGAGGCAGCTTGTGTCTGGGCTGGTGGCAAAGCTGTCCGCTTCTACACCCTCCTAGTGT
Organism: Lagenorhynchus albirostris; assembly: GCF_949774975.1. Taxonomy (NCBI): domain Eukaryota; kingdom Metazoa; phylum Chordata; class Mammalia; order Artiodactyla; family Delphinidae; genus Lagenorhynchus; species Lagenorhynchus albirostris. The sequence goes on along the minus strand of NC_083105.1, from coordinate 100,083,540 downwards.
GGGAGCCGGAATCTAGAAAGGGACCCTGACCGGAGAAGCTTGAGTCAGAACAGCTTCCTTCGACTGAAAGCTTCTGTAAGTGCAGAGATCATCTCCATGCTTACGGACAGGCTATGGCCCTGGTGGCCGGTTGTCTGCTGAGCTGGAGAGTGGATGTTCCTCTCGTGAGTTCGGCTCTAACTGCTGCTCCCCGCTGCCCTGAGGAAAGATCGTCCTCACCTTCTCCTTACCAGGCACAGTGACTCAGGCGGAGGCTTGGAACCAGACCCCAGGACACCGATTCCCAGCACACAGTCTCACTGGCAGAGGGACCTTGGAGTTTGCTGTGAAAGGCATGGACTTTGGCGTCAGGCAGACCTAGATTCACATCCCAGTTTTGCCGGTTACTGGCTGTGTGACTTTGGGCTAGCTTTTTGATGCTCTCTGTGCTTAGGTTTACTCATCTGTAAAATGGGCATAATAACAGCTACCTTGTGAGATTGTTGTGAGAATTAGGGATATAATGTTTCTAAAACACTGAATAAGACACCAGAAACACAGTAAATGCTAAATAAATGCTCACTAAGTAATTCCGTGGTGCCATCTAGTTCCCTGGAGTCCTGAGATCTTTCCCAGGAGTTTAAGAGCCCCTTGGATGGGAAAGGGGGCAGGGAGGAGAGAACAAGTGAGCTGGTTATCAGCCCCCCTTTTGCTAAAGCAAATGCTCTGTTTCTGTTGTCTCTGTCTGTTCCACGTCTAAGTCTGATGCGTCTACTCTAATCCAATCCCCTCACGTGGCAGATGAAGAAGCAGAGGCTCAGGGACCGTAGGGATGTCCCTTGGCTGGTCCAACATGAGGCTGGGAAGCAACATCCTGTGGTGTCTAAGAGCACAGGTTCTGCAATGATGCTGCCTGGGTCAGGTGTCTGTTCTATCACTGCCTATCTTTGTAATCTGGAGCTTGTTTTGTGCCTCAATTTCCTCATCTTTAAAATGCCTGCTTCTATGTGGTATACACACACACGCGCGCGCGCACACACACACAACGGAATACTACTCAGCCATAAAAAAGAGTGAAATAATGCCATCTGCAGCAACATGGATGGACCTAGAGATTATCATACTAAGTGAAGTAAGTCAGACAAAGACAAATATCATATGATATCACTTACATGGCATCTAAAATATGACACAAATGTACTTATCCACAAAACAGAAACAGACTCACAGACATAGAGAACAGACTTGTGGTTGCCAAGGGGGAGGGGGGTGAGGGAGGGAAGGACTGGGAGTTTGGCATGAGCAGATGCAAGCTATTATATGTAGAACGGATGAACAACAAGGTCCTATTGTATAGCACAGGGAACTATATTCAATAGCCTATAATAAACCACAATGCAAAAGAAAAAAAACTGTAAAATGCCTGCTTCTAAGGGTTTTTGTGAAGATTAAGTAAAATTTCATATCTAAAATGCCCAGAATGTCATCTGACATAGTGTTAAGCCTTAGTGATTATTTTTAGAACACCTGACCCTTCTTCACGGTCTAGGAAAATTTAACTGTGAGTCAGATACTGACTTTAATGTGTGCTCATCCTTCATGGCAAACAGGATGCTTCCTGAGGTGAAGAGAGCTTCAGCGGGCTGTGACCAACACAGAGGAGTGTCATGTCTCCTCCAGCCCTGAAGGTTACTGACTTGGGTCAGACACTTTTGCTCAGAGAGTGAGTGGACAGATTTAGTTTAATGAAGAAGGAAAGCCCGCGGAGGGCAAAAAAAGGAGCGGCTGGAAGGACAGAGGCTCTATTCTAAGCAATTTCTTGCTCCACCGTTATCTCTGGGGATAGGTTTGTGAAGTAGGGGCATGTGGGACCATTTCGGTGCTATTTTGACCACTAGAGATCCGTGGAGTGTTTGCTGTCCTGAGAGGGTGGATTCCCAAGGAGAGGTAATGTCCACAGCAAGATTAGCCATGGTACCACCACCCCCGTTCCCTTGCTGGACCTGGGTTTGGTCTGTTTTCCAGGAATCCAAGTCATCCACTTCTGTTCCCTGGTTCCTTCTGTGACCGGGTAGCATTGGCAAGGCACAGACAGCTCTGGGGCAAGGATGGAGAGAGGCTTTTCTCCTTTAAAGCAGGCTTCCCAAATGTTCAAGACCATAGGTGCCCACATTTTCTAACCAATACAGTCCAAACTCTTCAAGGGCCTCCCGAGGCTGCCTTCCCTGAATTCCATCCTCCCATCCCCAACGTCACATCACTCGATCCTCTCTGCCCACCTTCACTCTTTCTCTGCTCTCTCCTTCCGCATCACACACCCATCCTCAAGATTCTCACCCGTTCTCCAACGCCTGCACTGAACCCCATAATTGGATGAGCTCCATACCGGGTATCCTATAACACACTGTCCCTCTCCTATACCATTTACCACGTACTGCGAGCGAGGAGGTCGGAAATTTAGACGAGGAGCTTTCTAAGCCAATGTAGAAGCAGCAGCTTGATTCCTCCTGACTCTCTACAGCAAAGAGTGAGGAGAGAGAGAACACGAAGAGAGGATTGTAAGCCAGGAAAAACCCAAAAAACAAAACACAGAACCTGGAAGTCTGGGAGATTCCCAGCCTGTCCATACTGCAAAAAATAAAGTTTGTTCTGAGGAGAACACTGAAGGCGTGGCTGAGCGATGACGTGACAAGGAGGTGGTGAGTGGGACTCACAGATTCACCCAGCCTGCTCAGGAGAGGCAGCATCAGAGGTGGGATCATGCCAGCAGATACTCCAGTATGAACCAGAGGGGGCAGAGGAAGAGGCACGGGGTAAACGAAGGCTGTTAGACGTCCTGGATGCTACAGGTTGGGACCATAGAGCTATCTGGCTACACATGTGTGCTATCCTTCCAGAAAAGGGAGGAGGGACCCCAAAGGCAATTCAGAGATGACCAGGGCTGCCACTCCCACCACAAGGCCCAGAGAGCACAGGCCAGGGGTCTGAGGGGAAAGGGGAGGGAGAGGCTATCTCCCCCTCCGTGTCAGAGGAGAGGCCTGTGGCCCTCAGCAGAGACCCACAGTGTGGGCTGTCCCCCCATCCCCCAGACAGCCACCTTACGGACGGGGCCCCACCCGGAGCCCCTGCACCGTTGTGGGGATGATGTTGTCACCGTGATGGGGCTGGAGGGCAGAGCATTGAGTCAAAGAGGATTATTCTTGAAGCCTCGGATCTCATGGAATTTGCCCTGCTAGGTCTGGGACTTGCTTGGGACCCATCACCCCTTCCATCTTCCCTACTTCTCTCTTTGGGAGGGAAGATATCTGTCCTATGCTTGTCCCATCATTGTAGTTTGAAATCACATGTCTTGTGTGGTTTCACAGGTTCACGGCTACAGAGGAATTTTGCCTCAGGATAAATAACACCTCAAATGTTGTTCATTATCTGATTTAGAGGATATTTAGATGAGACTGAACTTGAGACATAGGAGCTGATGGTGGAATGAGCTAAGAATTTAGGGGCTGTCAGGATGGAATGTATGTATTTTGCATGCAAGAAGGACATGATTTGGGGAAAGGGAGCAGAAATCTATGGACTGAATTGTGGTCCCCCCATTCATGTGCTGAAGTCCTAACCCCCAATATGATACTATTTGGAAATGGGGCCTCTGGAAGGTATGAGGTCATGAGGGTGAAGCCCTCATGATGGGATTAGTGTCCTCATGAAAGGAGGAAGAGACCAGGGCTCGCTCATGATCTCTCTTGCTCTCTCTCTCTCTCTCTGCCATGTGTGGACCCAGCAAGACTCCGCAACTGTGAGAAGTAAATGTTTGTTGTTTCAGCCATGCCATTGATGACATTTCATTAGAGCAGCCCAAGCACATGAATACAACAGCCAAAAAGGTTTTGCTGGGACCCTCACAAAGAGAACCATGGGCTACACAACTTACAGTAGAGAAATCAACAAATGACATTCATGGGCGGAAATTCAAGAAAACACATGGAACTTGGAAGAGAAATCAGAAACACAAGTCATGATCTTTATAGGGGTCAGAGATAACCAAGGTATTTCGGTTTTGAAAAAGTGGGGTTAAGTGCCAAGGGATTAGGCATCTCCGATGTTTTTCAAAATCACTTCCTTTGGGAAGTCTTCCCTGGTCTCCTGCTGGTTTCTCCATGAAAGTTTAGCAACTTATTCCACAGAGATATTTCCAGGACAGCATCGTCTACCCAGCCCTGTCTGCGCAGAGTGAATGGATGCATATCCTTTTTCGGTCCCCACCGAGTGCCAGGGAGAGCGAAAGCAAGATGCTCCTGTTCACTCATCCGGGGATGCTGTGTTGGCAGCAATAACTGTGAAGTGCTCTTCACAGTTTTTATGACACTTTTTATTATCTTCATCGATCCTCATAACAAACCCTGGAAAGTGGTTGGTGTCATCATCCCATCTTACAGATAAGAAAACTGAGGCTCAGAAAGGTGAAGTAACTTGCCCAAGGTCATTCCATTCATAAATGGAAGAAATGGGTTCCTAGCCCAAAGCATCTGACTCTAGAGATCACACACCCATCACTATGCAGGACCGTCTCTCAGGCGTGTGTGTGTGTGTGTGTGTGTGTGTGTGTGTGTGTGTGTGTGTACACAGGCACACAAGTGAAGGAAAGGCATGTGGTGGAAGGACGCGGGAGTCATTTATTTCTGTCCTTTCAGACTCTTTGAGTGAGAGCTCCACACTTAAGGGGTAGATTGCAATTGCTTATTAATAAAATAAGTTTTATTAATACATGTGTCTATAAAATACTTTTTATTTTGAAAAATTCTTTCTTCCAGAAATGAGGACTGGGGAAGGGGTGTGACACAGAGGCAGCTGGGGTGGTCATGGCCATTCATTCATTCAGAAAATGCTCACCCTTTCCTGAGCTAAATTCAGTGCAGGTGGCGGAGGCCTCTCTGGACATCAGGCCCTGTCTCTGCTCTGGCCCACTGTGCTCCAGGCCCCGCACTAGGGTCCTCTTCCCGTGATGCTGACTGGTGGTCGGCCTCGGTGGGGTTGCTGGTACCTGTGCAGACAGTCTCTGATGGAGACTCTGCCCAGGCATTCAGCGGCGACAAGGAAGGAATGTGCTTTCATTCTTCGCAGGCTCTACCTGGGTGCGCTGGGGCTGCTGTCACCAGGAGGCTTCTGTAAATAAGCTGCTTAATCTCCTTAGCGGATGGTGGTGTCAGCCGCCAGGAGCCGGCAGGAAAGCAGCATCGTGCCTCGGATTCCCCAAATTGTTGGGAGCAGTGGGTGATCCCACACAATCAGAGGGGCCTGCACTGGCTTGTCCGAGGGAGGGGAGCTGGGTTCAGGGTTTTCTCTCAGTCTGCTGCTCCGGCATGCTCCGTGAGGCGTCTTCGCCAGCCCAGAGGGGCCGGGCAAATTCCCTGGACGTCAGGCAGCTGGGTGGTTTCCAGAAGCACTAGCACTGCCACTTCCTCCCACTGGCGAGCTCCCCAGGGGCTTACACGAGAAACCCCAGCTCCCCAGCCCAGCCCTTGAGGCTCATCACCCTATAAAGTACCCAGAGCGATGCATCTGTGGGTCCCTGAGGCCTTTGCAATTTGTGAGGCCCTCTTTAAGAAAAGGGACACCGACCAGATAGCTGGAGCCTCACCAGGCTTGGGGAGGGGTCCACGGCAGCCGGGAGGCCTGAAGCTCCGCTTCATTAGAACCATGGAAAGACCCCCATTGCCCACACTTGCCTTTTCAGTCTCTCTCTCGACTCCTGTGTGGACCCCTCCCACCCAGCTGACATCTGTGCTCAGCGGGCATCCTCCATATTCTGTCCGGCATCCTCACTCGCGCTTCTGTGAGGTAAGTCGACATGTAAACGCCACTTAGCTCCTTGAGATACCAGATTAACGACAATTACGATCAGAGTAACTATGCTTCTGGGTGCCTCCTATGCGTCGACTTCGTGCTGGATGCTTACACCCCACAAGGCAGGGAGAGATTACAGGCCACTCTGTTCCCAAGAGGCGCCACACCTCAGAGACGTTAAGTCACTTGCCATGGGGCCTATGGCTAGTAAGTAGCCCAAAAAAGGCGTAAGTTAAAAACCACATCTTTCAGACTTCAAAGTCTAGGCTGTTTCATGCACACCAAACTGCCTTTATTCTGTTCCGTGTTCTCTGTAACGTCCTCCGTGAAGCCCAGTGCCGGACACACAGTAGTATTTTCCAAATCACTTACACCTGGATGAGAATGTTCCTTAGAGGGAAACAGGGCCACATATTTGCAACTGGGTCCCAGAAAAATTCAAGTCTTAGTGTTACCACTATACTAGACTCCTAAATGTTGACTATTTGATGCTTATTCACTGGCTTTTCCATCAGGCGCCCCATTTCTGCTTTTCACATGCAGACCTTGCCTACATGTACTGAGCAGCTATATCACCATAATGCCGGGGGGTGGGGAGAATCCCCTGAAATTCAACAGTGTGCAGCTCTAAGCATCTGCTTCTTGCTCTCGCCTCCGTGGCTCAGCTGGGCCTGGCTTGATTTCTGGTCGGCTCCATGTGTCTCTCTTCCTCCTTGGGCCAGTGGTTTCCCAGGGTCAATGCATCTCAGGGCAAAGAAAGGCACACAGAGGACCAGCCCCATCGTTAAAGCACATTCAAGCCTTTGCTCGTGCTACAACCTGCTGACCAGAGACAGTCATATGGCCAAGATCAAGGTCCAGGACAGGGAAGTCCACCCTGCCTACCATGAGAACACACAAGGGCAGAGATGCCTGACATCACTGCAGGGAGACCAGTGATCAAGGACCTCCGCGCAAAGTCTAAGAGACAGATGCCCCCAGCTAACCTTCAAGCTCTCAAAATAGGTTTCCAGTCCATTCAAAGGGTGTCAGGATAATTTCTTTCAAAATTCTCCAAATCACTTTAACTTCAAGTGCCAACAGATCTATGCTATGAAGTATTTTGAGAGAAGAGTAGGAAGAAAATGGCAAGCACTGAAAACTCAAAAATGCTGGGTGACCCAGCTTCCAAGAGAGAGCAGCCCACAGAAGTTGAAAACTACTTTTTAGTAGGACTCCAAAGGCACATAACTGGGGAGTAACTCAAGCTCATTTCCAAGTCTCTTGGTCTCGAGTAGGTGGAACCATAGTTAAAGGAGAGCCCCCCACCTCTCCACCTATAAAAGTTTCTGCTGAGGAACTCTTTCAGTCATTTGATATCAAGAGGGAGGCAATTTTCATTCTTTCCCTGCACCGGGCCGTGATTAAAAGTTTGGTGTCCTACCTGTATTTGAACTAGCAATCTGTCTGTTTAGTTGGACTAACTCTAGCCCGGGGGGGATGTCAGGTAAACAGAGGAAAGCAACTGGAATTCACTCACAATAAAACAAAGGAACAAAAGGTAAAAAAAAGCACTTTGGAATTCGCCAAGAAGAACCCCACACTTAAGTTGTCAGGGACGCATTCTCCTTTCAAACTGTTCTGTCATTGTTCCTGGAAATCAGTGCCAGTGATTACTTTTTAAAAGTAGAGAGGGATAAATTAGGAGGTTGGGATTAACATACACACACTACTATATATAAAATAGACAACCAACAAGGACCTACTGTATAGCACAGGGAACTCTGCTCAGTATTCTGAAATAACCGATATGGGAAAACAGTCTGAAAAAGAATACATATATGTATATGTGTAACTGAATCACTGTGCTGTACACCTGAAACTAATACAACATTGTAAATCCACTATAGTTCAATAAAATAAATAAATAAATAAAATATCTTTTGAGAAATATGTGTAGTAATTATGCATCTTTTAATGCAGAAACAGATGCAGCAAAAATAGTCAGGGGGTTATTTCTATGCATGGAATCATTAAAATAAACAGTTATTTATTTATGTAATATATGATGTTATTTCCCCTTTATTTTCTGTTTCTTCTCTATTAGCCATGTGTTAATTATATACTAAAAAGAGGAAAAGGTTAAAATAAGAAAAGGAACAAGCTTACAATTTTTCTTCTTTTGGAAATGGCAAGTCATGGAGAAAATGTGTTTATAATGTGTCCCAAAGTGTGTTCTGCAGACACTGGTTCTTCATGCATTAATGAAGGTCCTTGATAATTAATGGGGTCCTTGATAATTAAATTTGGAAAGATCTGTCTTAGACCAAATTAAAACCTTTAAAAACTGCAAGAGGGAATAGCCAACAAGAGGGCAGAGTAAGCAGCATTCCCAACCCTACCAAACCAATGATCCTTTTTCATCAAGAAGCAGCCCTCCAGAGTAGGGCATCTTGGGAATTACTATTTGAGGCCACCAGTGCCGAAGCATCAGTTCTGGTGTAGAGACAACAAACCATTTAGCAGGACTGGTGGACTGGACCGCTGCTAGCCACGATGCCAAGCAGGTCTGTGTTGCCCTCTCCTGGGTTTAGTGGACCCTACCCTACCCCGCCCCAATCCCACCTCCCGTCTTCTCCATCCTGCACACGCTGCCCTCTGCCCCGCAAAGCTTCAGTATCAGAGCCAAGATGGGAGAGTGGACATGTGAGAACTCTTCCGTTGAGGCGAGATGCCGCCGCTCTGCGCTCTCATCGCAACTTGGGCTGTGCTTTTCCATAATGATAATACACCTTATTCAGCCTTTCAACCCCAGTGTTCATTCAAAACCATGGGCTTTACATGAGCGAGATGCTGCACTAGGCACTAGGGATGCAGCGGTAAGAAAAACAAACACTCTCTTTACCTTCCTGGAGCTTAAATTCTGTCGAAGAGAATGAATAAGCAACAAAAGAATCTGTAAGATTGGTCCTGAGTTAATAATTGTTAAAACTGGGTGGTGGATACACAGAGTTATTTTTACTATCCTCTCTACTTCTGTATATGTGTGAAATTTTCCATAAAAAATGTTTTTGAACATAAATAACAGAATCACACAACTAAATGCCAAATTCCATTGGTGACAAGTATTCTGAAGGACGGAGACAGATGGTATGATATGAGCACTTAAGGGAGAGAATCACGGTAGGTGGGGAAGGTTTTCTCAGAGGAAGCAATGAGTGAGCTGATTTCTCTGGAAACCGGGTCACCAAATAGCTACAGGACGGGGGAGGAGACCTCCAGCAGAGGGGACAGCAAGAGCACAGGGCTTGAGTAGAGAGCATCACACACATGGGACCCAAGGAAGCCGAGTGGCTGGAATCCTGGGTTAGAGAGGATGCTGGGGGAGAAGCCAGAGAAGTGGGAGTGGCCTGGCCAGGGCTAGTCTGGGACCACCCAGGAAAGCAATAAGTTCTGCTCATCTCTAGCCCTGCGTAGCCTCTATGTCTGTGGAACAAGTCTGCAAATGAATAAATAAAGCATGAGTGAAATGACCAAGGTTAGACAGAGGAGGGGCCGGGGCCAGGTGCAGCCAGGTAGTCGAGGTCCTCAGATGTTCTGCCCTTTAGGGACCCACTACCCTGGTCCATCCATTCCCGCCTCTGAGATGAGCCGTGGTTGGAGGAGAGTATCTTCCCGCTCTGACGCTTCCTTCCACCTGGAGCTGTCACTGGCCTCCCTGACACCCCGCCTCTCCACCTCCCCACACCCACTCTGTCCCAAGGAGGTGGAGGGTGTATTTCATTGGTAAATTTGGAAGGAGAAGCTGGGCAGCCCTTTCCGCTCTTCTTTTGGAAGCCGGCTGCCCACACAAGCCTGCGTCCTGCCCGCTACTCTGTGCTCTCAGTTTTCCCAGAGGCCTGGCCCCAGAGAAGGCAGCACAGCCCTGCTGCGGCTGAGTGGACAGTCTGCCCAATGCTGGTGTTTCATAGCGTGAGCCCTCTCGCCCATAGACATAAATCACTTTCTCCAATTTGTCAATAATGAAAAGGACAGTTCAGCTCCCATCACTTCCTCCTTTGCCTTATTCCCCTGATGGCTCTGAATCAGGATGGGACGGAGCAATGTTATTTATTGAATCAAGGCTCCCACTGTGTCTCCTAAAGAGAGTCACCCTGGGGGGCTCCCAGCATTGGAGGGGTCACCTGTCCAGGACCCCCCAGGTCACAGTCCTTGCTCTCCTGAAGCTTCTGCTTACACTTCCTGTTTCTTTGCTTTTAGTCCTTGCTGGAAGATCTGACTCTCATTCTTTTATTCATTTATTAAGTAAAGTGGAGAAGGTTCCTTCTCCCATGGGGCTTACAGTCTACTGAGAATCCACAGAAAGAAACACAATAAAAAGCCAAGATAGGGGATTCCCTGGCTGACCAGTGGTTAGGACTTGGTGCTTTCACTGCTGAGGGTCCGGGTTCGATCCCTGGTCGGGGAACTAAGAACCCACAAGCTGCGCGTCATGGCCAAAAGAAAAAAAAAAAGCCAAGATAATTTCAGAGAGTAACAACCACTATAAAAACAATCTAAGGCAACATGATAGAGTATCTGTGGGCAACTTTAGATTATGTAGCAGGAAGTGGTATTTAAGTGTAAAAGCAAATGACAAGAAGGAAGTAACCATGCAAACTTCTGGGCAGAGGGAACAGCATCTGCAGATGCCCTGAGGTGGGAATGAGCTTCATGTGTCTGAGGAAGAGAAATAATGATGTTACGGCGCAGGAAAGATGGGGGCAGGATGCAGGCTGAAGGCGGGTTGGCAGAAGCAAGCCACATGGGGTCTCGTGGGCTTTTTTTATAACATATCAGGAAGTACCCTGGGCCTTTCCCACAATTGTCACTGTGTCCATGATGGGTCATCCCTCTTATTCAGTAGAAAATTTAGATTATAAATGAATAAGAGCTCCAAGTTTGAAGCGCCGCCCTTTCAGTCATATCCATGGTTGCTTGTTGGGTTTTTGTTTGTGTTTGTTTTGACTTTTAAGAATTAAAGTAAAGGGTCAATGCTTCACCCAAATAAGTGAGTCACTAATAGTAGAATTTCAGGCAGTTCTGGGGAAAAACTTGAGGATTCCTTCAAGTCTCCAGACTAGGGTCATAGGCAGGGACAAACTAGGACTGAAAAAATGCAGTAACAGTGGGAGGAAAAAGCAAAACAGAGTGCCAATTATTTCAGTGAAAAAGCAAAGACACGAGCAGTGCATCCCCCAAAAGAGAGAAGCACGTGGTGACACCTCTGGGGAAGTCCCCTCCGTCACCTGCTGAGCGCTTGGAGAAGTACACCTGAAGAGCAGAGGGGAGGGTACCTGTGTAAGCTGCCTTTTGGGGTTCATTGCTCAGAGCCGGTGCTGTTGGGGAAGATGGGTGTGGGGAAGATTCTCACGCTCAGGATGGAAAATATCCCACCCGAACTAAAAGCACCGTTTTTCTCACTCTGCCCTGCCAAGAACCAATCTCCAGGCACTGCAGACACACAGGAGAGGGGCGCCCACAGGAAAGCCCCCAACCCTCCAAGCAGCCAGAAAGCAGCCTTGCACCCAGCTAACCTGACCGGCTGTGGAGTCCTCAGACTCACCTGTCACTTCCTGCAGGTGCGGATGAGGTTTTGTTTCTAGTAACCAAGTCTCCCCACCGGGAGAAGCCTTCTGAGGTCACGGTCTGTCTCTATCACAGGATAGTTGGGATTTCCCCTGATCTTAAAAAGCGCCAGCATCCCGGGGGTCTCTAATTCCTACATCTGCAGAGACCTTCAGCGAGGTGCCCTGTACTCTTCTCTGAGCTGCAAACCTGCTAGATTCCCACACTGCCCAAATAGGCAGAAGTTCCCAGCGTGCTTTGGAGCACTCCGTCCTTTGATCTGGGTGCCGCTGTGCTCTCAGGGGCAGAAATCAGGAAGAGGCGCTCTGCTTTGCCACACAGCCAAATGAACGAGCACGAACTCCCCTGGACGGCCCCCTTGGCTTGCGGTGCTGGGGGCGCTGATTAGCAGGGAGCGCAGGAAAGCAGCCTGTTAGCCTGTCTTCTTCCCTCCTTGGTCTCTATCTACAGATTGAAGCCTGAAACCTGCCCTACAGAGAGGGAGAGCGAGCTCACGGGGGAGACCCGCATCAGCCGGGAACCAGCGCAATCAAAAGCGAACAAATCTATTCCGAAGAGCCAGGGCGGCGGCATGCAGGGCTGTCCCCCACTGTTTGAGTTTAGTTCCTCTCTGAGCGTGAGGCCGGAAGGGCTTTCTGAAAACAGCCCTCCGCCTCCTTTCCAAGTTCAGTTCATTTCCATCCAGCAAACTTCCACTGAACGTCTGTAATGTTCCAAGCTGGCTCTGATACGCTCTCCCCTCCGGGAGCTCCTGGGGAGGTGGAAGGGGCAGCTAGAGTGAGGTTTGCAAACTGGTGCTCCCCGGGCCAACGTGGTCCAAGGCCTGGTTTTACAGGACCCGCCAGCTTTTTACTTGGTTTTGTAAAAATCAAAAGAGGAATTGTATGTGGGGGCATGTGGAAACTGGATGAAATTCAGATCTCAGCGTCCACAGGTAGTTTTATTGGGACACAGCCCTGCCCTTGGTTTCCCTGTGGTCCATGGGTGCTTCGGCCTTAAGGTGGCTGCAGTGAGTAGTTGCGACAGAGGCCACATGGCCCACAAAGCCCAGAGTGGCTGCTCTCTGGCCCTTTACCGAGCAAGTTTGCTGACCCTTGGGCGAGAGTTCTGTCTCCAGCATTAATAACGTAAGGTCATTTCCAAAGATAAGAAAATTCCCATGCCGTCGAAGCGTTCTTGGGTCTCTTATTATTTATAACAAATGACTTGATGACTTGGTGAACTGCCGCTCTGCTATGTGGACGTGGGGTTTCTAATAGTCTGGGGGGAAAGGACTCAGCCTCTCCAAAGAAGGTTCTGAAGTGAGATTACAGTAAGTACTGGAGAGGGAAGAGTGTCCTGGGTGACACTCAGAGTCAGACCTCCTGGGCGCCAATCTGAGCCCCACCCCTGGCCAGAGGAACCTTGGCCAAGATGCTTAACTTGGCTGCTTCAGTTTCTTGACCTATAAATTGGTCATAAGAAAAATATTTACCTACTAGGGCTTTCCTAAAGATTAATTAAAAGATATAAAGCATTTAAAAGATTGCCCATGATTATTGGCAAGAGATGTCACAACTCTTGCATTTCTTTAAAGCTTACGTGCTCGTACACTGTCATTTAGTGACTACTGAAGCTGGCTAACGTCTGCTATGCTCTTCTAAGGAAGTTGGTTTGCTTGTTTGTTTTGAAACAATCTTTGGCTGGAGAAGAGGGGCTCCTCGTGCGTCGTTGGTAGCACTGTAAATTGGAACAGCCGCTATGGAAAACACTATGGAGGTTCCTCCAAAAATTAAAAATAAAACTGCCGTATGATCCAGCAATTTCATTTCTGGGTATTTATCCAAAGAAAATGAAAACACATATTTGAAAAGATATATCCACACAAGTGTTCACTGCAGCATTAGATACGGTAGCCAAGATACAGAAGCAACTTAAGCGTCCATTGATAGATGAGTGGATAAAGAAGGTGTGGTGTGTGTGTGCGTGTGTGTGTGTAAACGAAATACTACTCAGCCGTACAAAAATGAGCTCTTACCATTTGTGACAATGTGGATGAGTCTAGAGGGTGTTATGCTAAGCGAACTGAGAAAGACAAATACAGTATGATCTCACCTACCTGTGAAATCTAAACAACAAAACAAACAAAAAAACAAAATGAAAACAGTCTCATAGATACAGAGAAACATCAGTAGTTGCCAGACGGAAGGGGGAAATGGGAGGGCAAAGAAGGTGAAGAGGTACAGACCTCTAGAGAGAAGATACATGAGGCACAGGGATGTAATATACCACATAAAGAATACGCTCGATAATATTGTAATACTTTCTATGGGGATGGATGGTTACTACACGTATCGCGGTGACCATTTCATAATGTATGCAAATGTCCAGTCACTATAGTACACCTGAAACTAGCATCATATTGCCAACTATGTTTCAATTAAATAAAAGAATGTAAACAACCTTTAGCAGTAAGTCAAGGGAAGTTAACCGGTTGTACAATGAAGCTGAAATGTCTCTAGAGAAAAACCATCACAAAGGAATGACGTAATTTCATTCACTGTAGAGAATAGGGGTCAGCTGAGTGCTAAACCCAGCGCGATAAGCAGGATGTATTTTTCTGTTGAACATTAAGAGAAGTTTCTTGTGGCAGCAAACTACAGAGCAGAGGGTTACAAGAGGTAAAGACTCATTATCCCTGATAACCGACCACAACAGAATAGAGAAGAGCTAGTTCGTAGCTGTTAAAAATAAATCCGAACGCCCCACTTGGTGAAAACTGTATTCAGAACTGTGTGATGAATGTGAAGTTAGACATATACACACTACTATATATAAAATACAGAACGAATAAGGACCTACTGTACAGCACAGGGAACTCTACACTGTGCTCTGTAATGACCTATATGGGAAAAGAATCTGAGAAAGAGTGGATACATATAGATGTATGATGTTCACTTTGCTGTAAAAACTGAAACTAACAAACATTGTATATCAACTGCATTCCAATAAAAAATGTTTTAAATGTGAAGTTAACTACAGATACACATAACGTTTTTCTGTGTGTTGTATCATTTTTGAGCTTTGATCTAATTGGCACAAGCAGACATTAGGGAGTGATTTCAATGGGTGTTAAGACTTTCATAAAGAATGACATTTTTGTAGAAAATTCAAGAACTTTTTAAAGTTATCTTCGACTGTAGGGAAATCTTGAGGCCCATAGACCCCCAGCAGGCATCATTGTCCTTTGAGGTGGTAACTCCCCCAAGGGCACAGGGACTGCTAGGAAGAACGAACCGTCTCCAAGGCTTGCTTCGTGACCCTCAACCTTTTGAGTCACGGTCAATATCCCAGTGTGACAAAGAGGGTGGTGATTCTGGTGAAGGAGCCACGAACATCAGCTCCGTGACCTTCAACAACCCGGTTACATCTCTGACCTCAGTCTTCTCATCTGACAAAAGAGGGCAGCCGACGGGTTGAACTTTAGGTTTCCTCTGAGTTATTAGCAGCCATGACCTTTAAGCTGCAAACTGGCAGCACGACTTTTGTCATCTCTGCTACTGTATTTGGTCAACGTTTGAGGGTCTATAGCAGGGGCAGGTATGGGGGAAGGGAACGGGTAAAACGATGATTTACAGATATTCTAACACTTATTTTCTCTTTCTGTGAAAGAAACTCGAAAGAAACCGAGAGGGTTGGTTTCAATTTGAACTTTCTGCCTTCTGTTAAACATCTGATGTGGGCTGATCTGAACATGACACGGTCCATGATGGGAGAATTGCTTATCACCGTGTCCACGTATTTCTGGATTAATTCATAGCAGGATGGCGAGGAAGGAACCAGGAAGAACCTGGGTAATCCCATGAGTGCATCCCTTTAGTTAGATAATCTATAGTATTTATGAAATGGGGGAACCACAACTTGGCATGCCCCGTTTCTTTTCCCAGCCTCATCTCTCCCTACTCACCCTCCTGCCTCTTAACTTCAGTCAGGGGAATCTGCTCCTTTCCTTTGCCTCTACTGAGGTCAGACTATTTTCTATAAATCAGGGTATGACACTCAGCCCCGAGGGGAAGAGGGATGACCTTAGCCACCCGCTGCAATTACACTGCTTAAAAAATTTAGGTGTGCCTGGGGCACTTCTGCTACAGTCCTGTTAGAGCTGCACTGCTCAGACTTGGGGGGTCTATAACACCCTTACTTTGAAACCAAAAAAAGAAAGTTCAGTGCTTTGGGCGAGTGTCTTAAGTCAGTTCTTCAACAGGCACCCGGAGACGGAGGTTGACAGGGGAGTGACTGTGGGAAAAATACTTATGGGGAAGTAGGACAGTCCCAACAGCCCCAGATGCTCCCACGGGGAATTCTGGAGAATAATTGAGATGCCTTCTAAGAGTTGTCCTGCCCTGAGGAAAGGTGGCCAGGCCTCCATATACCCCCATCCACCTGTCATCGGATGTGGGCTGCCCCTTTGGAGGACATGACCCTGGGTCAGGTGGCTGTCTTCAGCAGAGGGCAATTCCCAGAGATGCACCCGCCTACTACACTTCCAGCATCTGGGAGAATGAGCGCTTCATCCGGAAGGTGGATTCAGCGCAGTTTGTCACCGCACACACCACAGTGTGCTTTCACTGTGAGTTTGGAGGAGGGAGGGGAGATTTTCATCACTTGGGTACCACACACAGGAGGTGGCTGCTTGTTTCACCCTGGGTTCCTCAGTGGCAGGCCACGGAAACCAAGGCAGGATCCCTTCATCTACTGATGGGACCAAAAGCATAGGAACCTGCAGAACTAGGTGTGGACGCAGAGGAGAAACCAGGGCTAGCATCACCACAGCTTCTGGAGTCCCCATCCGGCTACTGGCCCGGGAATTAACACCCTCCGGTCTTTGTGGCGATGGTGTTGGTTCATCCTTCCAGCTCTCGGCTCAAGACCTCAAGGACTGGCAAAGAGTCTGATTGGCTTAGTTTAGTTCATGTACCACCACTTAGCTAGGGGCGCACAAAGGATGGTCTCCCCCAAACTGCACACAATGGGGGTGGCAGGGCACGAGGAAGGGGATATATATGCTGAGACACACACACACACACACACACACACACACACACACACACACACACACAGACATTCACATATGTACACACAAACCCATAAACGTTTAAAAGTGGCCCATAATTAGCCAGGAGGATGCATCCCTTTTCCCATCCATCCTCGAAAAGGTATGAACAATCATTGTGGCTCAGACATCATTCTGGCGCAAAGAGGATGCAGGACACCTTGGTGAGAGTGACATCACACCCCCAGGTCCCCAAAGGAAACGGCATTTCAAAATGAGCAAGATGAAGTTCTAATCATCGAAACAGGTTTCTTTCTTAAAGAAGAAAAACAAAGGCAATGTTTTCTCACTGGGAAGTTTCCCATCAGAATTTTCTAGAGACCGAAACAGCAAAACAGTCTTCAGTAGAGTCAGAAATTAACACTGGACTTGCCCTGCAGTTGTTTTGCTGCCCTTTCCCCCCTTTATCGCAGGGAGGTTAAGACTAAGGCAGGTGACGCCCAGGAGATGGAGTTTCTATTCACTGCCCGCGGTGCCAGGTGGGCCAAGGTTCACAAAGGGTATCTTTAGGTCACTTCTTGCATGTTGTAAGTTATACAACAGGCAGCTGTTTCCCCGTTCACTAAGTGTTGCACGGCGCAGGCTCTCAATGTGTGTTGGAAGGAAGGAAGGAAGAAAGGAAGGTAGGACGGGAAGGAGGGAGGGAGGGAGGGAGGGGAGGGAGGGCGGGAGGGAAACAGAAAGGGGTAAGGAAGCCTACCCTTGACCCAGCAGCACCTAGATCACAGGTGGATCACACATCCTACTCAGGCATGACCTTTTCTGACTAGATCCCCTGTGCAGAGATCTAGGATTATTGAGGACCCTCCCCCTCACTAACAAAAGAGTATGGGTTTAAGTCAGGGATAGGAAAGAGGTGTCCTGGAGTTCCGCTGATTAGTGATTTATCTGAAGAACTAATGATGGAGAGGCTAACAGTTCTATAATAGAAATGTGTAAACCCTTCTAATCCCACCATCTTATTTTACAAATGAAGACACCAAGGGCTAGAGAAATAATGTGGGACTTCTGCTTCCGGCCAAAACGGAGCAGCATTTTGGACCTTATTTATCATGTGACTTAGACCAAAAAAAAAAAAAATCTCTCTGGATCTGCATGTCTTTCTTTTCTCTGAAAACCAACTGAGGACTGGAGAGCAGGGCTGGGACTAAGGTGAGGCAAGTGAGGCATTCCTGCCCAGCTCTGAGGGCGAGGGCCACCTCAGTCTGCCCGCTGGGCACTTTGCTTGCCTCCAGGGACAATCGTGTGTGACTGAGGTGAGGGTCCAGGGAAAGGTCTCGGCTGGGAGCTGCATTTCCTGCCTCCTCTTTCATGTGGCTTTGGTTTGGACTCTACCTTTCATAAAGACATTCACTCCCATCAGCCTCCCTGCCACCTCCACCAAAGCCTCGCCCCACCTGACCCGCCTCCACTCGGCTGCCGGTGGCTGCGGGGGGGGGGGGGGGGGGGCGCGCCCCAGTGTGGCTGTTGCCTTGAGCCCCGCCCACTGTGCTTGCGGTCGCCTCCCCTCCCCCCCCCCACCCTGAGAGGTCCCTGGAGCACCGGCCACTTGGCGCTTCCTTGGACCTGTCCTGCTCTTTCTCCCTAGCTTTGCGTGTTGTGCTCCTGGCCTGGGTCAGGCCTGGGCAACGGACTCCAAGTGGAGAGGAACTCTGAGCAGATTGCACTGGACCAGCCTTGTCCCTTCTTCGGAGACACTGATGCGGGGTGACAGGTGGAGTTGGGGGAGGTGTGGACGGGGGGAGGATGCCAACAGGCCAGCTGAGTGCCCCTGTCGCTAGAAGGTTCTGTTTCTAGCAGTCGTGGGACAGCGGGCCTGCCCCCTCTCTCAAGTCAAAACAGAACTTGCAAAACCGAGTGCAAACAAACAGCCTTCCCGCATCTCCCAAGGCCCCCGCTGCTCTGCTTGGAGCACCAGCCCTCCACAGATAGCAGTTTCTAGCCGGCACCCTGGGTCACTCCCTACGTGATGGAGGGAGGGGGAGGGAGGATGGATGCTTTCCCTTATCAAAGCCAAGGTCAGGAGTGATAAGAGAATCTTGGGCTGAAAAAGCCCCCTTAAGGGTCATCTCTCGCACCCCCCTCCAGCTAAGGCTTTCCGTCCTCCTCTGCAGATAGACCCCTGGCTGCGGGCCTCCCCTGAACCAGCCCCTGCTTTCACACTCCAGCGACGGGCAGCTCCATGACCATGGCACAGACAGGAAACGACACCTTTTTGCGATCTGGGTTAGATGTCACCTGCTCTAACACAAGACCAGCCCCTCCTGTCTTATCTCTTGCGGAGAAGGGAACAGAGCGGCAGCGCACTGGAGGAGGAGGGATTGAAGTCAAAACCTAGGCAGCCGAGTCCAAGGCTGAGGACGCTAGGCTCCGTCTAAACCCTGGCTCCTCAGATTGTGGTCCACGGCCCAGGAGCATCTGCTTCCCCTGGGAGCCAAGGAGAAATGCAGAATCTCGGGTCCCACCCCACACCTACTGATTTCGCTTCTGCAATTTTATCAAGATCTCCCAGTGACTCATTTGTCCGTAAAAGTTTGAGAAGCGCTGGGCTAGGGCTCAGTCCTGGGGCAGGAGCCTCGACCCAGAGCCAGATTCCTACACCACACCCTTCCCTGAGCTCCCGAGGGCAGCGGGCGCGGCTCCAAAATCATCCCAGCCATCTACCCCGAGCTGGGTGGGTGCGGTCCTCCGGCGATGGGTCCCTCCATCGCTGTTCCTACTGGAGAAGCCCGAGCTTCACACCCAGCTGGGGTCCTGCTGGCTGCAGCCCCACGTCGTCCCGCTTTGGAGCTGTTTTTGCACGCGGTACAGGGCACTCGGTTTTGTGGGGTGGTGAGGGTTTTTTTTCTTTATGTGTGTGTGATTCGCTTGGCTTGCTTTTTTTTTTGTTTTGAACAAGGGGTGGGTTTTCTGTCTCTGAATGACACCCTTGTGGCCTGTGTCCCCGCCGGCCTGCTTCGAGGCGAGGCCTCTGTTTTTAAGCATCAGGGTTCTGCCACCCAGACCTGGGGAGGCATACTTAAAGCTGTTTAAATTGACAGACCAGGCAAACAGGATTAACTCTGTGGGCCCAGAAGGGGAGGTAGGGGCCAGAGGGGGCCACAGCACGGCCTACATGGATGAGCAGGGCAGCCAGCCGGGCTGGGCCGGGCCGGCCAAGAATGCTCGATCTGGGAGGTAGGCAGAGAGCTTGCAATCTGCCGCTGATTGGATTAGACATGGTGTGAAATTCGGAGCAGGGCCCCACGGCTGGGGCTGGGGCCCAGGCTGCTGTGCGGCCCCAGACCGCGTGGGGATGCCTGGCCTGCCCCAGCAGGCCTTGGAGACGGCTTGGATGTCACGGCCCTCACAGGCTCCCCAGCGCCTGGCCCGGCATCTTCCCGCCCCACTGAATCTCCCCTGCGTTCTCAGGGAACATGGGGCCCCGGGCCCCTGCTCAGAGCGACCCTCACTCAGCCGTGCTCTCAGCAGAGGCCCGGCTGCCGAGGAGGGAGAGGCCCCATCTATCAGGCCTCTCTCCTGCCACCCTCCCTTTGCCTTTTGCTTTGTCTCTTTTCTGTCTCCCTCCTGCATGGTCTAGTCTGTTCAGAGGGTTCTGCTCCATCTGGATCTGTTCAAGATGCCACTTCGACTTGTGTTTTCCACTTTCTCAGGGGTTGGGAAGTTCTGATGGACACATCTCAGGATTCTGCAACTTCTTCCCGAAGCCTGATCAGGCTGGGGGAGCCGGAGGGGGTGTGGGCTTTCTCATCGCTGAGAAGTTGACAAGGTTTAAGCCTTTTTGGCAAAGGCGAGAACACCAGGTGGAGAAAGGGAAAAGAGGGACCAGAGGAGGAGGTTGAGTGGGTGGAACTGGCTTTTAATGGGCATTCCCAGACCCCAGCCAGACCCCAGTTGGGAAAGGGGCTGTTTTAGCCAGAAGAGTAAGCCTCTGGCTGGCGTCGGTGATGCAAGCCGTCATCTCCTGCCCTCCCTCTGACTCTCGTCCTAAAAGGCAAATTAAAAAAAAAAAATCTCTAAGCCATCCTGCCACACGGAGAAGTCTCTGATTCTAAGTCTGCCCCTCAGCTGCGGCCCAAGTACAGCGATGGCCAAACGTCCTTCCTTATCTGTTTCACTGCGTCTGAAGCAAGAAGGTCAGGGATCAAACCCCCTTCATCTGCTTTGAAAAGTCGCCCATCTCTTGCTATAAGAAAGACCTCCACGGTTCAGCTAGTTCTAGAACCACAGCATGTTAGAGCTGGAACAGGGCACAGAAACAAGCTCCCTTACTTTACAGATGATGACACTGAGGCCCCTGGGGCCCCGGTGTCACATCAGAGTGTCCAGACATCTCTCCAGCTCCCCTGTTAATGACCAGCCCTGTCACTAGTCAGGGGCGAGCATGCCATGCCCAAGGTCTCCTGCCCCTGGTGCCTAACTTTCCTCTCCTGCTGGAGCCATGACTCCACCTCCAAGGACACCTGAGCACGGTTCCCAACAAACCATAGGAGGTGTGTTCCCCTGCGGTACCTGGGAAACACCTGTCAGAAGGGCATCTTCCTCCCTCCCCCTGACCTCTCCCCACCCCAGCAGCAGCTAGACTTTCTTTCTTACTTGGGGATTGGGAGTGCCTCTTCAGTGCCTTTCAGAGAGGACAGCCTATACTAGTGTATAGATTTCAAGGCATGCTACACTTCTGATCTGCCTACACTGTCTACCTAGGTTGTGTGTTAACAAGAATCCCAAGGTTTGCTAGGAAGAGTGGTCCAAATGTCTGCTATGGGTGAGGGGGAGAATGGTGACTCAGACTGCAGCCCCTGAACTCGGCATAGAAACAGGCAAGCCAGTGCACCGGGGAAGAACACACGCCCCCAAGCCTGCAGGGCTCCACCCTTAACTCCAAAGACGTGCCCTCCCTTTCTCCAGCCCACGGCAAGCGTGCTCGGGGCTCCCCAGCCCTTGCTTGGCCATCAAGACGAGTGATTTTCCAGTGGAGAGAAAAAGCTTTTTGACCCTTCCAATCCCCAGTATGCAAATAGAAACCAAATTACAGAGACACCAAGAGCCCCCGGGTCTTATTCAAAATGTCCCCCAATTCTGCAGGCTCCTCCTACCGGCAGTTTTCTGTCCACTGTTTGTGGATGCCAGTTTCCAACACAGGCCCCCCCTAAAACTCTCCCCACCCTGTGCTCGTAGGCATTTCTCCCTGGTGGGGAGATGAAGTCTCTTTCCTTTCCTCTTGATCTGGGCTGGCCTGTGACTGGCTTTGACCTACAGAATTTGCCTAAAGTAACCTGGGACTTCCAAGCCCTGATTTTCAGAGGACTGGGAGCTCCTGCTTCCTCTCTCTTTGGAAGCCAGCAGGGATGGAAAATGCCAGAGAGCCCAAGCCCATGTGCTATGGGGAAGCCCAAGGCAGCCAGAGGAGAAGCCGTGTGCAGGACCCCCAAGGCCCCAGACACAGGACTGAGATCTCGGTCCCCACCAGCTCAGTGCCGGCAGAATGCAGCCAATGAATGGCCCCAGATGCCCCTCATGGCCAGAGCTGCCTGGCCGAGTCCTGCCCAACTTCCTGACCCACAGAATTGTCGCTTTAAGATACTAAGTTTTGGGGTGGTTTGTTACACAGCAGTAAACACACTGAAACACTCTGTGATCGTGTTTGTGGCCCGACACCAGTGAAGCCATGACTTCTTTCGGCCATGTTTCAAAGTCAGTCTACCACTGACTGCTGCATGGGCTGCAAACCACCCATAGGACTGCCTCACTCCTCAGAACGGAAGGAATCACCCACGCATCTTGACACTGTGTAGACAGGACCAGGAGCGCGTTGGAATGCTCTGGTGCAGCTTTGGAAAGGACAAGTGGGTCTCTTACATTTCTTTTAAGTCTGACGGTGTTCCATTCCATCCTCATTTCTTTGGCCCCTTCACCGCCTGGGCTCCTGTGCCCATCCAAGGACTATACAGTTTCAATTCTCTGCAGGTGATTTGTAGCGCATCCCAGGGTCATTGTCTCCATCCATCCGCCCAGAAAGTCCCATCATTCTTCTCCTCGGAGTTCTGGAGTAAAAGTTCTCTTTACCGAGCCAGGTGCCAAGTACGAGCAGACCTTGTCCGAAGGTGTGGCGTTCTGCCCACGGCCATGGAGAGCTTGGTCCTGCAGTCTGCTCTCCTGGGGACATTCGCAGAGCTCTTAGTGTGCAGTTGGCACTCAGAAGTGAGTCCCCAGGCAGTAAACCTCCAATGGTTCAGTAACACTATTTCAAACCGTATTAGATAGTGAAAAGGGTGGGGAGAAGAAGGGAGCAAAAACAGTGTACTAAGATGAGCTCAAACGTACTTATTCTTTAAAAAAAAACCCTCGTTCCCATCAATAGGAGACTGGTTATATAAACCACAATATTCTCACACAATGGAACATTAACAGCTATAAAAAGAATGAGGAAGTTTTAAAAATATATTGATATGGAAAGTTATCCAATGTACACTGTTCTGCAAAAAAAAGTTTCAAAATGTGTACAAAGGGTGCTTCCTTTTTGTCGAGTGGGGAAGGGCAACAATAATGTATATTTACACGTGTTTGCATTTGCATAAAGAAACACGGAGAGAATACACATGAAATTAACAACAATGGTTTCTCCTGGCAGAGGACAGAGGAAAGAGGGACGTGAGGGTAGGTGGATGACACGGTGAACTGAAATTTACCATAAGCTTTTTTATTGTTTGGTTTTGGGCCATGTGAATTGCATTACCTAATCCAAAAAAATGTTAGGGGGAAAAAGGATACGTACTTTGCCTAATTTGATTAAAGAAAAGCACAAAAAGCAAAGCCAGGATCAGAAGCTTTGGATGGAACCATGCCTATTTAAGTTGCCCAGGAAAACCCCAGGATTTACAAAGAGTTTGAAAATCTTAGGAAGGAGGAGAGGCAAAGGCAGCGCTTCATCATGGTTTCCAAGAATCTGAAGCCACGCTGGGGTCTGCAGGGTGAAGTGGGAGAAACAGGCTCCCACACCTGAAGGAGGTGTTAGACTCTGAGAATCGTTAGGAGGGCTTTCCATCTGGACTTAGGAACCTCACACTCTGCTTTGGCTGAGTCCTGAATGAGCTTCCAGACCCATGATTCCAAGATTAATTATTCCAGTCCAGATGTTCCTTGACAGTGAGAAAGAGTTCCTTTCTCCAGCTGTATCCTAATGGCAGGTGAAAACTGGCAGGTCTGAACCTGAGCTCCACGGGTCAGGGGGCTTGTGCCTTGGGTACTAAACCTGGACAAGGTGAAATGACTTGCATTCATTAAATCAGCATTCCTTTCCTCCGTTTAGAAATAGAAGATTGTAACTTCCTTGAGAGCAGGGACACACACGCCC
The DNA here is from genome assembly GCF_949774975.1 of Lagenorhynchus albirostris. Classification (NCBI taxonomy): domain Eukaryota; kingdom Metazoa; phylum Chordata; class Mammalia; order Artiodactyla; family Delphinidae; genus Lagenorhynchus; species Lagenorhynchus albirostris. The sequence goes on along the minus strand of NC_083105.1, from coordinate 100,059,664 downwards.
TTCCCATTTCTGTTACTACTTGTGGAATGAATGAACGAATGCACTGTCTAAAACCTATGAAATACAGTTTATTTGCAAGTTGTGTGGAAAATCATGCAATAAGCCATCAAATTATTTTCTGAAGCAACAAAGGTTCCAGGCGGTTTCTAACACTGGGAGAAGGTGATGGCTTTGCCAGTAGAGGGCAGTGGTGACTTGTCAATTAATACGAGAGAGAGAGAGAGAGAGAGAGAGAGAGAGAGAGAGAGAGAGAGAGAGAGAGAGAGAGAGAGAGAGTGAGTGTGTGTGTGTGTGTGTGTGTGTGTGTGTGTGTGTGAGTGTGTGTGTGTGAGTGTGTGTGTGTGTGAGTGTGTGTGTGTGTCTCTATGAGTGTGTGTGTGTGTCTACGAACTGCAGCCCACACTCTTCTCTATTCCTTCTCTCCAGAGTCAGCTTCTCCTGCTGTTTCTGTCAAGACAGAATGACCTGCCTTCGGTCAATACATACACTTCAGTGATGGACAGTTGAGGTCATAGTCCTTGACCCACAAAACCCCCTTGGCTGGACTTGGCAAACCCACTCTGTGCTGGAATGAACTTGAATTCTACATTAATACCTTCTTAATAACATTCAGAGACCGTGGGGATTGTTTTCTGGGAAAAGAAGATGCCGCCTCCTTCCCTCTTCCCCTGGGGCCTCTGACCCCTCTTTATCTCCTGACAGGCACCATATCTAATCACAGGAATGAGGGGCAGCCCAGCAAGACCTGGGCGCTTTCCGGGTGGAGGGAGCCGGCAGTGACAAGCTCTCAGCCAGGATCCCAGGATCGCAGGCTGCTCAAATATTTAAGGGTACAAAGAAGCAGCTGTCAAGCACTTGTGCATTCGGGAGGGAGAGGGAGTCGGGGCATAATTAGCCTGCACTGGTTCCCCGAAAGGACTTCTCCTCCCCTGGGGCCCCTTGAGCCCAACCGACTGCATGCAAATCAGCACCAGAGGAGGTTGTTTCCCTGCATTCCTTTCCTGCAAAACTCTGGGAAAGAAGACTTTCTACTCCAGGGTAATAAACGAGTACTCCGCCACAGACCTGGCGGACGTCCTTCACCCCTGACTTTTTCTGGACCTCAGTTATTTCATCTGATAAATGGGAGAACTGAATTCACCAACTCGCCACTTCCAAACTGAGGAGCCACGCGGTACCCAGCAGAATGCAAACAGTGACCCTCTGGGACAAAACTAACTCCAGAAAGTGAGGTGTGTGCAGGCTCAGGCCAGGCGTCACGGGGCCAAGCGCGGTGTGCACTAGACGCCCTAAGGGCGGGGGTGGGGGAGGGGGAGGTAGGTGTCATACAGGAAGGGAGAACAATGACATCCAAGTAATCATCCTTCGATCTGTGTAACTGCTTACAAAGCCCGCTTCCATGCCCGGCACCTCCCTGAAACCTCAGAGCAGGGACGGCCCCATTTTAAAGATGAGACTGGAGCAAACACAGGGTGCGCACCCTCCCCTTGGTTCTCTGGTGAGCTGATGTCACAGCCAGCTCTCCTGTAACAGATGGGTAGAAGGCACTGGTGGAAACAAACAAGGTGCCCGGCTTCCGCACAGAGGTGGCAGGAAGCTCAGGATGGGGGATTCGGGCAAGACCTTCTGGGGTGGGAGGTTCCCCGTAGGTAACCCCAAACCACCCCAAACATTGTGGGTGGGAGGGGGCTCACTGGCTGTAAGCTGCTGGGCTTACAGAGCTGCAAGGAAGAGCAAAAAAGGAAGACGCCGTCAGTCTTGGTTTTCAGAGGTGCAGACTATAAAGGCTGGTTGGTGCTCAGGGTTGACTTGACTCCAACATGGCAAAAAAATAAAACCCTCTGTGTGCTTAGCCTGAAAGGGGCTACGTCAAGGGATGGATGGCACTGAGTGGTCCAGTGTCCAACTCTCCCCAGCAACGAAGAACGACAGTCTTTACGGGGAGCCTTTAGGGTCATGGCTGGAAGCACGGGTTTGCCTGTGACCTGGGAGAGGGGGAGGGGGAGGTGTGGCCAGGGACAGAAGCCCTGGTAAATGTAGGTGGAGTCAAGACCCAAAGTTGCGCGTGGCTGGTGCCCATCTCTGTCCTACAGATGTTTTAGAAACACCGTAGGGCACAGTTAACTGGGTACCTCACTCTTCTCAGGTAGGAAATCGCTGAAAATGATCGTAACGATCATTGTCATATTACTATGCCTTGATATAGGTATCACGTTTCCTAGTCTCCGTACACATATTATCTCACTTGATCCCCCCAAACCGGGAACACGTACAAGGCAGGAACTATTACTGTTCTTTTACAGAGGAGGAAGCCGAGTCCCAGGAATTGAAATGATTCGGTCAAGGTTACACAGCTGGAACATCACTGAGCTGAAGCTCAAACACAAAACTCCTGACTCCATCTTCCAAGTTGGGAAGAGGAAGAGAGCCAGACCTGGCAGCCTGGCCTCCCAGCCCTTTCCGAGGGCCTTGCTGGGTGCAGCTCCGAGTAAAGGCAGTACAGAGCTATGTGTGCAGTTCCCGTGACCTCAGGAAGCTTGAGTGGCCTTTCCCCACTGGATCAGGAGGAAGAGGGAAGGAAGGATGGGGTGAGGGTGCAGCATAGGAGTGCGGAGGGAAATGAGAGAAAAAGCAATGGACTGGGAATCCACGGCCTTTTTTTTTTCAATTGAAGTATAACTGACGTACAGTATTATACAGGTTATACAGTAATAATATACAGTATTATTACAGGTTAACCACATAGTAATTCAGTAGTTTTATACGTTCCAAAATGGTCACCACGATAAGCCTAGTTACCATCTGTCTCCGTACAAAGTTATTACTACATTATTGGCTATGTTCGCTATGCTGTACATTACATCTCTGTGACATTTACACTTTATAACCGGGACTTTGTACCTCATAATCCCTTTTGCCTATTTTGCGCATCCCCCCTTCCCTTCCCTCTGGCAATCACCCATTTGTTCTCTGTATCTATGAGTCTGTTTCTGCCTTTTTGTGTGTGTTTGCTCCTTTGGTTTCTTTTTTTTTTAAGATTCCCTATATAAGTGAAATCGTATGGTATTTGCCTTTCTCCGACTTATTTCACTTAGCACAATACCCTCTAGGTCCATGCATGTTGTCGCAAATGGCAAGATGTCATTCTTTTTTGTGGTTGAGTGATATTCCACTGTATAAACATATACCACATCTTCTTTATTCATCTATGGATGGACACTTTGGTGTCCATATCTTTGGTCCACGTCTTGGCTATTGTAAATAGCGCTGCAGTGAACATAGGGGTGCGTGTATCTTTTCAAATTAGTGTTTTCATTTTCTTCGGATAAATACTCAGAAACGGAATTGCTGGATCATATAGTAGTTCTATTTTTAATTTTTTGAGGAACCTCCATACTGTCTTCCACACTGGCTGCACCACTTCACGCCCACCGACAGTGTAGGAGGGCTCCCTTTTCTCTGCACCCTCACCAACACTTGTTATTTCTTGTCTTCTTGATAACAGGCATTCTGACAGGTGGGAGGTGGCATCTCACTGCGGGTTTGATTTGCATTTCCCTGATGATTAGTGGTGCTGACCATCCTTTCAAGTGTCTCTTTGCCATTTGTATATCTTCTTTGGAAAAATGTCTGTTCAGATCCTCTGCCCGTTTTGTAATTAGATTTTTTTTTTGATATTGAGTTGAGTACTTATAAATAACTTTGGATATTAACCCCTTATTGGTTATATTGTTTGCAAATACCTTCTCCCATTCAGTAGGTTGTTAATGATTTCCTTCACTGTACAGAAGATTTTTATTTTTGCTTTTGCTGCCCTTGCCTGCCCTTGCCTGAGAGGACAAATTGAAGAAATATACTGCTAAGACTGATGTCAAAGAGCTTACTGCCTATGTTTTCTTCTAGGAGTCTTATGGTTTCGGGTCTAAGACTCTGTGGTCTCGGAGTTTAGTCTGACTGTGCTTTTAGCTGCAACTTGGGGAAGGTCACTGCATCAATCTGAGTCCCAGGCCCACCCTGCGCAAAATAAGATGCTGGAACAAATGATTCTAAAGTCCCTTCTGGCTCTAAAACATTAGGATTAAATATTCATCTGTGTACACACGGACACACACACACACGGACCACTGCACCCAGATTATGAATGTTAACCCTAAATTCATTCATTCATTCATTCAGTAGTTGCTTGTTATATGCAAAGCAATGTTAGTGCTCAGTTATGACTTAGAGATGAGCATAAGCTAGTTGTATATTTGAATTTCAAAGTAAACCAAACTGTTTACGCTGGTATTTCAGCCTGTCTGTACCAAGAAGAAGGTTGGAAATTTAGGATGCGTTATCAGTGACTTGAGCTTTGCGGGAGATGATGGGTCCCCACGTTCAGGCTAGCTACGAGTAAGCTCAGAGAGCGTATCTTGCTTAGGAACCGAGCCACGTATCCAGCACACAGTGAAGCCGAACGCACAGACTTGATGCACTATTTCACATGCCAGCTTCCCCAACAAGAGCTGAAATTGCCCTTAAGACACAGATCATCCTAAGAGGTACCACGTCCTGTGGACTTTTTCCCACATTAGTACAGTGAAATAACTGCAGATGGGAAGGGGTTAACCAATGGTGGTATTTTGCTGGGAGAGAGGATGTTATGAGCCCTGGCAGGGTGATCATCTCTCCTGCCCACTTGTGCCTAGTGCCGCCATGGAATGAAACACTTCCTTCTACTTTCCAATTGCATCTGCCCCCCTAAGCTCACCAAGAGGCCGGGGCTGAGGGTGGAAGCCAGGAAGGAGAGACAGCCAGTTCACCCAGACACAGAGAGGTTGAGCCAGTGGTCTCAGCCCACACAGGAAATCAGATGCAGGGGCCCTGGCGCAGCCCTGGAATTCATGAGCTCCAGGCTTCGCTTCTAGACAGATGCTTGTGTTTCCTCCGATGTTTGTTTAATGTCAGAAACATTTCAGTGGAAACCAGAGACCTGGCTTCTCTGAGGCTCACCTGTTGCTTTGGAATGTATTTATTTGTACACGGGGCCCCGTCTCGGCAGACTGTTCCCTTCCTCCAGCCAGAAGGCTGATGTGCTAACGTCACGGTCTCCAGGGCAACGGACCCTGATATTACAGACGGCAGATTGTGCCTCCAGGTAGATAGAAAGTGACCCCGGCAGGTAAAGTGGGCCAAACAAACTTCCTGGTTCCGGGCAAAGGTCTCAAAGACGAACAGTAAAATGTGCCCTCACTCCCCACGCCCGGACACGCTCTACTCCGGGGCAACAAACACCTCACCGTTTGAGGTCTAGTTTTTTTCTCCCATTATTCTTGCGAAGAGAGGCAAAAGCATTTCTGCTTTCCTTACTGATCACCGCCCCTCCCTCAACCCCTCTGCCTCCAGGTACTCATAAAACTAAAGACAAAGACGAAACAGCCAGCTCCCCTGGGTATGGTCATGTCTGAGCACGGACCCTGGGCATGGAGGTGAGCGTCCTAGGCATGGCGGTGGTGAATCTTCGTGGGTCTGTGCTGATTCATCCTCGAAAGGAAAGGGAAGGAGAGGAGAGGAGAGGAGAGGAGAAGGGAAGAGAAGAAAAAATAACAGAACAGAACACTGGAACTACGGGAAGCCACTCCTCCCGCGGCCAGCACATCTATGTACCACGAAGCCCCGAGCGCCAGGGGTCCCCCTCATGGTTTGCCTGCAGTGTCCCCGACAGCCTGGCCATCAGTTCCTATGGCCTCCAGGGCCAGGGGACCTGGCCCTCTTACGGCCTCTCCCGGGCACTTATCTGCTTTGGTGTTTCCCGTGTCCCTAAGCTTGGAGCTGCCTCCTACGCCAGACCGTGGTTCTAGGGCCCTGGAGATGGAATGATGGGCTCGGGGGAGGCCCGGCTCCCGGCCCCCTCACCACCACCTCCCTAGGCTTCTCCTAAGGCCCGCCTCTGAGGCCTGGCCACAGCTGGCGGGGCCATCTCAATCCAAGCCTCCAGTCCTGAGGAGCTCGAGGAACTGAGCTGAGATGGCAGTCGAAGTGTATCTACCTCAGAAACCGAGGGCTGGCCTGGCCCTTCCTCTTTCAGCTTTGGACCATAACGACATCCCCAAGCCACCTGCATCTTATACAGAACACACTCCTGCCCGCAGCGAACAGCTACGGTATCCACAGCCTTGGCAGGGGCTGGTTAGTCATCACACTGCCAGGAAGTGGACATCTTACCAGTGGTCTGGAGAAAGGCAGACCCGGGAGAAGGCACTCTCTGTCCCTACCGGGCCTGCACGTCCAAACCTGACCCACCCTGCAGAACCGCAGACGAAGCCCACTCCCAACGAAGCTTCCCTGAAACACGCCTGGCAGGGACCTCCTCATGCTCTGCACACCCACAGCACCTGATCCAGCCCCTGCCCAGGTGTGTATCACTGTATCTCGTGTTCACAGGTAAGCTACATCCTACCTTCCCTACCAGGCTTCATAAGCTGCATATGGACAGGGTCTGTGTCTGATCATTGTGTCCTCTTTTGCCTTGAACGTAATAGCTGCTTAATAAACCAGAGTAAATGCATAAATGACTATAATGCAATGGGCCGTGTATGACTTCACTGTCTGGACTACTTCCACCCACATCCTCCTTCCACTCCTAAGGGCTCTTATCCCTGCCCCCCTGCCGGCCACACAAAGATGCTACTTCACACCCAGCTGTGGATGTATGTGCTGTAAGGCTCCCCTCCTCGCCTTCCCAATCCTAAGTGTGACACATAGGTTAACGTTACCTAGTCAGCTCCTTTGGGGCAGTGACCTTCCCAAAAAGGCATTTCTTTTTATTTTCCAATCAATAAAAACAGAGCTCCCCTTTTGAAGTTTTTCTTTAAGGTTCTAGACCCTGGCCTTGAGCTGTAGGCAAGAGACCACCTCTTCCAAGATGACGAGATCCTTTCTTCTACGCAAATTAAACTATAAGCTTTCCTAATGGAGCAGATCTCTAGAACTGGCTATTTCTTCCAAATGAACCACGTACTGTCTTCTTGGTACAATTAGTTTTAGCTTTGACTGCAAGTGATAGAAATAGTATTGGCTTAAACAAGATGGAAAGTTATTTCTCCCTCCAATAGAAGTCTGGAGGCGTTAGTGCAGGGGTGCCAGGGAGGCTTCCTAAGGTCATCAGGGACCTAGGATCCTTCTATGTGGTCTGTTGTTCTCAGAGCTTGGCTGCTACCTCATGGCTCAGAATGACTGCTGAGCTCCAGCTCTCAGGCCGGCAGCCCACCTGCCGAAACAAGGAAGCAGTGAAGAGGGACGCACTTCTTCCCTTTAAAGACACTTCCAGGAACTTGCCCACTACACTTCCCCTAAACTCTACTGGCCACAAGGGAAGTCGATAAATGTCATCCTTCTGTTTAGGTTACAGATTGCGATTCTAAGGAAGAAGCAGGTAATAGCTACTAGAGACACTAGCAGACCTAGCTCTACTTTGTCCTGAATAATTATTTTTCCATCTTTGAGAGACCGGTTTTCTCATTCCTCAATGGCCAGGACTGGCAGAATCTCTAGGTCCACCTCTGCTTTTATTTTAACCACTGAATTATACACTTTATTTTTTAATTTTGTTTGGCTGCACCATCGCACAGCACGTGGGATCTTAGTTCCCCGACCAGGGATCGAGCGCGTGCCCCCTGCAGTGGAAGCGAGGAGTCTTAACCACTGGATCGCCAGGGAGTCTCCACCTTTGCTTTTCATAAGCCAGGTGTTTAGATGGAGCTGGGGGATCCAAGGTACAGCAGGTCAGGTGGTTTTCTCAAAACACGCAGCCAACTAAAGCCGAGACGGGAGGGACACACGGCGGTCCCGACCCCCGGGCTCACTAGAGGCACAGCTTCAGGAGGCTCAGCTGGGTCTGAGTCAGGAGAGGAGGCTGTCACTGCACAAAGCCCTGGGTGCCGATGAATGCCAGGACCGGGAGAGACATCGAGGCCTGGCTGAGAGCAACCTCCGGAAGCCGTGGATAAGAAATCTGTGCCCGGAGGCGCCAGGTGCCCGTGGCACAGGGACTGCGGCTCCCTGGTACCATCTTGGCCCTCAGCGCCCCACTCTCCTCCCAGGGCAAGACCTGCAGCGCCTGCTCCAGCAGGGGCAGTCTCCTACCACCTGGCTGGGAGCTTGGGACCCCGAGGGGCAAACCCCACAGCTGCAGCCATTCTTGGGGGCACCGAGTTTCCAGGTGAACACATCCCTGCCTGGGCTGGTAGCTACGTGCAGACTTTCCTGTTATCGTCCTGAATCTGGCCCGGCCCCTCCAGCCCCTGCCTCCCTGAGTGGCACGTGCCCTCCCACTGATGGGTTCTCCTCCCCAGGGCCTCCTCGGGAAAGGTATTTGGGCTGGCGGTTTGCCTGCCCCTTCTCCCTGGGTGCCAGGCCCTCTGAACATCCCACAGACTGTGGGAAGGATGGTTGTGAAAGATCGCACACACGTAGGCTTACAGTGTCCTACAAGGTGGGGATGTGCCAGGTCTGGACTAGCTTGGGCTGGAAGGCAGGATGCCCGGCTTCTATTCAGGGTTAAGTGGACCCACAAGGGAAGAAAGACACTGTCCTGCTCGAAGTACCTTTCAGGGGAGAGCAGGGGGGAGCCCATTCAAATGGGGAAATGGAAGCTCTCCAGGCATCCATCCTTCGGAAGTGCAGCCTCCCTGCCTGGGCCGGAAGATCACCTCCGACTTCAGGTGAGTAAGTTATTCTCACTCCCCTTTCACAGGGGGAGAACACTGAGGCCCAACCATTAGGACGGGGTATAATTTCCCACTTCATCTGTATCTTGCACAGCTCACAGCCCCTCTCTAATGAGGTGCTGGGCCACCATCCAGGCATGCCCTCGTGCTGGATCTGCAATGGTGAATCCTCTTTTTTTGAAAACCCCAGTGTAGGAGAGTTAACTCTTTTTGTTTGTTTGTTTGCGGTACACGCGCGCGGGCCTCTCACTGTTGTGGCCTCTCCCGTCGCGGAGCACAGGCTCCGGACGCGCAGGCCCAGAAGGCCATGGCTCACGGGCCCAGCCGCTCTGCGGCATGTGGGTTCTTCCCGGACGGGGGCACGAACCCGTGTCCCCCGCATCGGCAGGCGGACTCTCAACCACTGCGCCACCAGGGAAGCCCCCTGAGCTCTACTCTTGCATGGTTAGAATTAAGAATTTTCTATGTCCTGTGTTGTCTTCATATGAAATATGAAAGGAGAATAGATCTTATGCCTCCTTGAGACTTCTAAGTTTAAAAGATTCCCATTTTGGAAGGAAGGAGCTAGGAAGGAAAGTAGCAACAGGCATTGGAAACACTGGTCTTCAAATCCACCAACTGTGGTCTTCGGGCAGGTTGTGTTTTTTGCTTTTTTTGTTAATTGGTTGTTTTTTTAACATCTCCAGTTCCTTACCTATCTACTTAATTTTTTCCAGTTTTAATACTGTTTTACTGAAGTATAGTTGACCTACGTGTTAATTTCTGCTGTATAGCAAAGTCATTCAGTTATACATATATATATATTATTTTGTATATTCTTTTCCATTATGGTTTATCATAGGATATTGAATACAGTTCTCCGTGCTATACCGTAGGACCTTGTTGTTTATCCCCCATCTACTTTAAAGTAATTAAACGGATCTGAGGATTAAATGAGATGACACTTACAAAAGGAGCTAGTTTGAGACCTGGCACATGATGGGTATTTGGTAAACAGTGCTTTCATAACCAGTCTCACTTTCTTTGAAAGGCGTGGTCTTGCCCCAATTAGTTTAATCCAGTGGACATCATGTATTTTTTAAAAAATGAAATTTGGGACTTCCCTGGCGGTCCAGTGGTTAAGACTTTGCCTTCCAATGCAGGGGGTGTGGGTTCGATCCCTGGTCAGGGAGCTAAGATCCCACATGCCTTGGGGCCCAAAAACCAAAACACAAAACAGAAGCAGTATTGTGACAAATTCAATAAAGACTTAAAAAAAATGGTCCACATCAAAAATTCTTTAAAAAATAAAAATAAAAAAAGTGAAATTCTTTCCACAGGTCCAGGTTTGTGGACTGTCGACATAACCCCCAATCTTAGTGGCAGGCTGGAAGGTTTTAAAAAAATGTATGTGACAGTGGTCCATTGAGCAAGCACCGAAAATGAAGTGGACAGCTGAGGCGATTTTCTAGATAATCCCCACCCCAAATCGGGGACGCCTGGGGCTGAGTGATCAGGACAGTTGTGCCATTCCCTGCCCTGTCTTGCCCGGTACAGACCTGCTTGTTTCACTGATCCTTTCCTTAATATATTTATTTAAAAATACAATGTCGATTCACTATTTCAAACCGTATGCAAAGGTTCTTCGGAAGAAACTAAGAGGGTTGTGTCTCTTAGCACCTTAAGTGCTAGTTTTTAACAGACATTAAATCTGGATTAAAAATCATAATAGCCTGACTTGCTGTTGCTTTTGGAAAAGCCAGAAACACAGCCTTGTCTGTTGCCTCGTTGTTTTTTTTTTAAATTAAACTATAGCTGATTTACACTATTATGTTAGTTTCAGGTGTACAGCTGCAGATTCTTTCCCATTATAGGTTATTAGAAGATACGGAATATAGTTCCCTGTGCTATACAGTGAATCCTTGTTGTTTTCCTAGCCTCCTTTGTTTCCACCATGTCTCCATAAAGGGCCCAAGGTGTCTATGAACACTGCCAATTTGCAAAGAGAAAAGTGAAACTCGGAGAGGTTATGGGACTGGTCCATGGTCACACAGGGAGGCTATGATCACATCTGAACAACAATCCAAGTCTCCAGATTTCAGGTACATTTGAGAACATTTGAGAAGCCTCCTCCCATCCTGTGGGGAGGGTCCAGCTTCACAAGAGAGAGCTGATGCCCTGACAGCCTGATGCAATTTAAGGAATGCTGGAGGACCAACCAGTCTTCCTCCCTCTCTACCCTCTACACCCAAAAGCATTCCTCCCACTTAGATGCCTGAAGTGATTCATTCCTTGGAGGATTCCCAATCACTGGTCCAAAGATGATCTGGGGCTGGCTGCGCACTGACGCAGTCTGCCGGGGGTGGAGAGCAGGGATTCACATTTGTTAAATGCTCCCCTGGTGACCCACAGCCAGGTTTTAGTTCACTTTGATTTGAGTCTTGCTTTCCCAGCTGTCCTAATTTGAAAAGGAAGGACACCTCAGAGGAATGAGCCCAAAGGGTTGGGACCTTAATGCAAAATTATCCTGGTCCTGAGAGATGGCCCTCGATAAAGGGTCTCCCTGATCAAATATGCGTGGCAACGCTAATCACACTTTTTGCTTTCTTGCAGATTTGCTGTTAATATTAGCGTGGTAAAGGCTCTCGAAATTCTTGATAAAACTTGGTCAGCACAGCGTTTCCCAAATGCAGTTGACCCAGAAGCCTCCCCCATTCTTTCCCTAACACCTGTTAGTGTTCCACAGGACACACTTTGGGAAACGCTGACTTTGTGTAAACCACTTCTGCAGCTTTCTCTCTGGATAATCCAGAAAAGTAAAGGGAGATTAACGGGAGCTGGAAAAGTTCCAAAAGGTTAAAAACATGACCAGGTGGGGCTTCCCTGGTGGCGCAATGGTTAAGAGTCTGCCTGCCAATGCAGGGGACACGGGTTCGAGCCCTGGTCCAGGAAGATCCCACATGCCGTGGAGCAACTAAGCCCGTGTGCCACAGCTACTGAGCCTGAGCTCTAGAGCCCAAGAGCCACAACTACTGAGCCCACGTGCCACAACTACTGAAGCCCGTGTGCCTAGAGCCTGTGCACCGCAACAAGAGAAGCCCCTGCTCGCCACAACTAGAAATAGCCCGCGCACAGCAACGAAGACCCAACATAGCCAAAAATAAATAAATTTATATATAAAAAAAACCATGACCAAGTAAAAATTTCATGTGTTTCATAGTCGTGCTTGAGACCAGCTCGATTTTAAGGTCTCATGCACATACCGTGCAGGAGATTCCCACAGACTTGGGTGTGAGCTTTCTATATTTTCCCTATGAAGTGAGTTTTTGTACATCAAAATTGTTTTCTACAAATATTGATATTACTTGTAGGTGGTTTTAGAGTTGATGAAGTCCTCAATATGTTGATATAATATATATGACTTGGAGGTGAATATTAGTATCTAATTTTATGACAAGAATGTTGATATTCTGTAAGCGTAAGCAACTCATTTGAGAGCTGGAAGCGCTCAAAAATAATTTAGTCCAATGTTCCTAAGCCTGATTCCACATCAGAAATACTTAGTGCCTTTGTTAAAATCATGGGCCCTGGAAGTTCTGCTGCAGTACTTCTTGTGTAGGGCCCAGGAAGCTGTCCCTTTCATTAACCCAGGTGATGCTGATGCTGTCTGCCTGTGGACCCATGTTTGGGTTTAATCCTCTCTTTTTTTATTAAGAAAACTTAGACCCAGAAAGATAAAGGGAAGGACCCCAAATCACAAAGCCAGGGCTCAAACATGGATTTTTCCTATTCCAAGTGTACTGCTGTTGCCCCCGAAAGCCTGCTGCCTTACCTTGGAGCAGAAGGTGTCAGGGTAGACCGTGGTGGGTGGACCGTGGTGGGTGGATCGTGGTGGGTGGATCGTGGTGGGTGAATCGTGGTGGTTCATGTAAGATATTCAATTAGCACATCTGGAGGCAAGAGGGAAAGGCACTTTGGGGGGGTCAGCTAATCTTTATAGGAGTCATACCTGTGCAAAATCGTTTTCTTAAATGAATAAAATAAGATTTTCACATTCGACATTTAATTATTTTCCCTTTAAAAGTGACTCAGCAAGGATGTAGAGAACAGATTGGTGGTTGCCAAGGGGGCAGGGGCTTGGGGGAGGGATGGAGTGGGAGCAGATGTAGGCTTTTATATACAAAACAGATCAACAACAAGGTCCAACTGTACAGCACAGGGAACTGTATTCAATATCCTATGATAAACCATAATGGAAAAGAATATTAAAAGATTTATATATATGTATAACTGGATCATTTTGCTGTAGAGCAGAAATGAATACATCTTATACTTCAATTAAAAAAAATACTAAAACAAAAAAATAAAGAAATACAAGTGATTCAGCCTCTCAAAATCTGTCTCCACACTTCCATCTTTCAGAAATCCTTCCTAGAATTATCCAACCCACAGCCCAGGCTTTGATCTCACCCCTCGTCGGCAGCTGGATATCCTACTACCCTTGAAGATGGACTTTTGCTGATCTGTTGAATGTAAATATTCCTGAGACCTTTTCCTGACCTGCGTCCAGCCAGAGGTGAAATCTCCGTCTTTCCTCACTCTGGGTCCCCACTGGGTCTATACCAAGTTAAGGAACATCGTCAGCCAGGCGTGGCAGAAAAATATAGCTGAGGGTCAGGAAGACTGGGTTGGCATCCCAGTTCTGCCACTAACTGGCTGGTGGCCCTCAGGCAATTCCTTCCTCACCCTGTGCTTCCATTTATCAGGACACGTGGGTCTCTACTGCACGACGCCTCAGAGCCTTGACCATTCCTCATGCATCTCCACGGTGGGGGAGGGGTGGGGTGGGGGGGAGGGGGGTGGATTGTACAGAACTCTTGCTGGGGAGGCATCCTGCTAGGTTAATGCTCTACTTGGCCAGAGTCTGGGCAGGACTAGCTCCAGGGTCCCTTCCAGGATGAACAGATGTGAACAATGGACTAAGAAGTGGGCCAGAAGCCAGGAGACGGGGGTTCAAACCTCCCCACTTACAAGTTGTGTGACGGCCACTGTCTGACTCTGTTTCCTCAAGCACACCTCAGAGGGCTGTGCTGAGGTTGTGCACCGCACCTAACACCTGCCTGGCCATGAAACAAATGCTGCAATTCTACTAGGACGTGGCTTTCTCACCGGCTGGCGTTCGAAGTCTTACCTCCCACCCAGGTCTTCGTCAACTGCTCCACTGGATTTCCTTTCTGAAATCGTTCTGTGCATCGACCCTAAAACTGCCTATTTTATTTTATTCTTTTAAATTAATTTTTATTGGAGTATAGCTGCTTTACAATGTTGTGTTAGTTTCTACTGTACAGCAAAATGAATCAGCTATACATGTATATATATCCCCTCTTTTTTGGATTTTCTTCCCATTTAGGTCACCACAGACCACTGAGTAGAGTTCCCTGAGCTACACAGTAGGTTCTCATTAGTTATCTATTTTATACATAGTATCAATAGTGTATATATGCCAATCCCAATCTCCCACCCCAAACTGCCTCTTTTAAAGAAGAGTTTGCGACGGTCCTGACCACGGACTCAACCTGTCCCTGGGCATGAGCTCCCTTTCCTTTGCCTGTTCTCTGGAGGGGGATCTTACAACCAGACCTGGCACTGAACACAGCCAGGTATGCGTTCTAACTCCAGGCTCGAGAATGTGTGCGCCAAGGCCCCTGAAGCTCTTCTAACCGAGCCAGATGGCCTTGGGGAGTTTGCTGGGATGCCCGGCCACCTGATGAAGGGGTCCTAGGCAGTGAGCAGACAGGATTGCTGCTGACGCATAGTGTAGCCCACTCAGGCCTCAGGAATGCTATCACCTGGCCTCCCCGGAAGGCAGGTGTTTGTCTAGGCTGACCCAGGGTCAGCCCGTCTTTCCCCTGGGCTGAGCCTCCACATTCTGACCCGGTCGGGGTCAGGGGTCACAGGAGATAAAGGTCAGGAGGCGCTGATGGTCGTGGGGAGTGGATGTCCAGTGCATCTTGCATTCAGGGAAGACCCAGAAAAAGTTTCTCCATTAACAGGTATATCAGCATGGCTTGTTGGGAAGCAGGACCTCAGTAACTTAGGATCAAAAGGTGCTGTTCTCAACGCCGATGCTTCCATCAGGGCAGGCGAGCACCGCCAGTCACCATTCTAAGAGCCTTCCACCTGCTCAGTCCTTCAATCCTCCGCATGCTAGGAGGCGGCTTCTATTCCTTCCCTCCTTTGCATATGCACAGAGAGGTTAAGTAACCTGCTTAAGTTTCCACAGCCATTTAGTGGTGAATCTAGGAAGTGGGTTCTAGAACCTGAGATCCCACCCACCTTGCTAGCCTGCCTCTTGAAACTTAACGAGGGGCTCACTCTTTGAAGCCCAAAATGGGGCTGTAAAAAGGCAGGTTTGTTCAAGCTAGTATTTCACAGAGCAAGGCACCGTGACCTTACAAACAGGGCAGGCCAGGAAACCAGAAAATGGGACCCAAGGGTTAGCACCCACATGAATTCCATTCCGCTAAACTGTCCGCCCATTACTTTACTTCCTGGACTTCCCTCCCCTGGGGCACTGCACCCTCATCCTGCCTGCACCGTCATCACAGGCGGCCAAAATAGGTATTGAAGGCGCTTTAAACTTTGCCTCCTTTCTCCTGGAAATAACTTGGAGAGGTGAGAAGGCCAGCACAGGCGACATGGCCATTTATTTCTTCATTGAGTCAACAGTATTTATAGACACTCAACCAATGCAAGAAAAATGAGATCAGAATCATTCCTGTTAACAGCTCCCAGACTAGTAAAGGGAGAAAACAACGACGCAAGCATGGGACTACAAAAGAGAGTCTTAAGTGTCCCAAAAAAAGCTCTACAGGACTTGGGAAGGGAGCACCTGGCTGGGCAATCCCAGAAGGCTTCCTGGAGGAAGTGAGATTGGAACTTCTGCCATCACCAAGCAGCTGTTCTAAGCTCCAGAGCCAGTCACCAGCCCTCCTGGAATTCCTTGCGGGATGCGTCACAAAGTTCCGGCTCCCAGCTGAGAAAGTGCAGCCCCCGGCTGAGGCAGCCCAGAGCCCCACCAGCCACAGGTCCCGTCACAACTCTGAGGGGCCTGTCGGAACTTCCTGAAGAAACAGCTGCTTTAAAGCAGGGGATGAGAAAGAGCTTTGCCAGTTAATCCACCAGCGTTTTGCCCGCCTCTCCTCTGTGTTGCCAGGCCCCGTCCCTAGGAGAGCCTAACTGTGCAGGAAGGCAGAGTGGATGCTGCCTGGAGACAGGACAGCAGAGAGGGAGATCAAGGTGCTCTCTTCGGCCTCACTGTCCTGCGGTGACTTGTCCAGTTCACGTCTCCCCCGTCAACCTCTTCTCTTCCCTTCCCTCAACTCTGCTTGCTCTAAAGGCCCCAGAAGGATAGGTGATCATGTTCATAGGAGACTGGCCTGGGAGGCTGCTGAAGGCCTATGTCCCAGGCTGTGTTCGCCTTCTAGCTCTCCTGTAAGATGCGGAGATTGGGGACTGTGGCGCTTCACGCCTCAGATTGGGGGGCAGGCAGGTGGAGGAAGAGAAGGTAAGAGGCATCGCAAAGACCGTACGGCAAGCTGGTACCCAGACCCCTGAAAAGTACCCAAGCCCCAGCAGCTCATATAAGCACTGTTCCCATCGCCGATGGCTAATCTGTCACTCATCCATTTCTCCACCCCATAGAAATATACCCAACACCTAACAAAATACAGATGCTACAACCTAATTATGCTCTGTCAGCGGCTGGAGCTCTTTCTCAAATGTTCATCTCCCTAAAAACTAACCCAACATAAAATAGGAAAGTCTTGCTACTTTTTAAGGCCCAATTCAATTGTTTCAGGGCATGGTTTCCATGTGCCTGGTTCAACTCCTTGCGAGACAGTGACACTTCAGAATCAATGAACTGATTCATTCCCTGAGGACAGATGCCCACATATATTTGCTGCCATTAGCAATGCATTTATTCAGTCATTCCTTTGGGAAACATTTTTCACGTGTTGTGTTTCATGCTGCTGCTGGGGAGGAGGACAGACACGAGGCTCCAAAACAGGGAATTCCTATCTTTTCGTTGTTGTTCGCACTTGACATCTGCCCTCTGTGCAGCCCCGCTAGCCCTAGGAAGGGGTGCTGCAGGTCCCCTGGTGCAGCTAGGAGAGTTTGGGTAACTGCGCCAGGGACCCAGAGCAGCAAGTAAGTCACGGGCACAGAGAAGAGACTCCCACGTGGGCAGGCACGGGAGGCACACGTGGAGGAAGCAAAGACTGCTGCCTTCCTACTGGGCTGCCATTCAAGGCCCTTGGAGAGAAAGGCAGGAAGCGATCTGACCCGAGGAAGGAAGATCAAGATGACGTAGCCCTTCACAAAGGTGTGCGCCTGACCCCTCCATGGCTTTGTTCATCATCCTTAGAGGGAGATTTGCACAAACACTCAGGGTGGGGAAAGGAAGAAGGTAACCAGAGGCTGTACAGTTTGCTGACTCAGATGGACACCAGACTTGCCCCATCATTCTCCACTGTGTAATAAAAGCAGAGTGGAGGAGGAAAGCCTTTGGAATAACTTTCATAAATGACTCAGACCAAGGCATTTAGGTGAAGGGGGTGGGAGACTCATGGGGGGGGTGTGTAGCAGCAGAGAGGATAAAGAAGAAATGGCCCCCTGGCCTTGGCCTGCCCAGCTCCAGCAACCTCAAGGTCATCCCAGGGGCATGTCCAGGGCCACAGACAGACAAGGCTCCCATTACTCATTAGCCAGCCGGGGCACTGGTCCCCTTGTCCCTGTCCTTGGCCACAAACAGAGATGAAAGCCGAGCCGCCAGCTCGGGGAGCGGGGGCCTGATAGCTCAGTGGCTGCCTCGGCCACTGGCATTATCAGAGCCTGGGACAGCCAAGAGCAAGGGGGACGCTGGGCTTCCACACTGCGCCCTTCACACCTCCGCCTCACTCAAACAAACGTGGGCAAAAAAGCCATCATTAGGGCTTCCCCGGTGGCGCAGTGGTGGAGAGTCCGCCTGCCGATGCAGGGGACACGGGTTCGTCCCCCGATCCGAGAAGGTCCCACATGCCGCGGAGCGGCTGGGCCCGTGAGCCATGGCCGCTGAGCCTGCGCGTCGGGAGCCCGTGCTCCGCAGCGGGAGAGGCCGCAGCAGTGAGAGACCCACGTACCACAAAAAAAAAAAAAAAAAGCCATCATTAGTGGAGAGCAGATTTTAACAGCAGCTCCCAGGGCAGATTCCTCGAGCCAGCTTTGCGAGGACACGCCAGGATGTGCTGATGAGAGGGAAGGAATCCTTCCCTAACCCTTTCCCCAGACCCACGGGATGGATGTCTCTCCTCTCCCCTCACGGCTGAGAAGAAAGCCCCCTGGGGCAGCTGCAGCCACACAGTCCCGGCCTCGGTCCTGCCCAGCCTCTGCTCCCCACCGCGCCCCTCACCAGAGGGGCGTGGGTAGGTACCCTCGCTTTTCCAAGCTTCTCCCACCCATCCCTCACCACCTGAGATCACGGGAGTCTAGAAAGCAGCAGGTCCTTCCCATGACCTTGTCTGAGTGACGCAGGTGGCCTCCTAAGTCCCCGATGCCCCACGCAGAACCGGGCCTGGCACCAGCCACGTCTCAGGGCTGCTGTCTTGGCCCCGGGCCCCTGCCCACGACCCTATCAATGGAAACTTGAGGCTGATATTCTAGGCAGAGAAAACGAAGCCGAGGACAGGAAGGGGCTGGTGTTCAGAGCCTCCGGAGGGCCTGGTTCTTGACTCTCAAGCTCTTTCTTGACTAACAGCCAACAGGGGCTAAACGATCAGGGTGGCAACAGGAAAACCTCATCCATCCCACTTTCTCAGCATTCGAGAGACATCTGAAGAGTGACTGTAATGTGTCCAGTGTCAACTGGGGTACATACGAAGATCTGCTCCCTGATCTCGAGGAGGTCCTGACCTTGGAAGAGAATAGGGTAAACAGACCACACTTATAACCATGAGAGCTGCCATCGACTGAGCCCCTAGGAAGTGCTCTGCTTCTCCAGCCATCATGTAAGATGCCACACTCATGCCCTGTTTCCTTTTACAAATTAGGACGCTGACGCTCAGAGTACAGGCCAGGGGGAAGGGTTGGCAGTCACGCCCCAATCTGGTATGTGAGTCTCAAGCAGCGACAAGACAGAGTTGACTGAGGCAGCCACCTGGGAATTTACTTTCTCCCCTCCCACTGCTTCTTTTCCATCTCCTTTGCGTCTCACCTTTGCCCTCTGACCTTTGATTCTAGATTTGATCCCCGCCTCTCTTGTCTTCTGTTACCCCTGTTGCTTAAATCCATTCCTAGGGTTTCAGGCATCACCTTTTTTTTTTTTCTAATTTTATTTTATTTTATTTCTATTTTTATTTTTTGGCTGCATTGGGTTTTTGTTGCTGTGCACGGGCTTTTTCTAGTTCCGGGGAGCGGGGGCTACTCTTTGCGGTGCAGGGGCTTCTCATTGCGGTGGCTTCTCTTGTTGCGGAGCACAGACTCTAGGCCCACGGGCTCAGCAGTTGTGGCTTGTGGGCTCTCAAGCGCAGGCTCAGTAATTGTGGCACACGGGCTTAGCTGCTCCACGGCATGTGGGATCTTCTCGGACTAGGGCTCGAACCCGTGTCCCCTGCATTGGCAGGCGGATTCTTAACCACTGCGCCACCAGGGAGTCCCAAGCATCACCTTTTAAGTTACAATCTCCAAACCTGGAGCTCCGGCTCACACCTCACCTCGTGCTCCAGACCCCCATTTCATCCCCAAATCATTTCAGATACTTAACACCATCTTTCCATTCGCAGGCTACTTTTTTCCAGATCTCTTTGCCCCTTGCTGGGATTTCAGTAACCTGAATCTCCTGTGTCATTTTATTCTCTCCCCATCCCAAGACTCTTTACCTATGTCTTCTTGAGTTCTCACATCACTAGCTTACTCAAATTTTTTCCATGTTCCCTGAACACCTACAGAACATGGCCAGATGCCTACAGACATCTCTGTGCTCTGGTGCCAACCTACTCCCTACTCTCTTCTCCTCAGATCCTAGACTCCAGGATTGTAACCTACGGGGGCTTCCCGGGGCAGACCTCTCTCCGCTATCCTCTGCTTTAGGTCCTCTCTGAAGGACTTAGATAATATTGGGTTGGCCAAAAAGTTTGTTCGGGTTTTTCTGCAAGATGTTACGAAAAGCCCAGAGGAACTTTTTGGCCAACCTGCTAGTACCTGATGCACATGTCCCAAGTTGATTTACCGATGTGAAACCGCCCCCGCCCCCCATCAAATGGGAGAAGCTAACTACTTGATGACCATGAGCACATAGACCCCAGGACTCCTGGAGCCTAAGGATTGATGTGAACCCCTGTGACATCACCCTGTTACCTCACCATCAGCCAGTTAGAGAATTGTGCATGAGCAGATCACATACCCCGGGACACCCCTCCCTTACTTGGCCTTTAAAAATGCTTTGCTGAAACCCTTTGGGGAGTTCGGGTGTTTGGAGCACGAGCCGTCCCCGACTCCTTGCTTGGCACCTGCAATAAACGCTGCCCTTTCCCTCCCTACAACCTGGGGTCAGTAGATCGGCTTTCCTGTGCCCGGGCGAGCGGCCCCACGTTTGGTTCGGTAACAGGATGACTCACTATTTCTCTGGTGCACCTCGGTGCTTCTGCTCCCTGCGTCCCCCTGGGCGTCTCTCTCCAGAGATGCCCGCCCCCCTTGGATGCCCCTCCTGTTCCCAGAGCGAGGTGGGGGTGCTCCCTCCCTGGACTCCCCCGCACATGGCTATTTCACACCCTTTGGTACTTGGGCTGAGCCTCGTCTTGCACTGTGGTGCTGGGGAAGGAGCACGGGCCAGGAACTTCGAATGGGTGTAAACTCTGGCTCAGCAACTTCCCAGCCGTGTGATCCTGGAGCCTTTACTAGGAGCCCTTCTTCCCCCATCTGTAAGACTGGCACCAGAATATAACTTGCTGTGAAAGTTAGAAACAGTGCACGTAAACACCCCGCACGAGCAAGTGATCGAGGGGCAGTCATTATTAATAATACGGTGCATTTATGGATTTCCCACTAGAACATAAATACTTGGAGTTTTAGGCGCACCAGCTTCTTTTTGTTTTGTTTTGTTTTGTTTTTTGCATCAACCTTAGTCACCAGCACAGAGCCAGGAACACAGAACTCTTCCCAGCAATGCTAGCTGAATCCTGACAGAACTGGAGGAATCAAGATTTCCTCTTGTCTCCTTTGCTGCTGCCCTGGATGGGCCCGCTGGCGCCCTGGAGTCAGAAGCCTCCAGGATCACGCCCCGCCCAGCTCCCCGCGCCCCCGGAAGTGCCTCTGTTTCCCCAGCCCAAGTGCCTCAATACCCACCCCCGCACCACACATATAAGATGTTCTGTAGGGTCGCTGCACGGAAGGACTCGGCTGTAGGTGGAAACGGAGGTCGAGAGCTTCTCAAAGGAACAGGAGTCATAAATCACTCTGAAGTTGTGATGCAACCCCAGGAAGCCCTGCCATGCAAACCACAATTCCCTAAACCTCTGTAAGAAGTGGCCTCGAACCCCCTGGAGACCTGGCAGGAGATCCCTTTCTCTCAGTTGCTTGGCACTTGGCCGTTCTAATTCTGGCTGAACCCCAGAAGCCCAGAGGCAGAGAAAAACTAAAAGCCGGAACACCCCTGCCCTGGGAAATACTGGCTGACTAGGCTTCTTTATCCCATCCTCGTGGCTTTTCCTAGAACCGAGGCCGGAGATGGTTCACATGGCAGGTGGGTGTCCCGGCTAGAGGTGACACCGCGAACCCCAGTCCCTGGCCTCCGCAATTGTGCTGCGGAATGCTGGAGGCCAGGTCTTGGAGCCTGGGAGGAGAGAACACTGGTTGCAGATGCGAGCTTGCAAGAAGCTTTCATGTTCCGAGCAAGGCTGGGAGGCGGGGGAAGTGAGATTTCTGTTCTCCAGCTCCTACAGGCAAAGCCGCCCAAGAGCCTATAAGCCCCAGCAGAGCCTAAAGGTGCTGGCCTGACTCTCTTGGCCCAGAGTAAATCGGGGCCAGAACCAGAGAATGCTCTGGAGTCAAAGTGGAAAATGAGACTGTGCGGGAGAAAGCGCTCCTCTCCAAAATATATAGGCATCAGAGTGCCCCTGTCTAGCTGGGACAGGAGCCATCAAATGCAAATGTGGGTTTGAGAATGCTAATGTTGGAATTGGAGAACAATGCCGAGACAGACTTCTCGGGGCCGGGGACAGGGCCCCAGGGCAGGATGTGGGAGCCGAGTGGGGGGCAGGGATGAAAGGGGCAAAGGAAGTGAGAGAGCCCAAGAGGAGAAAACAGCAGGAGTCAATTGAGGTTGAAAGACTGCTGGGCCGGCCGGGAAAAGGGGAGTGCTAGAGGGGACGGGTCAGAGAACCTGACCGCTGACCGCTGACCTGAGGCTGTGCGCCCAGGAAAGGGGAGGGGGGAGCTCAGCCCAGGGGGCGGGGCGGCAGGACGCGCCTGGAGTCTGGGCTTGGACTTGAGGTCAAGGCCTGCGGAAAGAGACAGAGGGACCCGTGTTTCTGAAAGGCCGGTGATGCCAGGAGACGTGCTCTGCTTGGGTGCAGCTGGCCTGAGAGGCTGAGAGCAAGGGGGCCTGGGAAGGGGGCCTGAGAGCCGGCGCGGGCCAAAGTCAGGCTTCGTTTGGGAGCTGCTTCCCAGGGTTTCCATTCGGCTCTTGCCCCTGTGGATGGGTTGCTCCCTCCCTGGGCCTCACTTTCTTATCTGTAAAACCAAGACCATGGGTGCTGGGAGGACCAAATAAGTCAAAACCAAGCCTGGCACAGGGAAACGGCTTGTGATGTTGGCTGTCATTTTCGTAGATTAAGAAACCGAGGCTCAGGAAGGCTTGAGAACACGTGCAAGTCAGACAGCAGGGGACTGACAGAAACTGGATCCCAACTCCACTGTCAGACCTGTGCCTGTCCCCGTGCAGAAAGCAGACCCCCGACGTGGGCCGTGGGACCCCAGGGAGGCCATGGAAGACGTGAAGCCTGGAGCCGGTGCAGAGGCAGCAGGAGAGGGGCTCCTCCTGAGGGTGGAGTCCTCCTCTGCTGCAGGGTCACCTCCAGCCCTGGCCTACAGTTACAGCCCTGGCCTACAGTTACAGCCCTGGCCTACAGTTACAGCCTGGGCAATCGCTCTGCCACAGCTGACTCTCCACCCGGATGGCGACTTCCAGAAGACGAGGACGGTGTCCTGTACCCGCCTTGGGTCCCCCAGGGCCGTGCATGGCACGGGGTGAATGGTCGCCAAATGGGTTCATTCACTGAACGCGCTCTGTGCTCAGAGGCGGGAATACACAGATGCATAGATATGACCCTGCCTTCGGGTAACTCTTAGCCTGGTGAGCGGATGAAGGAAAGAATGAATGGAACCTGGGAAGGGCCAGTCAGGAGAAAGCGTAATACTATATAACAATCTAAAATGATTTTTTAAAACCCCATTGTGTGGTGATGGAAATGTTTTGTATGGGTATATACAACCGTTAAAACTCATGGAACTGTACTCTGAATGTAGTTCATTTTACATAAGTCGTTTCTCAATAAAGTTGAAAAGTTCCACCCCTACCAAAAAAAAAAAAAAGCCTTCTCTACACTGCTTTCTCATCAGAGTCAAACCCATCAGGCACCCCGCTTTCTCTCCAGCACAGACCCGAGCCAGACCCACTCGCTGGCTGTTGCTAAGTGGACACTGTCAGAGTCTCAGAACTCCGAACAAGTGCTGCCTTCATAGAAAAGGGGATGCTCACCCTCCTACACACACCGCAGTCGGGAGGGCCCGGAGCTATTCGCATCGCTCACCTAGACTCTCTTGGGACAGGGACTGCCGGGGGCCCTGGGTGGCAGGAGGCCAGGGGAGCTGGGATGATGCTCTCTGGTATGGAGCTCCCTGTCCCCGAGGCAGTGCACTGGGTCCTCACTGGGATCCCCACCCCAGGGAGCCGGCCAGTGGAGTTCGGGGCTTGGCTACCCAAAGATCTACCTTTTCAGGTGGAGTGAGCAGAAGGCTTCCATGGAGATGGTGGTTAGAGGGCAGCTTTGTGAAGTAGTCAAGGAAACACATGTGCGCACATTTTCTCATTTAGACAAGACTCATTTCGTGCGGAGCAGGTGATGTGTTCCCTCTTGGGTGGAAACACCACAGCCTGAGGCTGTGTGTGTGTGTGTGTGTGTGTGTGTGTGTGTGTGTGTGTGTGTGTGTGTGTGTGTGTGTGTGTGTGTGTGTGTGTGTGTGTGTGTGTGTGTGTGTGTGTGTGTGTGTGTGTGTGTGTGTGTGTGTGTGTGTTTGAGAGAGAGACAGAGACAGAGAGAGACAGAGACAGAGAGAGGGAGAGGCTGGGGAACTGAAAGTGAATCAGGCAAGGGGCCTTGCTGGGGCTCACAGGAAGGATGAACAGAGGGCCAAGATGGGCCCAAGAAGGGAAAGGCTGACTCCAGTGAATCAGGTCCATACAAGGGCCCTAGGGTGAACGTGGAAAATGGCCTGCTCGCTACACCCTTCCCCATCGGCTCTGCCCACAAGGAGTCCACACTGCAGGCTCTCACCCTCCCCGACGTTACCCACAACAGAAGTCAAAGCATCAGAAGCAATACTTGCTCTGGAAGTCAGTTCAAGGGAAAGGCAGACATCCCCTCCCAAAGCGCCCACAGAGGCGACGATGTGTGGGGACTTGTTCACAGCCAGGGGGACAGTGAGAGAAGATACACATATATTTCTGTAGACTCTCAGCTCTGGGATCCACGTTGGGTGTCCAGAATCCACAGTAAATGGGAGCCAGCACAAGCACATATAGACCAAGTCTGGTGCAGTGTCAGGTATGGAAAGGGCTGAGGTTTACAGTCTCGCATGCACTTTTTACTGGGAGAAAACGGAAAAAAAATGAGAAACTGGGCTTTGAAGATAGACCAGTGTTGATGCACTCTCTCCAGTTTAGACAGCTTCTTGCTCTTCCCCTCCGTCATCACCTCTTCCCCTCCGTCATCACCTCTTCCCCTCCGTCATCGCCTCTTCCCCTCCGTCATCGCCTCTCCCCCTCCATCATCAACTCTTCCCCTCCATCATCGCCTCTCCCCCTCCATCATCGCCTCTCCCCCTCCATCATCAACTCTTCCCCACCAACATCGCCTCTCCCCCTCCATCATCAACTCTTCCCCTCCATCATCGCCTCTTCCCCACCAACATCACCTCTTCCCCTCCATCATCACCTCTTCCCTTCCATCATCGCCTCTTCCCCTCTATCATCCCCTCTTCCCCTCCATCATCGCCTCTTCCCCTCCATCATCGCCTCTTCCCCGCCATCATCACCTCTCCCCCTCCGTCATCACCTCTCCCCGTCCGTCATCACCTCTTCCCCTCCATCATCGCCTCTTCCCCACCGTCATCGCCTCTTCCCCTCCGTCATCATCTCTTCCCCTCCGTCATCATCTCTTCCCCTCCATCATCGCCTCTTCCCCTCCATCATCGTCTCTTCCCCTCCATCATCACCTCTTCACCATCATCTTTTCCCCACCATCATCACTTCTTCCCCATCACTGTCATATCCTCCCCACCATCATCATCCTAATTCAAGTTCCCAACATCTCTCACCTCCCAACCTGTCTTCTCACTTCCACTCTGTTAACTCATGCCCCATACCTCAGCTGGAAATATTTCTAAAATAAAAACTGGAACATCGAATCCTCCTCTTAAAACCCTCCCGTGGTTCCCCCTCGCCCTCAGGATCAAGACTGAAGTCCCCAACATGTCCTTCAAGGTCCTGCACCACTCGGGCCCTCCTATCCTCCCAGCTCTCTTCCAGCCACGCTGGATTCCCCTGGTTCCTTCAGTGTGCAGGAGGCTTCCTGCCTCAGGGTTGGTGCACACGCCAATGTGATCACCCGGTGGCACTCAGTTCAATTTGTAATTCATGTGTATGGTGATTGTTTGATCGGTGACTATTTAATTGATGGTTGTATCTGCCACTGGAGCGTAAGCTCTCTGAGAACAGAGACCATAGTTAGTTTTATTCTCAATTGTAGTCCCAGTGCTGGACAGAGTGCCTGGCCTATAGGAGATGATTAATAAATGTTGCTGAATAAGGAAAGGAATAAAGTAATGGAGCCAGTTCATTTTACAGATGCTTCATAGCTGGAAAGCACTGGGGCCAGATAAGGAGCCTGGGGCTTGGCAGGGCAGAGACTTGCCAGAGATCACATGGCGTGGCTATATGGGGGAGCTGGGACTTGGTCTGAGTATCATCTCCCTTCCCTTTTATGTCATTTTGACTCAGCCATTTGGTGGTGGCAGTGGCAGTGGTGCTGGTGGTGTGCGTGTGTCCTTGGTGCAGCTGACAGCACAGCCAGCTTCTAGAGCACAGCTGAGGGAATGGTACCCAGAAAAGCCTCTTGCCATGTGTACATCTCCCTGCTGTAGCATCTTTCTCCTTTAGAAATAACCATGATTGGTTCCCAGACAACACTGCTAATCCAAAGAAACAGTAGGTTAAACTTTAAAAAATATATTCCAGCTTTGGGAATGCATTTTTTTTAGTCCAGTTAAAAATACAGGTTAAGCCTACTACATACCAGGACACTGAAATCAACAAAACATCAGAATAGATGACCCAATTTTTTTACTAAATGGACAGAGTAGATTCTGCGCTTTGGTAGACAAGGCTATATCTTGTGGTCTGAAAGTTCACACTTACCAGTAAGTTCTGGAAGGGAACTCTCCTGTTTAACCTTGGGCTGCTGGGCTCATCATAATCGATGCTCCATAAGTATCTGTAGAATGAATAAGTGAATGGAACTTTCAATGGGCTGGAAAAAATCCTGGATAGCAGAAGGAAAACCACAGCACCCAAAATGCTATAACCGTCTGTTCTAGTATTTATTTGCTACCTCTTGGAAGGCCTATGATCTCCTAATACAATTGCCTAACAGAAACCGAAGACCAGAGATAAGTTTGGTCACCTTTTGACCATTTGAATGTAGGTAAGTTACTTAACCTGTCTGAGCTTCCACAGCCTCATCTGTTAAATGGGTACAATGATTCTTTACTCTCCTGAAGATAATTTTTTAATGAATTCAACCTAATATTTACCGAGTGGCAGGCACTGTGGTAGACACTGGGGATGTGGTACAAAAAAAAAAAAAAAACAGAACTGGCCTCTGTCCTTTCTAGTGGAGGAGACATTAAGCAAATAAACACAAATAAACTTATAAAATTACAGTTTAGGGTGTGTGCTATGATGGAAAACCACAGGGTGCCGTAAGAGGGAATGGCAGTGGGACCAATTCAGATCAGGGTGACGTTTATGCTGAGACCTGGAGGAGTTAGGAGTTGGCCAAGGGAGAGGCTGGGGTGGGGGATGAAGGGAACAGCATGTGCAAAGGCCCTCGAGGGAGGAAAGAGGTGGGGGCGGGGGAAGGGGACAAGTGTGGCGGGGGGGGGGGGGGGGGGGGGGCGCTACTTGATTCCATTCATGTGTTAAGAAAAGCCCTTGGGCTGCCCGGTGGAAAGTGGTTTGGCCTGAGAAGGAGAACCAGACCTCAATGTTCCTCTAGGTGTTGAGATAAGAACCAGAATCTTAGAGGTGACAGGGGACCAGACCTCTCATTCTAAAGATGAGAAAAATCGAGAACCATAGTTGTGAAGAGACTCAGCCAGGCTCACACGTGTATTTATCTGGGAACACAGAGAGACCTCGGACGTTTGATATCTTTCCAGCACCTTCTGCACTCTTGATGGGTCTGTGCCTCTTCTTGCCTTCCACAACTGGAGGAGAAAAGACTGGCGGGTTGTGGAGCTCTGGGGCAGCCTGGAGCTGGACTGTCAGCGGCTCCCAAGGACGGGTTCCCAGGGATGCGCCCCGCGCCGGCGCCGGAGTCCCTGGCAGCTCGCGTCAGCTCACGTGCCGCAGTGGGACCTTGCGGCTCAAGGCCCTGAGGCAGCCTCCCTCCCTCGTAGGCGGCTCAGCGCTCACTCTTCACTTCCCTCCGGGGCCCTACCTGCCTAAACACACAGCCGGAGCCTCCCGCTCCGCCCCCGCCCGCGGGACAGAAAACAAGCAGGAACCGCCTTCCGCCGCGCCTCCCTAGGACCCGGGACCCGGATAGCAACCGGCTAGGCGGCGCTGCGATTGGCTGGCCCGACTAAGAGGCGCTGCGGTTGGCTGCGCCGGGCTAAGCGGCGCCACGATTGGCTGGCCCGGCTACGCGGAGCCGCGATTGGCTGGCCCGGCTTAGCAGCGCGGCGCTCGTCCAATCGCGGGCCGGGCCGGGCTGGGCCGGGCCGGGCAGCTGCGGGGCCTGGCGGCGGGGCCGTGGGGAGCGGGGTTTGACATGCCTGTGGTATTTGCTCAGAGGGGCATGACCACTTTGGGCAAGTCTTTAAATGTGAGTCAGCTTTCGGCCGATCCCTGGGAAAAATTCCTTCGGTGTTGTCAGGCAGGGTTCGCTCGCTGCAGCTTTTTTTTTTAAAAAAACAATTCAAAAGGCATAATCCCACTGAATGGGAAAAGGCCTTCGGACCCGGTCCCCAGCTTCCCGAACAGGGGCACATACTGGCGGGGCGGTACGAACAGCGTCCCCTGGAGTTGTTCAGGCGTCTCCCGCCGCGTGGGAAATGGCTGGCCAACCCCTTCCCCGTCTCCCTTCGCTGCCGCTCCCATCGCACTGTGGGTCCAGTACTGAAGCCCGCACTTTGTAGCTCTGGGATCATGGCTGATCTCTTCACCTCTCTAAGCTTCAGTTTCCTCATCCGCAGAGTCAGAGGCAGCGGTCCAGAAAGTGAACTAGTCCGGGAGAGGGGCCACTTAGGGTTCTCTCCTAGCTTGGGTTCCCCAATTGCAAGGGCAAGTCGTTCTGCACTCCGGGCCTCATTTTCCACATCTGTAAGATGAGGGAGTTGTTCTAGAAGAGTCCTTAAAGGGCGTTCCAGATCTATGAGGGTAGTTGCGTCAGGCCACCCCTGTAACCCCCTCGGGGAGCCTGTGCGCTTCGGGCGGACACGGCCCTGGGGCTCGCCCATCGGCTCCAGCGCGACTCCAGGATGCTCCCCTAGACGGCCCAGCTCTCCCTGCCCGTGTGTCATCTCAGAGACTCGCAGCAGACAGGGTTGGGAGCAGAGAGGGGAAAAAAGACCAAAAAAGGCCAAGGGCTGAGGGAAATGAGCAGAAACTGGAGGGATTTATGTGCAATTTGATTTTAAATGAACATCTTGTGCAAAAGAAGAGGCAGCTTGGCACGAGTTACTGGTGAGTTCATAGCTTAGGCACTCTTGGTCATAGGGATATGATACTGTGAAGATCAGCTTAGCTCATGTGGCAGCAAATTTTAAGAAGGTTGACCAGAGGGAGGCTGTAGAGTCTCTGCCTGGGAATCTGTCAAAGGTCTGGGAGGCACCACACTGCGTCCTTGAGGGGCTTTGAAATGCAGGCCGTGTAAAACTGTGAGAGCCCTCTGAACCCACGGGAACAGGGGAGCTCTGGGCACCCGTGTGTGTGAAGCAGGTTTGATAGAAGAGCATCCCACTCAGCTGCTAACTCAGGGATGTGACCTCGGCCAAGTCACTTGCCTGCCTTTTGACTTGCTGTGGGAGGAGGGATAAGGCTAATTGACCTCTGAAATTTCCCTCCAGCTCTGACACCCCATAGTGAAATGGAATAATGTGTGGATAATTGCTCTGCAAACAACAGAGCACTGCGGGGGTCTTTCGCTTAAACTCTGCGCCTAGTTGTAAATCAGGGCCTCTATCAGGGCCTCTACTGCCTACCATCTTAGGCGGCCACAGGGCCTTTGTTTGGCATCAGGGTTTGCTGCAGCCCGTGAATCAGTATTTATGCCGTTCCTCACGTCAGCGCCTTCGCCAGTGTTCTCACTCTGCCTTGGTTTCTCCACCTCCCCTTGCCTCTTCCAACCTCCTGTGACTCGGATGGATTGCGTTGTGCCTCTACCAAGCTTGGACTCCCTGTCGGTCTGGAGGAAGAGACACTAGAACCAGATTGGTTCGCCACCACTAATTTTGACCACATGCCTCTTCCTCCTGAGCTGACCTTCCCATTCTCCTGGTGCTTCTGAGCAGCGTGGAGATGGTGGTGGGGCGAGAGGTAGGTGGAAGATAAAGAAGGAGGAAGACAAGGGCCAATCGTAAAGGAAAGAAAAGACCCAAAGCGGTATTTTTTTCTTTTAAAGTTATTTCTACCAATTCAAAAATAGAAAAGGCCAGCTCAGCTATGACAAGGAGGGTCAGATGATCACTAAATGCTAAGCAAAAAGGGAATTCCTCAAGACCGTGGGAATCTAGTGGAGCGTTTAGTTCTGCTTGGGCAGGTCAAGGTAGTCTTCAGAGGAGGTGACATCTGGGATAGTTCTTAAGGATTGAGAGGAGTTTTCCCTGCAGCGAGAAGCACATCTATGCTGAGGGTAGGGCCCAGGCAAGGCAGAGAGATGGGAGAGTGCACAGTGGGCTTGAGGCACCTAGGAGAGGCAGGTGCCAGGTGTGTTGGGAGCACAGGGTGCTTAGGTGAAGACGGCAGAACTGAAATGGAAGATAGAGACCATTTAAATGGTCTTATCTGTCGTGTTAAAGAATTTGGGCTTTATTTGGGAGGAAATGGAGAGGAATTGCAGGCTTTTAAATCGGTAGGCAAGATCAATGCTGAAGAACATAGTTCAAAGGTCAGGTTATACAGTGAAATTCAGGTCATGAACAACTTAACAATGGAATGGATAAGTATAGAATGAAATAGAAAATATCAAAGAACATGCATGTAGTAAGTACTGGTTCATGAAGTACATGTCTTTGTGTGTATGATTGTGTGTGTGTCCTGGGTCACGATATAAAAGGTACTTATTACTGTCAGTCATGATCTTAAAAGTCTGAACTCCATTGCATTTGCAGCCCCTCCAGGGGGGTGGGCTGGAGGGCGGAGACACAGGAAGTTCTTGCAAACAACAGGCGACCTGCATTCTCTCCCACTTCAAGTTCCTGAGAAGGAAGTTGCTTAACTTTTGAAGACAGTTAGCTGATCTCTTCCAAGGCCTCCTCTGCAGAGGAAAGGTGATTACACTTGCCCTGCATGACGGAGGGGACTATTGAAGTATTTGGTAGCCTGCTGCATTGGCAGGACACCTGCCTGACAGGGCACATAACACGGCCAGGAGCTGGAATTCAGTTCCTTCCAATCTCTGCCCCAGACCCTCATGATCCTGGTACAAATCATCATGCTGTGATTAAAACCATGGTGTTTTTCCATTCTTCCAATGAAACATGATGCACTTACTGCAGCCATCAGTGGGGGCCAGTAGATGTGTATGGTTCCCTGATATGGTGTGATTGGTATCTGGGTACCAGTTCAGTGAAGATGGGAGACAGACGTCATCCCCCACTCGTGAGTAATGGACTTATGTTTAAAGCACTGAAGAAGATGACATCATAATGTCTGTGGTCAGTAATACCAGTGTCTTAACAGACCTGAGTGTACGGAAGCCCTGTGGGGATAATGTATGTCAACTGAACAAAATGCACAACCTAAAAGTTGAGAATTATGTTTTATTTGGCAGACAAAACTGAGGACTTAAGCCCGGGCCACAGCATCTCAAGTCACACCGAGGGACTGCTCTGAAGAGGTAAGGGAAGAACCGGGATCTATACGGGTTTTTGCAACAAAGACTGGGTAGCCGGAACATCAAAAGATTATTGTTAATTAAAGAAAAACCAGACATCTCAAGTTAAGGAATTTAGCGCTTTTCTATGCAAAACTCTGGGCTCACTGGAGTCCTTCCTTTGATATGCACTTCAGCTATCTGGGGCTGGTATCCTGTGCGTTCCCACCGTGAGTCCTCTCAGAGTGCACCATGGGGGGGGGGTGGCTGCAGGGGCTGATGGCTTGATGGTGGGCATCCTGTTTCCGTCCTGAGTTTCATCAGCGCTCACCGTCGGGGCAGCTGTAATGTGTTGGCTTGGTGGCTGCAACATCCTTGGTTCACTGATACGACGGCACCGTTTTTCATTCACATGTAGTTTCCCATTTATGCAGTCATAGGACATCTCCCTTCTGCTGGCCTCACAAAAACCAGAGCTGCTGTCACCATAGGCCCTAGGACATACTCATTGCTTTAAGACTGGTTCTCAGGGTCTACGTTTGTCCTAACTCGGGCAGCCTTACGTGCAACAGGGTTTTGTTGCTTTCCAGAGTTCAGCCACGTGGAGAATGTTGCTCCCTTGTTGTAATGCAACATGGTCCAGTCCGTTTCGTTATAAGGTGACTGACACTGCCTGTGATGACACACTGTGCACACCCACGCCCTCCTCTCCCTACCCCAACCAAACCCTGTGGTACAGATACCAGCCCATTTATGTAGCTCCAGACATACAGCTTCCTGGTTACAACTTCAGGGCAAACATATCCACGCCTCTCTTGGACTCCATAAATCTGCATATCCTTCCTATCCGAGCTGGGATTTTTCCAGTTCCTTTGTCCCTTGTTCCTGACTGGTACCAGATTTGCAATAGCAAGACCAACCAATCGCGGTCTGAACGCCACTCTGTGCCACACCCTATACTGGACACTTTATATATTCAGCAAAGTTCCAGGAGGTATTATTATCTCTCTTTT
Source organism: Lagenorhynchus albirostris (assembly GCF_949774975.1). NCBI lineage: Eukaryota > Metazoa > Chordata > Mammalia > Artiodactyla > Delphinidae > Lagenorhynchus > Lagenorhynchus albirostris. Next base: position 100,027,333 of record NC_083105.1, on the reverse strand, counting down.
CCAGATGGAGACACCAAAACTTGGACACTGTTAAACGTTTCACATCTAGCGAATGATCAAGCTGTCTCAAAACCAAGTTTCTCGAGATAGTAACCCATGCTTTGACCCCTGAGATATGCTGCATCTCCTGATTCCTCTCAAAACCATCCTTCCCCAAGAGCTGGGAATACCTTCTCTCTCTTGGCCCATTCTATCTTAGAAAAAGCAGGAAAACTCACTTACCTCCTTAAGATAGAAGGTCTAAGTGGAAGTTAGTCTTGCACTGGGACTCATACAGAGGAAGAATTTCCAAAAGTTGTATGTTCAGACTTCTGCCTTTTTATGGAGTTCCCTGGTTGTGAAACAAAGGATTGTTCTCAGCGTCAGATAGAAGAGAGGAAAGGAAAGTGGCCCAAATTACACAGCTCCTGATCTAAATAAGCTTGAACTCTGAGCCAACCTATCCCCATTTCTTCAGCACTTATTCACAGCTTTGCCCTCCATCTCTACCTTCCTCTGGACATCACTATTGTGTCAGAAACACCGATCAGTCATTCCAAAAATATTGGAGTGAGTCTATACTAGCCATCTTTGATGTGCATAACCCTACTCTTGGCATAGAAGTAATTATTCAAGGCTTAAGCACCAACGGCTCGACACGCAGAAAAAAGATCAGAGGTGGCTAGATGCATAAAGAGCATGTGATGTAGGAAAGGTGTCACAACGGCCAGGTTGGAAAACAGACCATCCTTCTCACCAGCCTGACACAACAATGCTTTCCCTTTTGTCCCTTTGCTTGGAACAGAGAATAATAGAATTTCCTGAGTTGGAAAGGTTCTTGTGGGTCACCGAATCCAGCCCTTCCCACCTGATGCAGGAATCTGCACTGTCACTTCCCTTCTATCGCTCAGCCGACCTCTCCTGGAACACTAACTGCTAACTGCTGTTTGACATGGACTACTTACTCCGTCTGGGGGAAGCTTTCACGTTTGGAAATTGCAGGCATTCTCTAGCGAGCTTGATCTGATTCCCCAATTCTGCCACTCATGAGTCCTCTTTCTACACCTTGGGGTGATAAAAGTCCTAATCGTAAGAGTCCTTCAAATATTTGAAGGCAGGGATGGTGGCATTCTTAGTCTTCTCTTCCTCACGCCCAGTCTGTACCAGTCTTGCAATGGTGTTGCTACTCTCCGTAATGTCAACTTCACGTGTAGGGCAGATTCTAGTAAGTGTGTGAATCCTGAGCTTTGACCGTGTGCCAACTCCCTTCAAAGACATGATCTCATTCAATTCTGCATCCAGCCTCTGAGATAAGAACACTTTACCTTTTATAGAGGAGGGAATTGTAGCTCATGAGGTTAGGGGTTTAGGCCAAGGCCATATAGTTAGAAATTGACAGAACTGTCCCATTAACCTGAGCCTTTTGCCAAACACATGTGCATTAATTTTTTTCCTTGATATACGAGTTTCACCAGGGCAAGGGTGGTACAAGACATCCAAGATACCGGCCTTCTTATCCTTAGCTAAATATAAATACTGAGAAGAGGTGATGTCTTTCTGAAATCTCAAGTCTGACTCAGTAGAGCCCTCTTCTCCCTCTCCTTCTCCCCCACCTGACTCTGACTGTGGACTGTAACAAGATATGCGGCCGCCTCTCCATTTTGGCAGATAGAGGAACGGAGCAGAGAGGTTGATACTTTCTGTCCATATTGACTCACGGACCCTGTCGAAATCAGAATTGAATCTCCAAGTCTCAAAGACAGTTTTCTGTACGCATACACAGAAAGGGCTAATTTCACGTGTGTATGCTCAGAGTGGAAAATATTGGAGACATTTGCCACTTTTCCATAATATTTTTGGAATACAGGAGCCCTCTGGTGGCCAAAATAGCAGGATGGTGTCCTTGGGAAAGGCTGTCCGAGATTTCCTGCCAGGACTCCCCTAAGTCATCTCTGGCTTCATTTTGAGGTCACTCCTTTGCCATTTAGCCCTTTTTCTTCCTATGTTCATGGAGGGTCCTTTGCTTTCTTTGCACATTCTCCTTTCTCTTTTCCCCGTCGAGTTCCTCTCCGCACCTTCCCCTCCAGCCCCAGCTGTCGCCCCCGATCCCCCTGGAATCTCTCCTTCCTGCGGTCTTTGGCCTCAGAGGACCCTTTCTGAAATCTGGCCAGTTCCCCTGTGGCAGGTGCCGATCGACAGCTGCTGCCTCTGCTGCTGCTTCAGTCGTGTGGAATTCAAATCCCTTGTGGGTGGTTAGAGCCTGCAGATGGATTAACTAATGATGCCTGTTCATCAACGAACATTTGCAGCTTCCCGTTAAGCTCACGGGGGAATGCTGCTCATCACCCAGGACCCAGCTTTCTTAGAAGAGCAGATGACTTTCCTCTCCCTTAAGCCCGAGGAGCTGACCGCACATCACCTGGTCCCTGCGGTGGGCCAACTACCCAAAGCTCGGCCATTCCAAGTTTCTGTGTTCAGCTCTCTGTGGCACAGAAGCCTGCTTTCCTCTTATAGTTTGCACTGAATGGCCTGGCTTCTGGAAGTCCTTGCCGCGCTGATACCAACCAGGGTCCTTGGCCTTCTCCAATCAATAGAAATTGACTAGAGGCCAGACAAGAAATACAGGCAAGGCTTTATTGGGGTCCCTGCTGCAGCAGGGGGGAGCAAAAAGAAGTAACAAGTTCCCTTGCTCACTCCCCAGGGTGGGGATGCAGCAGGCTGGTTCCTTCTATGGGTGAGGGTGTCGGGCCAGAGGGGTGGATTAGGGAGGGGGCTTGCTCACCTCTCCGGTAGCGTTGTGTGCAGCGCGGGGGGGGGGCATGCGCAGTACCCCGCTTTGGCTCCCAACACCTTGTGTTTGCTCCCAACTCTTCAGAAGTGGCAGTTGGGTTTTTTTGGTCTCTTTGTGTCTTGTTGTCCATAATTTGGCCCAACTGCGCATGCACGCAGTTATTTTTAGTCCCTCATGGTTTCTTTGTATTTTGTTGCTCCAGGAGACATTTATCCAGGTGCAAGCACTGCAGCAAAGGGTCCCAGGTCCCAGGTCCCAGGTCCCAGCCTTAGGACTGTGTCTCAACCCATCAGCAAATAAAGACCCGCAAAATAGCCATTCTATCTGTGGATAATTGAGAACCGACCACCAATCCAGAGGCAGATAGGGGTGGCTTCAGCGGACCACAGTGAACCACTTAAGGGGAAAGGACGCTAAGATAGGACGAGGCAGAGATTTGGGTTAAGATTTTCAACACTGTCTTGCTGGCTTTTCGTGTAATAAGGGGATGGGGTGGTATAACACTTAGGAAGCACATTGGACTCGGGGAAAAAGAGCTCCTTTAAAATGAGCTGGTGACTATTACTTTACGATGCTCAACTATTAGTGGCTTAATCATAGGGCTGTGATATTGGCCAGTTCATGACCGTCACTCTGGAGACAGTCAGAAAAGCCCTCCAGAGGATCCAGAGTCTGCCACAGGAGGGTGGCCGGGCTTGAACGTAGAAGGAGTTTTTCTGGGCTTGTATGACGGTGAAGCAAGAGGAGGGATCTGGTAGGATCATGAAGTTTGGAAAGCTGCAGCTCTCTATAATCTGCAGAGGAAATGGCTAGAGAGGGTGGAGAGGGATACAGAGGGCATAGTTAATATGGTCCAGCTCAGTGAGGGATGGTGCGGTAGCGCCAAAATGCAGCTAAGTTTCTGCTTCTCCTCCCTCCAAGGCAAGCAGGAGTGGCCATTGGATGAAGCACGCTGAATCGAGGCTCCCGGGGATGAGGGTTAGGGCGGCATTGGAGAGCGCTTCCTGCGGGCTGCAGAATTCTCTTCTCTCTCGATTTTAAGACAGTGTAGATAAGTCTTTTTAAAAGCCTGCAGGTGTATATGGGTGGAGACCTTCCTCCAGGAGGGACGGGCTGGCCTCTGGGGGTGCTCTAGAATGCTCTCCAAACCCGGCATTCTAGAACCTCCTGAGGCTTCCCGTTTCCTGGCATTTTATGGGTGTTTAAAGTGCATGATGTCTAGGGGTTGGGGGTGAAAGGGTGGTGCTGACGCGTGTGCAAAGTCTGTCATCTGGACCCAGCGTCTCTCAGTAGGCTGCCTCCTTGCCTCTATCCCCGCCCAGCAAACAACAGCTACTCTCCCGTCTCTCCGTTCTGACACGACTTACAGGATTTGCTAGAATGCCATCATTCCACCAAGAACCCTTGCAGCAAATCACCTTGAAGGGCACCTACAGCTCTGAAATCTTCTGCTTTCGCAGGGGTACCCCGCTCCAGAAGACTGTAAGCTCCTCAGGGGCAGGGGAGAACCTCACCTACAGGGTTCCTGGCATGACCAGCCCTTGAAGGTGGTGGTGGAGGGGTGGGAGATAGATCCCGCCCACCCAGTCACCTTCCAGGAGGAAGCCAATGATGCTTTAGGAGCAAGAGGCACTAGGAGAGGCTGGGGGGACTGCCACCTCTTGTTCGCATGCCTACCGTGCACCCCGTTCTTAAACTCCCTCCATCAGGAGATGCTGAGAGCCAAACACCAGGCCGGATCTGGAAGAGTAGGTCAGCCCATGCACCTCACACTCCAAACCGGAAGTTGGGGCTGAGCTGTAGAAAAATGCTCCCCACCCCACTAGGCATTGGGAGAACTCTGCTTTCTCATGACAGGACGAGATTTAGGCTTTTCTATGAAAATGTTAATGTGAATGGAAAGAATAGGCGAGAAAGTTCGGGCATGGAGCCTAGGCTTTCGTAAAGGGTAAGATTCCTCAGCTGTCATAAATAGCAGTGGGAGGGGGAACAGGTGGTGAATCCCTGCTTTCCTTACATAAATATTTTAAGTGCATCATAAACCCCCTCTGTTCTCCCAACCAGTGAGTCCTCGCAATGTTTTCGTGCTCGCAGCTTAGAATGCCAGGAATTTTTTTCCCCAGATCAAGCTGGTGCATCCCTCTGCTAGTGACTGCTGGTGTTTGGGGTAAATAGACTTTGGTTCTAGGAGGAGGGCTTGGGTCCTAATTCCCTCACTTTGATAACTGATGAAGAGGCTGGCCCGACCTCCTGGGCTTGATGGACTTATGGGCTGTCGGTGGAAACGTGTCCTGTTTCCTTTCCGATACCCGAGCCCTAGCACACAGGAGTTATGTTCGCCAGACAGGCGAGGTGGGAAGTCGCGGCAGCAGCTCTGGGCGAAACCAGGAGGAGGTGATGGGGCCAATTGAGAGAGGGCGTCGCTGGTTTCTGATGAGGGGGTGCGTGTCAGGGGAGCAGAACCTGGGGGAAGCCTTTTCCTGGAGAGGCAAATGAGATCCAAAGGGGGATCCCACGACCTCTTCAGAGGAGGGAAATGCTCTGAGAAGTAAAAAGAGGTGTAAAGCGAGGAGACATTATCTGAGGGTCTTTTGAAGTCATCAGATCGTGCCGAGAGAGAGGCAGGTGGTAAAGCTCATTATGTAAGCATGAGATGATTCTCCTCGCACCAAGGCAGAGGGGAGAGAAAATCTAGAACTTAAAACTGCAATGTCTCTTAGAGGTCTCCGGGTACTTTATTTTATCCATAGTAGCTTGTATCTACTACAAACTACTCTGTATAAAATTTTAAAAAGCAACAAGGATATATTGTACACCACAGGGAAATATAGCCTTTATTTTGTAATAACTTTAGAGTATCATCTATAAAATATTGAATCACTGTGCTGTACACCTAAAACTAATATAATATTGTCAATCAACTATACTTCAATAGAAAAATATTTCTTGCATTTTTGAAAAAAAAGTTCTCTCGGGCCAGTGCCTTCATTTTACAGGTGAAGAAACCAGGGCTTATTCCAGGAGTAACTGAGAGGACTTTTTCTAGGACAGGGCATGTTTAGTACAGACTTGAGTGGGAATACCAGCAACCTCAGATACTAACTGTGACCTTGGAGGATGAGAATGCCTACGTCTTGGGGCTCTTGAGAGAAGTGAATAAGGATGTACTTGAAAGCCCCCAAAACTTGGTGTGTGCCTAACAGACCCCACCTGACGGATGGTCACAGCTCCTTCGTTGTGACTGTGACCCTCTTGACTGAGAGACTGTACTATCTCGAGAGTCAGTGAACAAAGGGTAACCGAGCTGCTGCTGTCTGCCAGGCGCACTGCTGTTCTATTATAGGCATTTCATTAATTACTAGGATCATATTAGTCTAATGAATCTTTGTGAAACCATTAGCCATCGTGCTGATAAACAAATAATAACAGCCGTGGTGGTAGCAGTGGTGACAATGACTGCTCTAGATATTGCACGAGAAATGAGGCCAGGAAGAAGGAGAAGTGCTTTGGGGACCTAGCCCTCGAGTTGGCTCCAGTTTTTTGTTTTTGTTTTTGTTTTTTTTTGGTGGTACGCGGGCCTCTCACTGTTGTGGCCTCTCCCGTTGCGGAGCACAGGCTCCGGACACGCAGGCTCAGCGGCCATGGCTCACGGGCCCAGCCGCTCCGCGGCACGTGGGATCTTCCCGGACCGGGGCACGAACCCGTGTCCCCTGCATCGGCAGGCGGACTCTCAACCACTGCGCCACCAGGGAAGCCCTGGTTTTGGTTTTAAAAAAATATTTATTTATTTATTTGGCTGCGCCAGGTCTTCGTTGCGGCATGCAGGATCTTTAGTTGCGGCATGCAGGCTCTTAGTTGTGGCATGCGGGATCTAGTTCCCTGACCAGGGATCAAACCCAGGGCCCCTGCATTGGGAGTGGGGAGTCTTTTTTTTTAAATTAATTAATTAATTTAGTTAGTTTTGGCTGCGTTGGGTCTTCATTGCTGTGTGCAGGCTTTTCTCTAGTTGCGGTGAGCGGGGGCTACTCTTTGTGGTGGTGCACGGGCTTCTCATTGTGGTGGCTTCTCTCGTTGCGGAGCACGGGCTCTAGGCGCGCAGGCTTCAGTAGTTGTGGCACATGGGCTCAGTAGTTGTGGCTCACAGGCTCTAGAGCACAGGCTCAGTAGTTGTTGTGCACGGGCTTCGTTGCTCCGCGGCACGTGGGATCTTCCCGGACCAGAGCTCGAACCCGTGTCCCCTGCATTGGCAGGCGGATTCTTAACCACTGCGCCACCAGGGAAGCCCAGGAGTGGGGAGTCTTAACCACTGGACCACCAGAGAAGTTCCGACTCCAGTTTTTAGTTGCAAGTGATCTGAGGAGTGGAAACTCTCCGTGTCACTCATTCACTGGGCAAACATTTATTGAGCACCTACTATGTGCCAGTCGCTTTCCTAAGAACTGGTGACATAGGGGTAAGAAGTAGGAGCATAAATGGATCAGGGCCAGGGGACAGAATAGTCGGAGGGATTGCTGCCTAGTGAGGGACTCTCTCTTGGAGGAGGTGTAGATGCCTGGATGGGGAGGGAGATGGTCACGTGATCACCATGGCATGGGGGCAGGGGTGGATTCCAGGCCAAGGGAGGTGCTCTGAGGTGGAACCACAAGGAGGCCACGTGTCTGGAATGCGGCTTGATCCCTGGCTAAAGGTGAATGCTCTGTTCCTGCCTGGTTGCAGGAAAATGAGTGATTCACTGCTGAGAGGCTCTTCTCTGGAGAACTTAGGGACAGGCCCGGGGCAGGGCAAGGCCCACAGTGGAGATGCAGGCCAGAGGGACCACGCATCTTGGAACTTTCCAAGAGATGAGAAGAGGCCATGAGGACTGCCCGTGACTTAGCAGGGAGTCTGAGAAATGGCCTCGTGCGTCAGAACACAGAGCCGCGTGGTTCTGGCTCAGTCCGGGGTCTGTCACCGTCCAGTGTCCAAGGCAGTTTTGGTGGAGGAAAGGCAAAGCCAGTATCAGCTTCAGAGGACTGGGAAGCTTTCCCCAACTCCCCACTTTTCCACTAAACTATTTGGGATCATGAGATATGACTTCCCAGTTGCCTTTAAAGAGTTTTATTTTTCCCAATAGCATCATCTCTTAAAGTAGACCCATGAGGGCAGGGGCCCCGTCCAATCACAGAATTCCCCTGGGAACAAAGCACTAGCACAGAGGTGACACACAGTGGGGCTGGGTGACCCCGCTATTCCTTTTTTTTTTTTTAAATTTTATTTATTTATTTACTTTTGGCTACCTTGGGTCTTCATTGCTGTGCACGACCTCTCTCTAGCTGCGGAGAGCGGGGGCCACTCCTCGCCACGGTGCGCGGGCCCCTCACCATGGTGGCCTCTCCCGCCGCGGAGCCTGGGCCCCAGGCACGCAGGCCTCAGCAGCTGCGGCTTGCAGGCTCTAGAGCGCAGGCTCAGCAGCTGTGGGACACGGGCCCAGCCGCTCCGCGGCATGTGGGATCCTCCCGGACTAGGGCTCAAACCCGTGTCCTCCACATCGGCAGGCAGATCCCCAACCGCTGCGCCACCAGGGAAGCCCTGCTATTTCTTATCGAATTAAGTTCCACAAGCTTACTTCCCGCTCACCTCATAAAAGTCCCGTCTTCTTGTTTGTTCCCCATTTTATCTCATTCAAGCTTCAACAGTTACCCTGGAAGGTAACCTATAGGTTTGTGAAGGCAGAATATTTTCACCAGATCTGGTCCTTTGGGGCTTCGCAAACTTGTCTCTATTCGCAGCCTTCTCTCTACCACTGATGGATCCTTCCAGATCCGTGGCACAGTGACAAGAGCACAGGGCCGGGGGCACCATTTCTAACCTTTACTAGCCGTGCACCCTTGGAAGCCAACCTCTGGGAGCGCAGGTTTCATGCCTGCATTTTATAGGGTGCTGTCCTAGATGTTAGGAAGACCCAGTCAGTCTTATACCCATTCTGTAAACCCTAAAGTGTACACTGAGGCTGCAGTCACACCAGCGACGTTCTCCCACCACCCTCCTCCCGATCGTTGGAACTGCCCCTTCCTGAACTTCCCGGCTGTGGAATTTTAACTTTTTTTTTTTTTTTTCCGGTACGCGGGCCTCTCACTGTTGTGGCCTCTCCCGTTGCGGAGCACAGGCTCCGGACGCGCAGGCTCAGCGGCCATGGCTCACGGGCCCAGCCGCTCCGCGGCACGTGGGATCTTCCCGGACCGGGGCACGAACCCATGTCCCCTGCATCGGCAGGCGGACTCTCAACCACTGCGCCACCAGGGAAGCCCCTGGCTGTGGAATTTTAATTTTTTTAAATGGACAAGTGAACACTGGATTTGTCCAAAGGATAAATATTTTCCCCCTTGATTCTGACCTTACCTCTCCTCCTCTCCTCCCTTCCCTTTGGGAATCCCTGGAGCCCACTGGATCGACGGCTTCAGGGAATAATCTATAATGATCTTAAGTTTTTCCCAAGGACATAAATATTCAGAGCCCATTTCCCGGTCATTCAAATAATTTCAACTCGGTACACATGGCGTGAGCTTCCAGTCTGGGTTGTGTGTTATAACTGGAGGCTGTGAGGAGTTGAAGGTGAGTAAGGGGACATCACAGAGCGCGGGTCGAACGGGAGTGATGGGTGCACGCGTCCCCGGGAGACCTTGCACAGTAAAGCAGGTGAAACTCCACCAGAGCAAAGTGCTGGGGGACCCGGAGGCCTGAGGGGATGAGGGTCCCCTCCTCAAGGCGGCCACTCCTCTTGCTGGGCCATTGCCTGTGTCTCTTCTGTACTCATCTGCAGCCTGATAAAGGCTGACGGAACAGGGCAGGGGCCTTTCTTACCCTATGGGGAGAGGCTTCTATGGGGAAAGGGTACCCCATCCTGAGAGCAAGAGCCCCTGAGCCAGTGGATGGAAGACCAGGCGGGAGGGGCGGGGAGGTCGGATCAGGGCTTGGAGAAAGAAACGAACTTGGCCTGGCAGGGATCTGTCCTGTCCCAGGACCGCTTGGGGTTTTACTCCAGGGCCTGGACTGTGCCACTCTGCTTGCACCAGCCCTGGCAGGAGGCTCCAACGCGCCGTGAGTGAAAGGAGCCCGTACCCGTCATTAAGACTGTCCAGCCGGGCTCTCTGTCCTTTGTCAGGCCCGGGAGGCTCCGTATCATTACTCCAGAGCACTGGCCCCCCTCTGCCTCATTACGCAGTACATTAGCTGTGGGAACTAAACCCATTACAGAAAGGAGGGGGGAGTATTGGCACACGGGGAAAGAAGCCTTCTCAGATCCAGCTAACAACTTGCGCCTATTAACTAAAGAAGATCATTAGAAAACTCCCATCTCCTGCTCTCCTCTCCCCTGCGTCCCCCCAACTCCCCGTCACTTGCCACGTCAGACATGGAGGGGGAGGGGAAGAGAGAGAGAGAGAGAGAGAGAGAGAGAGAGAGAGAGAGAGAGAGAAAGCAAGGCTCACACTCAAAGATGGTGCTTTTTGGCTTGGTGGAGACACTGCCCAAGATAAATTAAGTCCCACTTCATGACTACTCTCTATCCCTCGCCATAACAAAACAGACCGGAGGTATGCGTTTCTATTTTCTTTCCTTGTGATGAGAACTTTTTTTTTTTTTTTTTTTTTTTGCCACACCACATGCGTGGTTCTAGTTCCCTGACCAGGGATCAAACCCATGCCCCCTGCAGTGGAAGCCCGGAGTCCTAACCACTGGACCACCAGGGAAGTCCCGAGAACTTTTAATATTTACTGCCTCTAGCAACTTTCAAATTCACAATACAGTATTATTACTCTAGTCACCATACTGTACATCACATCCCCTCTGTGTTTAGTTTCTCTGTGGAGAGATAAGCTTCAGTAAGTAACAGCCCCATGTGCTTGTCCACAACAAAAGCGGATTTTAATTTAAGGAGAATTCTTTGGTTTTGTGTTTTGTTTTATGTGTTTTATTGAAGTTTAGTTGATTTACAATATTGTGTTAGTTTCAGGTGTACAGCAAAATGGTTCAGTTATACATAGATGTATCTATCTAGTCGTTTTCAGGTTCTTTTCCCTTATAGGTTATTACAGAATATGAAGTATAGTTCCCTGTGCTCTACAGTAGGTCCTTGTTGGTGGAATGCTTTTATTTCTACTATTCGGTAATGTAAATACCAGGGCTGGAAAGTCATTTTGAGATTCATCAATTTAAACCTGTTTCTGCAGATAAGGACACCAGAGCACAGAGTAAGTGATGTGTCCCATCCCTTACGAGAGCTGCGCATGAGTTGTTTGCAAACCTGGGGTTCTTTCCTTTCCGACAAGCTTCCTCCTGTTTGCTCACCTTCTCTTTCAATTTTCCTCCCTCCTTCCCAGCTAGGGGTTTGAGAATATCCTCCAAGAAATCCAGTAAAGCACCTTGGATATCAGGCCACAAGGGATTCGGAGCACCAGCTGTGGCCTTGCCACTTACTCTTCCTCTCCCCCATGTTAAAAAACAAAACAAAAGACCAACAACAAACCCTCTACGTAATACGGTTCGTGCCGCTGGTCTCAGGGCAAAGGTCCACCTGAGCTTTCTCTGTGTTTCCCAACCGAAGCAGAAGCGAGCTCAGGGCCCCATTGCTACCTGGACACCTCCTCTGGCGCCCTTTCTAGTTCCCGCGGCAGCCCCTAGCCAGACATGGAGCTGATGAATGTGCCTTCGAGTGTACGTGCACTTTTCCCCCTCCGAATGTTCCAGCTCAGTCTGAAACTGCTCAATGAAAGAGGGGACTGTGGAGAGGACAAGCCATGCGTGGCTGTCCCCTGGCCTCCTTGGATCACTGGAGGAAAAGCGTATCAGGAGAATGTCAGAAACCCCAGCATCCTAGCAATGTGGGATACTGAGAAAAGATATTTTTCTCCTTAAACCAGAGCCCTTTTTAATTTGTGTGCATGTGCGTGTGTGTGTGCATGCATGTGTGTGTGTGTTCACTGTACTCTGCAAAATGGTCTGATTAGCATTTCCTTTTCAGTTGGTCCTTCTCTATCCCAGCTGCACCAATTGTGGTCAAGAAAACAGAATTGGTGCAGCAGCCATTCAGGAAAGCAGCTGAAAGGGAAAGAGTGGGGATGGGGAAAAGACAAGGGGTGAGTTTTCTTACAGCTTGAAGAAACTCTTCCAATAAAAAAGACAGAGAAGAGATGAAATGAGATATTTGGAGGGAGTAGACAAAACGATGCCAAAGACTCAGGAACCTGAATTAAATGATACGAGTGGGGAAAGGTGACTACAACTACCTATGGGGGAAAAAAAAACGTAGAAAAATGCAAAAGAAATTTTTTTTTTTTGGAACAATGGGACAGAAGAGGCTGGTGTTTTGAGAAATGAAAAAATAGAGATGGAAATTTGCTTATTTCCTTTCTCTGTTTTTTTTTTTAAATTAATGCTTCTTTTAACGTATCGTTTTCTGATAGAGGGAAATGAAATTGTCTGGCCTTCAACCCCAAGAGAGGCGGCTTCTTGCCTTTGAGTGACTCAGTGCAGCAGAGTTATAGCTGATCTAACCAGCCTTGCTTTGGGACGGGATCTGGATTCTTGTTTCCTAAGTTTCCCCCTTGATCTCGAGCCACTTCCTTCTGCTCAGTTGCCTTCTTCTTCCCTCTGACATTATTGGGATGTTGGGAGAAGTGATCTGAGATCAGCAGAGTGAAGGCTCTGGAGAAAGTGTAAACCATGTTCATAATGATGATTCTTGGGATCCTTTTTTTTTTTTTTTTTGCGGTACGCGGGCCTCTCACTGTTGTGGTCTCTCCCGTTGCGGAGCACAGGCTCCGGACGCGGAGGCTCAGCGGCCATGGCTCACGGGCCCAGCCGCTCCGCGGCATGTGGGATCTTCCCAGACCGGGGCACAAACCCGCATCCCCTGCATCCCCGGCAGGCGGACTCTCAACCACTGCGCCACCGGGGAAGCCCAGCTGTAAGTTTTAAAAGCTTTCCAGGTGATCCTGACACCACGCCAGGGCTGACAGGAGAACAACACAGTCCCAGAGGATTCATTAAGTGTGGACCCCTAGACAGGGAACTGAGATTCCTGGCTTTTGCCCCTAAGGAGCTGCCTGGCACTGGCAACGACACCTCTTGGCTGGATGAGAATCCGTGTCCGGGAGGTATTATTCATCCCCCCAGTTCATCTCTTAAATACTTTTCTCAAGCTGATGGGCTCTCAGTGACCCTCTGGGTCTTCCCACCACACCCCTCCTAGGTCACTGCATGGATTCTGCTAGTTCATTCCCAGGCTGATGGGGCTCTACCTGGCACCACGGAAAGAGGCCACATGGGAAGGCAGTGTGCGGGGACCTGGGTGACGATCCAGTGACCGGCTCTCTGAGCGACTTGGAACTCGGTAACTGTGTAGCTCGGGGCTCCTGATAACAGTCATGGCTCACACTTACTGAGCATTTACAATGTGCCAAGCACTGTCCTAAGAGCTTTAACTCTATTGTATGGTGTAATCCTCACACAATAGCGGGGTGATGTTCTTCCCATTTTATAGCTGTAGATGTGGACTCTAAGGTTTAAAGAGATTAAATAATTTACCCAAGATCACAGAACCCTTATGTGGGGCAAGCAGGGCCACGCCTCAGTCTCCCGGGCTCCAGCATCAAGGCTTTCCTCTGCCGGACCACGGGACCTCTAGGAAACAAGTCGCAGTCATTTCTCTGTGCCATTGAGCGGATCACACAAGAGGGTGCAGCTCTCTTCCCATATAAGGCAGCGCATTTGTTACCTCAGGTCTAAAGGGGTCTCTAGAAGCCATTTACCCCTTCACCTGCCCCAAGGAACCTTCCCCAACCTGCTGCAGCTAACCTCCCCCGTCTCGGCACCCCGCGACCACCGGGGTTTGTTCGAACTGAGGGTGTGCTATAAGTGTGAAGCACGCACCAGATTTTAAAGACTTAGTATTAAGAAAAGGTCTAATAGCACATTCATAATTTGTATGTTGATGACATGTTGAAATGATTATATTTTAGAAATTTGGGTTAAATAAAATATTATTAAAATCAATTTCACCTCTTATTCCTTATCACGTTTCATGTGGCAACTAGACTATTTAAAGTTACGTACGTGGCTGCCATCTGTAGCTCACATGATATTTCCAGGGTCTGGAATGAAACCACCAGCGTTTGAGACTCCGCTCTGCCACATCCTCCCAGTGTGACCTTGGGCAAGTTCCTGAGTCCCTGTGGGCTTCCATTTCCCCATCTGGGAAATGGGGATAAGAATAAGCCCGACCTCCTAAGGTTATTGTGAGCATTTAATGACTTAAGTTTCCTCTGCTGGAAGGCGTTCCACTTCCCCTCCACCTCTTCGGGATCTGCGTCTTCCAAAACAGCATGGTTTCTTGGAACTCCTGGGACTTTAGATGGTCCTTGACTTTCTTGCCTTATTAGCTGACGATTTCAGCGCTCATGCCTGAAGTAGCATTTGAAGTGGTCCGTGAGTTCCTTGAAATCAGGTCCTATGCTTTTATCTTTGTATTTCCCTTCCTGTCAAGTCTCCCGTGGACCTAACCTAGGGCCTGGTCAAAGCGGTGTTGCATAAATGCTTATTAACGGACCAGTTGATTAATATGCGTGCCCTGCCCCCACGCCAGGAAGTTGGCAGTGCTTAAAAGGAAGTGATCGCCTTTCCTCTGGTCCTTCTCAAGCCATCTCTCTTGGTTGTTTTCTCCAGCACGGAACAACTCCATCTCTTTCATTCCAATTGCGCTGCTGCTTCTTAGGCTTTCAGAGTGGACGGTGGCTTTTATTTTTCAGCATGTGACTATTAAGGCTTGAAGGAAGTGGCTGTGGGTTCATTAAATTCGAATTGCGCTGATGGGTAGGCAAGATAGTTGGTTTAGTTAAGGAAGCCCTCCCTTGGCTACTTCTATGGTTCTGGTGGTGGTAGAGAGGGATGCTGAGAGCGATGATTACTGATGTGGTGTTGAAGGGAGTTCAGAAGCACCAATGCTCACCACCCTCCGCAGCTCCATCTTCACGTCTGCCGAGCATCGCAAGTCTGTCACTACCCTTCCTGGGAACTTACCCAGGAGGGGAAACTTTCACTAGCTTTGGATCTCGCTCAAAGTTCAGGGAACATGTCTTCCGGGGAAATAAAATTCCCCCAAACAGCATACCTTTGAGGGAAAGGATTCTGGCTTTGATTTCTCTCTAACAATCTGGACTGATATGGAAATTGCACCACTAATGGCCTTTTCTTTTGAATTAAACATGGCATCCTTTGGAAACACCCTTAAAATGCTCCTTGACATTTAGGAGATGGCAACATGGTGAGTTCTGAGCCCTTAGTATGGAATCATACGGAGATATTGAAGCTCCGCGGTGCTAGAAGGAGAGGGGGATGTAAAAGATGCTGGAGAGGACCGTGAGGGGCACCATGGGAAGATTCTGCCAAGTTTTCCCAAGGCCAGTCCGAGAGTAGAATCTAGGTGAGCTATGAAGTGTCTGAGTGACAGGTGTAGGAGATGCTGCGTTGTACTGCTCAGATCTCCCTTCTGGACCAAAGGATTTACTCCCCTTCCCGGCAGGGATGCGGTGGCTCACAGCACTCAGCTCTCAGCTGTCTCCGGAATTGCCCTTGCTGAACAGAGATGCCTCCTCCATGGACAGATCCCCTTCCCAAGGCGGCCTGGGCAGTAAGGGTACAAAGACATGGCCCCATGACTCAGCCTGAGACACCTCTGGGGGCACGTCCCCTGTAACTGATGGACCAGCTGAGGCCTTTGGGACTGCATTGCAGCCCAGCCCACCCTCTGCTCCTACCTGCTTTCTTCTCTTCCCCCGAAGGTGGTGATCCAAAGAGCATTTCCCAATAAATGTCCTTCACACTAATCTTCATTTCAGAATCTGCTTCCTGGGAAGTCTGACCTACAACAGGTGGCCCCCTTCTCAGCAGCCAGGTGACTGCGTGTCGGCCTCTAACACCCTTACTACCCATCCACTGCAGAAGCTTTCAGAATCTGCCCCTTCTCTTGCTCTTGGCTGCCTGTGTGAGTAGCTCTGACATCACGTCTGCAGCTCCACACACTAACTTTGAGTTCAGTCTGCGTCGTAACAGATAAGCGTGCACTGCTGGCATCTCCCGAGGTCTCTCACTCCGTGTCAGCTGGGACCCCCCCCGAGGGAGAGAACTGCGTCTCCTATGCTCATCGTACCTCCGCACCAAACTCAGTTGCAGACTCATTCATCTTTGGGGGAGTAATTAGTGCCGCCTGTCAAGCCTGGCTTCCAGAAGCCTCTGGGACTTAATGGTGCCCTGAGCCCATCCCCAAAGCGAAATGTCAGAGACTCTGGCTGTCAGTTTCTGAGGACGTTTCGTCCACTTCTCACTGGAACGGGTGTCGTCCTAGGCATCCCTGAAAGGTAATTGTACTTCAGCTGGCTTTTTAATCAAGAACACTCAAGGTGTCAGCTCGACTCACTGCCAAGCAGGGGTCCTGAACCAAGCCTGGCACCTTAGCATCTGTCGTGAATCCCAAACAGGGCAGCCTAGGAGGGCTGAGTCCACTGACAACAGCACTCAGGCAGCCAAACTGTAAGATGGAATTATAATAAAAGGCCAAACACAATGTACTTTGGTTTGCTCAGTGATGCATGCTGAAAATGCACATCTAAATCCCACGTAGCCTGGCCAATGTGGAATGATCCTTCCCGGAGCCAGCTACAGCATCTTCTGCTTAAACCTACAAGCCCAGAGCAGTTATGCTTATTCTTTAGACGGAAAGAGTTTCTCCAGACTCCCTGGCCACCCCTCCTGGTGCCTTTGCACCCAGACAGACAGGTAGGAAGTTCCTTCAGTTCTCCGATCAAAATTCTCTTGGTTTCCACAACACCTGTCCTCCAGGAAGGGCAGGGAAGAGCGTGTCCTTCATTCCTCACAGACTTGCCCTCACTTGCCTGTCAGTCCTTCCAGGGAAATGGCTTCTCTGGTGGGTGCCTGTGTGTCCACAGCACCATTCCCCAGGGCCAAGTGCCAAGTGACGAAAGTGTCAGGGCTTTTGAAATTGTCAGAGAAACTGATTTCCTTGTCAAGTCTCGTCCTGTACAGTTGGAGGGCCAAATTCTACTTTCGTGTCAGCTGCCCCGCAGATCAAAGGCTGCTGACAAGGAGCTGAAGCGTCGGTGCCTGGCCTGCTTCAACCTTTCCTCGACCCAGCATGGGGAATGCTCCTGGCTTTCGGCTTCCTTGAACTCTCTTATCAATCCTCCTTTGTGGGCCAACAGATGAAGGGCCTGGGAAATCTTTTTGAGGGACATAACTCAGAGAGAGCATTCTTAAATTGCAACACGAGGCCCTTTTCTGGTGCAATGAACTCCATCAGATGGAAGTCCCAAATAGCCATCTTTTTTTAATTTATAAGTCTCTCTGGAGGATTTTCTTTTCTTTTTTTAAAATTTTATTTATTTTTGGCTGCGTTGGGTCTTCATTGCTGGGCGCCGGCTTTCTCTAGAGGCGGTGGGCAGGGGCTACTCTTTGTTGCCGTGAGTGGGCTTCTCATTGCGGTGGCTTCTCTTGTTGCAGAGCACGGGCTCTAGGCACGCGGGCTTCAGTAGTTGTGGCTCGCAGGCTCTAGAGCGCAGTCTCAGTAGTTGTGGCGCACGGGCTTAGTTGCTCCGTGGCACGTGGGATCTTCCCGGACCAGGGCTCGAACCCGTGTCGCCTGCATTGGCAGGCGGATTCTTAACCACTGTGCCACCAGGGAAGTCCCTGGAGGATTCTCTTGGTAGATGCTTTAATAGTTACTAAATTCCCCAAAGGTTGGTTATTAAAAAACTGAAAGTCTCCAATATAGCTACCCTGCCATTCATTATTATTGTTGTCTTTGTTATTAGTTTAACAAAGTATTAATAAAATTTATGGTTGGAGTCAAGTGCAGAAAAAATTTGCAGAAGGAGGGAGGCCAGAGGAAAGAGGAGACAAGATGGGGATGGGCAGAGTCAGCCATGCCTTGGGAAATGCAGGCGTATTAGGAGTCCAGAACTGGGGGCTGGGCTTCTGCGGCAGCATCAGAGGAGGTGAGATGCCAGTCCTGGTGGAGAACCTCCACCCATGGATCCCACAGAGGAAGAGTGCGTTTTTCCTCTGCTCATTGTTGGGTGGGACACAAAAGAGGTGACTTCTGAAGCCCCTTCACGTTTATCCTAAGACCATGAAGTAAGTGAGTGATGGACAGGTTCACGTTACCACTAACTGCAGATATATCTGAAGATATATCAAAGTCAAGGTTAAGACAGGGGATGGGATGCAGATGAGCAGTTGTAGAAAGCATCCAAGTGCCCCAGGAAGGAGGCATGACAGTCAACTGAGAGTGTGGAGCGTGGTACCCGGAGCGTGTACTTCTGGACTCAACAGGACCACTGCTGGCTTCTTAACTCGAGCTTTCTCTTCAATCTTTTGGCCCATGCTAAGCAACATCCCTTGATTGCCCTTTCCTTTATACCTACTTCTCCTCCCAAATACCCCCAATTTGTCTGACTAGTCACTGGCCATCTGCAGGACTCAACTAAACCAAACAGGGGAGAGTCTCAGCCTTTTCTGTGAAACTACATTCAGGTGCTACTGGAGACACCAAAGTCTCAAAAATGAAAAGAGAAAATATCTCCAGCTGAGACTGAGCACAGCATTGACACACTTAGCCCACAAAGCTTCCTTTTTTAACCCAGCTTGGCTATTGGGAGCTGTCAGATCCCAAGACCAGGGAGCCTTACTCCTCTGGGTGGCCATTCCTTCCTGCCCATTCTCAACTCATTCTCTTCCACAGCACTTACAAGAGTGTACTTTCCCAGTCTGTTTAGGTCTTGAGTCTTAGCAAGAGGTTGGATGGTAAATTTGTGTAGAGAGGAGTCCCACATTGTCTTAATCTGTTCGGTTTCTGAATTTCAGGTAGCAAGCTGTGAGAATCCAGACAGCACGGTGTGATCCAAAAATTTATCTGAGTCTCTTAAGTTCTCGAGTTTAGGCAGCAAAGTTTACTTGTACCTTTATTTATTTCCATAAAAGTGTCTCTCCCTTGACAGTGGGTTTCTTGAGGGCAGACCACCAGATTTCTCTTTGTTTCTGCCTGGCCCATCATGTACTAAGTACTTGATAAATAAATCAAATTATACAAACAAAAGTAGAAAACACCGGTTAGACATTGGGATGGGTAAACTGGATCAGATAGGATTGGACACTAGAGTATGAAAAGCACATTGAAAAGATTCAGAATATGAAATGAAGTTCTCAATCCCGGTCGTCTATTAGAATCACCCAGAGAGCTTTTAAAACACACTCTTGGTTGGGCTCCATCCTGGACCAATGAAATCAGAATGGAGCTTTTGGAAATGGGAATCCAAGGTTGAGAACTACTGATTTAGCCTAATTTGCTAAGCCCCATGGTGTGCGTCTCCTACTGGCACTAAGTTTAGCCTCTACCAGTTGACACGTGTTAGGAAAATCTTTCCATTTACAGACATTTGTTTATTTGCATGGAGCCAGACAGGCAACACCCAAGTTTGGTGAAGCATTTGGGCCGTTGAGAATGTCAATATCACTTGATGACTGTGTCCATTTCATGAGAATTTACTGAGCCCAACAGAATGCTAGATGCAGGGAGGGTTATGAAAGGACCTAAGACAGGGTGCCTTGTTTCCAGGAGAGAAACTAGGCTAAGGTGGTACCTGTGAGCCTTTACAATGCAATGCATCAGCAGTCACATGCCAAAGTGAATGATGGAGATCAAGATGGTGGTGGGAGTTCAGAGGACATGGCGAGTTACAGAGGGAGGTCAGTCTTGAGCTGGACCTCAAAGGAGGAGTAGGATTTGAAGAGGTGGAAGTGAGGGAAAAGAATACTTCCAGTTGCAAGCACTGGTAGTGTAGGGCTTGCCAATGATGAATTTCTCTGATCCACTCTGGCCCTTGAAATGCATCTAGTTCTCAAGGGTCCCAGTTGAAAGTCCAACAAGGATGCAACATCTTTCAGACTCCCTTCCTTTGGTCCTCTCATCAGCTCCCTGATGCTCTCACTTCCTGGTCCTTCACATCTGGGCCGGAAACTCCCCCAGTTCCCTTGAGTCAATGATAGATCTAGACTCCTTGGTCTTATGGTCCAAAGCTTGGCTCTTCACTTTTTTGTCTTCAGCATCTCTGAGATTGTTAACTGAGAGACATTCTCTCCTATGAGTGGCTCCTGGACCTCTCTCCAGCTGGTCTAGTCCATCCTTCTCTCCTCCCCACCAGCTGTACCCCAGAATTCTAAGGCATTGTCTCCGCCAGAGCAATGAGGAAGGTAGCAGTCGATGTCCGAACCTACAAGAGAGCCTCTCAACCATTTTCACGTCATGGAACACATAGGAAAAATAATGATATCCACATAGTAAATGGAGCTCCCTGCTCTCTGCTATCTTGCAGAAGTGACTGGCCCTGAGGGCTGAGGGGATGGTTATCTCTCCCTGGAACTGGGTTGCTGGACGTCAGAAGGAAAGCCGTGTTCCAAGCAACTCTGCTGCTAGCTGATACCCTAACCTCTGCCAACCTCCAGACCAGTACAGCCATTCTCAGTTAGGTTTCCCCCATCTTTGGAAAAAAAAAAAGAGGAAAACTTTAAAAGAGATACAGACATTAAGGCCAAAAATGAGATATTTTGGCTTCAAGACTAGACTTTGATCGCTTGGTAGGACTCAGAAAACTGGTTCAGACTTGAGCAAGAAAGTGCCTCTTGTCAAAGTTCCTGGAAAAGATGAAAATCTTAAGGGTGCAGAGCAGTTGTGCTTCTCCCAATTGGGGCAGAACCGTCCTCTTGCTAAGGTGACATGTTGTCCAGTCATTTTCAGCTGGACCCTCTCAGCAGCCATGGAAGAACTGTGATCAGGAAAAAGATTCCCATGGCTTAGTGGGACCAAGATGGGATGGAGGCAAGGTCCCAGTGCTGCGGCTCAGAGGTTCCATCTGCAGGGCAAATCGGTGCTCAGGGGTACGTACAAAAGTCCACTGGGGTCCAGACAGGACGTGGATGACATGACATAGTAGAATGTCCCAAGGATGGCCAGAATGTCCCAGCAGGTGAGGGAGAAAGGCAACAAGCAACTCTAGAAACTTAATGCCCAGGCAGGAAGGTGGATAGCCAACACAGCCAGACTCCTGAACCTCCAAGGCTAAGAATTAGCAAGGACACCAAAACTACTTCCTCTCCCCTATGCTGCTCTCATGCTGGGGATGGCCCAACAGGAGGGAGTCCAAAGCCAAACTGGAGAATCCCATCGCCAGTGGGGTAGTCTGGATGGACCAGCCAGAGAGAGAGAGAGAGAGAGAGACAAGCCTGGAGCTGGAGAAGAGAGGAAAAGCTAAACTAGGGTACCACATGGGATTAGAAACAAAGCAAAGGAGCGGCCAAGAGTGATCGCTTCCAAGTAGGAATCGTGTCTTATGTATCTCTGTGTTCCTATATCTAGCACAGAGCTGCCATGAGGTTGAATTAATTTTTTTTTGTGTGGGGCGGCATCTTAGTTCCCCGACCAGGGATCAAACCCGTGCCCCCTGCAATAGAAGCGCGGAGTCTTAACCACTGGACCACCAGGGAAGTCCCGAATTAATTTTTTTTTAATCAAGGGATCACTATAGAGCTGAGCCCAAAGTCATAAGGATGAAGTGTCTCGGCCACAGAATCAAGGGCTGCAGGGGCTGAGAAAGCAAGTCAGGCTGGCTTGCTGTGTGTTAGATGCCAGTGCAGGTTATCTGGTCCTGTGGCAAGGGGAGCTTCATACTCCAGAGAGAACCAAAACACAGGGCCAATACTAACAACATCACTGCCTTACAAGATCCCGAGATTCCGGAGTGCTTTCCGGTTCACAGGGGACACTCAGTAACTTATCCAGTGCATCTGATCTGCACAGACACCTGCTGAAGATATCCAAGAGTGGGTGAGACACGCTCCCCTTCTTCTGACCGGGCTTTTCTTTCCTGACTGCCAATAAGATGGAGTGGACGCCAGCGGACTGTTTACCTACAACACGTGTGCAGTGGGAAACCGGGAGGCCCATAGGAGGGACCTTGTCTCCATCCGAAAGCCAGCTGTGCCGGGAGCCCTGGTGGACGAGAGACTGGGGAACCAGAATGAATATTGAACTTTCATTTTGAAGCGCTGTGCTGGTGCGGCTGTTGCCCTTGCGATGGGCCAGCCGCGAGGGCTAAATATTTACACTTTCTAATGGTTCCCACCAAACTGCTGGATGCCCTCACTCTACTGTAAGTTATCTATTTGTTCGTTCATTCTTTCATTCATTGACTTACTTTCTTATTTTTAAAATGTGTTTGTTATTTTGGGAAAGAGGTTGGGAGGGGGAGGTGTCACACAGACACCGATTCTCTTCCATCTCAGAGAAAGGAAATAAAACCACAGATGGAAAGTCAAGGTAGAGAAAGTGCTGACTGGCTTCTAGATCATTTACTCACAGCTGTATTTAAAAAAAAAAAACACAAAACTTTAATTTGGAATTATTTTACCAAAATGTTACAAAGACAGTAAAGAGAGTTCCTGTATATCTCTCAGCCAGCTTCTCCCGCTGTTAGCATCTCACTTAAGTGTGGTGCGTGTGCCAAAACTAAGACAGTGACATGGGTGCCACGCTATTAACTAGATGCCACAGTTTACTCAGGGTCACCAGTTCCCGCATTTCTGCCCTTTTTCTGTTCCAGGATCCAATCCAGGATCCCACATTTCATGTAATCGTCATAGCTCCTTAAGTATCCTTTGATAGATGTCAGTTTCTCAGTCTTTTTCTTGTTTTTTTATGACCTTGACAGCTTTAAAGGGTGATGGTCTGGTATTCTGTAGAATGTCTCTCAATTAGGGTTTATCTTATGTTGTCCCATGATTAGACCGAGGTTATGAGTTTGGGGGAAGAATACCATGAAAGCGAAGTACCCTTCTCACCGCATCATAATGGGGAATACACACCGTCAACATGACCTATTACTGGTGATATTAACTTGATCACTAGTTTAAAGGGCTATGTTTCTATGGAGTTCCTATTTTTCTATAGAGTTGTTCTTTTTTCTCTTTCTTTATTCTATTCTTTGGAAGCAAGTCGCTAAGTCTAGCCCACACTCAAGGGGAGAAGAATTAAGCTTCACTTCTGGGAGAGGGGATTGTCTAGACATACTATTTGAAATTCCCCTGTAGGGGAAATTTGTTCCTTCTCTCTCCTTTGTTTGTTTAATGATTTACTTACATTAGTGTATCAGTTTCTCAGCACCACCATAACAAATTACTGCAAACGGGGTGGCTTAAAAGAATAAAAATGCGTTCTTCCACAGTTCAGGAGGGTGGAGGTCTGAAATCAAGGTGTTGGCAGGGTTGGTTCCTATGAGAGGGTCCAAGGGAGGACCAGCCCGTCTCACGCCGCTCTCCCGGCTTCTGGTGGTTGCCGGCAATGCTTGCTGCTCCTTGGCCTTAAAGGCATCCCTCTGGTCTCTACCTCCATCTCTGTATCACCTTCTCCTCTTCCTATAAGGACACTCTAAATTCAGGATGATTTCAGCTCGAGTTCCTTAACTAATTATATCTGCACAGACACTGTTTCCAAACCAAGTCACATTGCGATATTCCAGTGGACATGAATTTTGAGGGGACACGATTCGATCCAATACAATCAATATGGACTCAGGAAGATTTATTGTGTTCTTTAGATTCAAATCTGTTTGTTTGTTTCCTCAAATGGTTCCAGCTTTGGCCCTGGGGAGCTCTTCCAGTTTAGCGTTTGTACCTTTTTCGCACGTCCCCATCTTTCCTTCTCTTTTCTTCTCTTTTCCTTCCTTTTCTCTGTCTCTGTCTCTCTGTGTGTGTGTGTCTTCTTTACTTCCTGACACCAAAAGATGTTCCAGGCTCATCTTATATTTTCCCTGTCCTAGCCCTAGAATCAGCCATTTCTCCAGACAGCTCCGATTCCTTTTACTGGAGAATATTATTTAGAAATAAGGATCCAAGCGTTGGGTATGTTTGTTGCCAGGAGGGTGTGGCTGCTTCTGGGTCCTCTCTACAGACAGAGTTAGAAAATATATGTATATGTGCTAAGTTGTGTACACACACATATCTATATTCATTTCTGTATCTCTAGATCTATATACGTATTAAATAAGTTCTTACCGCTCTCTCCAACTGCATGCTGGACTCTAGCCTTCCCTCCAGTGAAAATGTAACTTCTTTTTCTGGTGGTGAGAAATTTGGCTCTTTTATCCACAGTTTATTTACTTATTTGTTCAGCCCTGGTTTACACATAAAGTAGTTTCAGAATTGCTAAACTGTACCTCTGTGAGAAACACATTTTCCAATGAGAAGACAGTGTTTTGTACAGTGCTTTCTGTCTGTAGCCTTACCGTTTCCAGTTAAAACACCATTTCCCACAGTTACTTAAGTCAGCTCCTTCCCCCTTTCCCGTCCCCCCCCCGACTCCCCTTCAGTGTGGTTAAGTCATACATTTGCGATACAGTTATTAGATCCATTTGTCAAAGTCTCCATGACATTCTAGGATCCCCCAACCTCCTGGTTGGTTTTTAAAAATAGCCTTTATTGTTGAGAGCAGTCTTAGGTTCACAGAAAAAATTGAGCAGAAGATACAGAGATTTCCCATACAGCCCCACCCCACACATGCACAGCCTCGACGTTATCAACGTCCCTCACTAGTGTGGTACATTTTTTATGATTGATGAACCTACACTGACAAGTCATAATCACCCCAAGTCCATAGTTTAGCTTAGGGCCCACTTTGGGGTTTGGACTCACGTACAATGACATGTATCCATCATTATAGTATCATACAGAGTATTTTCACTGCCCTAAAAACCCTCTGTGCTTAGCCTTTTCATCCCTTCTCCCCCTCCTCCAGCCCCTAGTGGCCACTGATCTTTTTCCTGTCCCCAATTTCGCTTTTTCCATTATGTCATATAGTTGGAATCACAGTATGTAGCCTTTTCGTAGCTTGATAGCTCATTTCTTCTTAGTGCTGAATAATAGTCCATTGTCTGGATGGACCACAGTTGTCCATTCACCTACTGAAGGACATCTTGGTTGCTTCCAAGTTTTGGCAATTAGGAGTAAAGCTGCTATGAACATCTGTGCAGAGTTTTGTGTGGACATAAGTTTGCATGTCCTTTGGATAAATGCTAAATAGTGTGATGGCTGGATCCTATGGTAGTGTACGTTTAGTTTTGTGAGGAAAGTACCAAGCTGCCTTCCAAAGTGGCTGTACCATTTTGTGTTCCCATCGTAGTGAATAAGAGAGTTCCTGTTGCTCCACACCCTCGTCAGCATTTGATGTTGTCTGTGTTCTGGCCATTCTAACTGCTGTGCAGTGGTATCTCCTTGTTGTTCAAGTTTGGATTACCCTTGATGACATATGATGTGGAGCATCTTTCCATGTGCTTATTTGCCATCTGAATGCCCTCTTTGGTGAGGTCTTCAGCCCATTTTTTAATCAGGATGTTTGATTTCCTATTATTGAGTTTTAAGTGTTCTTTGTATATTTTAGGTAATAGTCCTTTATCAGATTACCTTTTGCAAATATTTTCTCCCTCTGTGGGTGGTTGTCTTTTCATTCTCTTGCCAGTGTGTCTCACAGAACAGAATTTTTTCATTTTAATGAACTCCAGCTTATCAATTATTTCTTTTGTGGAACATGCCTGGGGTGCTGTATCTAAGCAGTAATTACCAAACCCAAGGTCATCTAGATTCTTTTCTATACTATCTTCTAGGAGTTTTATAGTTTTGCATATTACACTTAGTTCTGTGATCCATTTTGAGTTAATTTTTGTGAAGGTGTAAGATCTGCACCTGGATTCTTTTTTTTGCATGTGGATGTCCAATTTTTCCAGCACCATTTGTTGAAATGTTGAAAAACCTGTCCTTTCTCCTTTGTATTGCCTTTGCTCCTTTGTCAAAGATTGTTGACTATATTTATGTGGGTCTGTTTCTGGGCTGTCTATTCTGTTCCATTGATCTATTCTGTCTTGATTACTCTAGCCTGATAGACTTGAAGTCTGGTAGCATATATTCTCAACTTTGTTCTTCTACTTCAAAATCGTGGTGGCTATTCTGGATCTTATGCCTCTCAGTATAAACTTTAGAATCAGTTTGTTGATATCCACAAACTAATTTGGGGATTTTGATTGAAATTGCTTTGAATCTATAGATCAAATTGGGAATATTTAACACCTTGCAATATTGAATCTTCCTATCCATGAAGATGGAATATCTCCCCATTTATTTAGGTCTTTGATATCTTTCATCCGAGTTTTGTAGTTTTCCTTGTACAGATCTTGTACACATTTTGCTAGATTATACCTAAGTATTTCATTTTTAGGAGGATGTTTATATTGTTTTAAATTTCAAATTCCACTTGTTCATTGCTGCTATATAGGAAAGTGATTGACTTTTGTGTATTAATCTGTAACCTGCAACTTTGCTATAATAGCTTATTAGTTCCAGGATTTTTTGTAGATTCCTTTCTACCTTTTTTACATAGATGATCATGTTATCTACAAACAAAGATTGCTTTATTACTTCCTTCCCAATCTGTATACCTTTTATTGTTTTATTGCATTAGCTAGGACTTCTGGTATGATGTTGAAAAGCAGTGGTGAGAGGGGACATCCTTGCCTTGTTCCTGTTCCTTTCGGGAAGGCTTCAAGTTTCTCACCATTAAGTATGCTGTTAGCTGTAGGTTTTTTGTAGATATTCTGTACTGGGTTAGGGAAGTTTCCCTGTTTTCCTAGTTTACCGAGACTTTTTATCATGAATTTGAGTGTTGGATTCTATCAAATGTTTTTTCACATCTACTAATGTGATCATGTGAATTTCCTCCTGTAGCCTATTGATATAATGGATTACATTACTGATTATCAAATGTTGAACCAGCCTTACATACCTGCCATAAACTCCACTTGGTCATAGTTTTATAAATCTTTGTATACCTTGTAGATTTGATTTGATGATATTTTGTGAGGACTTTTGCATCTATGTTTATGAGAGATATTGTTCTGTAGTTTCCTTTTCTTGTAATATCTTTGTTTGCATTGGGCATTAGGGTAATGTTGACCTCACAGAATGAGTTAGGAAGTATTCCCTCTGCTTCTATCTTCTGAAAGAGATTATAGAGAATTGACATAACTTCTTCTATATTTTATTTTATTTATGTATCTAAGAAGAGTTGCTGATTTTTCAGTTTTTTCTTGTTAGGACAGAGTGGTGGCTTCCAAGCTTCTTTCATGCTGGATCAGAAACTGGAAATCCTAATTTAAAAAAAGAAAAATTGTGTATGGTAAAGTTTACTCTTTGTGGCGTACAGATCTGGGGGTTTTGACAAATGCTTGCAGTCAGATAACCACCACCCCGATACTATACGACACAGTTCCATCACACACACACAGTTCCCTACTTTCCGTACTTTAGTCAATGAGATGCATTGTTTCTTCAAGATCCTACTCTGAATAGGTAACCCTCACGAAGAGCACTTTCCCACCCACTACTGAGGACCCTGACTGCTATGAGGTGCACAACCATTTCATTGCTGACAGTACAAGGTGTGGAGTGGCTCTTCAAGGGGATGTAGAAAAGAAATGAACTTGTAGGAGGTTGAACAAAATTTTAAGTCAAATAAAGCTTTCTGAAACTAATGGTTTAGCTATTAATGATTTATTAATGTAATGTAAGAATAAACAGATATTAATTATTGCTGTCTTATGTACTCATCTGGTGCCGGACAATTTGAGAAAGACAGGAAACTTACTAGGATGAGCGATGGGGGCTAGTAGGAGGCCCTTCTGGTTAAGAGATTTGGATTGAGTGCATCAACATTTATGTCCATTCCCTTCCCAAACCCCATCGACACAGTGGAATGGAATAAAAAGATACACCCTACAAGGACAAAAAGAGGGATCCACACAGGCGAAAGACTTCAACTAAACGGGACTGTCCCCCAATCCATCCACATGGCTCCCCTCCCTCCTTCAGGTCTTTGATCAAAGGTCATCTTGTCAATGCCACCCACACTCTGTCTACCCTATTTAAGATTACAACCCAACACCCTCCTCCCCACACTTCTGATTATCTTTTCCTGCTCTAATATCATACATAACATACTTACTTATTATACCCACTGCCTGTTTTGTTCACTGTTATATCCCAAGCACCTAAAACAGTATTTATCACATCGCAGGCCCTCAATACATTATTTGTCAAATGGATAAATGATGATGGTGGTCAATGGGTGAATGGATACTGACTTCGCTGAGCTGAGCAATCCATGGATACCTATGGTGGAGCCATGAACAGGAAACCTGTCCAGCAAACCCAGAAGCGGAGGCACCAAGTACCTCTGAAGGTGGGACCAGAGACCAGGGCTTCTTCACAGATTAGATGAGAATTCTCCCCACATCCAGGCAGCCAGGCAACTGCTCCTTTCCCACCCTTTTCTCCCACATGAGCAGAGGATCAGAGAGGAAGGTCCCTCTAGAGGGAAATTAACTGACCTGAGATGAAGACTGACAGACATTGACATCTGAAGATCAATAAGCGATGTCTAAAAGTGAAAACATCAAGAACTAGCAGGATAATTATTCTAAGTTTTATATACTGTCTGACTTTTCAAACATGTATTAGCTTGACTTAAATAAAATCAGACTGAAAGAAGAAACATCCTGGGACCCCTATTTTGTTTGACATCATCAAACAATTAAGTTGACTTCCCAAATAATTAAAGTTTTACTCTGAAAGCCATACTTTTTTTTTTTAACTTTTATTATGGAACTATTTAAATGTACATGAAAGTAAAGAGAACAGTATAGAGAATCCTGATGTACCCATCATCTAGGTTTTTTTTAAAGTTTCCAATATGGTTTCATTTATTTTTATCTATTTTACTTATTTTACTAGAGAATTTTAAAACAAATTCCAGACATCTTACAATTTCTCGCCAGAATACTTCATATTATATCTTAACAAATAAGAACAATTAGATGACTCGTCTTATAAAATTTCTCTGACTTTGTATTTGTCTGATTCTTTTCTTGTGCTGTTATTTACAGTTTTCCTCTTTTTATTTGCTGTAAATGTGTCGAGTTGGGATCCCACGTAGATTCGGGTTCATATTTCATAGCATCAGGGGGCAAATCCCATTCTTAGTGACGTGAAGTTTGATCCGTGGGTTTAGGGATTGGCGACCTGACTCATCCATTACGATGTTTCCTACCAGAAACTTAATGGTTTCACCATCCAGTGATATCACATTGGTTTATCAGACATTGCAAAATGTCATTTCTTCTAGATGTGTTCATTGGTATTCTTATATAAAATAAAACTTTCAACTCTTTGGATATCCTGGGAAAATCAGTATAAATTCATAATACTTTATTTATTTAATATTTTATTTATTTAATCTCTTTATTTTCAGAATAATAATAGGTGCCCTAACAACTTCCAAGGACATCCAATAAAAGATGTTTGTTGCTTTGTTTTGAGTAATCATTATGGACAGTTTTCTATTAATAAAATCAACTTTATCAAAGCATAATTTATATAAAGTATACTGCACTCATTTTGACACATGTATAACCTACTACCTAATCACTACAATCAAGATACAGAATATTCTATGACCCC
Organism: Lagenorhynchus albirostris; assembly: GCF_949774975.1. Classification (NCBI taxonomy): domain Eukaryota; kingdom Metazoa; phylum Chordata; class Mammalia; order Artiodactyla; family Delphinidae; genus Lagenorhynchus; species Lagenorhynchus albirostris. Next base: position 99,997,902 of record NC_083105.1, on the reverse strand, counting down.
CCCAAAGTTTTTCTCGTGCCCCTTTGCAGTAATTATCCCTCCACTTCCATCTCCAGGTACCCACAGATCTGCTTTATTTCACTCTTAATTGGTTTTGCCTGTTCTAGACTGCAATATAAAAGGAATTATACAGTATATACTCTTTGTGTATGGCTTCTTTCTCATTGCATAATGTCTTTGAGATTCATCTGTGTTGTTACATGTATCAACAGTTTGTTTCTTTTTTTATTACTGAGTAACATTCTGCCTTATGAATATACTACATTTTTCTTAACCTATTCATCTGTTGTTGGACATTTGGGGTGTTTCCACCTTTTGACTATTGTGAATAGTGCTGATGTGAACATTCAGGTATGAGTCTCTTTGTGGAAAAATGCTTTCATTTTCTCTTGGAGTAGAATTGCTGAGTTGTATGGTAGGTGAATATTTAACTTTATAAGAAACTGCTAAACCGTTTTTCAGCGTGGTTGTACTCTTGCACTCCCACCAGCAACATACGAGAGTCTTAGTTGTTCCACATCCTTTTCAACACTTGGTTTTGTCCGTTTTTTTAATGTTAGCCATTCTAGGGGGTACGAAATGATATCTCATAAAGTTTTAATTTGAACTTCCTGAGGACAAATGAAATTTTGAGCATTCTTTCATGGACTTATTGGCCATTCATATGTCTTCTTTTGTGAAGTGTCTGTTCAAATCTTTTGTTCCTTTTTTATTGGGCTACTTGTCTTATTATAGTGTTGGGTATTCTGGATATAAGTCCTTTGTTTGATACATGGATTGCAAATATGTTCCCTGAATTCATAGGTTTTTATATATTTGATGTATTACTGTCCACTGCAGTCATTATTCTTTTTAATGGTCAAATGGTCCTATTTTTAAGACAAAGCTTTTTAAAAAAGAACATGTATTTGAACCATTTTGTACAGGAATATGTGAAACGCATCCTTGTGGTTTTAAACAAAATCTCCTGAGCCCACAGATTTTGATAAATCATGAGTGTCATCTTATAAATACTCATGATTCCCTTTGGGTCTGACGAGGGAGAAGATGCTGACCGCCTCCTTAATAGATGATGCCACATCACCATGGGATATAACTCTAATGAAATAAAGTTGGTTTATAACAAACATGCCAGAACTTCCCAAACAAAATGTGACTTGTTCTGCATAAAACCCGAGAGACGATCAACCTATTCCAAAGAAGCTGATTGATGCAACTCAGCACAATTTTGAACCCTTCTTTGGATGGCCTTCAGATTCCATTTGGGCGTCTCACAAGAACATCGACTTGTGCCCTTCAACCTTAATCAAAACTCCTTAAATACGAGACTTGACTCTGGGCCAGGCACAGGACTAGAGCCTTCTTATCCATTATCACACTTAATCTTACACAAATCCTGGGAGCTGGGCGTAATTAGCTCTATTCTACAGATTATGAAACTGACGTGGGTAAAGATGAAGTTACACGCCTAAGGCCACGCAGTCCCCCGGCAGGCGGCAGAGAGTGATGCAACCAAACCTGGTTCTTAGTGCCCCCAAGGCTGTACTCATCACAGTACACCATGCCTCCCGGCTCTTTTACTGGTTTCAGAAAAATAAAATCCGCTTTAGGTGGCAGAAGGTTGGTGAGGTATTATAGCTCGTTACACACCGTGGACTCCAAGGCGTGTTTGCAAGAGATTTCAAAACTCTTCTCAGCATTAGTAGCTCCCAGAAGAAGCGACCAGTCTCCCAGAGTGACTGCTTGAGAGGGGCCAGGAGCAAGTGTTTCTCAGGGTCACCACCTTATTATTCCCATACCCGCTTTTCCTCTTCCTTCCTGTTCTATTACATGTCAATTCTGACTCCTGCGAATGCTTCCTGGTATTTCTAATCCCGTGTTTTTGATTCTCTTTTTGCAGGGAGAGGGCTTCAGCTACTACAGATACTAGGATCTCTGTGATCCCTGTTGACACTGAGACATTCTACGTAGTCTGTTGCCTGATTTTGATGCCTCAGTTTGGGACTTTCACTTTTTTTTTTTGACTTTTTACTTTTGAGATAATTGTAGATTCCCCTAATCCAGGGAAGTCCGATGTACCTTTTGCCCAGATTCCCCTCGTGGTGTCATCCTTCAACATTACAGTACAATATCCCAACCAGGATGGCGACAGCGATGCTGTCAAGATGCAGCCATCTCCACTCCCACGAGGATTCTTCGCGTTGCCCTTTTCAGCCACACCCACTTCTCTCCCCCCCCCACCCATTCCCAATCCCTGGCAGCCACTCACGTCTTCTCCCTTTCGATGATTTTGTCACTTCCGCAATGTTCTAGAATAGAATCATACCGTACATAACACTTCGGGACTGGCTTTTTCCACTCAGCCATATTCACTCAGGTCTTGTAAGTATCATATCAGCAATTTGTTTCTTTTTGCGGCTGAGTCATATGCCATGGATGGACCATGGTTTGTTTAACCATCCATACAATGGAGGACACCTGGGTTGTTGCCAGTCAGAGGCTGTTACAAAGAAAGCCTTTAAATATTCACACACAGGTGTTTGTGTGGACATAAACTTTCATTTCTCTGGCATAAATGTGTTGCAGTGGAACTTCTGGGTGTCATTCAATTGTTGCATGTTTAATGTTTCAAGAAACTGCGAAACGGTCTTTCAGGGTAGCTGGCCATTTTACATTCCCACCCGCAATTATGAAGGATCCAGTTTCTCTGTATCTTCTCCAGCATTTGGTGGCCTCACTTTTTTTTTACATTTTATTCTTTTAAATACACTTTTAATTTTAGAATCGATTCAGATAGAAAAGTTGCAAAGGTGGTACAGAGAGTTCCATGTACCCCTCCCTCACTTTCTCTATGGTGAACGTCTTACATTTGTGGGGTACCCTTGTCACAGCTGAGGAAACCACACTGAAACATAACTTTTTACTAAACTCCACAGTTTACTCGGATTTCACTCGTTTGTCGCCAGCGTCCTTTTCCTGTTGGAGGATCCCATCCAGGGTACCACATCACTTTCCTTTGTCACGTCTCCTTAGCCTTTTCTGGTCTCTGACAGTTTCTCGGACTTTCCTTGTTTTTTGATGACCTGAACAGTTTTGAGGTATGTTGGCCAAGTCTTTTATAGCATATCCTTCAATTGAGGTTTCTTTTGTTTTTCTCATGGTTAGACCAGGGTAATGGATTTGGGGGAGGATAGCTACAAAGGCGAAGCTCCATTCCTGCCACATCACGTGGAAGGTACATGCAATCGACGTGATGGATGAGGTTAACCTTGACCATCCGGGTAAGGGAGTGTTTGCCTGGGGTCTCCACCGTCAAGTTACCTGCCCCCTCCTCCTCCGTACTTTACCCTCTGAAAGCAAATCGTCAGCACAGCCCACACTCACAGGGCTGGGAGCTTAGTTCCACCACTTTGGGGAGGAAGTGTCTACATAAATTATTGGGGATTCTCCTGTACTACTTTTTATTTTGGCCATTGTGATCAGTATGTAATGATATCTCATTGTGATTTTTTTCTTTAATAAATACAGGCGTCTTTAATAAATGACGCCAGGGCAATTAGATAACTATATGGAAAAAAATGATGTTGGACTACACAAAATCAGTGAGTGCACATAGACCTAAATGGGAAATACAAACGACAGGCTTTGGGAAGGTAATACAGAAGAATATCTTTATTAACTTGGAGATAGAGAAAGCTATCTTAGACAAAAATTTCTATATATTAAGGAAAATGATAAATCCAACTACAGTAAAATTCAGCGTTTCTGATTATCTCGTTGTGGTTTTGATCTGCATTTCCCTGACGGCTAATGATACTGAACATATTCTCATGTGTTTAGTTATGATCCACAATCCTCTTCAGTGAAATGTCTCTTTACGTCTCTTGCCCATTTTCTAATTGGGTTGTTTTCATTTTGGCTGGGTTTTTTGGTTTGTTTCTTACTGTTGAGTTCAGGGAGGTTATTTTTATACATTTTAGATACAAGACTGTATTCAGCTATGAAGTTTGCAAATATCTTCTCCCAGTCTGCCCTTTCATTCTTTGAACAGGCTCTTTCACGGAGCAAAAAAATATTTGTTTCATTCTGACGAAGTCTAATTTATCAATTTTTCCTTTTATGCATCATACTTTTTCGGTGTCAAATCTAAGGACTCTTTGCCTAGCCCTGGGTTGTGAAGATTTTCAGCTATTTTTATTTTTTCTACAAGTTCCGTAAAAGACTTACATTTAAGTGTGTGATCCATTCTGAGTTAAGACTTAACGTTGAGGTTCGTTTTTATGTCTATGGACAACTAATTGCTTTACCACCTTCTGTCGAAAAGACTATCTTTCCACCAGTTGAATTGCTTCTGCACCTTTGTCAAAAAAAAGTTGGACATACTTTTGTGGGTCTATTTCTTGGTTTTCCATTCTGTTTCCTTGATCTCTGTGTCTATCTTTCTGCCAATAACACATCATTTTGATTACCCTAGCTATATAGTAGGTCTTAAAATTGAGAAGAATGATCCTCCCAACTTATCCTTCTTTTACAGAATTATTTCAGCTATTCTAGTTCCTTTGCTTTTCCATAAGTTTTAGTATAATACTGTGTATATCCAACAAAAGCCTTGCTGGGATTTTGATAGGAATTATTTTAAATCTGTATATTAATTTGGGAAGAATTGACATCTTTACAATGTGGAATCTTCTATTCCATAAATATAGTACATCTTTCCATTTATTTAGATATTCTTTGATTTCTTTCATCAGCATTTTATAGTTTTCAGCATAGAACCCTATACATGTCTTGTTAGACTTACACCTAAGTATTTCATTTTTTTAGTAAGTATAAATAGTATTGTGTTATTAATTTTGGTGTCCACATGTTCATTGCTATTATATAGAAATACAATTGATTTCCATGTGTTTATCTTGTGTCCTGCACCTTTGTTAAACTCACTTATTAGTTTAGGAATTTTTTTGTAGATTGCTTTGGATTTTCTTTGTAGACAGATAGTCATGTCATCTGCAAATTCAGGTAGTTTTCTTTCTTTCTTTGTAATTCATATGCCCTGTATTTCCTTTTCTTGCCTCATTGCACTGGCTACAACTTCAGTACTATGTTGAGTGAACATCCTTGCCTTGTTCCTGATCTCAGGGAGAAAGCATTCAGTTTTTCATCATTAATTATAATGTTAGCTGTAAGTTTTTTGAAGATGCTTTTTATGAAGTTGAGGAAGTTTCACTCTCTTGCTTTTTTTTCCCTTGGGAGTTTTTAACATGAATGAGTATTGAACTTTGTCAAATACTTTTCTACATTTTTTGATATGATTATGTAATTTTGTTTCTTCTTTTGCCTGTTGATATGGTGGATTGACTGATTTTCAAATATCAAATCAGCATTGCATCCCTAGAATAAACCCCACTTCGTTATGGTGTATATTTCCTATTACATATTGTTGAACTCTTTTTGCTAATATTTTTTAAGGATTATATGTTGGGATATTGGTCTGTAGTTCTTTTTTGTTTTGTAATGTTTTGTCTGGTTTTCTGATCAGTAATACTAGCTTCACAAAATGGATTGGGAAGTTTCTTCCTCTTTTCTTTTCTGGAAGATATTGTGTAGAATTAGTGCTAATTTTTAAAAAATGTTTTGTAGAATTCTCCAGTGAAACCATCTGGCTCTGGAGATTTCTTCTGGGGGAGTTTAATAATTATGAATTCAATTATCTTAATAGTTGCAGGGCTACTTAAAATTTGAATTTCATATTGGGTGAGTTGTGGTTTGTATTTTTAAGGAAGTTGTCCATTTCATCTAAGCTTTCAAATTCACATATGTAGAGTGGTTTGTAGTACTCCTTTATTATCCTGTTGATGTTTGTAGGACCTGTTTCATTCCTGGTGCCTTGATTTCATTCCTTAGATAAACACCAAGGTCCTACTGTAAAGCACAGAGAACTATATTCAATATCCTGTGATAAACCATAATGGAAAAGAATATTTTAAGAAAGTATGTATATATATATATATATATATATATATATATGTATAATGGAATCACTTCACTGTACAGTACAAATTGACACAACACTGTAAATCAACTATACTTCAATTTTAAAAAATGATTTAACTCCAAGCAAGAATATTCTCAAGTGGCCAGGCCACCGGGAAAGTCCAGGGATTCCAGTAGCTGAAGTAAAGGGCAGAACATATGGGCTGGTCCTTCTCTACAAGCTCCCCGTTTGTCCTCTGAGCTGGTTCAGCCCTAAATATAATTTCTAATAACATGAACCCAGGACTGTATGCAGCAGTTCACCATAGAAAGTGCTTTCAGAGTCATGACCCACTGACTCCTCCGTGAGCCCCAGTGAGATGGGGTGAAGGGCTTCCCCTCCACTTTTCAGGTGAAGCAGAGAAGACACAGCTGGAACACACCTGGCTGTGGCTGCACTGTCGGGGGCTGGGACCCCCAATCTTCTGACCCCAACCCCAGGCTCCTTCCTCGACACCGACTACTTAAGAACAACTTATGTCCTTGTGTGTTTCCTAATGTAACGAGCACACATTTGCCTCTGCAGCCTCGCGTGGTCCTGTCACTGCCATTGTATAGCTGTGGACACTGTGATTGAGGTGGGGGACAGGCATAGAGGCCAGCAGGCAGACCGTGATGAGGCCTTTATATTGGGCTGTAACTATGCCCCATCACATGTTCACACTGCAATCCAGCTCCCGGGCGCTCCGTGTAGATGAGACCCGGGCCAGCTCTGGCTGCCAGGCTGGGAGGGTGGGTACCTCTTGTTTCTCTGCTGTCCCCTCCACCTGCAGGGCCCACCGGAGCCCCTCCCACTCCCCATGGGACCACAGCAGCCCCGACGTAAATCACAAGAAGAAGGAGAGAGGTTCCCATGGGACTGCCCTGAGAAATGTTGTCTTTTCCCAGGAAATATATTTGACAACAGATAAAGGGCCGTGTGGAAAACAAACTTCCCAATGCTGTGCTTGCTATCACTGCTTGCGCCTCCCCTCTCTGCCCTTTCTCTCACACACACTCATGCGTCTGAAGACACCACACTGGAAAACTCCCTTCCAGGGGATTTGCTTTCTGGAAAGCATCCCTCTCTGGGACCACTGTCCTGGTTACCTTCTGGGTTCGACACCCCCAGGTCCCGCTGCCCCTCCAAATGGACAAAAGCCCCTAACGTTGCTCACAAGTATCCCAGGGAAATACAGCTCTTGAGACAAGCTGGCTTTGGAGACTTCTTGGGAATAGTGACCCAGATGCTGAGAACTTGGGAACAATCCTTAACTTCCGGCCCAGTTGCCACCAGTGCCAATAGCAGCAGGTCTGGTGGTCAGCCTCCTCCTGGCCCTGGTGGAGTGAGCTCACCCAGCAAGGACTGGAGCAGAGGCTCCATCTGTCCTGCCCCTTCCCCCCGCAAAGACGTGGGCAAACGTCAGAAGATAAACAACCAGCTTCTAGAAGAGTTCTAGCAGGGTCACTAAATAACCAACTTGAGTTTTCTGTGGCAAATGGGACAAGATCTATTTCTGCTTCTTCCAAGAAGCCCTCCTTGATCTGCCCAATTCACAGAGAACTCCCCTCTTTAAATTTGGAATGCTCGTTGCCTATGTCACTCATACATGAGGCCTGGGGACATTTGCTGGTTGGTATGTATTTCCATAATTCAATAAACCACCATTTGTCTGGCAACATGCTGGGTATTCGGTATATATGCTTTCATTTTAATATTCCCAACATTCCAAGAAGGAGGTTTTATCATCCCCACTTCAAAGATGAGCAAAGTTAAGGTTCATGATCGTTTAGTGATTTCCCAACGTCACACAGACCAAGATTTGGACCCAAGTCGGTGATGGAAGCTTTGTGGGCAACAAGTCCTGGGACCAGCAGTGCTGGTTCTACCGTGCTGCTGCTGAGGCGTCCCCGCTACTTCAGTGACCCCCTTCTGCTTCCCAAACCTGGGCTGGTCCTCCTGCTGTAGGGGGCCGTGCAAGGGCCAGCGTGACTTCTGCGGTCTGTAAACCTTGCTGTGAGCAGACTGCCCAGCCAGCAGGGGACTTGTAAGGAGCCCTGTCCTTGCTCTGCACCAGGGCCCTATGTCGTCGTTCTCCAGGCAGCCCTTCCACCTCCGGGCTGGGACAGCTGGTGAAATGCAATTTCCCTCCATTAATGAAAAGGGCTCCAGTTGCTTCCTAACAGAGACCCAGGATGGTCATCCAAAAGAGCTTACAAAACACTCTCTGGATCCCTTACGTGCTGAGAAGTCCAGACCAGCTGGATGACGTTGTTCTCCCAATGCTCGTAAACTACAACAATTAGGAGGAAAGGGCTTGGCACCGTGGCGCTGGGGCGGAGCTCGGCTCCGCTCTGCAGAAGCTGCCCAAGACCCTGGGCGACCTCCTCCCTCTGCCCCGCTGTGTCCCCTGACCTAGATGTCAGGGCCCCTCCCCCTGCTTCCCAGTATGGTGCCAAAACACTGTGTGGCAGTGGTGGGGACCCTGGCTGGTTTTGGTTTCGTTTCTGCAATCTTACAAAGGAGGTAATAGAATTAAAAAAAATGGGGATGGAGAGGTGCAGATTTAAGCCCCGGTGAGTGAACTGTTTTGCCTGTTTCAGAGCCTGCCTCAATTTCCATATCTGTCAAATAGGGGGAAAGCCCAGGTCTCGACCTCACAGCATGTCATGGGGCAAAGTGAATGGTAGGGTGATGGGGATGGTTCCTTGAATTTCCTGTGAGCCCTTGAGAATCAGCACGTAAATCAGTCATAACAGCCCTGGGTTGCTTCCCCATCCATCAGTGGGAGGGCGCTTAGGAAACAGAGTTCTAAAGTTACCCTGAGGAAACTCTAATTAGGAAGACAGATCTGCTCTGAAGACATATATCATCGAATATCAGGGCTGAAAGAAACCTGAAATTCATTTATCGTAATGATACCAGAAGTAAATAGAAATCATGTTTAGGGGTCTTCCATTCCTTTAGCACCAGGAATGGGGACCTGATCAGGTCACAGCATCATCCTTTCCCTGAGGACCACCCTTCATAAGGATCATATATTGTCCCACCAAGACCCCTGTGGAGTTAGAAGGCAGACAGGGATCATTATCCTAATTTTCCCAGACTTAGAAACTGGGGACACAAAGACAGTAAGCGGCTTTGCCAGAGTCACACAGGAAACCAAATGTGGAACCGAAATACAGTTCGGGTCTCTTGACCCCTGATAGAGAGTCACGTACATCAACTACAGTGAGCTCAGAATTATAACAGTGCCCATGTCTGAAAAGGATACAGGAGCTGCTTGTCACAAAGCATAATTAGAACAGGAAAAGGGCCCCTAAAAATAGATCCTGGGATTTTACGGTAAATAGTAAAAAAAAAAAAGAAAAATTATACTACAGATTATGAAAGCATGCAACGAAAAAAATGAAATGTGTGTTGTCGTTGCCGCTACCTGGAAAATCACAGAATAAATAGTGATTGAAAAATTGACTTGTTTGGGCATCATTTTTCTTGCACAATTTTATAATGGTACCATAAGCCAGCTTTCAATTAATTTTTGCCTTTCAAAATGAAATTGTACAGACAGTCACTTCATCACTTATCTCAAGGGCTCTTCCTTAATCCTTTGATACTCAAACCTTTCTCTTTGGAAGCCCAGCCCCCTCTTTGGGGGTGGCCCCTCAGTGCCCCCCCGCCCCCTCCCCCTTACTAGATAACTGAGCCAGGTCCTCCCCTGCTTGGTGGCTCTATCTGGAACTTGAGTGGTTCTCCAACATCACTTTAGTCAACCTGATAGGATTCAGAGTCTTTTGCGAGGTTTGTCACTTTATTTTGTGAAGATATACGTGTACTAAGAAGGGATGTTTGGTACACCGGCAACTAATATAATACTGTAAATCAACTATACTTCAATTTTAAAAATAGAATAAACTAAAATAAAGTTTGAAAAAGTAAGGGCTGTTTGAAGGTGGATTAATTTGAAAAGAGATCAGTTCATTCATGACTACTTTTGTTCTGGGATGACTCTCCCCCCCTTGTTTATCTTACTCAAGGCAGGAGGGGTAGGCAGGACAATGAATTTGCAGATGACAAGGGCTGTTCCTTTACGTGCCTCCTTTTTCCTAGCCAACCCCAGGGAGGTCTGGCTGGTTGGATTATTTTTGAAGTGAGCCATCTGAGCTTGTACTGACGTCCATGTCCACACTTGTTCCTCTTTGGAGCCCCAGTACTTGGGATAGACTCTCTGCCGGAGCAGATGGTCTCGGAACCCCTACTTCTCTTTGCCCAGAACACCATTTCCAGGCTGAAAGTCTGTGTTCCCTTGGTACCATTGCTATTTTCAGTAGTCATCCCCTTTGGGCCATTAGGCCAGTCTAGGACTGCTGCTGCCCAGGTAGAGGGAGGGAAGGCAGAGCCTTGAAATTCTAGGCCAGAGGGTAATACTTCCTCTCCACCACTTTATTCAGTCATTCGTTCACTTGTCCACTCATTTATTCAATGAATATTGGTTGAGTGACCTGGAAGGAAGCAGTTTCCCTCAGTCAGGTAGCATTTCATCCTTCATCCATTCAAGTATTCAAGTCGTTACCCACTCAAGAGACATGTATTGAACAGCTAGTAAGAGGCTAGTAATCATTCTCAGTGACGTGAGGGTAGAAATGGGCATAACATAGTCGTTATCTCCATGGAACTTAAAATGTAGTTGAAGAGACAAGATGCATACATAGTTGTTGCAAATAGTTACATTTGGAAAATGTATTATTATTTATAAGTATCTCTTTTTATCTCCCAGTCGTTCTGCAAGGTGAGTTGGGTTCATATTATTACCATTTGATTTATAGATGAGAAAACGGAGGTTCAGAGTAATTCACTTGTATCTGGAAGAGGCAGGTGTCTCCTCCTTGATTCCAGTGCTATTTCTAGAACAACCATGAATTGACCTTTATAAAAATACCAGTGTCATTATTCAGCCATAAAAAGAATGAAGGATCGATACCTGCTACAACATGCAAGGACCGCAACGTGATGCTGAGTGAAAGAAACCAGACATCGAAGGTCACATGTTGGGTGATGCCGTGTGTGCGGAATATCCCAACAGGCAATTCCATAGAGACAGAGAGCAGATTGGAGGTTGCCAAAGGCTGGGGCCAGGGAGGAGTGGGGAGACACTGCTCGATGGTACGGGGCTTTACTTGGGGTGATGAAACTGTCCTGGAACCAGATAGAGCTGGTGGTGGCACAACATGACGGACGCCCTAAATGCCACTGCATTGTTCACTTAAAAATCGTTAAGTGTATCTTCTGTGAATTTCACTTCAGTTACAAAAGGATGTCAAGGATGCTGTGGAAGAGGTGACAGGAGTCCAGGTCAGATCGAGGCCAAGGGCCAGGTCCAAGGCTGTCTGTGCATATCACAGTGACTTTGCTGTGATAACCGGCTCCCCCTTGTGACTGAGGACCTAGATCGGGTGGTCCAGGTTGCCTCTTCCCAGTTTCTCACGACCCCCTGGACTCCTCCTCTGTGACACTGACAAGCTGTTGGATGTCTATCTTCCCCATTCACTGTTAAGCTTCATGAGGGCTGGACCTTCTCAGCACCCATCGCCACAGTGCCTGGTACGGAGCAGGGACCAAACAACTCTGGTTCTCGTCTCTTCCACCCCTTATTGGCTGTGCTTTTTAATCTCTCTGGGCCTCCATCCCCACGCTCGAGCCCTGTGCTAAGTCGTCTTCCTCAGCCCGGCAGACACACAGCAGACCGTAACCCTGGCTCACAGGTGGCTGAGTTCTTCCCTAACGTTGTTAGTGTTGCCCTGACGTCAATGCCTCTGGATACTTCATCACTGCCAAGGACTCCGTTTTGTTCTGAGCGAATGACACCAATACATTATTTTTGTGGCATCAGTAGGCATTTTCTTCTCGGAGGGAATATTGTCGCCTCCCACTGTCTTCCACAAGGACAGAAGAAGCAGTGGCGATCAGGCCTTATTTCCATAAGCTTTAAGAGAGTTTTTAAACCTCTTTAAAATGCTGACAATAGAAACTACTGGGCCTTTTACACCTTGGCCTCTTCCTGGGCACAGAGTTCATTTCCGTTTTGTGTTAGGATTTAATCTCAGGGCAGCAAGGCAGAACCAACCTCCCTCATTTTATAGGTGGGAAAACTGGGACCCGAGGCGACTGATTCTGATTCGTGAGTCGGTGACCCGAAGGCCACGTGCTCGGGCCTCCCCTGGAATGAGCCGCTGAGTCAGGCTCCGGGGGTCTCTCTTGGCGGTCTTCAGCAGCTGGGGACAGTCACCATCTGGAACCAGTTAGTTTCCCTCCTGCCTGGAGGCTGGAGGATGGACTCCATGACCCCTGCAGGTCCTTTTCTTCCCTAGGCTTCTCCAATTACCTTCTCTGGTTTCCAGCAAACATGCCTTCTCTGGGGAAAAATGAATCCGGGGCTCCGGCTTCCCTTGGGAGCCTGTAAACGATTTCACTTTCCAGGATGGGGAATCTGAGCTCCATGAGAGAAAATACTCAGTGCGCTGTCAGAAGGAAACATTTCAACAGCAACACGCTATAGATTTAGCTTCTTCCTAGTGACTCACGCTCTTGGTGGGTGCAGAAGCAACTGGGAGGTGAACCTGAATCCTCTTCCTGGGCCCGGCCCTCTCCCAGGGCTCTAAATTAGTGCACTTCCCTGCTTGACACAAGGGCCTCCTCTTCCGCAGACTTTGGGCCGAAAGCTCTGCCCCTCCCGCCTGGCCTGGGCGCTGGGGGTTAATGAGGCCACTGCCTCTTTCCCTGGGGGACTTCAGAGTCTCATCAGCTCTGAGAGTGTGGGCCATACTTTTCCCGTATTTTTTTTTCCCGATTCTCTCTTCTCCGAATTTCTATTTCTTGAACCCCACCTAGGACACATGGCCAGACAGAGGCTTTCTCCGATGCTTCTGGCCTTAAAGATGATAATAACATCTATTTCAATGTTTTCCAAAATATCTATTTTGCTGAGCCCTTAATGTGCGTGATTTCATTTCCTCTCACAGCAGCCATGTAAGCAGTGAGGTTCTGAGACCTCGTTGAGCGAGGGGTCCGAGATCACCCGGTTAGCAAGTGGCAGAGCGGGGACTGCCATCTGGTCCTGTACTCACCACTATCACTCAACTCAGAGGTGCAATTACAGGCTTCTCAGAGCGTCACGTATCGTTTTGACACCAGGACGCTGGCATTTCTCAGACCTTTTTGTTTGTTTGTTTGATTTACACTAACAGTGTTTAGTTGTACAGAAAAGTCACAGAGTAGGAAATAAACTCCTATCCCCCGGGTTCAACAGTGACCAATATTTTGCCGCACTTACATCTCCCCTTTTCTTTTCCTCTTTCTTCTCTAGTACGTTAAAGAAAATTCCTGACATTTTGTTGTTTTGAGCCTAAATACTTCCATATGTAGCTCTAAACAGGGGGGAAAGAGAGGGAAGACGGGATTTCTGACAGAATCGCAAAACCAAACACCTAAAGCAGATCAAAGTTTCTTAATATCGCCAAATACTCAGTTCAACTCTAATTTCTCCTCGTGTCTCAGAAGATACCTTTTTACATTTGGCTTGTTTCAAGAAGGATCCAAGCGAGATCCACATACTGTGTTTTTTTTATGTCCCCTAAGTCTCTCCATTTAGAATTGTATCCTCTCTTTTCTTTCCAGCATCATCGTTTGTCGAAGAAACGGTGCCCACTCTCATGAATGTTTCACTCCCTGGGTTATGGGATTGCTTCCTTGAGGTGTATTTAACTTGTTCTTTTGTCTCCTGTACTTCCTGTAAAGTCGAGATCCAAAGGCTTGACGAGGCGCATGTTTTAGCAGGAGCGCACACAGATGATGCCGTGTACTTCCTGCTACATCACCTCAGCAGACACATGGTACCTGGTTGTCCCAATTTGAGTGCTGAGAACCTTTCATGTGTTTAGACGGTTCCCAGATATTTTGAGGGCTTATAGAGACAAGAGATAGAATATATTTTTACCTTTTTAGTTTATATTGGACTATAGCTGATGAACAATGTTGCGAGAGTGTCAGGTGTACAGCAAGGTGATTCAGTTGCGCAGATACATGTATCTATTCTTTTTCAAATTCTTTTCCCATTTAGGTTGTTACATAATATTGAGCAGAGGTCCCTGTGCTATACAGTTGGTCCTTGTTTGTTATCCATTTTAAATATAGCAGTGTGTACATGTCAATCCCAAACTCCCTAACTATCCCTTCCCCCCGAGATAAATTTTTTTTAAATTTTATTGAAGTACAGTTGTTTACAATGTAGTGTTCATTTCTGCTGTACAGCAAAGTGGCTCAGTTACATACATATATATTCTTTTTCATATTCTTTTCCATTATGGTTTATCACAGGATATTGAATATAGTTCCCGTGCTATACAGTAGGATCCTGTTGTTCATCCAAGAGATAAAATATTTAAATTTCACGTTGTCTTAGATTGTCTGGACTACCTCTGGCTTCTCTTGCATGCCACGTTTGAAGACAAAGCCTAGTTACCTGGGAAAACCAAACTTTTTTTGGCCTCAAGAGGGCTGCAGCTTTGGGGGAATCTGAAAGCCTCCTTTGCAGAGGAGAGAAGAGTCACTCTTAGGTGTGGAGGATGAGTTCTTGCCCATTGATAGATGTAGGCAACTCCTCCCTGGAGGGCTGTGGAGGTGGACAGTACTCCAGGGAGAAGTGGGAGTGGTCCACGCTCATAAGCTAATGATTCAGGAATCAGAAGGTGCCCGGCTGACGCTGCCACCACAGACGGGAAGGATGAACCAAGTCAAGAGAGAGGCAGACACGGACCCTGGATGCTGAGGGAGGCTGTGGAGGAAGCAGCTGGAGGAGAAACGTGGGTCCTCTTGGGGAGGGTAAGCAGGAGACAGTAAGACGGCAGAACCTGAATTAAGGAATTGAAAAGACTATGCGAGGAACCTCATGCAGAGTGAGGGACCACAGCACCTCGGGAGAAGAGTGCTTGGGACTTGGGGATTATTTGTGAAACCTGACACGAAGAGACTTAGAATCATGGAGTCCTCAGACTAAAGGGCCTGTGGACTAAGCCCACCATATCAGTAAACAAAGGATGCTGGGGCCAGCAGCCACTGCAGGCCCCACCGTGCACCCGAGGGGGTTCAGGATGGAGAGAAGCAGGATATGGGCCCCAGAGAGCTGAGGTGCACCTCAAAGGAATGATCTCAGTGACAGACTCTTGCATCTTACCATGTGCTGAAAAGCGCTAAATTCATTAACTTGAGGCGTCTGGGTTTTCTTTAACAGTAATCCTTTGATGTTCCGACTACATGTTTTTTGTTTTTTGGTTTTAACAAAAACTCCTGTGTATCCTGGCTCCTCCCTCACCTCTTCAGAACAGTCCTTCAGAGCTGAGAGGCTGTCTCCCTTAATTCCTCAGTGTGTCCGTCGAATAAAACATAATTCTCAATGTTTAGCTTGTGCATTTTTTTTTCAGTCGACGGACCCTTGTAAATCATCTAGTCCAGCCTCTGCCTTTTGCAGATGAAGATGCTGGGCTCCCTTATTCAAGGTGACACAGGTCACCCCTGGGACAAGAATCTCGTTTCCATCAAGTTCTGTCCAAGCTCTCCCCACTCTACTGCACTGTCTTCCTTCCTCAAGGAGCCGTGGCTGGGTGGATGGGGGAAGTCCGGCTGGCCAGAGGTGGAGGAGGTCTGAACTGAGAAGCCAGACTTCATTTGTGGTCAACCAGCTCAAGCAGAATGTCTATGACTAAGTCGTACGCCTGTGATTTGCTTCAGTTATTGCAGTGTGTGTTCTGTGCTTCCTCTCTCTGTGTGAACTGATCAGTACAGAGGATGATGTGTTATGGATGAGAGTAACTATAGAAGGATGAGAGCAGGGTGGGGCTATATAGTTCCACGGTCCAGGTTTCAAAAATGAGGCTCTTGTACACCCTCCCCATCCATTGTCTCATTACAGCAATTAAGGCTGGAGGACAAGCATAGACCCAGATACCCCGATGAACGGTGGTGTTGCCGCTTGTGTCTTGGTAGCTGATGCTTTACTTGAGGGCTGGGACCTTGACTCAGTCACCTGTGTCTCTCCTAGCACTTAGCAGAGGAAGTAGCACATAACAGCGCATGGTACTGAATGATGCAGCTATAGTTCAATGAACGGATAAACACCCAACGTGGTGCATCATCTTCATCAGATACTTTGTTTAATCCATCCCCCTCACTCATCTCAGAACAGTGGTCTTCAGACGTCCCTAGCTTACTCACCAACCCCTACACACACAAAATTATAAAAAAATTACGTATTCTCTTTCATTTGTAAGTTAACATCCACAAGTTTACATCAAAAGTTAAACATGTAGTTAAAATGAATGTAATTTCAGAGTATTATAGAAATTGGCATTTTAAAACAAAATCCCTAAATGACACGTTTACCATAATTATTTGATACACATCATATATTTAAAAATTTATAAGCAAATCTTTATGTTTGTGAGTCATATTGTTCTCTTTTCTGTTTGAAGTTGTATTTCTACTTCGCTTCACTTGTTGTAATTCAACAAAAATATGTGCAGAAACAAAGTTTTCAAAGTTCCTATAACTGTTATGTTTTAATTGTCAAAATTATTATTCTGTATTAGGTTATAATGACAATTATTAGTAGTATACAGTTGACAAAAAAAGTGTAAAATATTGCACATTTTGATAAGAAAATTTTAAATGTAGAATATACCAATATAGACCATATCCTGGGTGGGAAAACAAACCTCAACATATTTAAAATAATTGAGATAATACAGAGTGTGTTCTCCATCCACTGTGGAATCAAACTAGAAATCAATAATAGAGGGATAACAGGAAAATACCAAAACACTTGTCCACAATCCATGGGAAGCAAGGAAGTCTCAAGGGAAGTCCAAAAATACGTTGAACTGAAAGAAAATGAAAATACATCATAGCGAAAGTTATGGGACACAGCTAGGCAGAGAGGAAAACATGTAGCACTAAATGCTTATATTAGAAAAGAGAGAAAGTCTCATATCAATGACCAAATCTCCCATCTTAAGAGCCTAGAAAATGAAGAGCAAATAAACCAAAGGGTGAGCAGAAGGAAGGAAATAATAAAGATAAGAGTAAAAATCAATGAAATTTAAAAACAGAAACAGCAATAGAGAAAATCTGTGAAACGAAAAGCTGGTTCTTTGGAAAGATCAACAAAATTGACAAATCTCCAACAAGACTTACAGAAAAGAGAGAGAGAGACCACAAATGACCGATGTCAGGGATGAAACTGGGACTATCACTGCAGAGCGCTAGATGAAGACATCAACATGATAATAAAGGAATTCTACAAACAACTCTGCTCTCATAAACTTGACAATTTGGATGAAATGGACCAGTGCCTCAAAAGACACAAACTTATAAATAATTACAACTCACCCAATATGAAATAGATAATCTAAATCATCCTATAACCATTAAGAAAATTGAATTTGTAACTTTAAAACTCAAAAAAGAAAAAAAATCTCCAGGCCCAGATGGTTTCACTGGAGAATTTTCCAAGCATTTAAAGAAGAATTAACACCAATTCCATACAATTTCTTCCAGAAAACACAAGAGGAGGAAAGACATTTCCATTCATTTTATGAAGCTGGTATTATCATGATACCAAAACCAGTACAAAAAAAGAAACAAAACCCTACAGACCAATGAATCTCATAAGTATAGATAATAATTCTTAATAAAATATTGGCAAATAGAATTCAACAATTATAAAAAGGGTTATACACCATAACCAAGTGGGGTTTATTCCACAGATGCAAGGATAGTTCAATATTTTAAAATCCATCAATCAGAGGCAACAGAACATAGTCAAGATTTGAGACTTGAGGGCTTGATTGATGGTTATTTATTATTTTAGAAGAAAAAGATTCCTTCTCTAATACACTTTACTTCCTTATTCAGGAAGGTTGGAAAGATTTACAATGTGGATAACTTTGCTGATATTTTTATAATAAGCATATTAATAAACTTCATTTTATTAAACTTAAAAAAAATCCATCCATAAAATCAGCCATATTAACAAGTTAAAGAAGAAAAATTATATGATTAGATCAACCAAGGCAGAAAAAGCGTTTGACAAAATTCAGCATCCATTCATGATAAAAACTCTCAGGAAAAAAATACAGAATAAAGAGGAGCTTCCTCAGCTTAAGGAAGAGCATCTACAAAAAATTTATAACTGGGCTTCCCTGGTGGCGCAGTGGTTGAGAGTCCGCCTGCCGATGCAGGGGACACGGGTTCGGGAAGATCCCACATGCCGCAGAGCGGCTGGGCCCGTGAGCCATGGCTGCTGAGCCTGCGCGTCCGGAGCCTGTGCTCCGCAACGGGAGAGGCCACAGTGGTGAGAGGCCGGCGTACCGCAAGAAAAAAAAAAAATTTATAACTGACATTATCCTTAAAGGTTAAAAACTAAATGTTTTCTCCCTAAAACTGGGAGCAAGGCCACAATGTCTGCTTTTACCACTTTATCCAATATAGTGCTGGAAGTTCTTGCCAGGGCAATAAAGCAAGAAAAGGAAATAAAAAGCATATAGATCAGAACAAAGAAATAAAACTATTTGCAGATGATATGATTGTCTGTGAGGAAAATCCCAAGAAATCCACAAAAGACTCTTAGAACTAATAAGTGAGTTTGGCAAGTTCACAGAATATTAGATAACCATACAAAAATCAGTCAGTTGTATTCCCATATTCTGGCAACAAACAAATGGACACCAAAATTAAAAATGTAATCTCATGTTAACAATTGCTTGAAAAGCTGAAATATTTATGTATAACTCTAATGAAACGTGTAAGATCTAAATGGAGAGACATGCTGTGTTTATGTGTCATAAGACTTAACACAGTAAACACGTCAATTCTTCCCAAATTGATATACATGTACAACACACTTCTTATCAAAATCCCAGCCAGATTTTGGTAAATATTCACAAGATGATTCTAAAATTTTAATGGAAAGACAAAGGAACTAGAAATGCCAGAATAATTTTGAAAAAGAAAAATAGGAAATATCAGTCTACCTGATTTCAAGACCTACTTATAGCTTCAATAATCAGGACCGCGTGCTATTGGTGAAAGAACAGACGTAAAGATGAATGGAACAGAATACAGAACACAGAAACAGACACACACAAAGGTATCCAACTTCTTTTTGACAAATATGCAAAAGCAACACAATGGAGGAAAGATAGCTTTATCAACAAATGGTGCTGGAGCAATTGGATAGCCATGGACATAAAAATAAATTTTAAAAAATAACAATAAAAATTTATCAACTTAAGTCTTACACTTTATACAAAAATTAATTCAAAATGGATCACAGGCTTAAATGTAAGTTATAAAACTATAAATTTGGTAGAAAAAAATAAGAGAAAATCATAGGGATCTAGGCTAAGCAAACGAGTTTTTAGATCTGACACAAAGAGTACAATCTGTACAAGAAGAAACTAATAAATTAGACTTTATCAAAATTTAAAAATTTAAATTTGCTCTGCAAAAGATCCCATCAGGAAGATAAAAATTCAAGCTACAGAGAGGAGGAAAATATCTGCAGACTAATACCAGTGTCCAGAAAGTAGTTTTTTAAAAACTCCTTTAGAAAAGTAAAACTTTTTAACTTAACAGTGGAAAAGCAAAAAATCCAACTAAAAAATGGGCAAAAGACATGAAAAGACATTTCACCAAAGAGAATATAAGGGTAGCAAATAAGTGCATGAAAAAAGATTCAGTATCATTAGCCATCAGGGAAATGCAAATAAAATCACGAGATATCATTACACCCTCATCAGACTGGTTAAAAAAAAATACAATTGAATCAATGAGGCAAAGATATCCCCTCTCACCACTCTAATTCAACATTATCCTGGAAGTCCTAGCTAATGCAAAAAAAAAAAGAAAGGAAGTAAATTGATAAGAAAGAATTAAAATTTTCTTCGTTTGCAGATGACACAATTTTCCATGTAGAAAATCCCAAAGAATTAACAGCAACAACGAAAAAAGCTTCAGGAACTAATAAACAATTATAGCAAGGTTGCAGAATACGAAAAATACAAAAAAAATTTAATTGCTTTCCTATATACCAATAATGTTTGGAATTTAAAAATTAAAAACCCACCACCATTTACATTAGCACCCCTCAAAAATGAAATACTTAAGTATAAATCTTATAAAATGTGTGAGAAAACTATATGAGGAAAACTACGGAACTCTGATGGAGGAAGTCAAAGAATATCCAAATCAGTGGAAAAATATTCCATGTTCACTGATAGGAAGACTCGATATTGTTCAGATGTCAAAGTTCTTCCCAAAACGAGCTATAGATTCAACACAATCCCAGTGTAAACCCCAGCAAACGAATTCTAAAGTTTATATGGGTCAAAAGACCCAGAATAGCCAACACAATATTGAAAAAGAACGAAATCAGAAGATAGACACTACTCGACTTCAAGACTTACTATAAAGCTACAGTAATCAAGACAGTACAGTATTGATGAAAGTATAGACAAATAGATGAACGGAACAGAATAGAGAATTCAGAACTAGACCCACGCTAATATAGTCAACTGATCTTTGACACACGACCAATGGCAATTCAATGGCAAAAGGATAGTATTTTCAACAAATAGTGCTAAGAATGATTGGACATTCACACGCAAAAAGAAAAACAATTAATCTAGACACAGAACTTATGCAAAACTATAAAACTTCTAGAAGATAACATGGAGAAAATCTATGTAACATCAAATTTGGCCATGACAGTTAAATACAACACCAAAACACGATCCATGAAAGAAATATTTGGTAAGTTGGACTTCATTAAAATTAAAAACTTCTATTCTGTGAAAGACACTGTTGAGAGAATGAAAAGACAAGTCAGAGGCTGGAAAAAAACTTTGCCAAACACACATCTGATTTTTTTAAAAATCTGTTCTCTAAAATATACAAAGAACTCTTAAAACTCAGCAATAAGACAACCAGAAAGCAAACGACTCAGTTAAAAAGTGGGCAAAAGATCGGACAGAAACCTCACCAAAGAAGATACACAAATTACAAATAAGCATAAAAAAGATCTCCACATCATAGAGCATTAGAGAACTGTAAATTAATCAAACAGGTACTACATACCTATTAGAATGGTTAGAACCTAAAACACTGATAACACCAAATGCTGGTGAGGAGAGAGCAACAGGAACTCTCATTCATTACTGGTAGGAATGCAGAATGGTGCGGCCACTTGGAAGACAGTCCAGCAGCTGCTTACAAAGCTAAATGTAATCTTATCATACAATCCACAACTGTGCTCCTTGGTATTACCCACATGAGTTGAAAACTTATGTCCACACGAAACCCTGTGCACAAATGTCTATATCAGTTATTCATAATTGCCAGATAATGAATGTCCTTCAAAGGGTAAATGGATAAACAAATAGCGGCACATCTATACAATGAAATATTATTTAGCGCCAAAAAGAAATGAGTTGTCAAGCCATGAAAAGAAGTGGAGGAACCTTAAAAGCATGTTGCTAATTTTAAGAAACCAATCAGAAGAGGCCACACACTGAACAATTCTAAGTATATAACATTCTGGAAAAGGATGGTGTGGATGGTTAAATAACTATGGTCCGTTGATACGACGGAATATCACTCAGCACCAAAAAGGAACGAACTATTGAGACATATAACACCTGAATGAATCTCCAGAGAATATGACTGAGTGAAAAAAGCCAATCCCAAAGGGTTACATAGTGTACGATTCTATTATATAACATTCTTGAAATGACAAAATCATAGGAATGAAGAAGAGAACAGTGGTTAAGCAGGGGCCAGACAGAATGGAAGAAGGCGTGGTATAAAAGTGCAACATGAAGACCCCTCATGGTGATGGAAATATTCTATCTCTTGACTGTATCAATGTTCTGGTTACCATATTGTATGCAAGGTGTTACCATTGGGTAGCCCGTACACAGGATATCTGTGTAAAATTTCTTACAACTGCATGTGCATCTATTTTCTCAAATTAAGAAGTTCAGTTAAGAATTTTTATTAGAAAATTATCCCTTAATAAAAAGATTAAGACTTTTATTTTTCATTACTTGATGTATCCATGAGTGATATTACTTGTTATTAGAATTAGAGAGCAGTATCCACTCCATTCCATTACTGCTTCTCATTTTTCTAGAAGTAATGCTGGGAAACTTTGTTCACATAAATCATTTGGAAGGAGTTTTATTATAGCGATATGATTTAACTCTCTGAACCCTGTCCAAGTTCTATGCCAAAAATAACATACTGCTCTATCATCAAGAATTATTTTTAATAATCTATCAGCTGACAACTCCATTAGGTCCTCTTCTGATATCACTGAAAGCAAAGAATCAGAAAACATCTGACTTACAAATATCTATTTTTCAGTCTTTGCAGTCATTAACCTTCCCTGTTTCTGAGAAGTCATTTAAAATACTTGACTCATCAAATGATTATTAATTATGTGTTATTCTTTTTTTTTTTTTTTTTTTTGCGGCACGCGGGCCTCTCACTGTTGTGGCCTCTCCCGCTGCAGAGCACAGGCTCCAGACGCGCAGGCTCAGCGGCCATGGCTCACGGGCCCAGCCGCTCCGCGGCATGTGGGATCTTCCCGGACCGGGGCACGAACCCGCGTCCCCTGCATCAGCAGGCGGACTCTCAACCACTGCGCCACCAGGGAAGCCTTGTGTTATTCTTTTTCTTAACGGTACCTTCTAATTTGATATACCTAGAGTTAGATAAATTGAAATATTGTTAATTCAATACATATTTGCCAGAACTTTTCTGTAAAATTATTTTATATTATCATAAGCTTTATTTTTTATTGTTATCAAGCATTTAAAAGCTGCAGATTTAACACATCATTTTATGAACAGCATCCACAATTTAGCCTGATCATTGAAGGCAGAGTCCTCATTGTAAAACAGATCACCCAGAGTAGATTGACTCTCTGTCCCAAAAGCCCCAAAACAAAGAGAAGCCAAATGTCTTCACAAGTAGTAGCCCATGAGAAGAGGCCAGATGGACACACATAAAACGAACACACCACACATGAAACGTGGTTAAGAAGATGGCAAATATATTTACACTTTTAATTGGAAGGGAGGTTGGAGACTGTTAGAGGG
This sequence comes from Lagenorhynchus albirostris, assembly GCF_949774975.1. NCBI lineage: Eukaryota > Metazoa > Chordata > Mammalia > Artiodactyla > Delphinidae > Lagenorhynchus > Lagenorhynchus albirostris. The sequence goes on along the minus strand of NC_083105.1, from coordinate 99,974,679 downwards.
GGTGAAGGAACTGGAAATATGGGAGAAGACGGGAGATTTCAGGAGCAGTTGCATTTGTTTCAGAGACTCAGAAATGGGTACAAATGAGCTTTGATGGAGTAAGTAAGGCCAGTGGAACAACACCTTTTTAAAAATGTCCACAGCTACCTCTTGGTAAATGAAAATGTTTTGCCATCCTTTCCTATCCACAGGTAAGATTTTGCTTTTGAGCTCAAGTTTTATATTCAATGATAGAAGAGGGAGAGGATAAAGAAAGTGGGGGGGGGGAAGGGAGAGAGGGCCAGAGGGAGGGAGAAGGGAATGAGGGACACAGGGAGGGAGAGAGACAGAAAAGAGAGAGGGACAGAGGAACGGAGAGAGAAAGAAAAGAAAAAAAAGAAGAGATGGAGGAAGCGAGGAAGGAAAGAAGGAAGACAACCAACTTGTCATCTCCTTAGAATTCCAGCTCAATTCCTAGAACGGTGGTCGTCCAATGGGTTAATTTATACTAAAGTGTTAATGGCTTACAGTGGTTATGCACTCCAAAGATCCCTTTCAGCTCAAAGGCTCTGTGAAACGTTGTGTACATTAAGGAATCACCATTTTAAAAGGAATTTTTTAAAAAGTAAGATTAGAGAAAAGGAATGGGGGAGATGCCCGGGCATCCTCGCTCAGGCAATCCAATCGGGAAAGTCGGGGCAGTAGCAGTAACTTACTAAGCACACCAATGGGGCCGATAGATACCATCTACCAGTAGATGGCGGTCTTCATATTAACTGACTCCTAGCTGGAACAACCCTCTTTTCCACCGGATTGTGCAACTTGTAGGGTTGGCTGGCTTCCTGCACAGGTAGAAGAGGAAGCCACTTGCACAGGGCGAATGGGAGAGCCCTAGGTGAGATCTCCACCTGCTCAAAATGAACTCCCTCACAGACCCCACCATCCACGTCTAAAGTTCAAATTTATCCAGCCCTTTGGGGAGGGGGGGGCAGATGGCAGGCAGGAAGGGGACCAAGGTTAGTCATTAACACTTTAGCAGGAACTAATCTGGTATATTAACTCGGGAGAGAAAGGACCTTGGGAAAGTATAACGAAAGACCGGTAAGTTCTAAAGAGAAGATCTGTGCAACTTTCATCGTTGGTTATGTGGGACAGTCTGTGTGTGAGCTGGAGTGGCGTGTAAGCACTGGGTGCCTGAGTTATAGCCTTTAAAAAAAGAAGAGGTAGGAAGAAAAGAAATGGTGGATTAAAACAGGTCAAGTTTGCCTATGGTCAGACCTGAACTCCTCACGTTGTATCCTTCAGCTCCCATGTCAAGACGGAGAACTGAAATCCCCAAGGTTTGCTAAAGAACCCGTAAATCTCCTTATACCTTAACTGGGTCCAAAGCCTAAATATTAATAATTCCTTGTCACTCTCTATCTGATGCTCATATCCCTGGATCTGTTAGGACCAGCACCTTCTTCATCCCTAGGACGGCCCAAGACGTCAGGGGACGTAGACAAAGAGGAATTATTCAGAGAGGGGCCAAGATGGTGAGAAGCTTGAAACCTGTCCAATATCTGTCCCAGGGTAAACTGGAGAAGACACTGTCAACATGACTCTGTCTTCGAAGATTCCAATGGCTGTCAAATGGAACATGCCAGAGACATGCTATATAGACCCAAAGGTAGAAGCAGATTTATAAAGAAACCCGTTATAATGCAATGTAAGGAAAATTTCCTCTTCTGTGATGATGATGATGAAATAATAATATTATTAACTCACATTTATGGAACCATTGCATGGTGTCAGTCACTGCGTTTCGCGTGCCTGATCTCATTGAATAATCACAACGTTCCTGTGGAGTGGGTATTATTCTTATCACATTTACAGGAGAGGAACCAGAGGAGCTAAATAATGTACTCAGGGCCCTGAGAATTTAGTCCCTGGTGGGGCTGTGTCCTTACACTGACCTGCCGCCCTGAGAGCCAGCACGTTCCCCTCCACGGAGGCTCCAAAGCACAGGTAGGGGATGGCCGGCAGGAATGCTGTAAAGGAAACTCATTAGATTTGATGATCTTAAATGTCCTCCCAACCCTTAGGGCATGTGCGTTCCTTCAATCATTCAACAAATAATGGAGTGCTAGGCAGTGTCCTAGGAACTAGGGAGCTCCTGATACCAGGAGGAGGGGGAGGTGAATTAGTAAACAATTGGGTTTTTTTTTTTAAAACACAATTGTGATAGGTACTATGTTAGAGAAGTGGGAAAGTGCTATGAGAAAATATAACTGGAGTATAATCTAGTTTGAGGAATCAAGGGAAGTGGCGTTTAAGCTGAGATCTGAAAGTGAGTAAGAGGTGCTCAAGCAAAGAAGTAGGGGAAAGGAAGGGAGGGTTCCAGGCAGAGGGAAGGGCCTGTGCAAAAGCCCTGAGGCAGAAAGACCTTGGCACTTTCAAGGCTCAGAAAGACGGTTGTGGCTGGAGTCCGAGGAGAGAGGGAGAGGCAGCTGACCTGAAATAATGCTGGCGAGTGAGCGGGCGGTACCCCATCCTGCAAGCAGTTGTGAGCCACGTGAGGCTTTATCCTTGGAGCAGGAAGGGGGTTCTTGAAGGGTTTCAAGCAGGAGAGAGTAATGACGAGTTCTGTTTTCAAAGGCCACGCTGACGGCTGCATGGGCATTGGGATGAAGGGGAGGAAGAGAGGTCAGTGTAGCAACAGGAAATTGCCCTCTGTCCAAGGGGTTCACAAGGCACTCTCCCTCACACAGGCCAGTGTGCATCTTCTTGAGATGGAGGGAAACCTGGGAGGAGAAGGTCGCAGCGAATTGTGAGACTTGGTGTCGGTCTCCACCAGCCTGACCCACTGGTGCTGTCCTGTCTTGTCAACAGTCTGGCTGAGGTTTTCCACACTGCGTTCAGCAATTCAGGAACAGTGTGGAGCAGGGTGTGTTGGGGACTCGAGTGCACCCTTCCCTAGTCAGGAACAGCGGTCCTGAGCTCAGCCCCCAGTGCCCACCTCCTACACTGCCCATAGCTGTGGGTTCCTTCCCCACCACCCACAAGGAAAGCCAGGCAGCATCTGGGAAGTCAAAGAGAAGACGGAGAGTTCATTCTTCAAGAAGAAGTTCCAAGTCAGATCATTATTCTAAACGTACAGAAGAGCTCAGAATGAATGCATATTTCACGCGGATCTAGCGAATTATGGTACTGACGGGCCATGTGGTGGGTACTGACGGGCCAGAACAGAGGACTCTGAATTAGGAGGGTGCGTCCGTTCCCGGTTTCTCACCCAACTTACAACTAACTGGGTGGCCTTGGATAAGACTTTTGACCTTTTTCTCTCCACCCCCTGACTCTCAACAGAGATAATAGTATTTGTCACTTTTATCTCGCAAGAATGACGTAAACCTCAGGCTGGAAAGAAAAGTGTTCTGAAAGTTCAAATCTTGATACAGAGGGGAGGTCGTGGTGGTGTCAGGATGTGTAATGACATCCTGGCTGGGCTGGGGAAGAGCCAGGCTTTGCTTTCAGCAACCTGTGATGTCATCCAGGGCTTCTCACTGGAAGTCAAGCCTGCGTGTTCTAGTACTTCTTTATAGAATCTCATCCTCCCGTGCCCCCCAAAAGTTCTTTCCCACCACTCTCCCCTCACCTTCCCTTGCTCCCACAAGCCCCAGGTTCTTAAGACCTTTGTAACGGAAACACTTCAGAAGTAGCTTCAATCCGGTTAAAGAGCGGCTTTCCCTATTCTCTGCTAAACTCAGCTAAGAAACTCCTCAGATACAGCAGGTGGCTGCTATATTTAAGCCAGTGTTCCAGAGATGTTTAAACGGGAGAAGTCTTTAACGATACAGTGTAGGAAATGAATGAGCTGGACAGTGAGTGCAGTTGGAGTTAGGGTTGTGATTTGTATTCGCCAGAAATTATTGAAACCTGACCTCCTTGGTTAGAGCAGCACACCTCCCCTCCCCCTTCACCCCAGGCACACACCCGTGTTTCATTTTCTTCAAACATTTACCATGTCTAAACTTTTTAATCCATTTGTTCTTTGTCTCTCCACTAAAAGGAAAGCTCTTTCCGTTGGGAGATTGTGTTTGTCTCAACACCGTATCGCCTAAAAATGTGCCTGGCACGGAGTAGGTGCTGAGTAAGTATTTAATTGAGTGAATGAATGTTTTTTGTTTTTTTAATGTCTTAACTATTATCTGTCTCTGCCCACCAGAATACAAACCCGATCAGGGCAGGGACCTTGACTCTTATTCTCCATGATATCCTCAACACCTAGAACACCAAGCACTTGAAAAGTAGTTGCTGAATGAATGAATGAATGAAATGAATGATTGTGAATATAGGCTAGGGAGTGCAGGAAAAAGTCCTGGAGGAACGGGAATCTGAGCCGGTCTGGGGAGGACAAGTAGAGTTTGGAGATCATCATCGTTTCAATCTCGTTATTCTGGGAGCTCTGATAGTCATAATAACGAGCTGAAATTTACTGAATACTTGCTACGTGTGAGGCTTTATTGGGGGCACTTTATCACCATGTTGTATATTCCAGAGAACATATTTGGACTAGTTTGCAAGTCAATCTGAAATCATTTTCTGTGTTAAAAAAAATCGGTTTTGACACATTCTTGTCGTGGAAGTCAACCATTGTTCCAGGGAGGCTCTGAGCAGCTGCAGTCCAGCCAGAGGAAGCTCCTCCCGCCTGCTGTTGGAGCAGCTGGCGGGTTAACAGAGACCACCCCGGACCCTGCAGCTAACGGCAGCTGCTTGAGCGGATGGAAACTCTGCTGCCTGTAGAGGCCAGCAGATGAGAACCGAGGGAGGGGACATGGCCACCGGGATGACCTGTGTGTGTCCAGTGGAGTGTGGAGGAAGCTTTTTAGTCCCCGAAGGGCAACCAGTTCGCATGGCTCAGACAGGAAGTCTTCGGGTTGTAGCAGGAACCTCTTCTGTGTACCGTCCCTGCCTTCAAGTCCCGTGAGACCACCCAGCTGCGGGGCGGAGGAGGTCTCATGGCTTAGCTGCAATATACCCTCAGTTTACATACTTTCTTCCGCCTCTTGTGAGGCTGCAGAGACAAACACTTAGCTTTGTAGAATGTCGGAGCTAGAAGGAACCATAGAAATTATTTAGACCAAGCCCCTCGTTTGTTTTTGGCCGCACCCTATGGCGTGCAGAACTTCCCCAACCAGGGAAAGAACCGCGCCCCCTGCAGTGGAAGCATGGAGTCTTAACCACCGCACCGCCAGGGGAGTCCAAGCCCCGCGTTTGAGGGGTCCCAGAGGGACGTCATTTTGCCCCGCCACAGAGCCAGCTCGTGGTAGCTGAGTCGATCCTCTTAAGCCACGACCACTGCTCTTGTGTCCGTTTTGTTCTGAATAGGTTTTTGCAGTATTATTACTACCAGTTCTATTGTTTTTATTTTTAGCAAACAGCAGTGATTGGTATGTAATTAACGCGTAATGCTATTGATAATATTATCATCATTCGAGCAATTCTATGTCAGACTTAGTGCTAAGGTTTTTATTTAACATTAACACCCCTATGATAATATATTTTCATTTATTCAGAATGATGGAAGTTTCAGGTTGGCTGAGGGGAAGACCTTATAGAAATGATAATTTTTCTATGATTTAAAATGTAATTAATTACTCTAAAACACAAAAGCCAAACACAATTCATTTTTCTTGGGAGGGAGCACCATAGAGTAGAAAGTTCTCAGGCTATTGGACACGGAAGACTGGTGTCCCAATCTTGATCCTGGATTCTACTGTCTTCTAAATACTTGACTTCAGACAGGTTGTTTAACCTCTCTGTGTCAGGTCCCCATCTTTAAACTGGGGATAACACAACTGAACCCATATGCTTTGGACCACATTACCCTGCCACCCTGGCCCCAACAGCTTGGACGGGGGGTGGGGTCCTGGGGTCAGGCTGGCTACAATGGCTCTAGATGGGACAGTCACTAACCAATTAGAGCCTCCGGCAGGACTTCTGAATGTGAGATACCGAGAGGACACGGAGAGGGGGGTTGGTCCAGGAGCTCAGAGAGAGAGGGAGAGGGAGCCGTGGAAACCATCGTGGCTTGGGGAAGGAGAGCAGAGAGAACAGTGGTCACTGCACCGACAGGCTCCAAATAGACAGTTAGGAGGTGCAGAGAGAAGGCAGGCATGGACCAGGAGGCGGGGAAACCCCAGCAGGTGGACCTGGTGGAAGATGGGGAAGGAGAGAGACAAAGCCGTGAACAGCGGCAGTAGGAGTGGATCAGCAGCCATGGAAGGGGCGCCCCTGCAGGAGGGACAAGGTCCAGACTTGCTCTAGCGCCCCTTCAGCCCCTGTGGCCTCCAGACCACCCCCACCCCACCCCCCACCCCCCCACCCCCTGCCAAGCAGCATATCCTGCACGTCCTCCAGCATCCCAGCCAATTCTGGCCGCTGCTTTTTCAGAGGAGTTGCGGGTATCTTGTAGAGATAAATGGAGAAAAAGCCAAATGTGGCCTTCCCCTCCAGGGGTGCTTCATCTCTCTTCCTTATAAAAGTGGAGCTGATAGGGGGCACCCAAGAGAGAGGAGCTAAACCCACAGGCTTCGCAACTGAGCGGAGACGGGCTTAATTCCCAGCTCTGCCATTTGCTCACTGTGTAATCTGGGAAGAATTTCTTGATCTCTCTGAGGCTCCTCATAAGCATCTGTAAAAAGTGCACAGCGATAGGGCTGCTCGAAGGCAGGCTGCGAGGATTAGGGGAGATAGGGCGGCTTTCATGATCAGAGCCCCCAAGATCAGCGGGCATTTCCTCACATCACTGCTGTCCTGGTGCACATTCCTCAGATCCAGCTTGCTTTTGCTCTGCATGTATGCATGGGGTGGGGGGGCGGTGAGGGGCAGGCAGAGGGGGAAGAGGAGACAGGAGAATGGGTCAAGAAAGATGCCTTCACTTATCACAGGGGAGGAGCCTCAGAGCCTAACTTGATCAAAGGAGAATCACACCGGCCCCTCCTGGGGTCCGCTGGCATCGGTCCACGCTCCAGCGTGAGCGGCACCAGGCCTCTGCTAGCATCCTCTCTGTGCTGGAGGGAGGACCTAGGGACATTGACGCTCCAGCTGCAGGCAAGTTCCTAGAAAGTCTGATGGAATGGATGTCATTCCTTTGCTGTGAGTCATAAGCCCCAACAAAGCCCACTGGTATTTCCGAGTCCATTCCCAGTGCCCAGAGCTGGGCCCGGCAGCAAGGCAGCTGCAGGGAGCGGAATGCGGCTCCCCAGCACTTTGCCCTGGATTTCGTTTTCGGGAAAGGCTCATGGCCCCAGAAGAGGGGAGGCACTCGGAAGGTCATCTCATCCATGCCCCTGCCTCTGGGCCAAAATACCCGAAGACGTGGGTGTTTGGGGAGCCCCCCGACCCATCCGAGTGTGGGCACCAGGGGCAACAGGGTGGGGACAGGAGAATGATGTCCCTTTCTCTGTTGTCTCCTTGACCTTCCACTAGAAGGGCTGCAGGAGAGGGGAAGGAGCACAAGGAAAGAAGAGCACAGCCTGGGACAGGGGGGTCTCTACGCCCTCACCTTTCTCCTTCTTCTTCTTGCTTGGTGTCCGGGCCAGGCCACCCCTGCTTCCCTCTCCTTCCAGGCCATGGATCAAAAGCCTGTCTCAGCCCCCATTCCTGGAGCTTCAGGGCTGCAGGGTGGTCCGTCCTCTGTGCACAGTGACTGAGCACCCTCAGCCGGGGCAGGTGCTGGGGAGCCACCCTCCGGCCTCAGTTCACTGAGGTGTCACAGCAGCTCTGCAGAAGGTGTTCACACCCCAGATTTCCCAGCCGCTGCAAAATTCAATGACCCGATCAAGATCTTGCAGCTGGACGTCCCACAACCAGGGCGAACGCTCTGGAAACTCCAAACCAATTTTCAAGGCACAGCAGCTTCAGTGGCACCCTGGTCCTCAGCCAGCTCCCATCCAGAATGAAAGAATGCCACCCTCTCAGGCCACGAGCCACGGCCCCCTGCCCCCGGCCCCCAGAGGGAGAAGTCTAAGTGTCCTCTCCAAACGGCGAGGCTCCTCTCCCAGCATCACTTAAGGCAGGCGAGCACCTCGCAGAGCGCAGCCCCTGGCGGGAGCACGTCCTCCGCAGACACTTCCTGCTGTCCTTCCTGAGCCTCCCAGGATATAAGCAACAGCCCTGGGGGTAGCTGTCGTTGCAGGGGACCCAGGGGTCAGTGTCCCCCGCCCCAAACCTCGTGTCCTACAAATACGCTGATCATTTGCATTTGCCAGCTCACAAAAGAAGATCCTTGTGAGCACACAGTTGCCTGTGGTCGGGGGATGATCTGAAACTGCTCCTCATTCCTGGGCCAGCAGCCAGCTGCCTTGGATGGTCAGAGGTGAAATCTGAATGCTGGTGAATGGGAGAGCGGAAGTGCAGCCAGGCTGAGCTAAGCCCATTCATGAAAAAGGTCTAGTCTCACTTCCCGATTGCCAGGCGCTGTGCGCGTGTGCCTTCACGTGCTCCATAGCTTTCTGCCCCACTGCTTCCCTCCCCCTGCTCTTTTCTTTTTTTTTTCCTCTCTCCACAAAATCTAAAGTTCATCTTTGGGAAATTGCCAAAGAATGTGTAGCTGGTCTGTGGTTTTAGCAAAAGAGAGAAGGAGAGAGAGAGAAAGAAGGAGGGAGGGAGAGAAGGAAGGAAAGAAGGAAGGGAGAAAAGAGAAAGAAAGAAAGAAAGGAAGGAAGGAGAGGGAAGGGAAGGGAGAAAGAAAGAAAGGAAGGAAGGAAGGAAAGAAAGAGAAAAAGAAAGGAAAGAAGGAAGGAGAGAGAGAGAGAAAGAAGGAGGGAGGGAGAGAAGGAAGGAAGAAAAAAGAAAGAAAGAAAAAGAAAGAAAGGAAGGAAGGAAGGAGAGGGAAGGGAAGGGAAGGAGAAAGAAAGAAAAGAAAGAAAGGAAGGAAAGAAAGAGAAAAGGAAAGGAAAGAAGGAAGGAAGGAAGGAAGGAGAGAGAGAGGGAGGGAGGGGAGGAAGGAATAAAGGAAAGAAAGAAAAAGAGAGTCATACAAAAGCAACACTCTCTTCTTCCATATATACCTCCCCCCCCCTCTCTCACACACACACACGCACACACACACAGCATTCAGTATCATGGTTATGAAAGGATAAAAGCATCGTTCCCAGGTCATGCTGCACCCACCTCTCAGTTTTTCCTCCCAGTCCCTCTGGCTCGAGGTGGAGGAAGGTGAGCCCTGGTGGAGGGTGCACCCTGTTGTAGGTAGAGTGTGAGGGTGGTCAAGGCTGACCCCAGGGTAGATTTTCTGAGGTTCAGCTAAAGGCCTTCCCTCTGGGGAGGAATTCACCGCTACCCTGTTGGGCCCCACTCAGTGGGCCGTGTGGTCCCCTGGCGGGCCACCATGCTTATCCCTAGCAGCCTGATCTCCGAGCTCTCAGAAGGCCGCCATGCAGCTGTGAAACCAGGGTCACTTACCCTCCTGGAGCCTCAGTCTCCTTGTCTGTAAAATGGGGGTGATGATAAACATTCCCTCTTCAGAGGCAATTGTGAAGATAGCACACGGGAAGGGCCTCCTCCGCACGGTGTCAGTGCTGGGGAATGCGCCCCGTTGGCTGTCGACCACCTCCGGGCCGGGGAACCCACCACACCTGGAGGCGATCCCCTCCATTCCCAGTAGCACTGCAAAGACCCCCAAACTTGGCTGGGCTTTTAGGGAGGGATGAAGGTACCTTCTTTGCCTTTAGAGATAGAAACTGGGAGGACCACCAAGAAAAACCGTGTGCCCAGCTTAGCTTGGTACACTCGCTGATTCACGGGGGCCTCACAGCCACTTGCGTGAGAAAAAAAGATGTATCTCAGGAAAAGAGATTAGACCAAAGGCCCCAAGATGATTAATCAGTGCTGGAGGTTTTAAGCCCGAAGCAGTTTTCAGTTGTTCTCTAGCCAAGCAGTGCTTCCTGGGCACCCACACTGATTTCAGAGTAATGTGGGGGAAGTGCACCTGCCCCCAACCTGAGGCCCCTCTGTGGTGCAGCCGGTGGCAGGCCCTTCCGTACTTCCCCCACCTGCAAAGAGGTCCCCTGTGCTGCTGCCGCATGAAACCTCCCTCCGCTGATCCTGCACATTTGTAAAGCACTGTCGTGACAATTCTTGCCCATGAAGTCCTCCCAGTGAGGGAGTAAACTCATCTGGACAGGTGTGAGTATTCTCCCCATTTTACAGATGGAAAAACTGATGCCAGGGAGATCCTGGTGGTGGAGTTTGAAGGTGCTGGACTCTCTGAGAGTCTATCCCTGCCTCTCAGGTTTTCTCCAAGCGACACAGATGACACAAAGAGCTGTTCTTTTTTTAACCATCTTTTAATTGAAGTATAGCTAATTTGCAATGCTGTGTTACTTTCAGGTGTATAGCAAGGTGATTCAGTCACACATATATACACGTGTGTACATGTATACATACATTCCTTTTCAGATTCTTTTCCCCTATAGGTTATTACAAAACACTGAGTAGAGTTCCCTGTGCTCTACAGTAGGTCCTTGTTGGTTATCTGTCGTATGTACAGTGCTGTGTGTCTCTTAATCCCAAGCTCTTAACTGATCTCTCCCCCCACCGCCCGCTATGCCCTATGGTAACCACAGTTTGTCTTCTATGTCTGTGAGTCTATTTCTGACAAAGAGCTATTCTTAGCCTCTCCTGTCCTGAGTTATTCTTCACTGAATTGGGCAGAAGCTTCTAACCACCCTCCAAGTTCCCTCCCAAGGGGCTCCTCCAGGAAACGGGCCATATGACCCTCAGTTTGGCCATGCAACTAATCTCAGTGTTTCCTAGAACTTCAGGGGGCAGACGCTCCAAGCTGCAGACCCACGTGGAGGAGGATGGGTTCCCAACGAAGGAATCTGTCTCACTGCCTTATTTCCTTCCCTCTCCCTCCCCCTGTGTCGCCAAGCCATCCATCGATGGTGAGAGAGAGGAAACATCTGGTCCCGGCTCAGCTGCCCCGCCCTCACGTCAGCGGGGCTTATAGGAAGAGCTGGTTGGAGGTCTTGCAACCTTGAAATAAACCAACGGTTCAGCTGCAGTGCTTCCCCACTGCTATCCCTTCCTCCTGCCCCACCTGAATGCTCTCCATCCTCTCCAAAACCACCACTCACACCGACCCCCGCCCCTGCCACCACCCAGCGGGCACCTGCTGCCACTTCCAGAAACCAGAGAGAGCCACGGCCAAAATGGGGGCTCCGGGACGTCCGTGCCAAGACAGCAAAGACACTGACGACCACAGGGCTGGGGTGGGATGGCTCTAGACACGCTTCCAAGCTCCTTGAACGTGGTCTTCCTCCAGTCTGCCTCTTAGCTCCCCTTGCCCTCTCTAAGCATAATGAACCATCCTTCATGGAACATCCCTCTGGGCCAGGCACTTACGCAGATTATCTTATTTAATCATTATAACGACCCTGCGAGGTAGGTATTCATCCCCGGTGACAGAATAAAAGCACAGAGAGGTTCAGTAACTTGGCCAAGGTCGCACAGCTGTGAAGTGGCAGAGCTCAGCTTCAAACCCTATCAGACTCCAGAGCATATGTTTTCAGCATGTACACCAAGCGGTCACTCAGAATATACCCTGAGTCCTCTTTTCCCTCCCACGAAACCCTCCCGTGTTCAGGCCCCAGCCACCCTCTTCCCTATCTACCGGGAATTCTTCATGTGTTCATTTCAGTCATTCATTCATATTCTAAGTAGAGACTTCGCATCTACGTAGAGTCAGCACGCGCTACGTACCAAGGAAGAGCATCGCTCCTAAATTCTGCGGGACGTGCAGTCCTTAGGAAGCATGGCCAGTGGGGCAACACAGACAGTGAGTGTTCCCGGGCCCTAGGGGAGGGGAGATCCCCTGGTGAGCTCAGACCCGTTCTCGCCTCCTGCTTCCTAGTTCCTTTTGTGGCTTTGAAAAATAAATACATGGTGAGAGCCAAGGGTGGTGTGACAAGGTGGCATTTGTTCGGAGAAAGACCAGGTCCCAGGGCTGTTTGGTGACACGTGGCCTTGTTGCCGTGCAAGACTCTGCAGGTCTTTGATGACGACTGGCGAGCATCTTCAGCCTGAGGAGAAAAGGAATGAATGCTTGGTGCCGGTGCAGGGGCAATAAACACGAGAGACACTGAGGCAGGCGGACCGTAGGCAGCAGAAACTGTGATTACAGGTCTGTAGCTGTGCTGAGAGATTACAGAGGGATGTCGGGGCCTTGCTGCAGAAGGCCCTGAGCAGCTGGTGAAGGATGAGCCCTGATCCCGCAGGCCAGAGACGTCATGATTCACAGCGTGTCCTGATGTCGTATTTAGAGAATTGGAGAGAGGAGGGGTAGGCTTAGGGGCTGTCTTGTAGCTGCAGCATCCGGAGGGACGGTTTCTGGGCAGCGTAATGGTCCCTGCGCAATGCTGGACAAACACACACACACACACGCAAGGAACCCCGTAAATAACTTAACGTGAGGAATGAATGAGTCTCTGACATACGTGGAAGGAGAACAGTTATCAAGAAAACACCGTGGGTGAATGGGACACACATTGGACATGGGGATGCACCCTTTCCTTTCTGCCCCCCAGGAATCTGGAAATGAGGGGGATAAAACTGCTCTCACAGGGTAAAACTGTGAAATTAACACACACTGCCTCAGAGCAGAGCCTGCAACGACCTTCAGGAGAGAATGATTCTCTAGGCATACAGCCTCCATCTGAAGGACCATCTACAGAACAGGTGGACAGTCCTAAAAGGGGGCGACAGGTCAGCCACAGAAACACAGAAAAAAGGAGTCCTAGGGAGAATCCAGAGAGCTGGTCTGGAGAGAATATCTTGGTGCTAAAGGCAGCTGTGTCTTTCTTGTGGAGATGAACACGTCAAATTATCATCACATGATAGCATGACACATTTTCATTTTACAACCAACTTTTGTGATTTCATTTTGTATCCACCAAACAGCCACGTGAGTGTAACCTGACTTCCCGAGTACTTTATCCCCAAGGAGAGAACGAGTGTCAGCCCCAAGCAGCTCCATTCAGATGCCAGAGCTATGTCTCTGTTGGGGTGAGATGAGCCCGTCCACCCTGCAGAGATCCAGGCCTGGATGGAGGGCCAGAAGCAGACCAAGATCACGCCACCGGAGCTGGTCTTCCAGGAAGCCCCCGCCTTCTCTGCCCCTTCCTCTTGGGCTTTCAGACTGTACTTCTCTATTTCAAAACACACCAGAATATAGCAAAGCCCTACAGGTTGGGTAGGTATAATGGCCATTTTTATCAGCAAGGAAATAGAGGTCTCAAAGGGTTCATTCACTTGCCCAAGGGCACTCAACTTAGTAAACCAGCCTGGATTCCAAACTTGCTCTGACTCCAAAGTGCACGTTTTTTCTATTACCATATCATCTCCGCCTTCAAGAAGGTTCCTCTCCAGCTTGCCTTTAGGTAAGAAATTGTGTTTGGTGGATAAGGTAGGGGTCAGAATGGGCACCAGCCTGAGGCTCTCCCCTGGGACTGGTTGCCTTCTTCATTTCCAAGGGCAGTCTGGGGGGAATCCCCTGGCGGTCCAGTGGTTAGGGCTCTGCACTTCTACTGCAGGGGACACAGGATGGATCCCTGGTTGGGGAACTGAGATCCTGCATGTCGCGCGGTGCCGCCCAAAAAAAACAAAACAAAACGTACGTACGGGGGGCAGACTGGGGAAAGCACTAAGGCAGATATAGGTGTCCAGCTGCCTCTGCACCTGCTCAGCAAGGAAGGATGGAGGACGGTGCTCCAGGGACAATGAAAAACGTTGGCCATTCCCTTTTTTGCGCCATCCCACACCTTCGGTCACCCCCAGTTCCCCCAAGTCCCTCGTGGATGAGTGACCTCAAGCCAAGAGGACAGGCTTAGTATTTCACTTCACCCCTTTCTCCCAAATAATATAATCCTGTTTTAACAATTCAGTTCTGTTCCTTTTCTACCTGAAGACACTTAACTCTGTCAAAACTTGAGGTCACCTATGTGCTGCTCCCGAATTCTTCCATACACCCTCACTCTTAAAAGTAACTTGTTTTTAAAAATAGCTTTGCCATTCGTGGATATGTCTCTAAGTAATATATCGTTCCTTTCTTAAAAACTCAGGAGAGATGAGGTCTAACTTATATGCAGTAAAATTACCCTCTGGGGGTTTAACGTTCCAGGGATTTTGACAACCCGATGGATGGTGTACCCACCACCACCATCCAGATGGAGAACATTTTCGTCACCCCCAAAATTCCTTGTGCCTCTTTATGGACTATTCCCTCACCACCTCCTAGGTTTTGGCAACCTCTGATTTGTTTTCCAGCCCTGTAGTTTTGCCTTTTCCAGAATGTCATAGAAGGAAAATTTTAATATTTTATGATTGAATATGTGATTAGGAGAACTGTGTTTGTGCACACGTAGGAGCTCACACACCCATGAGCGTGTGCCACAAAACCCTTATCAGGTTGAGGAAGTTACCTTTGATTCCTTGTTGGGCAATGATGAGAGCTTTTTATCGTAAGGAAAACTATTCAATGTTATCAAACGCTTTCTGTCTCTATTGAGATGCTCATATAGTCTCTTCTTTTAATGAACTGTTATGTAGTGAACTACATACAGAAAGTTTCTGATGCTGGACTCCATGGAAAAAATCCAACTGGGTCATCATTTATGATCTTTTTTTCTATTTGGCTGGTGGCAATGTTATTGCTGTGTTTAAATTATTTGCATCTACATTCATTGGCGAAACGGTTCTGTGATTTTTTTTTCTCTGACAACTGTGTCTGATCTTGGCATTAGGAGTCTGCTGGCCTCATAGAATGTCCTAAGAAATGTTCCTTTTTCTTCTATAGAAGAGCTAAAATAACATTGGAATGATCTTTTTCTTTAATATTTGGCATACTCATCTATCAAATCATCCGGGATTGGTATTTTCTAAGGAGAGAGATTGTTAACTATTCATTTTACCCAAACTTAATGGTTTTCCGTTTACCCTTGGGTCCATTTTGGCAATTAGTATTTTGCTGGTAATTTGTCCTTTTCATTTAAGTTTTCAAATTTATTGGCAATAAATGACTTAAAATGTTCTTCCAGATTTTCACTGCTGCTGCATCAGCAGAATTCTAGTTTCCAAAGGCTGCTATAACAAGGCACCAGAAGATGGGTGGCTTATAACAACAAAAATTTATTGTCTCAGTTCTAGAGGCGAGAAAGCTGAAATCAAGGTGTCAACAGAGTTAGTTCCTTTTCAGGGCTCTGAGGGACAATCTGTTCCATGCCTCTCTCCTAGCTTCTGAGGATGGCTGGCACCCTTTGGTGTTCCTTGGCTTGTAGACACACCACTCCAGTCACAGCTTTCATCTTTCCATGATGTACTAACTGTGTCTATACATGTGTCTCTTCCCTTCTTATAAAGACACCAGTCATATTGGATTATAGACTGTTCTAATGACCCCATCTTAACTTGATTATAGCTGCAAAGGTTCTGTTTCCTATTAAGGTTACATTAACAGGTACTAAGGGTTAAGCACATCTTTTGTGGGGGACCCAGTTCAACTCATAACAAGTAGTTAAACCCTCTTTCTCATTTTTCCTTTTTTTCTTTTCTTTTTTTCTTCTTTTTTTGGGGGGACTATGCCATGAAACATGAGGGATCTTAGTTCCCTGACCAGGGATTGAACACGCACCCCCCTGCGGTGGAAGCACGGAGTCCAACCACTGGACTGCCAGGGAAGTCCCATCTCTTTCTCATTTGTAATGTTCCTGTTTGTGCCTTTCCTCTTTCTTAGTCATTCTTGCTGGGAGTTCTCAATTTCATCAGTCTTTTAAAGAAACATCTTTCAGCTTTGTTAATCCTCTTTTTTCCCCTGTTTCATTAATCCTGCTCTTTATTTAATTCATCCTTCTACTTTTCTTTTTTTTTTACCTTTTTTTTTTTTTTTTTTTTTTTTGCGGTACGCGGGCCTCTCACTGCCGTGGCCTCTCCCGTTGCGGAGCACAGGCTCCGGACGCGCAGGCTCAGCGGCCATGGCTCACGGGCCCAGCCGCTCCGCGGCATGTGGGATCTTCCCGGACCGGGGCACGAACCCGTGTCCCCTGCATCGGCAGGCGGACTCTCAACCACTGCGTCACCAGGGAAGCCCCATCCTTCTACTTTTAAAAAGCTTATTCTTTTATTATAGTTTCTTAATTTGGAAGTTTACATGCTACTATTCAAACTTTCTTCTCTAATATGTAAGCTTATAAGCTATATATTTTCCTCTAACACTTTCTAACCACTTATAACCACTGTTTTAACCTTATATCCTACATTTTAATATACAATATTATCCTTATCAATAAATATTAAGTATTTCTAATTTTTATTATGATTTCTTCTTTGACTCTAGAGTTATATAAAAGTGTATCTTTAAACTTCCAAACAGAATTATTTTTTAAAATTATTTTTTTGCTCTTGATTTCTTACTTATTTCTTTGTAATTGTAGTATGTAATCTATGAGATACTGATTCTCTGAAACTTCTTGAGACTTGGCTTATGGCAAAACATGTAGACAATTCTCTTAAATGTTTCAAGTACGCTTTAAAAACAATGCCTCTTTTTAGAGTTCCATATATATCCATTAGATCAAGCTCATTAATTGCATTGTCCAAATCTTCTATATTCTTTTATTTTTCTGTTGCTTGACCTATCAGGTATTGAGAGAGAATATTGAAGCTTCCACTATGTTATGGATTTGTCGGTTTCTCCCTGTGGTTTTTACAGTTTTGTTTTATATATTTTGAAGCTACATTACTGGTTACATACAAGTTTAAGATTGTGTCTTTCTTGTGAATTGAACTTTTTATCATTGTGAATGTGTCTCTTTATGTCTAATAAAGCTTTTTGCCTTATAGTGAATTTTGTCTGCTATTACTTCCTCTTTTATTACTTTTTATCAAGTAGATCTTTTCCCAGGCTTTTGCTTTCACTCTTTTAGCATTTTTATGTTTGAGCTGTGTCTCTTGAGAACAGCATAGATCAGATTTTTAAATCCAGTCTGACCATATTTGCGCTTCTGTGGAAGAATTTAATCTAACAATTATTTCATTTCTTTTAATTGGAGATTTAGTCCATTTACATTTTAGTGATTACTGATATATTTATTTCTACCATATTGCTCTTTATTTCTTCCCCTTCTTTTCTGTCTTGTTTCATTTTTTTAAAATTCATTCAATTTTTCCTTCTACTCGTTTCAACGCTATACTCTTCCATTCCTATTCTTTATGTAGTTATTAAGCAAAAATCAAAAGTTAACTTTTTACTCATCTCCTGATCAACGCAAGGACTTTAGCATGTTTCAACCCTAGTTGTACTTCACTCCAACTTTTATCTTTTTTTGCCCTATTTTAGCTCTTTCTTTCCTTAAACCCCACAAACTACACATTACTGTTATTTGCTTTTTGTTGAATGTTCAGATTTGCCCATGTGTTTGTCCTTTTCTTCAATCACCATTTCTTCTTGCATCTCAATTCTTTTGGAATCATTCCTTCTTCCTGAACTATATCCTAGTCTAGAGGTTCCTTTAGTGAACATCTGTTGGTAGTTTTTTTTTTTTTTTAATTTACTTTTGGCTGCGTTGGGTCTTCGTTGCTGCACGCGGGCTTTCTCTAGTTGTGGCGAGCGGGGGCTACTCTTTGTTGCGGTGCACGGGCTTCTCTTTGCGGTGGCTTCTCTTGTTGTGGAGCATGGGATCTAGAGCGCAGGCTCAGTAGTTGTGGCTCGTAGGCTCAGTAGTTGTGGCTCGCGGGCTCTAGAGCACAGGCTCAGTAGTTGTGGTGCACGGGCTTAGTTGCTCCACAGCAAGTGGGATCTTCCCGGACCAGGGCTCGAACCCCTGTCCCCTGCATTGGCAGGCGGATTCCTAATCGCTGCCCCCACCAGGGAAGCCCTGTTGGTAGATTTTGTTGAAAACGTCTTTATTTTATCCCCCCTTTAGGAAGATTGCTTTGCTGGGTATGTATATCTAGATCAAGAGCAATTTTCTCTCAGTACGTAGCTTTCTTAGTTTCCTTTGTTGCGGCTAAAAAGTCATCCTTTATAGATAAACAGTCTTTTCCTCTAGCTATTAAGATCTTTTTTTTTGTCTTTGGTGTTTTGTAGTTTTACTATGAATATGTCAATATTTATCATGCTTGGGATTTATAGAGCTTCCTGACTAAACAGCCATGCTATTCAACAATTTACTAAAACTCTCAACCATTATGTCTTCTAATTCTCCTTTCTTCCTCATTCCCTTTGTTTTCTGCCCGTCCATAACTGTAAACCATATTAAAACTTTTCAGTCTGGCTCCAATGTTTCTTTACCTCTTTCATAATTTTTGCCTTTGTCTTTATTATATTCAATGTGGTTTCCTTAAATATATCTTCCAGTTTATTAATTCTCTCCTTAATTAAGCCTAAGCTACTGTTTAATCCATCCATTGAATTTCAATTTCAATCATTTTTCCATTTTTCTGAAAATTCTATTCGGTTCTTTTTCAAACGTGTCTGTTCCAGGCTGATAGATGCTTGCTCCTCAATTATATTTTAAACACCCTCTTTATTTTGTATGCATGGAAATTAACTTATACTACATATGTATTTGATTATCACAATAGTTGTAGTCTTCGTCTCTCTGAATCTGCAATGTGCTTGTTTTCAGCTAATGAATTTCTGATTTCCGTGTTTCGTAAAAAAAATACATTTTAATTGTGAGCTCATATTCATTCTTTGGAAGGAATTCTCTGAGGCTAGGGTTTAAAGTGTACTTCTTCAGAGAGAGTTTCTGTTGGTGTTTGCCAGGTGATTAGGGGAGCTATCATTTTAGCTGAAAGATTTTTTTAATGTCAGGTCACAACCCACGTGGGAATGAGCATGAAATTGCAGATTCCCAGAGGAGACTTTTCCTTTATTCCCTTACATGCCGTAGTAGGACAGACTTCCTACTATCTCCTTCTAGGAGGTGAGTTTTTCCCTTGGTTCAGCCACTGAAAGTATCCCAGCTTTCTGAGTGACTCTCCAACATGGACCTCCTCACTTGGACGGACCTGATACTTTGTCTTCTGTCTTCAACACACGACCTATTGAAACCTATGCTAGGTCACCAGTGACATGGCAAATGCAAATCCCAGTACTTGCTCATTATTCTGTATTCTAGGTGATCTTCATTTCTGGTCTCTGAGATCTTCCTTTGTTGTCCCACCTGCTAAGTAGTATATTTTTAAAGTATTGTTAAGCTATTGCCTCCAAAATTAGTAGGCAAAAATATGAAGAGAAACGTTATATTTGCACAGTCTCAAAGTATCCCACCACAAGATATTTATTCATCACAAGGGAAAAAATAGTAACTTCTATAGAGATGACTCTTGGAAAACACCATCTTCACCACATGAGCAAACTCGACATCACCGCTAATGAAATAATGTGACATCGTGTGCCTCTGTGTATGGTGAACTCAGAAAGGCACAATCTTACTGTGTTGTCTTCCCCCAAAATGCATTAATCACATGGAAACATTGGTCAAACCCAAACTGAGGGTCTTTTAGCAAAAAATTAGTCAATACCCTTCCGAGTGTCAAGGTCATGAAAGACAGAAACAGAATGAAAGACCAACCTTGATTAACGGACAGGAGAAGAGCCATGACAACTAAATGCATTAAATGTCAGGATTAGATCCTGGTCCAGAAAGGTGGCACTGGTAGTACAACTGATGAAATTTAAATAAGATCTCTAGATTAATTAATAGTACTAGTTAATAGTATAAATTATGTGTGATGCTAATTTCCTGGCTTTGATCATTGTAATCAAATCAGTTTTTTTTTTTTTTTTTTGGCCGTGTCGCGTGGCTTGCGGGATTAATTTCCCGACCAGGGATTGAACCTGGGCCACAGTGAAAGCACCAAGTCCTAACCACTGGACCACCAGGGAATTCTTGATCATTGTATTGTGGTTATATAAGGTAACACATGGGGAAACTGAGTGAAGGAGAAATGGAAATTCATTGTATCATTTTTGCCAGTCCGAAATTATTTCTGCCAAGAACTGCGAAGGATCTAAGATTTTACCCTGCTTGTAAACTCACAACTTAACCTGCTACAATGTCATTAATGCTGGCGGAAGACGTGATACTCCTACTCCAGGGTCAGAGACGGAGGACTTTATTATTTTGGCAGATCATGTCACATGAGCATCATAATCACAATGGCTCCACCCCTCCCCCCAAGTCCCACCAGGGTGACACAGGTAACTCACAGGCAGTGAGTCTGTATCACACAACTTAAATCCCAATCTCTTATAGGAGGTGCATGCAAACCTACCCAAATTCTGGCCTGGACAGAGACGTTATCTTTACTACATCGCAGAAGAAACCAGTCCTTTCCTCCAAAGGAAGACTTTCTCTCCATTACCTAAGGCTGTTTGCTGTACGAACATTCTTAGAAAGATAATCCTGAACAAAAGTCTGTCCATGGCTTTCTTCGCAACATGTGCAGAAACAGGGAAGACCATGGAAAATTGTCTGCTAACAATTTCAAAATGAAAAGCTAAAAAAAAATCTAAAGAAAACAAAATGGGAAATGAAATCACAGAAAATTTAAGGGACTTGCTTATACCGTACTACTAGCGAGAAGAATCAGAATTAAAACTTGCAAGTCACCTATACCCCCAGCTCCATCCTTCAAGTCTTTGCCCAAAGAGGCCCATCACCAAATTGTGCTGCCACTTCATACAAACTGTTGGACTAAACAAGAGCTCCCTGGTGCATCTTCCCTGATTCCCATAGACATATTCCCTACGTGAGACATTGATTTGTCTTCCAACTATGTGGTAATCACTTTCCAATCGTCAACTAAGAAATTAACATTTTAAAATGTCGTCTTGCAAGTATAACCGTACCTGTGTAGATTCTAGGGAGTTGTGTTTCAAACTGAGGCCATCCCCAGAAATCCGGATCAATGCTGCCACACTACCGACCTGATCAACCTAAATGTCTCCCGCGGCCATTCTGTCTTTAAGAAACTCTCTCCCATGTGACGTGCCTTCCTAGGCTTGAAATCCTTAAACTACCACTTTCGCAAAAAGCTTCTGTGAAAGGAAAAGCTTAAAATCATTAAGGGAAGGAAGGAACAGGGTGTAAAATGAACTGAAGTCAACCATCCTTATTCTCAGAAGGTCAGTAGGGCTGAGGCCACCGCATCTGAAAATGGGACTTGCACCCAGGCCTGCTGTGGGTAAATATTCAACTTCCTTCCACAGTGAAATCACCGAAAGAGGAAGCTTGGAAAATTGACCTCAAATGTTTATGTGGCCTGGGCCCCATCCTCCAGCTGAGAAGGTCTAGTGAGATCATTGTGCAGGGCTGCCCTTCTCCAGCATTGGGGGTGAAGGGGACAGAGATCTCGGGGCCCTGCTCCCAGAGTGGCTGATCAGGTCAGGTGTGGGACCTCAGAATTTGCATTTCTAAGAATTTCCTAAGTAACGCGGCTGCTGGTGGTCAGGGGATGTTGGGTGAGTGCCTGAGTTGGAAACTGCTTTAGTTTACCTCTGTTGATCTCAAAGTCCTCATCTGAGTAAGAGCCTACCATGTAAGGGAGTGTTAAGACTTAAGGGAGCAAAGCATCTGAGGTGCTCAGACCAAGAAACGTGCCCAGAAGGCCAACCTGCTCCTCTAGGTTGCCGGTCACGCTGCCTGTGGGTCTGTCCGCCTGTCCAGCCTTGAACGAAAGGAAGACTAAGTGGAGAAGTGAAGAAGGAACAGGACAGCATTTGGAAGAGGCCAGACAACAGCATCCAAAGCCTCAGAGGGAGAAAAGGGACCCAGCCTGCAGGTGAGCAGAGGTCACACCACAGAGCCAGGGGCTCGGCTGCAGAGTCAGTCAAGCCTAAGAAGGACGGAGAGACAGACAGGAGGGCTGGGACCCAGATTTCAAGAACAGGAAGGAAATCTGAGGTCGGCCAGCTCTGAGCTTGACTATCACAGCACACTGCCCCCCAAGCCTGGAGCACCCCGTCCACCTCTCCTGGTCCATCCCTGCAGCGGGCAGCTCCGTGGCCCTCCCCAGCTTGCAGCTGCTTCTAGAAGCCGTCTCTTGGAGAGACAGCTGCTCCGTTCCCATCCTGAATCAAGCTCCTTGTCTTTCCCACCACCCTGCCACTTGTCCAGTCCAGTAGGGAGAGCTTCCGGGGGTGACACACACACACACACACACACACACACACACACACACACACACAGTTATAGAATTCTCTCTCTCTCTCTTCCCTTCCCTTCCTTCCCCCTACAAGTGCCCTCACCCCGACAATGGTCCCAGCTGGTCAGCTAGCTTCTCTCTCCTCTCCCCAGCGCCCACATTCCCCACACCTGGGACTGCCTGTTTCCATGGGGTTCTCCCCAGGGTAGGGACCAAGGTCCACCTAACACACACACACACACACACACACACACACACACACACACACACCCATCACAACGCCAGAGGGTGGAAGATTGGGGGAGGGGATGACAACTCTGTAGAAGGCAGTTGATTTGCTGCTCCTAAGAGGACCCAAAACTTCTTCTTAAAGAAAAAAAATGAAGAAAGGCCCCAAGTCCTGATTGGCTAGTGGCTGGGCTCTGGAATGCCTCGGTTACCGTATATGCTCACATAGAAGATGCCGCTGCAGAAGGAATGTGGCCCATCAGCCAGGCCACGGTGGAGTGAATGTGGCAGCGACCGCACACGCGTTTCCCCCCTGAGGGCCCGTCTCCCTTTCCAGTCTCCGCTCCCACAGCCATGACCGTGGCCCTAGCGATCCCAGTTTTCTGCAGGGCCCCCGTCTTGGCTGGAAACTAGGCTAACATATGTTAATTGAGCAGAATGAGAGCTAGCACTTCTCTGATGACTTTCCCTGAGGCTCATCATTTAAACACACACGACTGTTTTTTCCCAAGGCTTCTCCTAGGCAAGTATATACAGTATTTCACGTGAGGAATGTTCTATTCACAATCTCCTACCTTTTTGGATCAGGGAAGGGATTAGAATGATTTTATAGCTGATCAGTTCTGCAGTGCCTGGAGAACTCCTGCCCCACGACCTCCAGCCCCCAGCCGGAAACCTTCCTCTCCTCCAACCCACCCCTTGCCCCCAAGTCAGCGGCACGTGCCCCACCCCCATCCAGGCCTGGAGGGCAGAGCAGAGGCGCAAAGAGAGGGGGCAGGGAAGGAGAGGAAGTTGGTGTCTGAATGTGCGCCCCAGTTACATTCCAGAGGCAAACAGAAAGTAAAAAAGAAAAAATTAAACTTAGGTCACCACTGTTTCATATTATCCACGCCCCTGCAGCTCTTCCTTCATGCCAGTACCCTCCAGTGGATAAGATACCCATCCAAGGACAGAACTGGAGAGCCTCAGAGACTGTTCAGTTTTCAGTGGATGGCTGTAACGATCAGAGAGGTTCAGTGACCTAACGAAGGTCACACAGCCAGTTCCTACAGACCCAGGACTAGAAAGCGGGTCTCATAAAACCTGGGTCCAGGCTCCTTCGGCACCCACCCTTGGTTTTTATTCACACGCCTGTAAGCGTTCACTGATCGCCCCTTCCTTCAGACAGCCCTGTGGGTTAAGCCAGGAGTTAGGTTGGTAGCATGGGGGATTTCCGACAGGTGGGCTGCTAATTGCTGTCGTGTTGGTGCAGACCCTGACCACGTGCAGGCCCCCTTGAGGACCAAGGCAGCGACAGTCTCACAATGACAGTCTCACAATGACAGTTGGCTTCACAAACCCAGGGCAATTGAGGGGAACTGAAATTTGATCTTTTTCTTTCTTTCTTTTTTTTCCCCCTCCAACCCGGTCTGAAAGAGCCAGTGAAAACCCCAGCCAGACACACTGAGCTGCCTCTGAATCATTGAGAAACACAGAGGAGGGCGGCGCCCATCCCTCCCCGTGGCTCGGGGAGCCCTCAGCAGCCCTGCATCCTTGCTGTCACTGTCACAGTGTCCCACACCAGCTCGGCTCCCCGTCTCCGTCCGAGTGCACTGCATTCCTGGACATGGGAGCTCTGGCCTGTGGGTGTCGGTTCACACACCCACTTCCTCCTCTGCCTTTCGCTGCCAGCATCCTCCGAGAGGCCAGCACAAGGTTTCCATTAGCGAAGCACATTTTTGTGCTACGGATATTGAACCGGGGAGGAAAGAAAGCAGACTGTTGTCCATGATGGATGGGTTTTCTAGAGGGCTTCCCAGGGTGGTCCTTAAGGGGACCAGGACGGAGCCACGTGGGCCGCACAGCTTCCAGACGTGCGCTTGTTCGGGTGCACGTCTGTGCTGGGGGTCTGTCTGCTCTACCGCCGGCTTCCCCCGCCCACCGCCCCTTCCCCCCAACACCCCAACACCCCAACTTCCAGGTTACCTGAGTGCAAAACACCTCTCAGTCCTCCTTTTAGAATCAAAGCACCATGTCCATGCGTTCACTCTCTATTATGGAAGTGGCTGCCCTGGACGGGGAGGTACGGCTTGGGGACCGCAGCTCATGAAGCATCAACACCCAATGGTCCTGCATTTTAAAGCTCTCCATCTCCCTTTTCAGAATGCTGAGGTTTCCTTAAGCTTTGTAGGCATGCCTTTCCATGAGCATCACCCGTACCCACACACAGCCCAAACGAGATGCGGCGGACGAACCAAAGGCTCACCTCTGGGTTCTCCGCGTCTCGCACGGCGCCAAGAACACCGTCAGCGTGAGCTGGATAAATGAGTAATAAAAATAACTGGGAGTCTAAGGAAGCTTAATTTATAAATCACTTTCCCTCAGCTCAGTTATCCCACTTTTTTAATAGAAGGAAATGAGCCTCTGGGAGCTTGAGTGGCAGAGGGGGGAAGCAAACCCAGTCCCCTGAGGTCCCATCCCCGACGGTCTGTCACACTGTTGGGGGAGACTTGAGCCACCGTCTTAAGAAGGGGCTCTGCCCTCAGGGTGCTTTCCTCTATAGTTAGAACCTATAGAGGAAAATAATACAGAACAATTCAGGGAAGTAGCAACGAATAGTCCAACAGGGAAATGCTTTGGGTACAGATAGCCCTTGAAGACAGGAATGAATTGAGGCCCATTATCCCAATTCATTGAGGAGAAAAACAGAAGGGCCATAAAGAAAGGGAGCCTTCACCCAAGGTCACATCACTGAGAACAAAGGCGAGTTCAACAAATCTTTAATCTAGTTGAAGGGTTTTCAAAGAGCTTTTGGGGACAGGTGGAGTGGCCGACTGGAAGCCCAGACCTCCCAGGAGAAGCCTGAAGATCGGTGCTCCCATCCATGGCCTTTTTCTCCCCTTCTTGAACATAGGAAAGTTCCTTCCACCACTGGAGCAGAAGAACTCAAACGTCGCAGCCTATCCTGCAGCCTCAAAAAGTCGGTACTGTCCAAGTTCTGGAAATTTACATATTAGAGGCTCTGAGAAGTTCTGCCGGCAAAACCAAAGCAAACAACAGAAGACCCCAAATCAGAAAAACCTTTATTTAACTCAATGCTGTTGGAGCTTCCCTCTCTGACCTGCAGAACCAACATCTGTCCTGCCCGGTCCCCAGGATAAGCAGAGCACAAAGGCAGGAACCCTTTGTCTGGGGTAGTTTTACGGGCCGACCCACAAGCTGCCTTTCCAAGGGGCTTCCCAGCTCTCAGATCCCCTAGCTCACACATATGTTCCTTTCCTTCTGGAAGGAACCTCAGCGCCCTGCCCATCACACATCTGCACCCTGAGCGTGCCGTGGGTCTCCCCAGAGGGTTGCCAGAGATGGTGCCTCATCTGCCCACATGCCCGGGGCTTAGCATGGAGCCTGGCATACACAATGTAGGTGAGTAGAAAGTGTGAGCTGTGTGGGATGCACGGCACCTGTGGGTGATCCTAGCACTTGCTTTTCTCTTCTCCCGAAAGCCCTCCCCCCGCCCCCCCACAGAGACTGTGTCTGGAGTCTCCCCAAGAGCTGAGCTGGGAGCTGTCGAGACCCCACTGCCGAAGCAGAGGCGCATCTCTCCCTCTCCACCCCTACCCCCGACCCGACCCTTCCAGGAAGCCTCTGCCCTAACACCTCTGTTTCCCCAAGTTGATGGGGTGGCAGCCTGTGCTCCCCCTTCCCCCTCCTCTCCCCCCCACTCTCCCTCCTCTCCCCCCAACTAGGCTTTCTTTCCCTTTATTGAGCTGTCAGCCGACCAGCTGCCTCCAAGGAACCTCTGTTTGGCTGGGCCCTGGGCCAATCCCTTGCCATCTAAATCAGAAATGCATGTGTAGGCCCAGTGTCTTCAGGGGATGCCCTTCGCTGGTCTCCTGGGTTAAAAAGCACCCTCAGAGAATAGCCACAACTGACCACATGTGGTCTCAGCCACGGTGGCCACTGGCTCTGACGCCCACAGAGGATGCAGGTTTGCAGGGGTGGGTTTGGGGAGGGTCTTGGCTCTCTTTTAGGGAGAGGGCACCCTGCTCCTTGTCACTGAAAGAGTTTGGTTCCAGGAAAGGCCCAAGCTTGGCTTGGAAGATCCAGACGCACGGCAGAGATGAAGTAGAGGAAAGCAAGGACTCCATCCTGCATCCGCGCCCGCGCTCCTTCTGAGGGCAGAATGCAAAGGAGATCCGGGAAAAGAAAGAGCTGGGGGGCCTGCTGGTGGGGGCAGGGAAGGCAGGAGAGGAGGCCGGCAGGCCCAGAGAAGAGGGCACGACCTGCTAACAACGCAGGTGAAGGGAGCCCGCAGCCCGGGGCCCAGGTGAAGGAGCAGGAAACGGGAATGTCTCCGGGTTCTGACATGTGGTTGTAATGATCACAGACCCCGTAGGCGCCTAGGGACCTCGGAGGTCATCTCCTCCATCCTCCTGCTTCCGGGCAGGGCTGTAACTAAACTAGTCAAGATGTGCAGGCAGCTCTGTTTTTAAAGGTCCCCGGAGAGGGGAAAACGAGCTTCCTTTCATCAGCTATGAGGCTCGGGGTCTTGGTGTTGACTTTATCCACATCATCCAGGAAGGTCACACTTTAGAAAGGCTGCGTCAGAAACTGCCTCGTGGCCAGCTGGATGACAGGACTCGTGGGTCCCGGGTCAGGAGTGCGTTGGGACCCGCCTCCCCCAAGTTTCCCGGCCCGGGAGCGCTGCCGCCCCGCTTCATCCCTCTGGCTGACCTTCAGTCTCTCCGCTCATCCAGGTGGTGCGCTCATCCAGGTGGTGCGTGCAGGGTGCTCAGAGCTCGTGAGCGTTGTGCTAGTGGTTGAGCGTATGCTCATGGCTGCTGTGACTGCAGCTTTCAGTGGAGAAGGAAATCCATGTGTATCAATTTCCTTCTCTAGAAGACCTGCTGTCTACCATGCTGTCCAGAAGACAGAGAGGGAATTAGGGTGAGCGTCCCTGCTGGGGCGCTTTTCCTGACCCGCCTCCTACTCTACCTCCATGCTGCTCCGCCACCGTCTTCTGTGTGTCCCCATCACCTCACTGGCTGACCTTTGGAAGAGACAGTAGTGTGGTACAGAGTAACCGCTAGGGGGGTCCCCATGGGGTAGCCGTATAATTTAGTATCCCAACCAGGATGCCTTTGAGAGTGAAAGGGCTGTTGTAAATTATGCAGGACGACAGGCATAAATCAGAATTTTTCCAGGTAAAGTGGGGCCCCCATCCCCCTGGCTCTGGGGTCGAACCACGGCCCTCCAACTTGAACCTTGGCTGACCCTGAGCAATTTAATTGTTTTGAGCTTAGGTTTCTTGTTGGTGAAATATACGAAGGTAAAGTATCTCCCCCCTAGGTGGGGAGGAGGGGGGCGAGGGGGCAGATCTCAGTCTTTGAAGTACATGAGAGATATTCAAGATGGTTGTCAAAAATGAAGACGCCCAACCCAACTCCCATAAATTCCTAGCCACTGGCTCAGGGTGTGGCCTGGGAATCTGCATTCTGATGGGTGATCCGTAGT
The DNA here is from genome assembly GCF_949774975.1 of Lagenorhynchus albirostris. NCBI lineage: Eukaryota > Metazoa > Chordata > Mammalia > Artiodactyla > Delphinidae > Lagenorhynchus > Lagenorhynchus albirostris. Next base: position 99,946,785 of record NC_083105.1, on the reverse strand, counting down.
TCAGCTTTTAAGAAGCATTGCCTTTGAGTCACAGTAAGGACTGTGAAAATAACACAGTCAGCCACCAGGAGCGGCTGCTGTCACCCCGCCGTACCTCTACTTTTCTTCCCCTCTTCCTCTCCACCTACCCTGTGAGCTCCCTGGGGCAAGGGCTGTGTCTTATCATCTTTGAAGATACAGGGCCAGCTAAATGATGGTCTAGAGCTGCTTTCGTGACGCCCATGTGCAGAGGGCAGAGGTGGGATGCCTGCCCACCATCACCCACAGGCGGTGGCAGGGTTGGTACCCAGGGTCCCCTCGGTGAGAATTGCTGATTTGCAGAAGACGGACATCTCCGAGTCCGGGAGCCCTCCCGGCAGCCGCGTGCTTGCTGCTGCCTTCCCAGCCCACTCGCAAGCTCGAGTTGAAGGACCTAGGCTGGGGTGGAGCACAGGTTTGCTGAGAAATCTGGCTGAGAGATCTGACCGTTAAGTGTGTTTCATCCTGAAATGACTTGGAGTGAAAACTGAAAGTAAAACTCAAACCACCCACTTCCCCCAGCCGCGTGCTGAGTTCAGCGATGCCGCTCCTGCCTCGGAGGCCCTCTCCTGCCTCTCCCGTCCCCGCCCGAACCCCCCAACACCCACTTCCGTCCACACAGAAGTCAGAGGCAGGGGTGTGGTGGAGGAGACACCCCTCTGCAGGGCTGACGCCCAGTCTCCTGAGCAACCCTGACCCCTTTCTACGCCTCCACTCTATTTGTCAAATAAGAAGCAATTCTTCCATTTAAAGAGACATAGCAGACACATCGTAGCCATTATGCATTGCGCTTCCTACTACGCCATTTCAACAGCAAGTTGGTACCGTTTAAGTCAAAAACAGAAACAGAGGGCTTCCCTGGTGGCGCAGTGGTTGAGAGTCCGCCTGCCGACGCAGGGGACACGGGTTCGTGCCCCGGTCCGGGAGGATCCCACATGCCGCGGAGCGGCTGGACCCGTGAGCCGTGGCCGCTGAGCCTGCGCGTCCGGAGCCTGTGCTCCGCAACGGGAGAGGCCACAACGGTGAGAGGCCCGCGTACCGCAAAAAATAAATAAATAAAATAAAATAAAACAGAAACAGAACATTTAAAAATACAAAAATAAGTATACATGTTCTTGCACGTGTTAGCATGCACAGGAGAGCAACATACATTCTCATAGCAAAAATTCTAACACTGCAGGCATAAAAGACACGGTGCCTATAATGCCATCCTCCAAAAACCACCTCCTTTAAGAGCTCAGGGTTTTTAAAAATGCTATATGGTAGTTAGTCTGTGCAGTAGGATTGCCCCTGAATGCACAACGCTCCCCGAGGCTCAGAGAGGTTGAGTAAACGTGCCCAAGATCAGCCAGCTAGGAGGTGGTGTGGGGAAGACAGACAGAGACAGAGAGAGAGCAAACGACCAGTGAGGGAGACAGCCAGGGTCCAGCTCTCCTGGGAGTGCGAGGCTGCCCTGCCCATTCAGTGCTTCTCCAGAGACAGGAGCGGCCTCTGCAAATGCCTGGATCACCCAGTAGCCTGGCCTGATGGCTGGAATTAAGTATTTAAAGCTGGAATGCCATCTAGGGATCACTTTGGAGTCACAACTTTTGAGTTTGTAGATATGGAAACTGAGACCCAGTGTGAACTAGACCAGTGGTCTGCTAAGTGGGGTGCAGGAAGAATCTCCCAAGAGATCTGTGAGACTGGCCAGTTCAACAGAGCCGTTTTCCTGGCACTCAACTTCCACATGTTCTTCTCCACCTGGATCCACCTGCCTCTCCTTCACAAACACCCTTCTCCCACTTTACTCTCACCCTGCGTGCATCTCATTATGTCCCAGGTATAAACACCCCCAGAAGCCTTCTCACTCAAGGCTCTTACATATTTATTTTCAGGTTCATGTTAGAAATGGGGGTGATTTTGTCTGTCATGGAATATATTCAATTACAGTATATTATAGAGCAGGGGCAGGCATGATGACAACTTTTATTTAAAAACCTCACCTCTTCTTTCCTTCTATAATTGTCAAAGAAAAACCAACCAACAAACAAAAACCTTGCCCTGAAACGAAGCCCATAAGAACAAAGCTGGTGGGGTATCAGTGTGAACTATTAAAGAGACAGTCACCTTATATCATCCAGGGGATAAAACTCACAAGTTCACGCCTTTTCCAACAATCTGTCTTAAAATCGGAAGTCAGAAAAGAGACAAGGGTCCCAGGGACGTGCGCTAACACCCACCCGTCCGACTGGTTCACGCTCTGTCACTTCCCCGTGTTTGCAGCTCCTGGCTCACTGTCATTTTCTCCAGTCATCACACCTATTCTTCCATCTCACAGGTTTAATATGCTGTGAACATGGTTCCCTGAGCACCTCCTTCCCAACAATCTTGTCCTCTACCTTCCCCAAACACTTGCTCCCGTGCTCATATACTAGACTTCATTTTACCAATAATACCAATTCCATCATAATCTCAGTTTCTTGCCTTCCACCCTTTCATTCTTTATTCCATCGAGAACCTCAGCTCCAACCAGCCTGGACCCCCAGCTCCTCCTACAGCCACAGGGAACAGGGGGCTTCAGCTGGCGTGACCGGAACCCCAAAGCAAAGAGTGCGCCTTGAAGGCTGAAGAACGTGGGAGGCTTGGGTGTGTGAGGACTTACAAGGAAGTGGAGAAGTTCTAGAAGAACCAGGAAGCTGTGATGAGAGGTTCCTCTGAAGTACAGTCCTCTGCAGTCGGGCGCCCAGGGACTCATGACACGCTCCTCCCTGCTTGGGACACAGCAGCTGCTCTGTCTGCACTTCCCAAGGGAAAGGGTCCAACTGGATCATGGTGTCACCGTCCCATGTGAAGACCCCTATGGGACAGAGGCTCTTCCAAGCCACCTGAAAGAAGCCGGGGCTTGGCACGACCACCAATGCACCAGCCAGGTGTCTGTGACCAGGACAGCAGGACTCCGGCCACGGAGGGTGCTGCGTGTGACCAGGGCGAGTGGTTCTGACCACGTCCTGATCACTGATTCACATGCAGTTCTGGGAACCGGTGCTTCATCTCACTAATCCAGGAACCCCAGGCATCCCCTGCTAAGGGGGTTTCGCCGGCAATCCCCAGACTTTCAGAGACTGACTCGCCACGTCGGCCCCAGGATCCTAACCACACTCTGGGGTCATTGCAGAGCCTGCAAGGAGACTGGAATGAAAACCTTTATGCCCTGTTCCTGACTTCCAACTCTATTGTTTTGGAAAGCACCTTATGCTTCAAAGAAGGATTGGGTTCGAATCCTGGTTCTGTCTCGAACTAGCTGTGAGACCCCGGGAAGCTGACGCAAGCTCTCTGAACCTCGATTTTGTCGTCTATACAATGGGGAAAGTGATGTTCACCTCTCTGAATCTCAGGGCTCTTTAATGCCCTGTACTTGGCTCCCTCCCAGCACATGTTTGTTTCTCCCAACCCTCCCCCCACGCCCACCCATGCGGAGACATAAATCAATCCTCATGAAACACCCTGGCGCTGTTTCTTCTGCAGCTAAAAAGCTCAGGAACCTCTACCGCCACTTGTCCTGGAGTCAGAAGATCTGGGGTTGAGTCTCAGCACTGCACGAAGTGGTTTCCGACCCTGATGATACCACTCCGCCCTCCAGGCTCCCACTTCCTTCGCGGTAACATCGGGGACCACGGAGTTAGATGACCTTTCGCATCCTTGCAGCCCAGCATCCTCGGATCCAAATACTCTGTTCAATCCAACCCGCTCCCTCTACACTTGAGAAAACCGCCTAAGTGGCTCCCAGACTCGGTTCCACCCAGAGTGGACAGGGGTCAGGAGGGGTCGCAGGAGGGAAATGCACTGAGGGCGAGGGATGGGAGTAAAGGGGGAGCCCTGAGCTGTTTTCAAATGATGAAGCCACGCAGAACTGCTTATCTACTGCATCTTAGGCTGCAGTCCAGCAGCCCCCAAGACACCCGCCGACAAGTCCTGCTGGCCTGGGAAGGACAGGGCTGGAGGAGTAGGGCCTCTCTTCTCCCTTGACCTCACAGACCAATGCAGAACGGCCTTCACTCAAAGGAACCATGACCCGAAAATATCAGGACAGATGGTTGTAAGACCCGAATTCTAGACCCTGCCCTGCCATCCTGAGGTGTGAACTTCAAGACAGCTCCTCTCCCAGCGGCACCCCTGATCTGCTCAGGGCTGGCATGAGCAGGTGATAAGGTAGGGGACAGGCCCCTGTCACCCCGCATTCCCTGTACAGAGGAGCAGCCTTCTTTTTTTTTTTTTTGGTTGCACTGGGTCTTCGCTGCAGCACGCAGGCTTTCTCTAGTTGCGGTGAGCGGGGGCTGCTCTTCCGTGTGGTGCGCGGGCTTCTCATCGCGGTGGCTTCTCGTTGCGGAGCACGGGCTGTAGGTGCGTGAGCTTCAGTGGTTGTGGCTCGCGGGCTCAGTAGTTGTGGCTCATGGGCTTAGTTGCTGCACTGCATGTGGGATCTTACCGGACCAGGGATCGAACCCGTGCCCTCTGCACTGGCAGGTGGATTCTTAACCACTGGACCACCAGGGAAGTCCCAGAGGGGCATCCTTCTTGCTGAGACTGGCTTTCCAACTCGTGTGTGAGCTTCCAGACGTGGAGCTGAAATCCTTCACGTCTGATGCGTGATTGGTGACTGCTTGGTGGAGCCTTCTGAAGCGCCAGGCACGGAGCTCGGCCCTTTAATTCTCACTCACCTTCTGGGGCAATTATCTTCCTTGTCGAGATGAGGAACTGAAACCGGAAGTTAGGTCACCTGCCAAAAGACCGGTAGTTACTAAGTGGCTGAGCCAGGATGTTTCTCTAAGTTCATTTCGAAAATCCAATTAGTTCAAAATTCGTGTTACAAAAGTTTATGCAGTGAGGAGCCTTGCCCCCACCCCTAGCACAGCCCCCTTCGTCAGGGCTACCAGGAGAAAGCAGTTTCTTATATATCATCCCCGAGATAGTCCCTGCATATACATTCTAGTATGTATCAATATTCTTTTGTATACTCCTTACCCCGAAGGGTAATGGACTATTGTTCTGTACTTTGCTTTTAAACTTAATACATATCTTTTAAAAATTTTTTTACTGTACTGCAAAGTGAATCAGCTGTACATATACATATATCCCCCCTGTTTTGGATTTCCTTTCCATTTAGGTCACCACAGAGCACTGAGTAGAGTTCCCTGAGCTATACAGTAGGTTCTCATTAGTTATCTATTTTATACGTAGTAGCAATAGTGTATATATGTAGAGACTGTCATACAGAGTGAAGTAAGTCTGAAAGAGAAAAACAAATATTTTATATTAACGCGTATACGTGGAATCTGAAAAAATTGGTATAGGCGATCTTATCTACAAAGCAGAAATAGAGACACAGATGTAGAGAACAAACGTATGGATACCAAGCGGGAAAGGGGGGAGTGGGATGAATTGGGTGACTGAGATTAACCGTAATAAATATCTTGAGGGCTGTGTCTCTCTCTCTCTCCCTCTGTCCATCTCCCTCTCCGTGCATGGGACTTTGCAACTGGATTTTGTAAAGAGCCCGTTTCTGCATGGCTGCCTTTGATGAGGGTGGACCTGGGAGGCTGTGAGACGTAGAAGCTGGAAGGAACTGAAAGATTCTGCAGGCAGCCTCCTCCAGCAACAGTTGAGTCCCCCAAAACCCAGAGCAGGCGACCTGATTAGACCACCACTGCTGGCATGAGCCCAGGAGCCTTCCAGAGCAGGACCCTGTCTGCTGCCAGGGATGGCCCAGACCCAGAGGCGGTGGCAGGGCCAGCAGCTTAGAATCCCTCAGTCCAGTGTCCGGGGCTGCAGCGCCTTGGGGAAGGAAACCCCTTCCTGACTTGGATTTCTGTTCACCAGAGAGAAATCTGGGTACATGCGGTCTGTCCTAGGCATCGGGGTGCCGCTTTGAGTTCAGAGGCACTCTTTCCCCAAGGTGGTTCAGCCTCTTTCCTCTGCCCCGGCCTCACCTCCACACAGGCGAAGGGACCTTAACACCAGTCCCGGGGCACGAGAAGAGAGTCCCGGGTAGATGGCTGGGTGGGTGATCAAGGGGATCTGTGGGGAATCCAGGGCCCCCTTCACCCTCTGGGCCTCCATTCCCCAAATTTCCCCAATTTACATCGTGAAAAATAAGTTATGTTTGAAGGAGACTTCCACAGCATGAAGTTCAAACAAGATTCAATGTAGCCCTTCTTCCTGGAGTAGAGAGAACGATGATGAAAGGACCGCATTATACGGATTTTACCACGAAGCTGGAAGGTCCAAGATTTGCCCTTCAGAGCCTTGAATGAGTCTAGGACCTGAGGAATAGACCAGCTACAGCTTTATGCAGGATGCTTTAGGGATCATTTTACTTGGAGGTCAGGGATGGCCTAACATTCAGTGGGTCCCAGACTTTTGCACTTGATAAACCAGTAAAGCTTCACCCCCAAATTTGAGGACCAATAAAAAGCTGATGACTCAGTATTTTGTCAAATAAGCATATGGGGATAGGTAGATACAGACATATTGTAGAAAGACTATTTGCTCTGACTGTTTTTTCACAAAGAAAAGACATTTTAATAAAAAAAAGTAAAACAATCTCAGAATAAAAACACTCTTTCAAAGAATGATTTTCTTTTTTTCACTGCAGTGGAGTCGTTTACAATGTTGCATTCGTTTCAGGTGTACAGCACAGTGATTCAGTTATACATACAGATATATTTTTTTCAGATCCTTTTCCATGATAGGTCATTGAATATAGTTATATTGAATATAGTTCCCTGTGCTATACAGTAGGTCCTTATTGTTTATTCAAGGAACGTTTTCTACTCACACACATGGTCTTTATTCTCCCTCATACCAGCAAGAATTTCTTCAAGGACCACCAGAGGTCCATCATGGAACCTCGTCTAGGAGTTAACAAACTTGATGATGTGACGTGGGCCCGCTCTTCTTAACCAAAGGTGTTTACTGTCTGTTTCCTTAAATTTTTCTTGAATCCTAACCTCCTCCCTCCCTCCCTTCCTTCCTTCCCTCCTTCTTCCCTTCCATTCTTCTTTCCTTCCTTCTTTCCCTCCCTCTCATCCTTTACAAAAGTTTCCTGAGCAGGTACTATGTTCTAGTCTTTTTTTTTTTTTTTTTTTTGGCGGTACACAGGCCTCTCACTGCCATGGCCTCTCCCGTTGCGGAGCACAGGCTCCAGACGCGCAGGCTCAGCGGCCATGGCTCACGGGCCCAGCCGCTCCGCGGCATGTGGGATCTTCCCGGACCAGGGCACGAACCCGTGTCCCTTGCATCGGCAGGCAGACTCCCAACCACTGCGCCACCAGGGAAGCCCCTAGTCATCTTTCTACCATCTTTTTCTCTGTAAAAAGCGTCTCTATAGTACCAAAGAGCTCTCCCACACACATCTGATGAAGAGGAGCCCGTGAGGTTATAAGTGAAGCCGGTTGCTTCCGATGGAGTCTTTCCTGGCTGGGAGAGCTGGAACAGCAGAGGTAGAATGGTGACCCTCAGCCAGAAAGGAAAAGGCCCTTAACTTGGCTCTAGCTGAGGCAAGAGCACTTTCAGGTCTATTTTAAGAAAATTTGAAAAGCGTGCCTGCCCCTGGGGTCCCAGAGAGATCCATCCCAGGAAGCGGGTTGCACTTCCCCTGTGCCCACCTGGCCGGGAGTTCACCTCCATCTGCACTAGCTCGTCACCTGCAGGTGACAGTGTCACTCGAGAGTTTTAACATCCCTGGAGGCAACCTCAGATGTGCAACCATGTTACCTAGCTGTCAGGTTTCCTCCTGAGGCATCCCCGCCGCTTCGTGTAGGGTTCTATTCCCGTTGCACACATTGTGAAGGTCGTTCTTAGCCTGTTATTTTTAGTGTGCAATTTTGCAGAATGCAAGGTTTTTCAGGAATGCCCAGATTATGTTACAGCACAAAAAACCTGTACTAAACAAATGCTACTGATCTTTATATGTGAAACTATAGAATTATCCTATCCACAGGATACTAAGCAGCGGTTAGAATACGAAAGGTAGAGCTATGTGGGAAAATCCCCACTGCAGAGTAAATGAGAAAAAAGCAATTTGTAGAACAATATATACAATGTGATCTATTCACAGGGCGGGAGATAACCTTCAAAACAACACCTTTTCTTTCCTATGGGTACATGTATTACATATGTCGGTTAGTTAAAGGGAAACCTCTTTCTCTTAGTGGGATGGGGAGAGGCACCAGGAGGCACCTGTGGCCTCCTGCAGACCCTTCTCTCAGGCCAAGCATCCTTGGCTTTACCGCGCTCCCCCTTCTAGACCATACTCTGGAACTTGGGACCCCAGAATTCTCCTCTAAAGAATCCTGAGCCATCTTCCAGACTTCTGTGGTCTCCTCCTCTGGATCCATTCTCCTGACAGCTGCTGCCTTCCTGGACACCTCAGGCCCGAGGAGCCAGGGTGGGAAGAGAAGGAAGGGAAGCAGAGGCCTCCGTTGGCACTCCCACCCTGCCCACTAGGGCTAGAGGGTCCAGAGTTCCAGAAGACAAGCAGGTTCTACCTGATTCTCCAGGATTTCATCTGTAAACCTCAGGTTTTACGGGGAGAATTATTTTTGCATTGCTTATGTACTTAACAGTTAATTAAAACATAATAATAAAAAGAATTCAAATACTCCTTATTTATCCAGAGGTTGGAACTAACAGAGTCATTAATGATAAATCTTGATGATGGTTCCTGGGGCCTAGGTGGGGAGGGGAAGGGGGGAAAATGAAGATGTAAGGGGAACAGAGCTCTGATTACCCTGAGTGACAGGTGTCAGTGACTTCCTAATTTTAAAGAAACCAAGCATACTTTGATGGCTGTAAAGGGCCATGGGGGCGAACGTGGAATTCCCCAGAAGAAAAGGCCGCAGCAGTTAGTGGACTTTCTACCCCGCATCCACCCGCTGCCTGGCATCCAGCACAGGGCTGGGTGAGAGAAGGGTGCAGGAAGTACCCGTGAGCAACCCTGGATCTCGGCACATCAGGGCAGATGGTCAGAGCGCCTGTCGGAGGGGCCACAGACCAGGGGATTTCCTGGGGGTGGAGTCCTGGTCGAGGCCCCTGGGCTATTCTGAGGTGTCCCCTGGTTCCCCCATACCAGTTCCAGGAAGCCTGCCTGGGATTATCAGAAAGTTGCCATCTTCAGCTGCATTCGGCAAAACTGGTGGCGGGCAGGCCACCTGGTGATGAGCTGAAAGAGCCCGGAACAAGGAAGCAAGAGGCCAGCCATCTGCGGGGGCGGGGTGTATGTGTGTGTGACTTTGGACGATCGACTTAACCCCCAGGCATTGCTGGCCGCCCCCCTTCTACATGTAATGTGTAAAACTGGGATAATATTTCTGTTTCATTTCACTTCAAAAGGGTGTGGAGAAAATTATACAAGATAATGAATGTGAAAGCAATTTGTGAACCGTAAGGGCCCATGAAAATATAAGGCTCATTCCAGTGGCTCAGTTCCGTCCAGATGTCACCTCCTCCAGGAAGCCCTCCCCGGCTCCCTAGCCTGGCTTAGGGGTTTCTATTCTTGGCCTGGTAGAACTCACCGTGTGAACTTCAGTTTTAACACTTCATCTCTCCTATTATAGTGATGGCTTGGAGGACACACTCTTATTTGTTTTTCCATCCCCAGGTTCCATCACCATGTTGGACACATAGTAGGAGTTCCAGAATTGCCTTGAAAGAAATGTGTAAGTGAATGAGCGATGCTTATCCTCTGCCTCTGTTTTGTCACTCCAGTTGACCTGGGGTACCCACGGGCTCATCCTGCCACGAGCCCCGGGATGCTGACCACTACACGATGCTTAATCTGAGTTTCTTTCTGTTTCCCCAGTATGTGTTCTCCGTGTGCACCCCCAAGATCCAGACGCTAACTCCTTAGACGTCAGGGGCCTTGTCTAGTAATAAATCAATAATTTTTAAAATAGGTGACAATATTAATGCAACTGAAATGTAAAAAACCAAAACACTCAGTAGGGGAAAGTAAACCCCCTTGAAATTAAACACACACACACACACACACACACACACACACACACACACACACACCCTCAGAGCTCCCCAGGGCCTTGTCAAGTCTTAGGGCACAAGACTTGATCCCCAAGGCTGAATGCTTCTGCTGTGAGAGGCCCACAGACTGTCCTCAGTTGAATCTCAAGGCTTTGGGGAAAGAGCCAGCCACAGCGGGCTGTGACCCCGTCACCCCCAAGGCAGAAACCCACCCCCACTCCTGGCTGGGCAAAGCCATCAGGCCTCCGGGACAACTATGAAGAAGAAGGATGGTTGAGGCTGGGGGAGGGGAAGGAACGTGGTGGAAGAGAGGAAGGAAAGTGGGGGAAGAGGGGAAGGAAAGTGGTGGAAGAGGGGAAGGAAAGTGGTGGAAGAGGGGAAAGAAAGTGGTGGAAGAGGGGAAGGAAATGGTGGAAGAGGGGAAGGAACGTGGTGGAAGAGGGGAAGGAAAGTGGTGGAAGAGGGGAAGGAAAGTGGTGGAAGAGGGGAAGGAAAGTGGTGGAAGAGGGGAAGGAAAGTGGTGGAAGAGGGGAAGGAAAGTGGTGGAAGAGGGGAAGGAAAGTGGTGGAAGAGGGGAAGGAAAGTGGTGGAAGAGGGGAAAGAAAGTGGGGGAAGAGGGGAAGGAAAATGGTGGAAGAGGGGAAGGAAAATGGTGGAAGAGGGGAAGGAAAGTGGTGGAAGAGGGGAAGGAAAGTGGTGGAAGAGGGGTGGTTTGGGGAACCAGAGAGACAGTGCGGGTGACAGCTCAGAGCTTGCTGAGGGGCAGGGGTACTGCAGTGAATACAGGCTGCGGATGGGCAGAACTGGACGGCGTTTCAGGGTGATGCTCTTTTGAAAGAGCTTCTGGAGTCTGGAGCCGGGCAGCTGCCCCGGGAAGGATGCAGGCGAGGGTCCTCGGGGGGAGATGAACGGAATCCTGGAGGAGAGATATTGGACAACCTGCCGAGAGTCATTCCCACCACCCCGTCTGGCAGGGGCTCCATTCTACACTGAGCTGTTTGGAGTGAGCGCGGCTGCACGCCCCATGGCCCCCGCCGGCAGCCAGTAGAGTCTCTCTGTGGCCCCGCTTCCCCTGGACGCCGTGCCTACTAGGCGAGTTACAGACCTTTGGCCTGCATTGCTTGGTACCGTAATAAGCAATTATTCGATGCACTGTGTGACCGGACAAGGTGATGCTGGAACTATGCTCTTAACACAAGTGGTTTAAGATCGCCTGGTTTCTTCCCGGCCTGGCAGGCATAATGCAAATCCTGCTTATTTTAAACATTCAATGGAGGTGATGCACTTTGGCTCAAGATGTCCAAGGAGTCTGGGCGATATGGAGGTGCCTGCCACTGCCCTGGCTGGCGGGTGCCGCCACGGGGAGGCTTTTCCCTCCTATAGCCCACCTGATGACCCATAGGCACATCTGAGCCCCTCACCAGACCCTGCCCTCAATCTCCCCCAGATTGCCGCTGTCGAGGAAAGGACTGGGGTGTGCAGAGGGAATTTTACAAAGGGAAACACGGTGGGGTGAGCAGGAATTCGGAGTCAGCTACGCTGGGCTTCAAATTCTCGTCCTCCTGCCTATCTGCTGTGTGATCTAGACAAATTACTTCATCTCTCTGCACCTAAGCTTCCTCAGTACCAAATGGAGGGAAATAGTACTTGGTTTCGAGAGCTGAATCCAAACAGCCAACGCACATAAAGCCCCTGGCGCGTAGCAGGTACTCAACAGATCCGTGTTTTCTTTCCTGAGCGCCCAGGATCTGTCTGTGCATCTCAACCCCTACCTGAATCATCAGTTCCTCCCTGGGGAGACCCCAGCTTAGGAAGACGGGGGACGGGCCGGGAAGAAAATCCTTTGGTCCCACAGGCAAAAAGCCCCTGGGGCCCAAACACCTAAAAAAAAATCTCCCCAAATCCACAACCCAAAAGCTTCAGAGTTCCTCTCCCTCTGCTGGCTTTATATCCACCTCTCCTTCCTCTCCCAAGCTTCCCCGTCACAGGCCACAGCGCCCAGAGGATGTGGGGACGGGGAGATGGCCACCCGCTCCCCAGCCCCGGGCTGACGCAGCCCTCCGTGGCCCCCCAGCCTCTCTGGCCGCATTTCAGTTCCCTGTGGCCCCTGGTCCTCTCTCTACAGCTCTCCTCCTTAGTGTCTTTGATGTCTCTGAAGGTGAATAGGATCTGGGATCGTAGGTAGGGCTGGTCCTTGAGCTCATCACCAAGTTCAGTGTGCAGGAGCTGCTGTCTGTCTCACGCGAACCAGCCGTGACTTGGAGGAACTTGAAATTCAGGGTGAATCCCCGAGTCAGAGAGAGATGGAGGTCTGCCAGCCCGGGAAGGAATACACAGACGCATACATCCATAGGTACACACGTGCACACGCTTGCGCACACACAGACCACCCATCGCTTGTGTGCCTTGCGGAATTTAAAAGAAAAGCAGAATGAAAGAACGATTGCTCGACCAACGATACAGATGCGTCGCACAAACTCTTGAACAAGTGAAGATGGATACCAAAGACAACAGATTCGATTTGATTCAACTGATGCTGAGTCCGAAACAGGCCGAATGAACCCATGCTGTTAGAAGACAGTGGAGTCATAACCAGCACCTCTGACAGCCCCTGGGAGGGGGCATGAAGGTGGCTTCAAGGGGTTGCTGGCGATATTCTGCCTTGATCTGGGCGCCGGCTACCTGAAGGTGTGTGCTTTGTAAAAATTAGGTTCACTTATAAACTATACACTTATTAGACTCAGTACATATAAATTAAGTACATATATAAAGACATTTATTATATTTAGAGCTTACCATGTGAATATTTTTGTGTATATATATCTTATACTTCCACAAATAGTAGCTGCGTAAAAGAAGAGACAGACAAGCCACAGACTAAAAGAAAAATCTTTGTGAAACACATATCTGATAAAGGACTGCCATGTAAAAATATACAAAAACACTTAAAAGTCAATAATGAGAAAACAAACAACCCAATCAAAAACTAGGCAAAGGATCTGAACTTTATCAGAGAAGATACACAGGTTGCAAATACGCGTATAGACAGATGCTCACGCCGTATGTCATTAGGGAATCACACAGTAAAACAACAACGAGATACCACCGCACGCCTATTAGATTAACTAACAACCAAACGCATTTAAAAAAAATTCACAGATATTTTTGACAACATCCAGTGCTGATGAGGATGTAGAACATCAGGAACTCTTGTTCGTTGCTGCTGAGAATGCAAGATGGTGCAGCCACTCTGGAAGGCAGCAGGGCAGCATCAGAACTTAACACTCATACCTTATGATCCAGCAATCCCACTCCCTGGTATTCTCCCAAATGAGTGGAGAATTTATCTCCATGCAAAAACCTGCACCCAAATGTTTCTAGAAGCTTTATTCGTAATTGCCAAGACTTGGAATCGACCAAGATGCCCTTCGATGGATGAATGGCTAAACAAACGCTGACACATCCACACAATAGAATATTATTCAGCGCTAAAAAGAAATGAGTTACCAAAAGCCGTGAAAAGACACGAAGAACCTTAAAAGTATATTGTTAAGTGAAAGAAGCCGATCTGAAAAGGCTACATATTGTATGATTCTGCCTATGTGATACTCTGGAAAAGGCAAAACTACAGAAACAGTTAAAAGATTGGTAATTGCCCGTGACCGGGGGAGGGATAAATGGGTGGGCACAGGGGACTGTTAGAGCAGTAAGACTATTCTGTATGATAGTGTAGTGCTAGATATATGTCATTACACGCTTGTCAAAACCCATCGAATGAACGACAGGAAGAGTGAACCTTACTGTAAACTGTGGACTTTAGTTAGGAATGTATCAATATTGGCTTATCAGTTATAAGAAATGCACCACACTGATGTAAGTTGTTAATAATTGAGGAAGCTGGAGGCAGGAGTGAGGGATATATGAGAACTTTCTGTACTTTCCCCTCAATTTTTCTGTAAACATTAAATTGCTCAAAAATATCTGTGAATTTTTTTTAAATGTAGTTAAAACCGAAATAGACTCACAGACATAGAAAACAAGCTTATTGTTACCAAAGGGAAAAAGGGGGGTAGGGATAAATCAGGGATCTGGGATTAACAGTACACCCTACTACACTACTATATATAATAGATAAACAACAAGGACCTATGTAGAGCACAGGGAACTATATTCAATATCTTGTAATAACCTATAATGGGAAAGAATCTGAAAAAGAGTAGATGTATATGTATAACTGAATCACTTTGCTGTATACCTGAAACACTGTTCATCAACTATATTTCAATTTTTTTAAAAAAAGCAGCTGTATCACCTTGGATAATGTTTAAGCTTCAAGACCTTCATTTCAGTTTCCTTACCTATAAAATGAGAGTTTGACAAGGCAACTCTAAGTGTCCCTGGAGGAGGAGATCTGTAAGGGCAGATAGAATGATTTCCCACTACCCACTGTCCATCTCTCAAAGGCATGCGTGTTACAAGGCAGCTCAGCACCTGCACACTCACTCAGGTGGTGGAGACCGGATGCCTGGGCCCGATGGGCTTCCAGGACAGGGATGTTCAGGGCTGAACCAGAGAGGACCCGGGCCCCTGAGCTGCTGAAGATGAAGGTGTCACCTTCCCTGCACGTGTCAGGAGGCAAGAAGGGCTTCAGCGCCGTCCTCAAAGTCCGCACAGGGTGCTGAGGAACTCTGATGGCGGAGAGTAGCTTTCACAGAGGAGCAGCCCCGTGAACTCAGTCCTGAAAAGCAGGCAGGAACCTTCTGTCAACACAGGACAGACGGAGGAAGGGGCAGAGGTTTGGCGCAAAGGGGGCAGCTGGGCCAACGTCACAGCCCCAGGAGCTGCGGGGTCTGTGAGGCCCCTGGGGGTTCCGTGGAAAGGCCTGTGCCCGCACACCCACCTGGCAAACCCAGCCAACCCCGGCCAGAGTTTCTGTTCCTTCCCCAGAAGCAGATCACACGGCACAGAGACCGGTGTCGTTTCAGATTTGGCTGTCCCACCTCAGCTCAGAAATTCTGTTTCGTTTCTCAGTTTCCTTTACCCCTTTCTCCACAACAGACTTTTTTCAGACTGGTGCTGTACCTCCTGGAACCTGTCTCCCCACCTGCCACATTCAGAGGGTCCCTCCCCCGCCTCCCTTGCAGCCCCGCCCACTCCTTCCTCCCTGCTCATCACACTGGAAGCAGGTGTGTGGGGGGGGCCCTACCTGTCGCAGCCGGATTCCTGCATCCCTGCCCTGGTGCCCTGCCCCAGGGTCTTCAGCATAAATGTGTTCTCTCCCTGTCTGTGTCCCCTTTGACCCCCCTTCCCCAGGACCTTCGCTGGCTCTCTCCCTTCCCTGACCCATCAGTCAGGTATGTCTATTCCTGGGCTTCTAGCTTCTTTCTTGATTACCCCTCTTCCTACACCCTCTTGCCTAGGTGATGCCAGCAACTTCCCTGGTTTCACTTATCCAGATGCAGCAGATTCCCAAACATGAGTATCTAAGGCCACATCTCTCCTCTGAGAATCAGATGAGTCCATCTGGCTCCTCCTGGACAGCGTACTTAGATGTCCCACAGGGACCTAGTGAGATGCCTTTCCTACCTAAACCCCGTTTCCACCCCACCTCCCCCATGGAAGGGATATATCCACGTAACCTTATTTGTGCCACAGAACCCTGACCCTCCCAGGCACACCAGTGAAAACACCAAGGTCACAGCTGGTCGGAGTGGACACAGAAACAATATTCCTTCTCCATTTGCCTACCCCAGAAGCTTCTCATTCTTTTCCCCTCGCTAGGTGTCTCCGATCGGTCACTAAAACTGCCTCCCGGCCGGTCTGCTAACTCCAAGCTGCTCTCCACGTGCAGCCAGTGTGTTCCTTCTACAACAGAAACGTCCCTGGGTCATCCTCTCACAGAGCAAACCCTCTCTCCTGACACACCAGCCCCTGTACGACCCAGCCCCGACGCAGACTCAGCTTCACTTCTCACCATCCCTCTCCTTACCCTGGACCCTGCAGCCAACGTGCGGTTTCCCAAATTCTCCGTTCTCTCTCCCCTGTGGACATTTGCATGTGGTTTTTGTTGTCCTGCCTGGAACATCCTTTCTCCACCCCTTCTGGCTGTATAATTCTTGATCAACTTTTAGTTATGCCCTTAACAGTCACTTCCTTGGGAAAGCTCTCGCCAGCCTTCATTCGCTCCATCCCATGACCCACCGCACTCTTTCGAGTTCCCTCTGAGTTGGTCTGACTCCATCCTGGACCAGTAGCCACTCAGGGGAAATTCCATCACTGGGTTTCATGGCCATAGCGTAACACCTGGCACATCAAACCTGTTGAATGAGGACTTCCCTGGTGGTGCAGTGGTTAAGAATCCGCTTGCCAATGCAGGGGACACGGGTTTGAGCCCTCGTCCAAGAAGATCCCATGTGCCACGGAGCAACTAAGCCCACACGCTGCAATGAAGACCCAACGCAGCCAAAAATAAATAGATAAAGTAAATTTCTTTTTTAAAAGCTGTCGAATGAATGAATGAATTTATCAGTGCCTTATAAGTATCACTTGTTATACACACTGAAGATTCAAAGATGACATATAATATCCTGCATAAAAGAACTTGGGGGGAGACCAACAAGAAAGCAATAAGTGTGATGAAGTGTTATAAATGCTATAAGAAAGTATGATGTGAGAGGGTGGAGACAGGCACAGAGAAGGATGTGATCAATTCCACCCTCTCAAGGGATGCTTGAGAGACTCTGTTTTCTTCTTTATTTTTTAACTTTTCATTTTGAAATAATTTCAAACTCACAAAGGTTGTAAAAATAGTATAGGGTTCCCTTCCACCCTACCCCGCAGTGCTCTCAACTGTTGAGAGCTTAAATAACCGTGATTCAGTGACCATAACCAGGAAGCTCACGTTGATATGATGCTATCACCTAATTATAGACTTATTCAAACTTCGCCAGTTTGTTTTACTCGTGTCTTTTTTCAGGTCCAGGGTCCTATCCCTGATCCTACATCCCATTTAGTTATATTTAGGTGTCTTAATCTCCTTTCATCTGGTACGGTTCCTTAGTCTTTTTCTTTTCTTTTTTTTTTTTTTTTTTTCAGTTTTACAAACTTGATGCTTTGGAAGAGTATTTGGCTGGTGAGTCTGTAGAATGTCCCTCTGTCTGGACTTGTCTGATAGTTGCTCATGACTCAATCGAGGCTGTGTATTTTGGGCAAGAATCCCACAGACGGGATGCTGTGCCCTTCTCTGTGTGTCCTATCAAGGGCTACAGGATGTCACTGTTTCTCATTCCTGGTGATGTTAACCTGACCGCTTAAGGTGGTGTCCGCTAGGCTTCTCCACTGTTGAGTTATTGTTTTCTCTTTGTCACTAATAAATGCCTTGGGCGGAGATACTTTGAGACTGCAGCTTTCCTGTTTTCCATCGTATTTTCACATCCCACTTTCAGCATCCACTCGTGAGACGTACCTGCCACAATTATTAACGGGCTGTTGCCAAATTGTGGTTTTCTCCATCTCTCGTTTCTTCTGCATTTATTAATTGGAATTCTACTGTGAAAAGAGCTGTTCCTTTTTTTTTCCATTGATGTATTTATTTATTCTATTATTTATGTCAGTATGGACTCGTGGACATTTATCCTCTTCTCTTCTACTGGTTACCATCTTTCCCCATCATTATTTATTTTATTACTCAACTCATCTCAGTGTGGGCCACTGGGATAAAGCTGATACTTCCCTAATATTCGTCACAGTCTCATTGCTAAAATAGTCAATGAACGACCATTGAAAGACATATAGTCCAGAAAGCAAATAACGAAACCCACTTGAAGCCACTGTTATGTAATTTTCTACCATTCTTGGTCGTTTAGGAGAAGTGATTGTTGAGAGATGAGTAGATTCTTTGCAGCTAAAACAAGAGTGGGCACGACCGGTCAGGGAAGTAGCTGCAGCAGAAGCATTCATGTGTGAGGCAGCAAGGGGACCGCAGAAGAACAAAGTGTTCCGAACGGCTGAAGCAAAGGGTTTGCACAAGAGAGAGCCGGGCAAGATGTAAATCTGGAGAGAGACACAGGGTCCAAATCCCGGAGTGGCTGCGGGGACCGAGATGCCTGACTCAGGGCTGGCGTCTACACTGTAGGTGAGAAGATGCCACTGACGGGGCTCAAGTAGACGAATGACACATTTGGTTTCGTGATTTCTTTTTTCTTTTTTTTTTTTTTTTTGTGGTACGCGGGCCTCTCACTGCTGTGGCCTCTCCCGTTGCGGAGCACAGGCTCCGGACGCGCAGGCTCAGCGGCCATGGCTCACGGGCCCAGTCGCTCCGTGGCATGTGGGATCTTCCCGGACCGGGGCATGAACCCGTGTCCCCTGCATCGGCAGGCGGACTCCCAACCACTGCGCCACCAGGGAAGCCCCTGGTTTCGTGATTTTTAAAAAGCCTTTCTGTCTCAGACTATGCTTAGGGCGCTTAGAGTCTTAAGAGGTGATACCGAGGGAAGTGTGAGGCTCCCTCTGGAAGCACCCCCCCCGCCCCCCGCCAAACTAGAACAGCTACACTTTCTGTTTTACATATTAGGACCCCATGTTAACATTTCAGTTAAGAAGAGCACCCATGGTTTAAAAAAAAAAAGATGAAATAATACCATTTTTATAAACTGTAAAGAGTTAGATTAATATTGAAACGAAGTGTTAAGGAAATTTGACTTTGTGAAGCTTTATTCTACTACAGTTGTAAATGTTAATCTTTGAAAACCAATGTTGTGATGCTGATTTTTAGTTTTTATGTGAATACCTAGGTATATTAAAATTTCATTCACCAAAAAAAAAAAAAAGTCCTTCTGTCTCCATGAGAGGCAGAGAGCTAGGAGGGTTGTGAGGCTGTAACCAGGGCAGCAAGATCAGTGGCAGAGCCACGTTGTAAGGACGAGAGTCCAAAGGGGCAGCCATGGGGTGGGAGAGCAGAGGCAGGTCTGAAGGGTGGGCCGAGGTGAACTCGGGAGAACTCCATGACCGAATATGGGGTGTCAGAGAGAGGGAAACAGAGAAGGGTCGAGGACAATACCCGTTTCTCTACATTAAGTGTCCTTGATGAGAAAAGGGAAAAGTGACCTCAGCTGTGGATATGCTCGCTCTTCTTTGTAGAACTCACCCACCACCCACTTCCAGCTGGCCGATCCTTGTTCATCTCTGCACATCCTGTTGAGTTTGAGGGGCTAATGGGACATTCAGATGGAGTCATCCGGTAGGAAGTTTGGAATCTGGTACTCACAGGAGGCATCTGGGCTGAAGATGGAGGTTCTTGAGCCATGAACGTGGACAGAGTCACTCGGGTGAAGAGGGGCGGAGAGCAGGGAACACACGAGGCCCAAGGCACAAGCCCCGGGAACAGCTAGCTTCCCAGTGGGGTGGGAGGGAGGGAGAGACAGAAAAAGGAGCCAGAGCAGGAAAAGGAAAGCCAGGGGGTTTCCGGAAGCCAAGGACAGCTGAATGCCTCAGAGACGTCGAGTGGGAAGGTCGGGCCTATCGCATTTAGCCTTGGGGAGGCTGTGCAGGACCTGATCCAGGGCAGTTTCAGTAATGAGACTGAAGCCTGGTCACAGCGGACAGAGCAGGACATGGGGGAGGGGAACGGGAGGTACCACCCGGGGAAGAACGGCTACTGCTACGGAGGAAGGAGGGACGAGAACAGGAGGAAGCTTCCCTCTCAGCCCCCACGTCTCCAAAACTGAACTCATTCTTTTCTGAGTCTCTTACCCCATCACCAAGCAGAAAGATCATCCCGTTTTCCTCTTGCTCTAGAATTCCTCCTAACTGTGTGATTGGCAAGTTTTTTAAGCCAGAAGTCCGGGAGTTTTCCTCAACACATCTCTCTCTGGGCCGCACATCCCATCCACGGCCAAGTCCTGTGGGTTTTCCCTCCTAAGCATCTCTCGAGTCTGCTCCCTCCTTCCTTCTCCCCTGCCATCGTCTCTCCCAAGTCACCCATATCTCCCCTGGACCAACGAAAAGGCCTCGCGATGGGGTTTTCCCCTTCCATGTAACCTTCAGCCGCCAGAGCAGCTATTTTAAACCTCAACCCCCAATCACATCACTCTCAGCTCAAAACATTCCAGTGTTTTCCCACTGTCCCCGGAAGAAAGTCAAAGTCTTCAGGAGATCAGGAAGCCCCTGCCTGGTCAGGAAGCCCGGCGTCCCACCCGCTCTGGTTCCACTTTCTCCCTTTCTCCCTGGGCTCCAGCCCCCAGTTCCTCAAACGCACTGTGTCCCCACCCACCCCAGTGTGCTGTCCACACCCTTCCTCCTTCCTAGAATGCACTTTCCCTCCATTCAGTCCCCAATTCCGCCCCCAAGTCTGGCTAATTCCCACTTATCCTTCAGATTGAAACTTAACGCGATACTTCTTCAGATAATTCTTCCTTTATCCTCCAAACGAGGTTGGTTAAACCACTGCCAAGTGCTCTGTGTGACTTGCTGTCTCTTCCTAGGACCTAGTGCAAACCAGGTCTGTCCCTCCCATCCCCAACCCCTCCCACTACAGTGTATTCCAGGTCCCACGAGGGCAGGGCCACGGCTGCAGGTTCCATCCCTCCACCCCCGTTCAGGCACATCACAGGGACTCAGGATATACCTGTTGAATGAATAATGTTGAATAATAGCTCCATGAGATAGATAAGATTATTCCAATTTTTTAAACTTTTTATTTGGAAATCATTTCACATGTATATAAAAGTTACAAAAAATAAAAATAGGGCTTCCCTGGTGGCGCAGTGGTTGAGAGTCCGCCTGCCGATGCAGGGGACACGGGTTCGTGCTTCGGTCCGGGAAGATGCCACATGCCGCGGAGTGGCTGGGCCCTTGAGCCATGGCCGCTGAGCCTGCGCGTCCGGAGCCTGTGCTCCGCAACGGGAGAGGCCACAACAGTGAGGGGCCCGCATACCGCAAAAAAATAATAAAATAAAATAAAAATAGTAGAAAGAACGTACATATGCTGTTTATCCAGATTCACTGTAAATATTTTCCCCCATTTGCCTCATCATTTGCCGTCTCTCTCTAGCAACCTTTATTATACGTAATTACATATTATAGGTAACTTTTTTCCTGAACCAGCTGGGGGTAAGTTACATACCTCGAGGTCCTTTGCCGTTAAATACTCCCTCACGTATTGCCTGAAAATAAGGATACTGTCTTATATAACCACAAAACAGTTATCAACTACCGTAAATTTAACATTGATATAATTCTTTCATCTACTGCTTGGATTCCAATTTCGGCAATTATAGAAGCATAATTTGAGATACAAATGCAAGCCACGTTTTTAATTTAAAACTTTTTAGTAGCCACATTTTAAAACGTAGAAAGAAACATGTGAAATTAATTTTAATAATATACATTTTCTTTACCCCAATATCTCAAAACATATTGCCATTTTAACATATAATCAATATAAAAATTATTAACTTGGTATTTTATATATTTTTTCTTCCTAAGTCTTTGAAATCCAGCCAAACCACGATGTATAGGCACTGCCTGATAACTCGGTGCCCTTCAAACCAGAGTTCTTCAAATATTTGTTCAATACTCTTTGACCCAGCAGGGAATCTTCCAGAAATTTGAGCTACAACTGTATTCACACCCGTAAAAATTAACACCTGTACAATCCATTGCAGTGTTTCTGTAAGAGCAAAAAGTTAGAAATTCAATGTCCATCCACAGGACACTGGGAAAATTAACTGTAATATATCTATCCAGTAAAACATCGTATGGTTGATGTAAAGAATGAAGTCGCTCTGTTTGTACGGATAAAGACCCACATCTCAGATACAGCTGTTAAGGCAAAAGCAAGGTGCAGAATGTTGTGGAAGGTGTGCCACTATTTGTATCTGGGGGCGGGGAGCCCGTACTAGCTAGCTAAAGTAGCAATTAACACTCACTGAGCCCTCACTTCATGTCAGGCACAGCTCAAGTATTTTGCATTTACCCCTTACAACAATGGTAGAGGCAGATATCCTACTTTCTTCATATTCCAAACAGAATTTAGAATGGGAAACAGAAACGAGAATGATTTTTTTGCCTCTCCTACAGAATGGCTTTGGAAATAATTAAAGAGCTATTCTGACCCACTTCAAATCAAGCTAGGGGAGAAAAAAAAATCACACACAGACACACACAACTTACACATGGGGTACCTCTAAAGATATACAAGAAACTGCTTATACATGCTGCCTTAGGGAGGAATTGAGGGTCTCCAATATGTTATATCTCCTCATCCCCATTTCAGTACCAATGAAAAGGCAGAAGTTCAAAATACCATCTAGTAAAGCTCTTGGAGAACTGGCGTTAGATGTTTTATACGAGAACGTTTGCCAATATCCCCCCCGTCAATTTGCCTGACTTGTCCACACACCATCGCTGAATGTTGCAACTGCAGGATCTGTGCAGGTAAAACAGGAGGGGGAGAACAGAAGAAATCTTGCCCACCGGCAAGCAAAGACAGAAGAGAGGGAAAAACCAAGCTCAGTTCCTTGTTCCGGAGCCGCCAATCAGCTCGGTCCCCCACAGACAGGAGGAGGAGTGTGTTACCTCCATATGCTGCCAGCTAAGGTTCCCAACTCCTGGCTCACTGAACTCACTGAACTTACCCACTGAGCTTATGGTAATTAGGGGTAGGTGTGTCCCCCCAGGCCTGGGCGGTCTTGCCCTCATCATCAGGAGAAATTTGCCCAATACCAGCTACTGGTCCTTTGGGTGCTTCCTAGAACCATGGCTGGGCAAAGCAGCTTTGGTTGCCTGAAGGTCAGGAACAAAACAGGACAAGACATTTAAATTGACCCCAAGGCCACTCAGTGCCTAGGCTGGAAAATGAACTCCATTTTCCATCTCAGATTACGAAGAGCCATGTAGCGCGATAGAGCACAGCAGAGTTACTCTGACAGTAAAGGACGCTATAAAAATAAGCGCACTGTAAAATGCCAACACAGAGAAGCCCAAACTTAATACAAATTCACTCCCATGGTGAATTTCTGATTCTGCTCAGTCACAGCCGGGGGGGGCCCTGAGGGTCTGGGTGGACCTGGGGTCCCTTCAGCGGCCACAGCTTGGGCCGTGTCTAGTGGAAAGGGGCATGGACCCTTCAGCACCTCAGAAGTGACGGCGGCCAAGTCTCTCATGAGCTTCATCTACAAAGCATCCAGGGGGCTAACCTGTTGAACCCAACAGATGAATGCTGTGCCGGCTGCGTGCTCAGTAAATCCCCAGCTCTTGGGGCAGGTATCTGAGCAGAACTATATTCCCCGGGCTCTGTAGGTGATGCTGCGAAGACCAAGAAAGAGACTCCAGGTGGCAGGGGGCGGTTGGGGCGGGGAGGAAGAGAAGACATGGACTCAGAAAATCATTTCCGTTCTGCCAGGATGCTAGTCAGACAATAGGAGACTGGGGTCTGGAATCCACTTAAACTAAATAGGGTCAAATCTCCCCTGACAGGGTCCTTTTGCAACTGTGCAAGCGCTATATGGGGGGAGGGAGACTGTGCACAGGGTGCCCCTCTGAGGCAGCACGGTCTAAAGACCGCCTTGTCCTCATACCAAGTTAGCAATTTGCAGTGATGGCAGCTCCACGGACCAGGTCTTCTTACCTGAGGTACCTTCTTTTCCCAACCAGAATAATCAGAACCTCTGGATGTGCATTCTTTTCGGGCTCCAGGAGCTGCCTGAGCACGTCCGCCCCCTCCTGTGGGCATCCCAACGCAGGGGTATCCTTGCTGAGACCCGGCACGGTCTTTTCAAATGCTCTTCTTCGTAGACCTTTCAAAAATATCTGCCCTTTGAAAAAAAAAAAAAAATATATATATATATATATATATATCCGCCCTTTGACTATCATTGCTTTTCCTCAAATCTTTTCCTGCAGAGATGAGATATTTCACGTGTTGTCTTCCTCTTGACTGTCCCCTGCTTCTTCCGGGCAAGTTCAGCTTTGTATCAGTTTAACCCTTTATTTCATATAAAGCCAGCCCTTTCTTGTGTTTTCCAAGAATCGTTTTCTGAACATAATCCTCCAGGGTCTCTTCTTATGGGATTTCCCACAATGGGAGATACGAAATCATTAATTCTGGGTCTGGTCAAAGTAACCGCTGTTTAGACAAATCTTACTAAGCTGGAAAATCCCACTCAGAGGTCTTCTCCTATCAACCCAGCGTCTTCTCGCGTCTGGACTTGTTCGGCATTTGTCCTGCTTGGCTGCTCTATCATGCATCTCATCCTTCCTGTGCTTTTCTTCAGAGACCAAATTCCATGAATTTCTCAGGTACTCCTTTAGACAGTGGCATTTCCTGGTCACAGTAAAGTTCACTCAATGATTTTTTTTTCTTTTTAGTATTTCACACTGATCTTTTGGTCTCTCATTGTCCAAATTTTCGTAACCCCTTTGGATAGCTGTCCCATCCTTCAAGGGGCCATTGTCAATTGTTCTTACAATGTACTCTCGTTCTGCAGCCCTCCTCCCAGGAGATCGAAAAGGACAGACACTTCTCAGATCTTCCTGGATCCTGGCTACCCCCGGGAAAGTCATTCCAGTCTGCTTTTTGTAAAATTTTGCTTCTCTTCTTCTGTTTAACCTTACTGGAATTCAAACTTTGTTTCTGTTCTAGACTTATCTAAAATATGCCTGTCAACATTGTAAATCAACTATACTTCAATAAAAAAGAAAGATAAAAAATAAAATATATCTGTCATTTCAATTTCCTCCTTTAAGTACATTTAACCTTGGACTTCCAATTTCAATAAAAGCGATCTATTTCTCTTCCACACACTTAGAATTCTCTTTATGATAGAAGACTTGATTCCTTTTATTAGGTTTTTAAATAGAATCTACTACCTTTCTGTACAGGAAGCCACAGACTGGGCGTCTGATGTTCAGAACCATAGTCAAAGTGTATCAGTATCTGGAACCACATTGAAATCACAGAATGGGGGTTTCTCTTGAACTTGTGGTCAAGTTACAGGAATTAAAATCGAGTTCCTCTGTAGTTTTCTCTCTTTGCTCCTGAAGATAATTTAAAGCAATTTTTTTAAGTACAGAATTGGGGGGTAGTTTATCTTACGCCGCCTACAGTTACCGACCACTAACACTCTAAAATTCAAAACTCACTCTGTTCTACCAAATAAACAGAATAAGCCCTGGGTCTCCTGGCTCGGAGACCTTGCTGAGGACCACAGTAAAACTGTCCTACTCTCTCACACCAGAAGCCCCCATGAAATGCTCTCATTTCTCTTTAATGAAGCCCTTGCCTCGTTCTTAATACCCCTTAATGTCTCCTCTTAATCAAACCCTTGCTGCTTCTGTCTCCTAAATCTGTCGAAAAGCAACCACACTTGCTAGGGTCCCAGGCCTCCCTCCATCCCTGTGTAAAACGCCCAAGTAGCCTTTGGCTGCAGGGACACACTGAGGGGAGGGTCCCATATGGCCAGTGCTTCCTAAAGCCTAATGCCTCCAACCCAGGCCATCCCTGTGAAAAGCCAATTTCGTTACAGAGCAGTGAGAATGAATGCTATGAAACTAAACACAACAATGTGGATGATCTCATAAAAATCTCATAATGTTGTGGGAAAGAAGACGGACACAGTTCATAATGCGTGATCGTATGTATATAAATGTATGTAAATTACAAAGGCAACCCGACAATCTTTATGCTGTTAGCGGTCAGGATGGCAGCTGGCAGGTCATACCTGGCATGAGGGGGTCTATGGGGCATTGGTGGTGGTCTATGTCTTGATCCAGGTGCTGGTTACATGGGCGTCCGGTTAGTAAAATTTCATCAAACTGTCCACCTATAATATGTGCACATCGATAAAAGGTTAATTTTTTTAAATCCATCAAAGCCAGCTACATGACCTCATGTGAGCAGTAATCCCAATAGCCAAGGTCAACCGCACCCCCTCCCCAAGGGTCCTAATTGCCAAAACCTAGCTCCCTGCCTCCCAGCCACGCCCAAAGCCCTCATCCACACGTGTCACATGCTCCACAAATGACAGTTGTTATTTATTTTTCAATGTTCTCTGCTCCCTAATAGACGTTAGTGTTTGGGGGAGTATGTTGGGTTGAATAGTGTCCCCTAAAATGATATGTCCGGGTCTTAAACCCCAAAAACTATGAATGTGGTCTTATTTGGAAATCGGGTCTTTGTAGATGTAATTAACTCAAGGAAAAGGAGAGGGAGAGGAGGAGAGGGAGATTTGAGACACACAGACACAGAAAAAGAGAGCTGGGGAGAAAGCCACGCAGAGATGGAGGCCGAGGCTGGAGTTAAGCTGCCACAAACCAAGGAACCTGGGAGCCAGCAGAAGAAACCAGAAGAAGCAAGGAATGGCTCTCCCCTAGAGCCCTTGGACAGACTGTGGTCCTCCCAACACTTTGATTTCAGACTTCTGACCTCCAGAACTGTGAAAGAATAAATTTCTGTTGTTTTAAGCCAATCAGTTTGTGGTCATTTGTTACCATAGCCCTAGGAAACTGATACAGGGGGCCAAACATTTAACACTCCCTTTTCCTGCCCTTGTTCTAAACCAAGAGATACACATCAGACTCTAAGAGATGGATATCAGAATTGTGCCCTGATTACTCACGAAGCCACATTAGAAGGCACGATTTAAATCACACCAAATTAGCCTATTAATAACGGCCTGAGAATTGAATTGACTGCTCTAGGTTCCAGACTTCCGTAGCAAAGGCTAGACTCTGCTCTAAAATGCTTACCAGAACAGGTAAGCATTTACATTTTATCTAAAAGGTATTCAGCATTTGTTTAAAGATGCTAGGTGCTTCCTGGGGGAATACAGTAAGGATACTGTCTATCAGAGCAAGATAAATACTGTGTGATATCACTTATTGTGTGGAATCTAAAAGAGTCAAACTCACAGAAATAGAGCAGAGGGGTGGCTACCAGGAACTGGTGAGTGAGAGACATGGGAAGATGTTGGTCAATGGATATAAACTTCCGGTTATAAAAGTAAGTTTATCTTACTTTACTAATGTGTATCATAGTGTTAAGAGTTACTCATACTGTATTATACACTTGAAAATTCCTATGAGAGTAAATTGTAAATGATCTCACCACAGAAATGAATGGCAATTAGGTGACATGATAGAAGAGTTACCTAATGGTATGATGGTAATGATTTTGCAGTATGTAAGTGTATCAAATCAACACGTACACCTGAAACTTACACAATGTTATATGTCAATTATAACTCAACAAAGGTAACAAAAATGACGTCCATCACCCTGCAATTCAGCTCGGACCCCATACTTGCACACCCCCGATCAGGAAGAGCTGAGGAGTCATAACATCTGCGCTCTTTGAAAGCAGCTTATTATGAGTACCTCCCTGGGGCTTTACCTATGCAAATATCCACCAAGTGGCTTATCAAAGGATTCTAGCCACACATACTGCTGCCGCTAAGAGGTGTTATTACTGACAAAAAGGGAATTGTTTTCTTCGATGTCATTGATGTTTCAATACCTCTCACAGAGTGTTGTCCCTGACAGCTCTTTGCCTGAACTGCCCCCAATCCTGCTCTGCTATGGAAATCAGTGGAGAGATATTCTCTTCAAGGTTATACAATCTAACTGTCAATCTGGAGGACAGAAAACAGGCTGGGCATAACCTTCAGTGTCTGGAACGCTTACTGTGACAACAGTTACCATTTCTAATGCTGTCGAAGTAACCAGATCCCGAAAATAGAGGTGACAAATAAAGGCCACCTTTGGCCAAACCCCTCTTAGGGAGGGAGTCTATCACCCTTCCCAGTGGGTGTTCTTGCTGCCACGCATGTGACCCCATCCTGGGCCACCCATTCTAGAGAGCCAGCCATATTCCTAAGTCATTTTTTCCTCTCTTTACTGCATCCCTTCTTCTTTCAGCTAATTGTCTGGGTAGAAGATGTCTGGGCAATAGTTCAACTAATCCCCTCTGAGGTACTATGTTAGTGAAGACATGCATTCACTGTCTCAGGGATACATGCATTTTAGAAGAAGGCAACTGATGACAGTAAGGCCTGAAATCTAAGGAAAGAAAGTCTAATGCTGCAATTTTAGCCAGCTTGAGTGAGCAGAAAGATTTCCTTACACGCCTCCAGTAACACCCCCCAGGCTGAGTACTAACTCTGCATGCCTAAAACTGGGGCTACTCAGTGCACTCATCACCGTAAGATGCGGAAGTCACCATCGGAAGTTCCACTTTCCATCACAGAGACACACGCTGGAAAATATAGGAAAGATAAGAAATTAGGGGCTTCCCTGGTGGCGCAGTGGTTGAGAGTCTGCCTGCCGATGCAGGGGACGCGGGTTCGTGCCCCGGTCCGGGAAGATCCCACATGCCACGGAGCGGCTGGGCCCGTGAGCCATAGCCGCTGAGCCTGCGCGTCCGGAACCTGTGCTCCGCAATGGGAGAGGCCACAACGGTGAGAGGCCCGTGTACCGCAAAAAAAAAAAAAAAAAAAAAAAAAATGAAATTAGACTAGAAAGGCAGGCAGGGTTCCAGCACACTGTAGTAAGGAACTTACACTCTATCCTATGGGCGGTAGGGAGCTCTGAAGGGCTTAACCCAAGGAAACAACATGGTAAGATTCACATTTTAGCCAAATCACTGCACTGCAGTGTGGAGAATGGATGTGATGGAGCCGGTGGGCTCAGTTGGGACATTGTGACGTCGTCCATGTGAGAGATGAGCAGCTCTGATACCAGCAGCCCCAGGCGACTGGTGGGATGCAGGTGGAGAGACCTGGAGCCTCACACGCACCACTGCTCATACAGAGGAAACCAAGCACAGAGAAGACAGGGCAGAGCAAGGTCTCAGGCAAAGGCAGGCATCAGTGTGGAATTCAACCATTTCTATTGATGAAGTTCTAGTGCTTTGGTCCTTTAGGGTACATGCAGGCTTTTCATGGGGCACGTGAGCGTGGATCATCTGAAAGGTGTCCATCTCCAGATCCTCAACTTCCTCAAGCTTTGCTAAAACTGATCCATTGAGGGTGGAGGCACCTGCCATCCATCAAAGTGTCAGGTTGGGTCTCTTTTCCCACCTTTCCTTCCTCCATTACTCTGCTCCCATTTTACAGGTAAAGGCGCACCTCTCACCCATCCTGGCATCTCATGACAGCATGTTGCTCCTGGGCATTAAAATCTTGGGGGCATCCGTGGACTTCCCTGGTGGTCCAGTGGTTAAGACCCCGTGCTTCCGCTGCAGGGGGCACAGGCTCAATCCCCGGTTGGGGGAAGTTCTGTGCGCGGCTTGGTGCGGCCAAACAGCGACAACGGCAACAACAAATCTCAGGGACATCCAAAAGGGGGAACAGTTTGAAAAGCTGAGGTCAGTGAGATCTTTAATCAAGGCACCAGGATGTAACCCCCCCCCTTTCTGATATACACATATTTCTGTTAAGGGCAAAACTCTGCGTTAAAAATGGTGTGTTTTGGATAGTGCTGGGATGCTCTCAATTCAGGTAGACCATAGAATGAAACTAGAGGGATAGCAATGTTATTGAGTGATCTCTTGATCCCATTGTTGCCAAAGGCTATATGGCTTCCGAGGGACGGTCCTGTGACAGCAAAGCCCAGAGAGCCGCAGCAGAGAGTGTGAAAGATGCTGCGTCCATATTTCATCCAGGTGACAAACTCATGGCAAGGGTCCTTGGCATTTCTTCCTATCTCTCTCCATCTAAAAATTAGAACTCAAAAGTGACAAAGTTATTAAAAGGATTCCTATTAACACAGCTCCTTGATTTGAAAAATGAAGGCAGGTTCTTTCTGACAGAAGCTGTCTGATTTGGCTGGTTAGTTATCCATGAAATATTTTCCACAAATTGAGTGAGATAAATCTGCACCGCCAGGGTTCTGATGAAAATAGATACAAAGCGAGTGACAAAATAAAAGCATTTCAATGCAAAGATGTATCGGCAAAGATATACCGAAATTAACACATATTTCTACTTCCTGAAGCTTTCTGAGTCCATCTGGTTCAACAACGGAAAGAGTAAGACGTATACTTAACAGTCATTGACTATGTCTGGGTAATGCCTTCTTAGTTGCATTTCCAGAAATTGAAAGGAATGACACTATTGTCTGGGTAACAAATCCATTCTTCAATCAAATGGCTTTTATTTCAAAATCAAACGGCTTTGTTTTTAACAAACTGAGGGAGGACATAAATTATCAGCTGATAAATCATCGAATGACAAAAGGTAGTTTTGATGATGCATCACTATGTGATATTTTAGCAAATAACTTGGGAGTAGTTCAAAGAATTGAGCAACACTGTCACACAAAACTTCCCATCATTTACTTTTTATGTGAACAAATGCCCATGAAAATGAAAAATCAGAATGGAATTGATGTCGAATCACATAGGTAATATTCATCAGGGACACATGGGCTCAATTTAGAATGCATTTCCAATAAAATTTTACCTTTTCTACCAACGATACTTCAATTTTTTTAAATTGTAAAAAAAAAAAAATTATTATAAAAATGTGTATACAGTCAGCCCTCTGTATCCACGGGTTCTAGATTCTTAATGGGTCATTTTCAAAATTATGTCCCAAATGACTTTAGAGGGACGCAAAGGCCATGCCTCGGTCCCTCCGGGGCAGCGCCTCCCCAGAGCCATCTTCGCTGTGGAGCTGGGCGCCTGCCTGGATCCTGGCTTCAACTCCCACGTTGGTTCCCAGGGTGTGACACCGAACAGCTCTCTCTATTCCCCTCCTGAGTTTCTCTCTTTCCTTCACTTTCACACCCTTTTCTGGAGAGCGATTTCCTCTGCTACGTCACAGCCATCCAATTTGTCATCCTTTTTCCTGGCCGGGTACCCTGATTGCAGCTGCCTTCTGCAGGCAGTGCGCTGAGTGGATGCAGAGGGGAGCGTGCCCCTCGGCTTTTCGCTCCCCCCCCCGCCTCTCCTCCCGGGTCCCCGACTTCCCCGCAATCCCCACCCGCCCTGCAAGCCCTCCCTGGAGGCCTCCCTCCTCCCTCCAGCCCAGCGGCCTCCAGCTCTGCATCTCCTTCCAGGCGCCTGGGCCCGTCCTCCCGTCCTCCCGTCCTGCCGGGAGAGCGGAAGGTGGGCCGGAGCGCATATCGGTAATCCCAGCCCGGCCCAGCCCGGCCCGGCCCGGCCCTCTTCACGGACATTTCAGTCTCCCCGGCCTTTCATCCGCCTTTCAACCCGCGGAGGAGGCGGGAGGGAGAGGATGTGACCTCATCTGCAAGGCATCCGAGCCCAGGGGTGCCCCAGCGCTCCCACCCAGACCTGCCCCGCGCGTCCCTCTCTCCATCCGCGCGCCCCTATCTCCATCCGCGCCCCACGCCACGGACAACCAGGGGCCTCGGCTTTGAAGGGAGGGATGCTGCGTTTCTGAGAAAAGGGCAGACAAGAAAGGAAATGGACTTGGCTAGATATGCACTTTGTGTAAAACATTCCCCCAACTGGAATCCCACGCACTGAGCTACACACATCCACTGCACGGGCGCTGCTGCTGTGTGTGTGCGCGCGTGCACACACACACACACACACACACATGCACACTCACACCCTAACTCAGTCCAGCCCCAACCTAATCAGAAGACATGAATTAAGGCGAAAGCCCTTAGTTTTCTCTTTCATTTCCTCCTCATATAACACTAGCTAAGAGAACAGCACAACCCTTCTGAACCCCGAGGTGCAGTGGGAGAATGGACGGGACCAACAGGCCCAGGAGACCCACCTTCGAAGCTCCCAGCTGGCTGCATGGCGGCTGGTGGCTGTACGCCTTTCTTTCCTCCTGCCCCAGAGAAAACGTGGTCTCCACTCTACATGGTGCCTGGCTTTCCTGCACTTCCTTTGGTGTCCTCAACATTTCCAACCTTCCAGGATTCTTGGCTTAAATATAATACAAGTACCTCGTGCAAGGGTGACACAGTCACATACATGTCTGGGGGGAGGGGACAGGAGCAGATGGAGGAAGGGGGGAGGCTCAGAAAGGGCGGAGGGGAAGTCCCTTTCCCTTTCCCAATCGTCTCCCAGTCCGCAGTGCCCACCCCAGTTGGTTGGTAACCTCAGGTGGGGTGCCAGCCCTTAAGCACCATTTGCAGGAGTGGCGGGGTGTGCTCCCTGCCTGCGCGTACTTGGAACTTCCCGAAGGTAGCCCCTACCTGGGCTGCAGAGAGAAACCCCTGCCCTCTGGGTCTCTCCCTCTAAGAAGTTTGCAGAGATGGCTTTGCTCGGTTCTAGGTGTGCTTTGTGTCACCTGGTCACATCTGTCACCCCACCTCAAGCGCCCTTCACCCCTCTGCCCTGCACACACCCACCCACCGCTGCCACCATTCACCCAGTGGACTCCCCACCCTTTGGGTCTCTATCAAAGGGGCCCCCCGCAAACACGCCAGCAAAAGTTGCCCTCCCCAGGGACTACTAAATTGCCCTGTTTATTTCCTTCCAAGCATCTGTCATTATCTGGCTTGATCTTGTTTACTTATTTGTTTATTATCTAAGCAGTGCCGTCACCGCTCCCCACGGACTCTCCAAGATTGTGAGCTCCTCGGATGAAGAGACCTTGCTGGTCTCACTCACCATTTGTGCAGCCCCAGGATGGGCCCCGCACCCAGTAGCTATATATTTGTTGAATAAATGAAGGAAGGAAAAAATACTAAGTGTTGGTGATGCCTGGTAACCTCTGTGTCTTTCTATGTAAAAGACTTTCAAATTAAATTATTATTTATAATGTATAAACATAGATATTAACATAGAACATATATTAGATACATTACATAATTATATGTATGTATAATATGTAAATATGTATCATAAAATTATCAGTGTCTGTCTTCTGTACCAGACTCTGAGCAGCTCGAGGACGTTGCGTTGTCTGAGCTCTCTCTACCCCTCAGCATCCAGCCCAGTGCCTGATACAAAGTAAATATTCTCGACTTTGTTTGTTTGCCATGTGTTGATGAGCAAAACATTTTATTTCAATTAGGAGGAGAGTGATACACCTTGTTCAGTTCTTGAAAGACTGTTAAGTTCTTCCACATCTGCTTCGTCCCCATAATTCTAAAAATCAGCATAGAACGGCATTATCCCCACCGTACAGATGAGCAAAATAAGTGCCCAAAAGGTTGAGTAGTTTCTCCAGGGCAAGAATCGGTAAGAAAGGTGCATTGAAATCTCCAGCAATGACTGAACTGCCTATTTCTTCCTTCAGTTGTATCAGATTTTTGCTTGATGTATTTGGAAATTCTATTTCCGTAAGTCCTTTGAACCTATAGAATTCGGAAGGACCTCCCCTCATGGCTTTTCTTCCAAGCTTTGTATTGTTCTCATTCATCTATCCCACAAGATTCAGTTCATACCTCCCTTCCTCTGAATAGCTCTTCCTGATTCCTTGAGCAGAAACTGTCACTGCTGCAACGGCATCCCTACTGCACCCACCTGCACACCTTTATCAAAGCTCTTAACACTTGCACTACTTATTTGCATTTGTGTGTGTCTTCCCCACTGGATTGGATACTCTTCTCAAGGTAAAAGCTATGTATTATTTACTTACGCATCTCCTGTTCCTAGCACAGCACTGTGTACCCTTGAACTTTTAGGCATACGTCAGCCAACAGCTAACTAACTTGCTTCTCCATGTCATAAGGTGCATATGGACGGCACCCAGAAATACAGGACAAACCAAGGGCTGGAAAGCCATTTGCAATGTGACCTAGGAAAGCACATCCCATGGGGAAGGCTGGATATATCAGCCCCTGCTCAGGGACATGGTGTGGTCACAAATGTTGGTGGAGAGTCCCATGCTCACCATGAGTCCCCCCTGGTCACTGCCTCCCAGCCCACCTCCCCTCCTCTCCTGGGCAACACTAGGTTCCCCCAACACAGGAGAAACTCTTGGCTTTCGTGTTGTGGGAGCACATAAATAGGGCCCTAGGGTTCAAGGAAGTTTTCCGTGGGGAAGTGATGATTAAGATGAGACCCAAGGAAAAGCGGGAGGTGGCCTAGCAAAGAGAAGGGAGTGAGGGTATTGCAGCCAGAGGAGGCAGTACAAATAGGACAGCGGTGGTCACTTACTGTAGTGGAGGCCCTGGGGCGTGGGAGACCATAGGCACTAGACAACTCACGCCCCATCTAAAGGGACAACAGACTGTGAACACACAAGAATGGGGGGAGGAGGGTATTAATGTATATTCCAATTTTTAAAGGAATCTGGAAACCTGGACTTTTATGAGAAATTCTCTAGTTTTAAATGTCAGCTCAGCTTAGAAAAAATACTGTGCGTGCCAAATAAAACACACCTGTGGGTTTTAATGGGCCAATGGGTAGCCAATTTGGGGACACTGGGTTAGAACGTATACAAAGGGGCCACCATGAGCAAAGACAGAGGCTGCAGCATCAGAAAAGACCACGTGGCAATGAAAGGCTACTGAAGGATCTTTTTTTTTCACCTTATCTTGTCTTTACTTTTTCTTTTTCTTTTCTTTTCTTCTTATCTCTGCTCTTCTGTCTTTTTTTTCCCATGGAACTCGTCTTATTTCTTTTTTTTTAATTGAAGTATAGTTGATTTACAATGTCATGTTAGTTTCAGGTGTACAGCAAAATGATTCAGTTATACATATATGTATATATCTAGTCTTTTTCAGGTTCTTTTCCCTTATAGGTTATTCCAAGATATTGAGTATAGTCCTCTGTGCTCTACAGTAGATCCTTGTTGCTTATTTATTGTATATATAGTAGTGTGTATGTGTTAATCCCAAACTCCTAATTTATCCCTCCCTGAATGATCTTAATATGAGCGGGTTTGTATTTCAGGAGGCCCAATCTGGTTGCAATATGGAGACTCAATGGGAAGGAATCAGAGTGTAAGGAAGAGGGTCAGCTACGAACTAATTACTGTGATAACACAGGTGAGAAACGTAGTGGCCTGGTCTCAGGTGGTGGCACAGGAGAAGGGTAGAAACGGGTGCGCTGGAGAGAGAGTCTGGATTTAGAACCACAGGATTTTCTGTTGTCTGTGAAAAAAATAAAAGAATAGTCAAGAATGATGTCTGAAGTGTCCACACTACTATATTTGAAATAGATAACCAGCAACGACCTACTGTATAGCACAGGGAACTCTGCTCAATATTCTGTAATAACCCAAAGGGGAAAAGAATTTGAAAAAGAATGGGAAAAAAACGAATGATGTCTGAGTTTCTGACTTAGACACCTGAGTGGTTTTTGGTGTCATTTACCAAGAGAGAAAACACAAGAGGAGGAACAGCTGTGGGGGAGAGATGAGTTTTACTCTGACCGTGTTGAATCTAAGGTTCTGACACTTCCAAAAAGAAACTTCCAGTGGGCGATTTCAAGGAAAGAAATTTGTGTTAAACATCTAGGTTTTGGAGTCACCGGCAGGTCACGGTAAAGCCATGAGGGAGATTAAGATCCCCAAGGGGGAATATATAGAAAAGGATCCAGGACAGAGCCCATTTTAGGGGTGTGTGGAAGTGAGGAAGTTGTAAGTTCATCAAAGAAAAGTCAGAAAAGAAGGAAGAAAACCAGTAAAGTACTGGAGTGTGGTTTCATGGGGTGCAGGGAGAGATGTGCTTTCAGAATCAAGTGGACACCTGCGGCAGAAGCTGCAGAGATACCAAACAAGGACAGGAGAGTGTCCATTGAATTAAGGACAGGGAGCCCAAGAGTCACCTTGGGGACCACAGTTTCATTGAAGTGGTTGGGATGAAACCCAGCTTGCAGGGCACTGAGGACCCAGTAGGGCTTGAGAAAAAGGACTTGATGGACTTAGACAGCTCTTTCCAAGATGTTGGCTCTGGAGAGAGAGAGAGAGAGAGAGAGAGAGAGAGAGAGAGAGAGAGAGAGAGAGAAGGTAAGTCCAGAGGAGGGCGGGGGATCAAGGGGAAGTTTTTATATGTAGGAGAGGGTTGAACACATAATCTTTATGAGAAGCCTTTAGAGAAAGAGAATGAAGTTGAAGACATGAGAGAAGAATAATCATCAGTGGCCCCACAAAGGCTGAGAAGGCAGGAGACAGGCTCCCCAACAAATGGGGAGACCCCCAGACGGGAGGGGGTGTGAGTATAAGCTGGTGGTGAGCTGGGTGTCTATAGCGAGTCCCGTTTGAGGGCTTCTCTTCTTCCCTCTGAAATTAGAATTGATAGCATCAGGAGAGCGGAACGGTGCAAGTGGGGGATTCTGGGGGTTGGGGGGAAGTGAATAATCACTACTGAACACATCTGCAGAGAAAGCGAATGACTTGCCCTGGTTCCCACACTTGGTAAACTTGGGATTTTCCACGTGTTCTGGTGATGCTCCTTGCCTCCTTCAAAGGGCAATTGGATTTCTAACTGATGGTCCACAGGAGATGCAGCACTTCCTACACCTTGTAGAAAATGCTCCGGACTGGAGTCCAGGGGCCTCCGTAGAATCCCATCCCTACCACTCACTAACCCTGACATAAGGTAAAAACACCAGGGCACGAGTGGCCAGTGATGAGGTTGATGCCAAATAAAAAGAGAGATCTGTGTTTGGATACTTACGTACCCAGGCACACGCTCCTGACTCCCAACCTCCAACCATCTCCAGTATGAATGCTTTACCTTAGTACTTGGTCCCCATCCTTCTTCTTAGTTCCAATCGTCAACATTCTGCCCTGAACTCTTGTATTCAATCTCCAGGACGCTACCATTCCCACACACCCAGTTCTCTATTTTCACTGCCCAAATCTTTCACGCCCCCTTTCTTTCAGGATTGGGCTCCATTCTGCTACTCGTCCCCTCTTGCTAACATTAGAACAAGAATGTGGAGACATTCTCCTCCGGCCTCCCCCTTCTAACCTGGTCTGGCAGCAGGTCTAGGGACTAGCACAAGAATCAGGCAACATTCAGACCCATGATGCTACATTATGCTGAGTGACCCTAGGGAAGATCCTTCTCCTCTCCAACCTTTCACATTTGAATTGAGAGGGCTGGTGGGAATCTGCTGCGAAGGTCACGTCATTCTCTGGCTTCCAAGAGGGCAACACCTGAAAGGTTCCAGACAAATTACTGACTTAACCTGTGGCTCGCTGCCTTTCAAGAAAGAGATCTTGGCCCCTCTAGCTCTCGTGGGAGTCAAACCTGTTTCCTTTCATCCTTTCTTGGTGTACAGAGATGTTTCTCTTTGACCTTCTCTTTGAACTCTTGGAATCTACCCTGGGTTTGAAGGTTTGTCTCACACCTCAGCGCCTTCTCTTCTCCTGATGATATGACCATGGTTCCTTTTTTTTTTTTTTTTTCTTTTCCCCACTAACAGCAATAAGACTATTATGGAAGAAGATGAGAAAACTTGGATTTTCCAGAATTTCTCTTAAAAAAGAAACTGTATCTTTTGGCAGGGGCTTGGGCAGAACTATTTGGCTCAGGTCAAAGGAAGGATCTGCTATTGTTCATTTCTTCATCTTGAGGAAGGATTTGCTATTGTTCATGAAGAAAAAGGAGGAGAGAAGGGATGAAATTTCCCCTAGCCCACAATCCTCATTAAATATACCCCACTCCAAAAATATTTAGATCTGATGGGATATTTTTGTGGAAAACAGTGAAGGGGCACAGACACTAGATTGTTAAGGCAAACAGAAATATGACCAATATCAAGTTTTTTTAAAGTGTATTACCCCTCTATTGCATAAGAAATTACCTTAAAACCTAGTGGCTTTAAACAACATATTTATTATCTCATCATTCCTGTGGGTCAGGATCTATGCATGGTTGAGTCGTCTGCCTCAGGGTCTCTTACAAGGCCACAGCCAAGGTCTCTTAGGGGGTGTCGTCCATGCTGGGGTCTCATCTGCAAGGTCGTCGGGAGAAAGATACTCCTCTGAACTCACATGATTGGGGCTGCTGTTCACCTCCTCTCTGACTGTGGACCAGAGGCTGCCCTCAGGTCCTTGCTACAGTGGATCTCTCCAGCACGGTCACCAATGCACACAAACCAGGAAGGCGGTGGAGTCTATTAGCAAAACAGAAGTCACAATCTTCTATAATCTAATCACAGAAGCAACATCCCTTCCATTTTGCCGTATTCTGTCCATTAAAAGCAAGTCACCAGGTCCAACCCAGGCTCAAGGGGAGGGAGTTATACAAGGGCATGAATACGAAGAGGCAGGAATCATCGGGGCCACCTTAGAAGTCTGCCTACTGCAGATGGGCTCCGGATTTTCACAGGGCTGTGCAATGGGCGTTCAAGCCAAGTTTAATCATATCTGAGAAAGGCAGAGTGGCTCGAGCTGACATTTGGCTTTTAAAGAGTCACAACTCATGGACATGACCACATGCCAGTTGCTACGCTAAGCTGTGTACATGCATTTCTGATTTGCAAAACAATGTTACAAGTTAAGTCTTTTCACTATGCAGATTTAAGATGAAGAACTAAGTTTTAGGTTAAGTAATTTGTCCAGGGACCCAAAGCCAGTAAGTAGCAGAGCCAGGACACAGACAGAGCCTGTCTGCTTCCACACCTGTGCTGTTAACACCAGCTCTGTGCCTCCCCTACCCAGCCAGGTCTGGATCTCAGAGCCTCACCTCTGGATCCCCAAATCTGAGTCAGTTAAGAAAGAGTTTGACTTTAATAACCTGGAACCGAATAAACCAGAGTTTCAATAAGAAGGGCTTAAATAAAAGTCCTTAGGCTGGACAGCCTGTTTGAGTGGCTCCACGATTTTATCGTAGTCCCAAGTTCCTTCCATCTTTTAGTTCCACGAGCTACAGTGTGAATAAATGACTCCTCTGGGCTCTCACTTGTAATCCAGGCAGGAAAAACAGGACCAGAGTCTTCTCCTTTTGTAACTGTGTCTTTGTATTGGACATAAATCCTCTCCAAGCAGATTTGAGATCTCATTGGTTAGGAACGGTGTGACCCAGCTCTCCCTACTTGCAAAGTGTGCTGGGATAGCTAGAATTTTAGCTTTCCAACTTCTGTTAAAGAACGGAAGAGAGAACAGGGCTACAAGTGGATTGGGGGCAGACAATTCACACGGTCTGTCCAGCTTCATAATATCCTGTTGGCTGCACATTCCCCTCTTCCCACATGAAGGATGAAGAGATAAGCGCCATTAAACTTCTCATCTCCTCTCCCTTCTCCATCTCAAGATTTTTATTATTTATAATTATTATTTCTACATTTTCAAATTGATAGCATTTACTTTCTCTTCTGAAACCACAATACACACATTTTGAAAACTGTCCTTCTCTATTTAAATCCTTCAACATGGCTGTTCCCTTCATGTTTCTATTAAACTAAACCACTAAATTGCCAATCATTGACCATTTTTACTCTAGAAAAATGTCAGCTAAATCTGCTCAGTCTAGTAGATATTAAGGAGGATTTCTTAGGTGGTATAGTTCCAAAACTTCTGTATGCTTAAAAATATCTGTCAGTGCCTTTACATAAAATGACAGCTATTGGTGTGTAAAATTCTTATGACACCTTTTCCTTGACATCTTGTGGTGTTTGCTTCACTTTCTTCTAACGTTAGAATGTTGTTGACGCCTCAAGCCAGCCTGATAGCATTCTCCTTATATGTATGAGAATTTTTGTTCAGATACCCACAAGATTATTTATTACTTTTATCATTTTTTAATTTTAAAATTCTTAATCCTAGAATTTCAGTAAAATATTTTCTAAAAACCTACAGTGACATCACACTTAATAGTCAAATATTGAATACTTTCCTCTAAGAACAGCAAGGATGTCCACTCTCACCACTTCTATTTAGTATTATAGTGGAGGTCATAGGAAGCGTACTAAGGCAGGAAAAATAAATAAAAGGTGTAAATGTTACAAAAGAAAAAAGTAACATTTTATCTCTGTTAGCATACTTAAAAAATCTAAAGACATCTAAAAACAAACAGCTATAATTAATACGTGAATTTAGCAAGGTTACTGGTCAATATTTACAAATCAATTGTGTTTATGTAGGCTATATTTATATATAGTCTATTTCTACATTTTCTATGTACTAGCAGTGAGTAATTGGAAATTGAAACAAAAAGCGGTCTCATTTACCATGGCTTTAAAAAAAAAGTCAAATTCCAAATCTAACAAAGTATGGGAAAGAGCTTGACACTGATTATTTTTAAATATTTCTGAGGAAAAAAAATAAAATAAGACCTAAATAACTGTAGAGATATGCTATGTTCATGAATTAGTATGCTTACTGTTGTTAAGACCTCAGCTTGTCCCAAATTGATCTATAGACCTCTAGATTCAATGCAGTCCCAAACAAAATCCCAGAAGCCTTGCTGAAAAAATTGACATGCTCATTCTAAATTGTATATACATTGCCAAGACGATCTTAAAGACGGCAGAAAAACTGGGGAAGCTACACTGTCATATTTCAGGAAAATATAAAGCTGTAGAAATGAGACAGTATGGTATTGTCGTAATAAAGAGCGGGATAGAATAGAGAAGTCTAGAAGTGAAATCATTCAAACACAATCGCTTGATTTTTGACAAAGGTGCCAATGGGATTCAACAGGGAAAAAAAGAACTTTTCAATAAATGGTGCTAGAACAACTGGATACCCTTATACAAAAAAATTAAATATGACCCCTATTTCATGCCATGCGCAGAAGTTAATTTAAGATGAATCATAAAACCACGCATGATCGCTAAAACCAGAAAGCTTCCAGAAGACTGAACAGGAAAATATCTTCATAACCTTGGAGAAGGAAAATCTTCTAAAAACAGGATGCAAAAAGTGTGAAGTACAAAATTTTTTCAATGATATATTAAACTTTATCAAAATTCAAAACTTGTGCTATCAAAAGACACCTAAAAAGTAAAAGGCAAGCCACAGAGTGGGAGAAAATATTCACAATACGTATATCTGAGAAAGGACAAATATCCAAAATATATTTTTTAACTCCTACAAAATAACAGGAAAAAGACATATTTTTAAATACAATTTTTTTAATTGACAAAAGGCTTGAACGGGAGCTTCATGAAACATGATACCCGAAGGGCCAATAAGCATTTGAAAAGGAGCTCAATATGCCATAAAGAAATTCCTCATCTTTTTAAAATTAAGATCATTTATTAAAATTAGGATCACCTATTCGTCGAAAGACACTATCAAAAACCACAGAGGAGGCGAAGACATGGGAATAATACAGCCAAAAAGATTAGCATCCAAAATACAAAAATTCTTTCGTATCAGTAGAAAGAAGACAAACATCCTCCCCCCGCCCAAATAAACAAAATTGTCAAAAAGTTCGCAGAAAATGAAGCACAAACGCTCCACACATATATAAAACTGTCAACTATTAATAATCAGGGAAATGCAAATTAAAATCACAACATACTTTTCAGACTCACCAGATGAGCAAATATTCAAAATTCTGCCAATTCCAAGGATTAGTGGGAATGGAATTATCATCCAGTGCTGATGGGAATTTGAAATGTCATAATCACTATGGGAAAACTGTTTGGCTTTCGCACATGTGCACCAGGAGACCTTCACAAGAATGTTGTTTATAGTGGTATTCTCCGCAGAAGAAAAAAATGCAAGCGAACCATATGTCCATCAGCAGTAGAATAGATAAGTCCCTTGAGCTAGAGTCACACGTAGAAATACTCTGTGCATCGGCATGGGAAAAAGCTTCAAAATGTAACAGTGGGCAAAAGGAACAACTCAAAGACAGCGTACAATAGGATTCTATTTATATGAAGTAAATGATAGATCGTGATTAAAGTGACTTAGAGAACTACTTAGGAAGTGAAATCTCTAAAGAAAAGAAAGAAAATAATTAGCACAAAATTAGCTCTGAGTGAGGAAAGGGAAGCCTTTGGGGAAGGACATGTAGGTGCACACCTGTGCAATGATAAAATTTTATTTCTTGCCTTAGATGGTGAGTACATAAGAGTTTATTCTATTATTTTTCTCAAAATTGTATAAATGCTTGCTCTGTTTGTTTTCTACAGTTCACAACTTTGAAAAGTAGTATGTGGGCTTCCCTGGTGGCGCAGTGGTTGAAAGTCCGCCTGTCGATGCAGGAGACACGGGTTCGTGCCCCGGTCCGGGAAGATCCCACATGCCGCGGAGCAGCTGGGCCCATGAGCCATGGTCGCTGAGTCTGCACGTCCGGAGTCTGTGCTCTGCAATAGGAGAGGCCACAACAGTGAGAGGCCCGAGTACCACAAACAAAACAGTTCTGTTAAATGTAAAAAAACCATTCTTAGTCTTCAGCCATACAAAAACAGTGCATGGCTAGATTAGTCCCAGAGTCTATAGTTTGCAGATCCCTGGTATACCTGAAAAAAAGAGAATCAAATAGAAACATTACAAACTCAAACAGAATTTAACAAATTCCATTTATACATATGGAAATCAGATAGCATTCACATATACAAAAATAGCTGCTTAGAAAACATAAAGAAAGAAAAGACCCTCTTTAGAATAGCATCAAAAAAAAATTCCTGAGAATAAACTTAAGAAATATTCAGTCTCTATAATTTTAAATGTTAATGCTACCAAAAGACACAAAAGAAGATTTAACCATACAAAGGCATACCACATCCCTGAATTCTCATGATCATAAACCTGTCAAGATAGTTCATCTCTAAATTTAATGTCATCCCAATAAAAATACCAATAGGGTATTTTTTTGGAACTAGGCTAGCTGGTTCTAAATTTCATATGGAAAAATTACCAAGAATACCCAGGAAAATTCTGGAAAAATTAGAGTAACAAGAAGATTGAAACTACCAGATATAAAAACCTATTTTGTCCTCAAAAATCAAAACAACATGAATAGAAACAAAGATCACTAACACCAAATACAAAATTCAGAAATAGAGTTAAGGATATATGAGAATTTTGCCTATTATATTAAAGGTGTTGACTCAATGGGAAATCCATCTGAAGAAAAAAATAAAGGGAATCCCTATCTCATAACTAACACCAAAATAGATTCTGATGGATGAAAGATTTAAATGAAATCACAAATTACTAAAAGGAAACATGAGAAGAATTTTATAACCTCATGTGAGAGAAAGTATGATGCAAAATCTGGAAGCGTAAAAGAAAAGAGTGATGAATTTTACCCTGGAAAAACTTCTTACAACTTCTATGAAACAAAAACAAAATAACAACAATAATAATTATAATACCTCAGAAAACCCAAAAGATAAACAACAAACTGGAAAAAATATTTGTAACTCATATGAGAGGCAAGTGCTACATTCCTTCATATGTAAAGAACTAAAAGTAAATAAGAGAAAATCCAACAATCTAATGGAAAATGGACAAAGAATATGGACAGTTCACAGAAAAAGAAACCCAAATATTGATAGTCCCCAACTTAGGGTGGTTTGACTTATGATTTTTTTGACTTCATGATGGTGTACTTTCAGTACAGTATTCAACACATTACATGAGATATTCAACACTTCATTATAAAATAGGCTTTGTGTCTGACGATTTTGCCCATCTGTAGGCTAATGTAAGTGTTCTGAGCATTTTTTTTTTTTTTTTTTTTTTTTTTTTTTTTTGCGGTACGCGGACCTCTCACTGTTGTGGCCTCTCGGGTTGCAGAGCACAGGCTCCGGACGCGCAGGCTCAGCGGCCATGGCTCACGCATGTGGGATCTTCCCGGACTGAGGCATGAACCCGTGTCCCCTGCATCGGCTGGCGGACTCTCAACCACTGCGCCACCGGGGAAGCCCTCTGAGCACTTTTAAGGTAAGCAAGGCTAAGCAATGATGTTTGTTAGGTGAAGTGTACTAGATGTATTTTAATCTCATGAAATTTTCAACTTACACTGGGTTTATGGGGACGCAACCCCATCATAAGTCAAAGATCTGTAACTCTTAAACATATGAAAAGATGTTAACCCCATTCATTACAAGAGAAATGCAAACTTAAGGTGCAATGTAATGCCATCTTTTCACCTGTAAGGTGGTAAAGATTTTTTTTAAGTTTGATAACTGCTCATGAGAGTGTGAGAAAACAGACCTTCACAAATTGCTGATAGTAGTGCGAATTGATCCATCTTCTGCCCAGTGACGTTTTCCGATTTCTGTCAAAATTACAGATTCACGTACCTTTTGAGTTAATTTCATCTCTGGGCATCTAGCCTCCAAATACACCTGCACATATGAAAAATGACTGTCAGGGACATACGTTGTTTGTAACAACAATGCTGTGACTTTAAGTTGGAAATAACATAAATGCTTTACCATCAGTATACATTTTGATACATCCATGTAACGTAATACTATGCATCAGTTAAAAAGAGGGGAGGCAACTATTTATCCTGATGCAGAAAAATTACTAAGATACATTGTCAAGTAAAGATGCAGAACAATGTATATAATATGCTACGACTTGTGTAAAATATATTGTGCGTTGGGTGTGTGTATGTGTCGGAAGCTGGTGACTGTGGGTACCTCTAAAGAAAGGAACCAGGTAGATGGGGGCCAGGAATGGATGGGAGGACTTTCTTTTCAGTAAATATCTATTTTTTGTGTACCATGAAAATACAGAACCTATTTAATAAATAAAGTAACATATATTCGTTGTAGAAAACAAAAACATTAAGGAAGAAAAATAATAATTTCACCACCAAAGATACCTTAACATTTTGGTGATTACTTTCCAGCCGCTTTTTGTTTTCTGAGCATATAACTGTTTTTAGTGGTGGGTGTGTTAATATCATACCACATCTGCTTTTGATTTTTTTCCTTTAATATTCTATAATGAACATTTTCCATTTCAAAATGTATTCTTCTAATGCAGATTCCTAACTTTTTACTGGTTCTGAACTGAGATTAT
The DNA here is from genome assembly GCF_949774975.1 of Lagenorhynchus albirostris. Taxonomy (NCBI): domain Eukaryota; kingdom Metazoa; phylum Chordata; class Mammalia; order Artiodactyla; family Delphinidae; genus Lagenorhynchus; species Lagenorhynchus albirostris. The sequence goes on along the minus strand of NC_083105.1, from coordinate 99,901,930 downwards.
ATTGATACCTACATTTCATTGTACGTTACCTAGGCAGCATCTTCTCAGAAAGAAATACTTTTACATGTGACATAGGTTACCAGCATCCAGCATCTTCTGACCTGTTTATTGAAGAAAGGAGCTGGAGAACCTCAGGAGTGCTCCTTATAAGGTACAATATCTGTCAGGGAGAGAGAAATAGGAGTGAGCATATATTTCCTAGTGGAAGACACCAAGTGGTAGAACAGAAGGGAGACATTAGCAATCACCCAGAAAGGCGTACAAACCTCCCAGGACCCTGCTAGGGGGAGGCAGGGGCCCAGCAGGGCCCCTGGGCCCCTGGGGGGAACCCAGAGACAACACCACTGAGAATGTGCCCCAATTCTCCACCTTGTCCCAGGGAAAGATGTGCTATCCGTGAGGGCCCTTATAACCCAAGGAATAGAGTTAACGTACACTTTTGAGCACCTGCTAAGTGAAAATAATCTACTAGACACTATAAATCAAAGATGATTAAGACACAGGCTCTTGCCCCAATGAGTTTCTAGTCTGGTCAAAAAGCTCCCTGTGGGAGCAATTACAATGCAGTGTGGTGACAGGGTACAAAATTGTGCAGAAGGTGGGAGGCAGCTGGAAGAGCGGCAAGACCTAACAGCACGGGGACATCAACGAGGCTGAGAAGGTAGGTCCCACGTCCCTGGATATTTGACCTGCACCTTGAAAGGCGACTGCACCAAGCTTCTAGGGGTTTTCGCAAAGTAGAGTCTCAGATATTTATCTGGAAATGTGATCCTAGGGCCCAAGGAAGTGAAACCAGAGAAGGGAAAGTCTCTAGCAGAATGCTTTATCCATTGGCCGCCACTAAGGACAGCTGATGCTGGATCCTACCAGAATCCTCCAAGGAGCTTATGAAATCCACCTCAGGGCTGTGCTTCTGGGGAACAAAAGGATACAAGACTTATCCTCCAGCTCATCAACTCTTCTCTCGAGGGTAGCCCCACAAGTAGTGCTTGTGTGAGCGGATACTTCCAGGGAGCCCCGGTCCTGGGGTAGGAAACAGGAGGCGAGGTCGGCTGAGTGCCGCGCTGCAGGGCTACCTGGGCAAAGTTGGGCTGAGCTTGTGCCTACCTGGTTGCTACACAGAGGGAGCACTTAGGCAGGGCCAAGACGCTTTGAAATGGCAGGGAGAGGGTTCCGTACACCATGGAAAGGCATTAGGGGCCAAGGTCTGAGATGGCAAGAGCACATTAAGGCCTGGTTCATCCAGCATCTGTAGGGAGCATGGGGCACCGAAGGCTGAAACAGACCTGAGCTGGGAAAAAAACTGTGACAAGTCCTGAATCCAGGTTAGATTCTTTTTTTTTTTTTTAAGATTTTTTTTTTGATGTGGACCCTTTTTTTTAAGTCTTTTTTGAATTTGTTACAATATTGTTTCTATTTTATGTTTTGGTTTTTTGGCCCTGAGGCATGTGGGATCTTAGCTCCCGGACCAGGGATCGAACCTGCACCCACTGCACTGGAAGGCGAAGTCTTAACCACTGGACCACCAGGGAAGTCCCCAGGTTAGATTTTTTTTTAATAAATTTATTTATTTTATTTATTATTTTTGGCTGTGTTGGGTCTTCGTTGCTGCACGCGGGCTTTCTCTAGTTGCGGTGAGCAGGGGCTACTGTTTGTTGCAGTGCGCGGGCTTCTCATTGCAGTGGCTTCTCTTGTTGTTGCGGAGCATGGGCTCTAGGTGTGTGGGCTTCAGTAGTTGTGGCTCACGGGCTTCAGTAGTTGTGGCTTGCGGGCTATAGAGGGCAGGCTCAGTAGTTGTGGCACACGGGCTTAGTTGCTCTGCGGCATGTGGGACCTTCCCGGACCAGGGCTCGAACCACTATCCCTGCATTGGCAGGCGGATTCTTAACCACTGCGCCACCAGGGAAGCCCTCCAGGTTAGATTTTAATGACAATGATGTACCTTCAGTGGAAATGGAAATAGTCCCTACTTCATAGGGTTGCCTCATATGATGCCTGATGCAACAGAGTCAATGTTGGTAAAGGTTCATTTCCCCTCCTGATAAACCCTTACCCTGGGGGAGAATTCAGGGTGAGACAATCAACCCAATTTACTTAGGTTTTCCCCAGCTGCAGTTCTTTCAAGGGTCGTAACAATGCTTTTTCAAATTTTATTACCCATATGTAACACACACATACGTATATAGAAAACCCAGGGCTTAGAAAAGAAATGCTTAAGGGGAGGTCTGACATTTTACTCAGTGTCTCATGTACAAGGACTGTGCTGCGTGCTTTATTTATATTACTTCACTTCGTAGTATTGATAGCCTGTGACACAGGCACCATTGTTCTCTCTGTCTCTATAGACAAGGACACTAGGATTAGACACACTAAATAAGGTACCTGGGATCACACAACTAGAATGATGGGGACAGAATTTAACCCTAGATCTGTCTGATTCCAAAGCCCAAACGTGTGCTTTCACTGCCCCCGTGTTAGTTTCCTAGGACAGACCCAGCAAAGTGCGCAAACTGAGTGGTTTAAGGTAATAGAAATCTATTGTTTATAGTTTAGAGGCTTGAAGTCCAAAGTCAAGGTGTGGGCAGAGTCGAGCTCCTGAAAACTGTAGAGGAGAGTCCTTATGGCCTCTCAGCCTCTGTGGTAGCTGAGATCTGGGAGTCCTGGGTGCGCACGTAGCTGCAGCAAGTGTCTTGTCTCTGTCATCACTAGGCTTTGTCCCCTCTTCCTGTAAGGACACCAGTGATGTTGGATTAATGGCTAGCCCTACTCCAGGACAACCTCATCTTATCTAATTACACCTGCAGTGACCCTGTTTCCATATAAGGTCACTTTCTGGGGGACTGGAGTTTAGGCACCAGTCTAAACTTGCTTCGTCAGCATTTGGTGAATGGTTAAGAGATGAATGAATAAATGAAAGGGAGGGGGTGGCTGGTAGAAATGGGAGGGGTAGCCAGTGAATGGTCCTCCCATTTGTCCACAGCTTTTGACTTACATGCAATTTCTTTTTTAAAAATTTTGCTTATTAAAGACATTTTATCTTACTTTATTTTTTGGTAATAATTTTTTAATTGAAGTATATTTGAATTACAATGTCATGTTAGTCTCAGGTGTACAGCAAAGTGATTCAGTTAGATAGACAGATTGATAGATAGACTCTTTTTCAGATTCTTTTCCCTTTTAGGTTATTACAAAATAGTGAGTAGAGTTCCCTGTGTTATACAATAGCTCCTTGTTGGTTATCTATTTTATATATAGTAGTGTGTATATGTTAATCACAAACTCCTCATTTATCCCTCCCCCCTTCCCCCTTTGGTAACGATAAGTTTGTTTTCTATGCATGCAATTTCATGTTGATAATTTTCATTCATTCCCAGAGGGAACTGCTGAAAAGTGAATCATCTCCCTTTATCTGCTGGAGAAAGACAACCTCTCCACCCCACTTCAAGTATATTTTTATCCACACCCAAAATCATATATCTCAATTCATTTCATCTTCACTATATAAAATAATATTATACCCATTTCAGGGATGGAGAAACTAAGGTGGCAAGTCCTGTGCAGAGGCGAGAGATCCAGGACTACAATCCAGAAATTTGGCCACAGAGGCATTTTTTCTTCTCATAAAAAAATTATCTACTTATTTTTTTTCATTACACATATAATATACAAACATGTGTTCACCCTAAAAAATTTTTTTCAAATGACACAGAATTACATGAACTAAAATGTTCCAGGCCCCCTTCGCCATCCTCAGTCCCCTCCCAGGAGGTAACTATCCTTGTAGACTTAGATCTCCTTCCTGGATTTCTTTCCTCTAATTTACCGCCCAATGTGTATATTTATGCCTATTTTTAGGGCTTCTTTTTCATGCATAAAGGGGATCTCACTCTCCACGCTGTGCTGGTGCTGGCGTTGGCGTTTTCCACTTAACAACACCCTGGAGATGTTTTTCACGTGTCGGCAAAGTGGACCCTCTGCCTATGTATTCCACCTGGGGGACCCGTCTGTCAAGGGCTGGTTCCCGCCTCTAACGGTCAGCATCCGTTCTGACCAGTCAGCTGTCGTGTTCGAGCAGGGGCCGCAGTTTCTGAGCATCACCTTGAGTATCAATACATACAGGTTTGCCTTATTCATCCGAACTGCTGTGTAATATTCCAGGCTATGGAGCTGTCATTTTTTTATGTAATCATGTACCACTAGTGTGCCTTTAGGTTTTCCCAGTATTTCAGCATCTCAAACCATGTTGCCCCCAACATCCCGTACGTGCCTTTTTGCACACGTGTGTGACAATGTGAAGTGCTCTCTCCACAGCTACTTGTACCCCCAGAGACCCACGTGATCTCCTTCTGCCCTACCGTGGACCCCTCCAGGAGCACCCCTGGGAGTCCGGAGGGGCCCCAAGGCACACAACCTAGGACACTGGCTGGCCACCCTGGCCGCACTTAGGGACACCTGAGGAGATTCTGAATCAACACCGGTGTCTGCGCATCACCCAGGAAATCGTATTTAACTGAATCAGGCTGGGTCCCAGGCACCAGGATTTTTTTTTTTTTTCAACTTCCATAGGTGATTCAAATGGGCAGTAAGGTAAGTAACCATTCACCAAGTGCCTCTAAATCTTTTCTAAAAGACCTACCAAAACCTGAAAAAGAAAAAGTATTAATGACAGAAAGGAAGAGGGGAGAGAAGACAGTGTTGATCACATCCCAGGGATGCTAAGCCAGCGCCCTCTCCAGCCCCCGAGGTGCCAAACAGGCAAAACACATAGAACAGTGCAACATAAGCGAACCCTAATGTAAACCATTGACTTTAGTTAGTAATCATGTATCCACATTTGTTTATCAGTTATAGCAAATGTTTCACCCCAATGCAAGATATTTGTAATAGGGGAACAAAGGAGGAGAGGGAATATATGCAAACTTTCTGAACTTCCTGCTCAAATTTTTTGTAAACTGAAAATAGCTCTAAAACGTAAAATCTATTCATTAAGGAAGACGACTCCCCATCCTGAGTCCCAGCCTCTGTCTCCCCGCATTTCTGCAGGAGGGTAGTTGAACCTTTAAGCTCTTTTGATTGAGAAATTACAGAATGGCCCAGGCCACTGTAAATTCCTAAAGCCCTGTAAATAGATGGCCAGTGATCATCCCAGCAGCCTCTGCACTTGTTAAAGGGAACAATGTGCCACCCGGTGCCAGTCCCACCCTCCCTCCAGTCCACTCGCAGTGATGCGGTGCATCGAGCCTCACGGGTCTCCTCAAAGGCTCTCCCCTTGGTCCTCCAAGGCCACCCAAGCGTTAAGAACCTCCGGGCGCTGTGAACCCCTACACACTACCTTTTCCCTCACTCCACATTTCCGGGCCCAAGACTCCTTTTTAAACTGAGGTTAATCTGATTAGAGTTAAGGTGCTAATAACTGGAATGAATGCCATTAAAGGGTACCAGATAAAATCTGCATTTAAACAGGGCCTCCCCAAGGGCCGGAGGCTGGAATGTCAAGCATCTGGGTAGGGCCAGAGGAGGGAGGCTTGGGGAGGGGTCCCTTCCCGACCCTTGGGTAGCCTCCCACCATCTCTCTAATAATCCCTTTCATCAGCACAGTATTTTATCATATGTAAGGCAATTTAATAATGATTTTCCCAGCACTTCTGAGTGTCAGTACTGTGCTGAGTGTTTTATATACATTATCTCATTTTATTTTCACAGCAACCCAATGAGGTAAGTATCATTGTCTTCCCTTCTTGCAGAAGAAGTGCTTGAGGTTGGGTGAGCTAAGATACTTTGCTGGTGTGGACAGAAGTGGAATTCAAACCTAGTTTGAATCCTATTGAATCTCTTCCCTTTCTAATCTATTTCTCCCTAACTGTTAGCGGAAGTTATACATAGTAAAATTTCTATCCCTCCTAGGTGACAGCCGTGGATGGAACCTGATGTGCAGGCAGCCTTCCCTCTGCCAAACCAGACCTTCCTCCCCGCTCCACCTCCCTGCTGGACCTGCCTCTCTCCTGGTCCTGCAGAGCTAGCTAACATCAGCAGCCCTGGCTGGAGAAATCCTCGTCTTCCCCGACTTGACTCTGCCTTTGAGCCAACCTTGATAGGGGCCCCTGTGGTCCTCATGGGTCTACAGACGGAGGCACAGTGCGCCTGGTGTTTGGATCATGAGGAAGAGACCAAGACCCTGAGTGTAATTCACTAGTTCCTGCCCGTTCATCGAGTGCTGGATCTAGGAAACCAAATTGATGAAAATGAGGTCCCTGTCCTCAGAAAGCTCCCAGTGCACTAGGGGAGCAGGAAAGAAGGGTGGGACAGAGAGGCGATAATCGGGGCTAGGGGCTAGTGGACAGGCGATGTATTTGGAAAAACTCCACAAGGTTTTGCGTTTGCCTCCCCTCTACTGACAATCACTTCACAGACTCTTCATACTTTGCTAGCTGCAATCCAGAGGTTCCACTCACCCAGTCAGCTGTTCCATAGATGTGCAGTTAGATTTACAAGACAGGATAGAGCAATGTATACGAGCTGCTACAGATCCGCCCCTCCCCATATGTATTTATTCATTCAAGAAATATAGATCGGGTGCCTGGCACTGTTCTAAGCCCTTGGGGAACATAGGAAGGAAGCAAGATAGACGGAACTATTGCCTTCAAGGAGCTTAACTTCCCATCAGGCCACCAGATCCTAAATTGATAATGAAGTAAGCATATAACACGGTAGCAAGTGATATTGACACACTAGGAAGAAAAAGAAAGCAGGGTAAGCTAAAAGGCAAAAAAAGCATTACATTAAAATAATTCAATATATGGAGTATGTGTCTCACAGGTGTGGCAGCATCGTCAGTTCCCTCTGAAAAGCAGAGCACTGTCATTTGAAAATAAGGTAAATTGTAAATACAAATCACAGAACGATTAAAGGTATCCCACGGAGACAAAATAATACCACGAGGAACAGGATCTGGGACTCAGGCATGGTATAGGTTTTACTGTTTGAGAGTTTGACATCGGACAGTCCTGGTTCAATTCCTGCTTCTGTCATTTGTTAACTGTGTGACTTTGGGAAATTTACTTGATCTTTTTTAATTTCAAAAAAATTTTTTTCATTTCTTTTTTTAAGTTTCCTCCTTAAAAAATGAGGAGAGTAATATCTCTCTTAAAGGTTGTGATGAAGTTTAAAAATAGATAATATTTGTGACGTGCTTGGTGCAAGATCTGATATTCAATAGGAACAGTAAGTGATAACTACTATTATTAATTAGTGTTGCCAAGAGCTGAGATGTTCTACATATTTCTTCCTATTTTAATTGTTAGTAGTAGTAAGCATAATAATTTGTATTTGTAATGCTTTATTTCTTTAAGTACTTTTACATACGTTATCTTACTAAACCATAGCAAATCTGAGTGTTGGGTATTATTTGAACCTAAGTGATATATTAAAGATCATACATGTTGAATGATAAAGCCAAGACAATCTGAAACCAAATCCTAAATTCGTTTCACCTTTCAAGTAAAGTGAAGATAAAAGAACAAACAAAACCCATAGTAGAAGGAAAGAAATCACAAAGATCAGAGCAGAAATAAATGCAATAGAGACTAAACAGTAGAAAAGATCGACAAAACTAAGAGCTGGTGCTTTGAAAAGATAAAGGAAATTGATAAACCTTTAGCCAGACTCATCAAGAAAAAAAGAGAGAGGACCCAAATCAATAAAATCAAAAATGAAAAGGAGAAGTTACAACTGATACCACAGAAATGCAAAGGTTCATAAGAGATTACTGTAAACAAATACATACCAATAAAATGGACAACTTAGGAGAAATGGACACATTCCTAGAAATGTACAATCTCCCAAGACTGAACTAAGAAGAAGAAGAAAATATGAACAGACCAATTACTAGTAATGAAATTGAATCAATAATAATAATTTAAAAAAAAACTCCCAACAAACCAAAGTCCAGGACCAGATGGCTTCACAGGTGAATCCTACCAAACATTTACAGAAGAGCTAACACCTATCCTTCTCAAACTATGAGGCCAGCATCACCCTGATAACAAAACCAGACAAAGATATCACAAAAAAACAAAATTACAGGGCAATATCACTGATGAACATACATGCAAAACTTCTCAACAAAATATTAACAAGCCAACTCAATGGTACATTAAAAGGATCATAAACCATGATTAAGTGGGATTTATCCCAGGGGTACAAGAATGGTTCAGTATCCACGAATCAATCAGTGTGATACACCACACTAAAAAACTGAAGGATAAAAACCACATGATCATCTCAATAGATGCAGAAAAAGCAGTTGACAAAATTCAACATCTATTTGTGATAATAAATCTCCACAAAGTGGTTACAGAGGGAAAATACCTCAACTTTATAAAGGCCGTATATGATAAGCCCACAGCTAACATTGTAATCAATGGTGAAAAGCTGAAAACGTTTCCTTTAAGATCAAGAACAAGACAAAGATATTCAGTCTCACCATTTTTATTCAACATAGTATTGGCAGTCTTAGCCACAGCAATCAGATAAGAAAAAGAAATAAAAGGAATCCAAATTGGAAAGGAAGAAATAAAACTGTCCCTGTTTGCAGATGACATGATACTATACAAAGAAAATCTTAAAGATGCCACCAAAAAAACTACTAGAGCTCATCAATGAATTTGGTGAATTTCAGGATACAAAAGTAATTTATAGAAATCTGTTGCAGTCCCACACTAACAATGAGCTATTAGAAAGAGAAATTAAGAAAACAATCCTGTTTACAATTGTATCAACAAGAATAAAATGCCTAGGAGTAAATCTAACTAAGGAAGTAAAAAACCTGTATTTGGAAAACTATAAGATGATGATGGAAGAAATTGAAGACAACATAAACAGATGGAAAGATGTATTGTGTTCTTGAATTGGAAGAATTAATATTGTTAAACTGACCATACTAACCAGGTAACCTACAGATTCAATGCAATCCATATTAAAATAGCAATGGCATTTTTCACAGAACTAGAACAAATAATTCTAAAACTTGTATGGAAACAGGAAAGACCTCCAGTAGGCAAAACAATCTTGAGAAAGAAGAACACAGCTCGAGGTATAATGCTCCCTGACTTCAGACTATACTACAAAGCTACAGTAATCAAGACAACATGGTACTGGCACAAAAACAGATACATAGATCAGTGGAACAGGATAGAGAGCCCAGAAATAAACCCACACACTTATGGTCAATTAATGTACAACAAAGGAGGCAAGAATATACAAGGGAGAAAAGACGGTCTCTTCAATAAGTGGAACTGGGAAAACTGGACAGCTACATGTAAAAGAATGAAGTGAGAACATTTTCTTACACCAAATACAAAAATAAACTCAAAATGGATTAAAGACCAAAATGTAAGAACAGAAACCATAAAACTCCTAGAAGAAAACCTAAGCAGAGCACTGTTTGTCATAAATCATAGAATTACTTTTTTGGATGTGTTTCCCAAGGCAAAGGAAACAAAAGCAAAAATAAACAAATGGGACCTAATTAAACTTAAAAGCTTTTGCACAGCAAAGGGAACCATCAATAAAATGAAAAGACAACCTACTAAACGGGAGAAAATATTTGCAAATGATGTGACCAATAAGGGGTTAATATCAAAAATATATGAACAGCTCATACAACTTGATATCCAAAACAATGTGATTAAAAAAATGGGCAGAAGCCCCAAATAGACATTTTTTCCAAAGAAGACACACAGATGGCAAAGAGGCACATGAGAAGTTGCTCAACATCGCTAATCATCAGAGAAATGCAAACCAAAACCACAGTGAGATATCACCTCACACCTGTCAGAATGGCTATCATCAAAAAAAATCATAAATAACAAATGTTGGTGAGGGTGTGGAGAAAAGGGAACCCTTATACACTGTTGGTGGGAATGTAAATTGATACAGCCACTATGGAAAACACTATGAAAGTTCCTCAAAAAAAAACTAAAATAAAACTACCATATGGTCCAGCAATTCCAGTCCTGGGTATATATCCAAAGAAAATGAGAATGTTAATTTGGAAAGATACATGCATCCCAGTGTTCATAGCAGCATTATTTACAATAGCCAAGATATGGAAGCAGCCTGAGTGTCCATCAACAGATGAAAGGATAAAGATGTGGATATATATATATATATATATATATATATATATATGAATATTACTCAGCCATAAAAAAGAATGAAATTTTGTCATTTGCAACAACATGGATGGACCTAGAGGGTGTTATACCTAGTGAAATAAGTCAGAGACAAAAACTGTATGATATAACTTATATATGGAATCCAGAAAATAAAACAAACTAGTGAATATAACAAAAAAGAAACAGACTCACAGATATAGAGAACAAACTAGTAATTATCGGTGGGGAGAGGGAAGGGCAGAAGGGCAATACAGGGGTAGGGGATTAAGAGGTACAAACTACTATGTATAAAATAAATAAGCTACAGGAGGGCTTCCCTGGTGGTGCAGTGGTTAAGAAACCGCCTGCCAATGCAGGGGACATGGGTTCGAGCCCTGTTCCGGGAAGATCCCACATACCGTGGAGCAACTAAGCCTGTGCACCACAACTACTGAGTCTGCGCTCTACAGACAGTGAGCCACAACTACTGAGCCCGCATGCCACAACTACTGAAACCCGTGCACCACAACAAGAGAAGCCACCGCAATGAGAAGCCTGCGCACCACAACAAAGAGTAGCCCCTGCTCGCCACAACTAGAGAAAAGCCTGCACACAGCAACACAGTCAAAAATAAATAAATTAATTAATAAAAGAAAAAAATAAGCTACAGGGATATATTTTACAGTTCAGAGAACATACGCAAGATTTTATAATAACTTTAAATTGAGTATAATCTTGGAAAAGCATATGAAAAAGAATATATATATGTATGTATAACTGAGTCACTTTGCTGTACAGAAAAAATTAACACAACAATGTAAATCAACTATACTTCAATTAAAAAAATTTTAATGGCATATACCCTGTAAAAATTTTGAATCATTATGTTGTATATCTGAAACTACTATAATATCGTAAATCAACTATACTTCAATTTAAAAATTAAAAATAAAAAAATAAAGTGAGGGTGATGGTTGATAGGAGCTATACACAGCAACCATCATAGCCTCAAAGTCATTGGCCAGATCTGGATCCAGAGCCCCTCCCTTAACTGCTGGGAAAGGAGTGTCCAGCAATTCTTCCAAAGTGACCACACCCCCCTCTGCTTCGAGCTCTTCTGTGGCTTTTTGATGCTCCAGGGAAAATGTCCAAAGTATCTAAATGGGCCAAGGCCCATTTTCTACAGTCCAGCCCACCTCCCCGTCTCATTCCACACCTCTCTGCCCCTTCGGATTCTGCATCCCACCCACACTGGCCCTCTTCCAGTTCCAGGAACACACCCTGCTTCCTCTCCCTGTGGAGCCCCTGCCTGGGTGGATGCCTCCTACAAACACAGCTATTCCCCTCTCCAGCACCAATCCCAGTTTCACCCACTCATCCTTGGTAACTGCCACCCACCCCTTATACACCATCTCTGCCTGGGTCAAGTTTCTAAGTTAAATGCTGTATCAATTAGAAATTATATTCATCTCTAAGCCACAAATAGTGGCTTAAACAAGATAGGTTGGGGACACCAGTTTGGGGCATGGTTCTTTTCTCTCTTGAAATGAGCCACCCAGAGGTAGGCGGCCAAGACTGGTGGAAACCCTACCATGTATCCCGCACAAAGCCCCTTCCTCATGTTTACTCAAGAGCTTCCTGAGCTCCAGCCGTCACAACATCCATCCCCCATTAAAAAGAATTCCCAGAAATCCTACCCAAGAACGTTTACTGTATCTTACTGACCCCAGATGAGCTAAAAAGCCACCTTTACCTTCAGGAGAGGCTAGGAAAAGTCATGTTCTAGCTGGACCCACTAGTCCATCTAACAAAACGGATTCAGCGAGTAGAGAGGGGAGGTTGGATACTGAGGGGGCAATCAGCAGCCTCGGCTACACGCACTTTCACAGAACTGTCCCTTTTCCATTATAACACTTCCCCAAGTTCAAAGTTACACACTCATTTGTTGGTGTGTTAGTGTCTTGTATTAGTACCTGCCTCCCCACTGGGCTGTAAGCACCATGGAAGCAGAGACTGTGTTTGGTTTTGTTCATGGTTGAATTGCCAGTGACCAGCATGGCCCCTGGCACCTGGGTGCTCTACAGATATTTTTGAAACGAATGAATGTATTAAACAGTATGGAGGTATTTTCTTCCTCCAGGCATTTCTAGCTTGACTATAGCAAGTTGACTCCCAGTGACTCTGTAGGAATAAGGGTAAGGTAAGAGCTTTAGTTCCTTCATATTCGGGGGTCTACAGTCAAATGGAAAGAAGCCTGGGACTGGAAGGGGGTTATGGCCTCCTCAGAAGCTGTCTGCAGAGATAGAACATCGATTGCCCCAGGTCAGAATACATTTGAGCAGCAGACTAACTCCCTCCCCCTCCCCTCCCCCTCCCCTCCCCTCCCCCTCCCTCCCCCTCCCCTCCCTCCCCCTCCCCTCCCCTCCCCTCCCCTCCCCTCCCCTCCCCCTCCCCTCCCCTCCCCCTCCCCTCCCCTCCCCCTCCCCTCCCCTCCCCTCCCCCTCCCCTCCCCCTCCCCCTCCCCTCCCCCTCCCCCTCTCCCTCTCCCTCTCCCTCTCCCTGTCGGCCCTGGAGGGCTCCTCAGCTGTTGGCTCGCTGTGTGGTATTTTGTAGTCTGATGTAAGAGGCTAGAGGCCCATGAATTCCTGACCTTGTTACATCACTCCCATCCAAGGCTTGACTTGAAAGTGGCAGGTTATTACCCCTGAGACGCACACACTCTCCAGAAGCCCCTGGCACACGGGAATCTACAGAAAAAAAAAGTCAATATGGTAACTGTCCAAAATGGCCCCCTTCCTAACCACAAACCGTGGGAAGTAAATCATAGATTGTTTGTCCTGTAAGAACCTTAGCACTGACCTCGCCAATCGTTTTGTCTTACAGACAAGGACGTTGAGGCTTGGGAAGACAAGGGGCTTCATCCCACAAGTTAGACTCAGCGTACGATGCCTGGACCCCAGCCTTCACAGTAAACCACTCAGAACCCTCGGAGCAGGGGTGTGGAGGGCCCGCTGTGAGAGCTGGGACTCCTGCCCCACATCTTCGTCCTCGTCTTTTCAAGGATGTTAAAAAAATACAGAAACCCAAAATCCAGAAGACAGAAGGGTCCAGCAGTTCCCTGGCAACCCTCCGTTCTTACCCCTATAAACTCGCTAATAAGGGATATGATTCTACCGTCAGACCCAAGTACAGTGCATCTGTGGCTCTGGGATGGTCGGCCAACATGTCAACAGACGAAGCGGGGAAGCAGTCTCTCCAGGCACCGACTTATAAGCAGTGACTTCCCAGCTCCTGATCTCAAGAAACTTAGGTTCTATTCCAGCGCACAGGACACGGAACCAAAACAAGAGACAGCGGGTAGAAGTGGTGACCTGACCTGTGTCCAGAGAGGGAGCCCTTCAGCCCACCCCACTCTGGGGCAGGATGCAGGGGAGACCCCCGTGGTGAGGATCAAATGATTGCTGTTGAGTGTTTTCCTCTGAAATTCTAAGTCTAGGGGTCCTGACGTAATTCTATACTTACTAATCTCATTATTATCCAATAAACAGTTTTATAAGTCAGTATTTCTTGACTGCCTGCCTGAATGGATTAATTAATAGCACATGTCATACAACCTGTGAGGAACTCTTGCAGAAAGCTTCAACCCAGATTGCTGTAATTATCACTTATTTAGTACCTACTAGTTCCAAGCACTTTACATACAGTATCTTTAATCCTCTCAATAAACATGCCAAGAAGGTATTTAAAGAGGAAATCATTTGCCCAAAGGCACGCAGCTACCTAAGCCACAGGGAGACAAGATCTGAACTCAGCTCTGCCGGCTACAAAGTCTACAAAGTCTTTGTTCTTCCAACACCCGCTACCTTCCAACTTTGCAGAATAAATCTGTCTGCACAGACGTGGTCAGCCCTGTCTTTTCCACTTTGGAAGTCACATGAAGGGTGCATTTTTGTTTCTCAGCCCAGCGTATGTTGCTCTATTTTCTGGACCAGTAGACAAGCGGCAATTTGCACGCGTGAACACTTAGTAGGGGTAGAGTAGGGTGTGGGGAGGATCCTGCTTTCTGCAAACAGATAGGAAGCAGGCAGTGGGCATTCGGAATATCTCCACGAGGGAGGTATCCTTAGAGTGATAGAACGCTTAAAAGAAACAGGCCAGGGGCTTCCCTGGCGGCGCAGTGGTTGAGAGTCCGCCTGCCGATGCAGGGGACTCGGGTTCGTGCCCTGGTCCGGGAGGATCCCACATGCCGCGGAGCGGCTGGGCCCGTGAGCCATGGCCGCTGAGCCTGCGCGTCCAGAGCCTGTGCTCCGCAACAGGAGAGGCCGCAACAGTGAGAGGCCCGCGTACCGCAAAAAAAAAAAAAAAAAAAAAAACAGGCCAAGATAAAAGGGATTTCTCATCGTCTTTACAGACCGTGATCTGTTAGCCTTCCCCAACACAGAGAACAGAGGCCGATCTTTCATGTGACAGATTGTTTAGACAACCTCGCCTCTCTGGCGAAAAGGGTCTTGGGGTTAAATCTCCTATAAGGACTCTCCCACCAACTCATGTGGCTTGAATCTCTGGAGGTGGACACAGAGATTGGTTCCAGGGATGCACAGAAAGGAGGGAGGGGTGGGGGAGGGGAGGCAGGGCTGCAAGATTCCACCCGAACCTGATGCAGTTATCCATCAACCTCTGTCCTTTCTGAGTCTGGGTTGTTTACAAAAACCTCACCCTAGTATGTACTGGGCTGCCTGAAACAGCCTTTGCTCCAACCTTAAGAAGGCGCTGCTTTTGTTAGAGCAAAATCAAAAACCTTGACAGAGTCCTCAGGCAGGACACACCCCAGAGCTGGTTCTGGGGAGATGGGGCTGCTTCGCCTGTGAATTCAACGCCCATGAAGGGTGGCTGCTTTCTCCAAATATCCCCGAAGACATTCTCTCTCCCCATCTCCCTCTTTCCCGCTGCACTGTTTATGTGAGTTTATCTATCATAAGCATGAATGGGGCCACCTGAGTGTTGAGGAACTTACTGGGTTCAGTGCCCCCTGGTTCAAAATACAAAGCGATGAAGGACTAAAGGTGGCAAGAAAAGCAGATTCTAAGTCATTTCGCAAAGATCTGTATCCCCGTAGGGTGGGTTAGAGACCCTCTTAGGCGAAAATGTACGTCTCTCATCCCATATGCTCATTCATGGGTGAGGGAAGGTCGGGGGAGCTGCAATGGATAGCAACAAAGGCCAATAGCCCCAGTGCAGGAGGGGCGTCCTCTCCCCAAAATCCTTCCTGTTCACACCAAGGGGCCAAGGCACAAGTAAGCCAACTGGTCAACCCGAAGTCAGAAGATGGGCATCTCACTCCACCACAGGGTAAGTGGTTCCCTCTGCCCTCAACACCGGCCTCTAGTCCACTAACCATCCTCATCCCATCCCTCGCACGATGAATGTGTGCTCAGATTCATTTAAATACGACCTTAAAGCAGCTGAAGGTAGGTCCACCGCCTGCCTCCACCAGGAGAAAACAAAAGATTCTTAATATTCCAAGCTTTAGTATCCTGTATCCCCTGATCAGGGACACAAGTGCGTCTCAATTGACCAGTAAACTGTTGGAAGCTAGAGCATTTGACACGTGTGCACTGAAAAGAACTAAGCAGTAAACTTTCTCGTGCAGGGTATCCGCATCTCCCGTTGCACGCCTTGGCTCCAGCAGCCGTGAGTGTGAGCCCTGGGAAGCGGTGGCAGAGGCAGCCCTGGGCTCTCCTTCTGTTGCCCGCTGGCCAGCCAGCTCCTACGGTGGGCGGGGAGGCCAGACCCGGGCTGCCGGCCGGGCTCCAGGTTCAGTGAAGCGTCTCTCACGGATTTACTTTCTGCAAGAGCTTGAGTTGGCAGAACTCAAAAAGTATTTTGCCCCCAGCATGTTCTCTGATTTTCATACCTTTCTGGATTTCAAGGGTAATGTAATTTGAGGGTGTCTGATTCATTGGAAATAGCTCAGCAAAGTCTGGTTTGTGAGAGCTATTTGATGACTAAGATGCTAAGATTCCTTTTTTTTTTTTCCTCTCATGGTCTTCTGAGCCCATCTACTCCAAATCCCAACCCTGGATGGAAGCTGGAGAGACACAACCCAAGTTACAGGGAGAGTGGAGCCCAGGCACGGTGTAGAAGTGTATCTAATTCCAAAATGTTCCACGATAACTATGCCTATTTCACAGAGGGGAACACTGAGACTCAGATAGGGCCTTACAGTTTGCCGGTGAGAGAATAGAGCTAGGAATCGGATCTGCCTGACACCGGAAACTGCCTTTCCCGCTGGACCACACCACATCCCTGGGAAGCGAGCTGCTCAGCCCCAGCGTTGCCAGCCAATAGCTCATGCTTCCCTTGGCTTCCTTTCTCTGTTTCCTCATTCTGAAGCCCCCCCCCATCAGCAGGAATCTGGAAGGATCACCTCCAGTTCCCCAGCAAAGCAGTTCCGATTTATACTATGCTATTGGCATTGAAAGTTTGCCATGTCCTTAGCCACTGATCCTAGAGGCTTGGGAGTAACTGGTGTACTTACCGTGTACACCGGTGCCATGAACATCCTATCGGGCCCCAGGAGGCCAGCCCTAACTGTGTCTGCTGCTCAGTGGCTGTGTCACGGCGAGCCTCGGGTTCCCCACCCATAAAACAAGAAGATGGAGATGCTGATCTCCAAGGCTCCTTCCTAATCTGACAATCTGCCAGGGTAAGTCGATACAACCATGTTGGTGCCAGGGACCATGCTGCTCCAGAGGGCATCTGAAGACAGAGCAAGAGGACACAGCTGTAATCACAGCCAGAGGGATCTGGACTGGAGACAAGTGCTGCCTGACAAATTACTAAATACGGCGGGAATTTGAATTTCTTTCCTGGGAAATATACACCCATCACCCCAGCTAGGAAGCGCTTCCCTGGGAAGACAAACCCAAACCTCGAGGGCTTTTTAGCCTGGAAAGACACAGCTGAGAACAGATGTGAGTCTTGTGCGGAGTTCTAGCCAGGAGAGCAAACCAGACCTGCTTCCACGGAGTGGCCAGCTTCAAATAAGATAACATCTCTGAGAGCATTTTGTCAGCTGTTTGGTGCCAAGGCAAGGACAACGGATTTTTATTGCGTACAGGAGCCGGGGGTTCTCTCTTGAGGCTCTAAGGATAAATAAAAGCAGAGCTACTTTACACAGAAGGACGCAAACCACCCAACGGACAAGAAAACAGGCTGAAAAGTAAAATCAACTCCAAACAAAACTCTAGGACAGTAGAGTTTATCATAGCTTTGAAGTTAAAATCAAGAGGTACGTCTGTGTTGGGGCTTCCCTGGTGGCGCAGTGGTTGAGAGTCCGCCTGCCGATGCAGGGGACACGGGTTCGTGCCCCGGTCCGGGAAGATCCCATATGCCGCGGAGTGGCTGCGCCCGTAAGCCATGGCCGCTGAGCCTGCGCGTCCGGATCCTGTGCTCCGCAACGGGAGAGGCCACAACAGTGAGAGGCCCGTGTACCGCAAAAAAAAAGAGAGAGAGAGATGCTTCTGTGGCTTTAACCCAACCAAGAACTCCTCGTCCTGAACACTCTGTAGATACATTCCTGGTTTGACCCTCACCACTCCTGATGGGGCATTTCAGGGAGGTATTACCCCATTTTCCAGATGAAGAAATGGAGTCTCAGAGCAGTTACAGGAGTTGTCAAGGCCACACAGCCAGCAAGCGGCACAGCAGCCCCTTCTAACTCTAGCTGGAGGTCAGTGTCCTTCCTGCTGTTAACCTTGCTCACTCGTGTGCTTTGTTCCTTCATTCATTTACGTGTTCATTCATTTTCTTAAATTTATTTATTTAGTTTTGGCTGCATTGGGTCTTCGTTGCTGTGCACGGGCTTTCTCTAGTTGTGGCGAGCGGGGGCTACTCTTCGTTGTGGTGCGCGGGCTTCTCATTGCGGTGGCTTCTCTTGTTGCAGAGCACGGGCTCTAGGCGCGCGGGCTTCAGTAGTTGTGGCTCATGGGCTCTAGAACCCGGTGTGTTCATTCATTTAACAGGCATTTAGCAAGCATCTTCAAAACAAAGGAAACAGGAAACGGGAACATATTTTCTTTCCCATCACGGTGCAAGATTGGGACATTTTCAGTGAAACCATAACTTCACATAATTCATGCTTCTGCACTAAATTCGCCCCTGTCATCTCGGTGTCTCACCACGGCCGACAAGGTCTTAATGATTTGGCCCATCTCTCTGGCTGGTCCCCTGCTTCTTCCCACCTTCCTTTCCAGATTCAATGTTCACTGACCTTTCAGTCATTAATGACACCAGCCAAGCTCATGCCTGCCTCAGGGCCTTTGCACGAGCCATTTCCCCCGTGCACACGGGTCTGCACCTTTCTCGTAATTCAGGTCTGGGCTCAAATGTCACATCCTGGACGGGATTCTCCTGTATGACCTATCACACACCCTCAACACACGCCAGCCATCTCCCTCACAGTGCACTTTACTTTTTTCATGGAACTTACCACTACCTAAAATTTTCTTATTTATTTTTACTTGTTTGCTGCCGGTCTCCCCCCACCCTCAGGAGTGTGAATGCCAGGAGAGTGGGGACCTTGTCTGTCTAACCCACCAGAGGCGCCTCCTGTCCTGTGTTTAACACATAGCAAAGCTCCCAGTACATATTTCTTGAATAAAATCATTAATTATCAGGCGAAGTATCTACTCCGTTGCATCCAGCTGCACTGGGTTTACCAGGAGGTCATTGTTATAAGCTACAGAAGAAAAAAGAAAAACCTTCTTTGCCTTGAAATCGAATAGGTTCCACAGAAATCTAATTGCTTCTAAGGAAAAACATTTCAGCAGCCGTCATCGGATCCAAAACTTCCATCAGAAGCCTCCCTTTTTCCTTTGTTTTGTTTGTTTGTTTACACATGGCATCAAGTTATGTACAGTTTCTTTAGCTTGCAGGCTTGGCAACAGTATCAATAAGTTGAAGGCGGTGGACAGCAATCTCTTCTGAGCAACCATGAAGTAAAAATTACAGACAGGTCATAGAGGGGGCTGCGTGTCGGAGCTGAGACTTCTACCCCTAGGCTCAGAACTAGACCCACAGGAAACAAGGCTGGCTTGATTCTAGCTCTAGAGCCCCCTCTTTCCGCAGTCTTTCCCCTCATGGCTGGCCTGTTTTCCTCAGTTACTTCTCATCCTTATTTCTCCCTCTTCCCTCATCTCACTTGCTCTAATGAAAGCAGTTGCAAAACTCATTCATACTACGGTGTAAATGACTGAAAACCTCCCAGGCACACCTGCAGAGTGAAAGAGAAGAAAGCCACGGTAAGCAATGAGGCTATAAGGGAGTTTTAGGCCTCCAGCTGTCCTGTTCCTTCTTATTCCAACTCTTAAGTGTCTTGAAAGGAAAAGACCTCACAGGCCATCCAATCACTCTGCTCAACACACAGACCCTGAATCTATGGGAGTAAAAGAGCCTCTTTGCAAAGTTAAGACAAGTAACTCGTCACACAGGCAGAAGATCAATCTGGAGGGAATCTTCAAGGACTATGACTGGACTTTTTTTTTTTTGCAGTACGCGGGCCTCTCCCGTTGCGGAGCACAGGCTCCGGACGCGCAGGCTCAGCGGCCATGGCTCACAGGCCCAGCCGCTCCGCCGCATGTGGGATCTTCCCGGACCGGGGCATGAACCCGTGTCCCCTGCATCGGCAGGCGGACTCTCAACCACTGCGCCACCAGGGAAGCCCGACTTGACTTTTTTTAAGGTCCTTAAAAGGACTTTTTCTAAGGTTGACTTTTAAAATTTTTATTTAATTATTTATTTTTTTATTTTGGCTGCATTGAATCTTCGTTGCTGCACACGGGCTTTTCTCTAGTTGCAGCGGGCGGGGGCTACTCTTCGTTGCTGTGCGTGGGCTTCTCATTGAGGTTGCTTCTCTTGTTGCAGAGCACGGGCTCTAGGCACACGGGCTTCAGTAGTTGTGGCGTGCGGGCTCAGTAGTTGTGGCTCACGGGATTTGTTGTTCTGTGGCATATGGGATCTTCCCAGACCAGGGATCGAACCCGTGTACCCTGCATTGGCAGGCGGATTCTTAACCATTGCGCCACCAGGAAAGTCCCCAGGACTGTGTGTTCTTGATGTCCCTCATTTCTGTGGGAAATTTCCATTGGCAGGTATATCTTAAAGACATTCGGTTATATAGAACTCTCATCTTGACCCCCTGATGTGGACTGGAATCAGAGAGAATGAGCGTGGGTTTAAGGAACTTTAAGAAATATAATGACTCACTTACAAGGCACTTCCTTATAGCTTCAGGTACAGGGACCAGGCTCGCACCAGCTTCCTTGCTTAGGTTTGAACTATGTCATGTTCAATGTCGACTCTGACAACAATGTAACAGATATAGCTTGTATTTGTTAAACAGTGCTTTACATGATGCTGATAAGGAGACTATGAAATAGGCATTACTTTTTACTTTATTTTATTGAAGTATAGTTGATTTACAATATCTTGTTAGTTTCATGTGTACAGCACAGTGATTCAGTTATACATACATAGGTATATATATTTATATTCTTTTTCAGATTCTTTTCCTTTACAGGTTATTACAAAATATTGAGTATATAGTTCCCTGTGCTATATGATAGGTCCTTGTTGGTTATCCATCTTATAATACACAGTAGTGTGTATCTGTTAATCGCAGCCTCTTAGTTTATCCCCCCCACCCTGCCTGATTTCCCCTTTGGTAACCATAAGTTTGTTTTCTATGTCTGTGGGTCTATTTCTGTTTTGTAAATAAGTTCATTTGTATCTCTTTTTTAGATTCCAGCGATATCATACGATATTTGTCTTTCTCTGTCTGGCTTATTTCACTTAGTATCATAATCCAAATTAGACATTACTATTCTCATTTTTCAGAAGAGGAGAAAAAGAAAGCACATAGACATAAACTAACTTGCCCAAGTTCAAATAGCTAGGAGATGGCAGAGCCAGGATTCCTCCTGATTCTGAAGATCTTGATTTTCCCTTTAGTTTCCTTCTTCACGTGTATAAGGCAGAGTAACGTACTGAAGCATGAGCATGTAATTCCCAATAAAACGTATGTGCTGATATTTTTAATTTCCCAAATTAGAAGTGAAGGTTCACACTGAGTGTTGAGTCATTTGCTTAGTGTTTGGGGTGGCTCTACTGATACTCATTTCTTTTTCTTTCTTTATAATATATAATGACAAAAATAATGGTGTATATATATAGTAATTAATTTTAGCCTTACTTGTATGAGAATTTTCTCTTCCTCA
Source organism: Lagenorhynchus albirostris (assembly GCF_949774975.1). NCBI lineage: Eukaryota > Metazoa > Chordata > Mammalia > Artiodactyla > Delphinidae > Lagenorhynchus > Lagenorhynchus albirostris. The sequence goes on along the minus strand of NC_083105.1, from coordinate 99,880,500 downwards.
TTCATGATATTCGTTTCTTGAAACAAATATTTACTAAGCAGAGACTGAGCGCCAGATGCTACTGGTGTTATAGGAAAGCAGTAAACAGAACAGCCCAACAGCCTTGTCTTCAAGGAGCTAACATTCTAGTGGGAGATGGAGAATAAATGAACAAGGAAAGCCCGGGCTGTGTCAGGTACCAGGAAGCACTGTGGCCTGAAATAAATCAGGGCGAGAGCATGGAATGCCAGGGTCCGGGCTGCAATTGTATGTAACTCGTCTGCTCAGAGGAGGTTTTGCTGAGAAGGTGTTTGTGGTGCACGTGGAGGTGAGGCAGCAAAGCAGGGCGGTTTTCTGGGAAAAGCTCATTTCACGGGTGGGAATCACAAGGACAAAGTTTCTGAGATGGAGTGTGTCGCTTTCGCTCAGTTCATCACACAAATAAATGAATTTTATGAAAAATATCAGACTGGTAAGTTGTTTGTGTATCGTAAATGCAAAAAAAAAAAAGAGGAGAAAAAAAAGTCTTTAAATGGACCTCCCGCGATGGAACCAGGGTCGGTGGTTGCCGCTGTAGAGGTGGGCACTGCTGGGAGGGGGCGGGGGGGAGCCTGCTGGCCGTGGGTGTCTGTCTGGATCTGGGTCGGGGTGAAGTGCTTGCAGTTGCCTGCTGTCCACCTGTGACTTGTGTCCCTCGCTCCATGAAGTAATAGCTCAATTGTTTAAAATTTGAAAAAGAAAAGGGGGCCTTTGTTTTACAGCCCAGCTTCTGAAGTTACATCTTTAGAAGCTGTGTGACATCAGAATATTCAGTGCACGTTTCAGGGTTTCTCCTTTGCCAGCCCTGCTCGAGAGCCACTCAGAAATGACAGCTTCAGAGGGATGGGCAAAGAAGACGTGGTCCATAGATACAGTGGAATATTACACAGCCATAAAAAGGAATGAAATTGGGTCGTTTGGGGAGACATGGATGGACCTAGAGTCTGTCATACAGAGTGAAGTAAGCCAGAAAGAGAAAAACAAATATCATATATTAACGCATATATGGGGAACCTAGAAAAATGATACAGATGAACCAATTTGCAGAGCAGGAGTAGAGACACAGACGTAGAGAATGGGCACGTGGACACCAGGGGCAGGGGGATGGGGGGATGAATTGGGAGATTAAGACTGACATATATACACTACCGTGTGTAAAACAGATAGCTAGTTGGAACCTGCTGTATAGCACAGGGAGCTCAGTGGCGGGGGGAGTGTGTGTGGAAGGAGGTCCAAGAAGGAGGGGATGTATGTATACACACAGCAGATTCACTTCATTGTACATCAGAAACTAACCCATTGTAAAGCAACTATACCCCAATAAAAAAAAGCACAGGGTTCAAGCCTCTGCTCTATGATCTGGGGAGATTGGATGATTCTCTCTGGATCGGAGTTTCTAAGCTATGAAACAGGGCTGAGCAGGCGTGGTATCCACCTTCCGGATTTTGGAAGACGACCCAAGATAACGTCTGGGAAAGTTCTCGTTGAAGACAAGACCACGGACATCTTACTTAACGTCATAATTTGGGACGTAGCCGGTTCCTGCTGGGGAGCCCCTGCAGGGTCACTGCGCGGTGGGCTCCTCCCTGGCATCTGTGGCTATTAGCTCTCATGCTGTCACCCTCTGCCAGGGACAGTAGTTCCCTCAGGTGTGTGACAGTCTACAGGAAGGGGAAGCAAACTGACTCCTATTTCTTTGGGGTAACACCACGCTAGGAAGGACCCCAAACTAAGTGAATCATCCCCTAAAATCTCAGCAGGTTTGATCAGCAGCCCTTTCTGTTTATCACCACGTCAGCCCTGCGCGATGCAGGTATGAGATCCCGGGCAGGGGGAGGCATGCCCATCCCTGAGATTCCCCAGGGGTCACTGCTCCACTGAGACAAGGGATGATGGGGGGGCACTTTCTTGCAGAGAACTATTTTTTCCTTTTTTTTTTTTGCGGTACGCGGGCCTCTCACTGTTGTGGCCTCTCCCGTTGCGGAGCACAGGCTCTGGACGCGCAGGCCCAGCAGCCATGGCTCATGGGCGCAGCTGCTCCGCGGCATGTGGGATCTTCCCGGACCGGGGCACGAACCCGCGTCCCCTGCATCGGCAGGCGGACTCTCAACCACTGCGCCACCAGGGAAGCCCTGCAGAGAATTTTTTTTAATTAATGGAGCAACCACTGACCCTGATCCCAACACAGGAGATCCATTTAAAGATTTTTTTTCTCCCATTTTTCTTTTTTTTTTTTGCATTTATAATACACAAACAACTTATCAGACTGATACTTTTCATAAAATTCATTTATTTTTGTGATTAATTGAAGTCAGTCCCCCTTTTCTTATGGCTTCAGGTCTAAACAAAGTCAGTGATAAAATGCTCCCTGCCCCTTCAACACAAATCTTATATTTGGTCTAAGTTCTAAATAGTTGCTCTGATTACTGAGTTTAACCACACACACACGCACACACGCGCGTGCTTCAAATTAGCACAGTTTCATCATTTTTACTAAATTGCATTTCATATGGCAGTTAATTTGGAGAACCAACCAGTTCTATAGTCCCATAGCCCCCCACCTCCCTACCCGGATGGACTCAGAGAAGGGCCACTGCCCCCAGAGTGCCTTCCTGACGGCAGGGTGGTTCCCCATCACTGGTCCTCTCTTCCAGACACAGCCCCCACCTTCAGCTCCTGTGCTATCATATCTCCCTGCATTAAAACAGTTGATCTGAAATCAATGGTGTGATATTGTAACTTATAATAAATACGTACGTTGATCTTCATTCGTGGTTCCAGGCTCACAGCTCCCCAACCATTGGAATTTCTTGAGCGGTAAGAGCAATGGGAGCATCTTTTGTTATAATATTTGGTCTTTGTCCTCAGTTCCTGAAATAGCTTCAGAGCCTTGAAAGCGAAATGGGTGTCTTGTTATTCATAACGAGTCCCTTTCCATCACAACTAGGTTTATGATAATGAGGTGACTTTGGGAAAGCCAGGGGGAGAGAGGGCCTATGGTTTAATCAATCCTGCCCAGGGAATGAAGCCTCCATAAAAACCCAAAAGGAGGAGGTTCTAAGAGCTTCCAAGGTGGAGAACCAGAATGTATCCATGTCCCCGGAAGGTGGCACGTCCCAAACTCCACTGGGACAGAAGTTCCTGTGTTCGGGACCTCACCCACATACATCATCTCTTTATCTGGCTGTTCATCCGTATCCTTTAATATCTTTTGTAGTAATCCAGGAATTTAGTAAGTAAACTGTTTCCCAAGTTCTGTGGGTAGCTCTAGCAAATCAATTGATCCCAAGAAGGGGGTCATAAGAACCTCTGATTTATAGCCAGTCAGTGGTAACAACCTGGATGTTCCACTGGATTCTGGGATGGGGGAGGGTCTTGTGGGGCTGAGCCCTTAATCTATGGGATCTGATGCTGCATCCTTGTAGATAGTGTTGAACTGAGTTAAATTTGTGGGACACCTGGTCAGTGAGTCAGAGAATTGCTCGGTGGTGTTAGAAAAACACGGATTGGGGACAATCACAGCACAGAGATTGTAAAGGCAAAGAAACAGAATTTGGGTTCCTTCAATTCTGCCGTTTTATGTGAGGACTTTATTTGTGTTTAGAATCTAAAACAGTGGGACAGTGGGTGAACTGCAAAGTGTAATGTTTTCTTTGTCAGTGGTTCATTTTGGTTCATGAGTGAAGCATTTTACTAAATTTGGATAATGTCTTTAGTATTATTGTCTATCTTTTTCATTGTTATTTTAAAACTAAGGAACAAATCAAGAAAATCATGATTATTACATGATGATTGTGGAAAATAATTTTGAGGAATAGAGGGAGGAGGTGTAAAAAATACAATCTATTCCAGGAGTCAAATACACTAAGGACACGAAAGAGTGTGTATCGTTCAACCAAATACTGCACTTCAAAGGCGGACATATTTTGCTCTCAAGCTATGTGTCCTTCTGCATTATTATTGCTACCCTTTTAGGATCGCTTCAGCCCCTGGGAAGCAAGGGGGTGATAGAGATCACCTATGAGAACTGTGCCCTGATCCATTCTTTCAAAAAACATTGATTGGGCACTTTTATTGTGACTTTGGTATGTTCAGAGCACTGCACTTAACCCTGGAGAAGGTTGTAGGGCTGAGGAAACTAAGATTTCCCTATTAATTCCAAAATTGAGAAAAATAGCCAGAGATGAAGGTTAAATATCTTGGTCTTTAAATGGCTACAATTATGGTACCATTCCCAAAATGTGCCTATTAAAAAGGCAGGTTTATAGGAGGGAGACGCACACCTATAATGTAGCTGATAAACAGAAAGTCCATTTATGCTAGTTTATATTTAAGATGAGTCCTGACCTGCCGTGGAGAGACAAGTAATCGGAGAGGACCTCCCTCCTGACGGAGACCAGTGCAAGCTACAACAGCGTCCCAGCTCTTAAGAGCCTCTTGACGTGCCCTGGGAACATGTTGTAAAGTGCATTTTCCTGATTTATTTAATAAAAGCAATTCTTGCTCATTAGTCCTCTTATTATCATTGGTAATAATAGGGTGTTTGAGCATGTTACTTTTTCTCTGGGATTGGCCGGAAGGGCGGGCTTATTACTCATCTAATGGTGGACCAACCAGTGTGAGCGTGGGATGCGGAAGATGCTGCCTTAAGGGCGGCAAGTCGGGGTCCGGGGAGTGTCCTCCCATCTGTGTCATTGCTCGACAGTATGATGCTCAGAAGGTGGTCCCGTCGGTTCCTCAGTCACTGTCTGGAGGCTGCCGAACATCACAGGCGGAAAAGACTCCAAAACTGACTGTTGTCTCGGCTTTTGAAACCAGTCCTTGGCGTCATGGAGATGTAAGCGCAGGTGTGTTCTGTGACATGCAGGAGCCATGGTGGCCTCATTCATTAGACCCTTAAAGAGACGGGTTAACAGAAACAGCCACAACGTATACGGAAGATAGAGCCTCTTATTTTTGATGCTGTTACCTAGACATGCAAGGGTGGCAAAAACCATGAGACGTTGAAGCCAACTCCGTCCTTGTGACAGCAAGGGTGGAAACGTTCTCCCTGGCGTAAAGATAACGACTAGCAATTTCACCACGTGCTGGAGTTTGCGACGGGCTCACCCATGCGCAGTCTCACGTGGACCAGGTCTCTCGACTTCCTGTCGATCCTAGATGCAGTCCTCCTGAAAAGCAGCTGTGGACCCCAGGAAAGCAGGCTCCAGCACTGACCGGGGATTGAAGTTCAGCTCCTCCATTTCCTAGAGGTGGGACCCTTGAGAAGTTACTCGAATATTCTGAGCCCCATTTTCCTCATCTGGAGAGTGTAAACCTTAACACTAAGCCTACAGGTCCATTATGAGACTGAAGCAAACTCTGGTAAAAGCTAGCGGACACTGTATTTCATGAAAGGAAACTACACTTCTGGGCCACCCCTGTGACATCTTCTGTCACTGTCCTCTTTACAGCCCAGCCCATGTGGGGCTGTGGCCCTCAGTGTTCTTCCCTGCTTTTCAAAAGTCTGAGGAAACTCTCCTTCCCATATTGTAGTAAAGGTCAGAATGAGGAGAGGGAATTGGAACGTTTTCATTTATTTCCTCCCAAGGAATTGAAAGATCAGTGATCAAAACGTTAGTTCACTGGTGTTTAAAAACTGCACCAAGGGCAAAGCTTTACGTGGAGAAACTGGGGTTTAGAGAAGTGAAGGGATTGCTGAAGTTCATGGGATAAGCTGGAACTTTTGCTAGGAGTTCTGGGTTTGTTCGTTTTCCTCGTGGGGTGCTTTTCACTATTATTGTGCTAGCGAACGAGAAAATCCTTTCTGCAGTGTGAGGAAAATGAATTGGAACCAATATTGATAAGCAGAGCTCTTTGCAAGGCACTTTCACAAAAACCTCTCCCTAATTTTGTGCAATAGGTGTTACTGTTATCATTTACAAATGAAGCTGAAATTCTGAGGTGCTACTTGACCTGTCCAAAGTCATGGTACTCAAGTAAGTAGAAGAACCCAGATGGGTGTGCTCCAAACACCCATTCCCCAATTATACATTATTCATTATTCTTGTGCAAAGCGAAAATTGTATGAGTATTTTGCTTAAAGTATACTTCTCCACCCTCATATCCCTCACCACCACCTGCCCCGTGCATTTTTTCTCTCAGTCCACGCAGCTTCTAATTTTCAAATGCTTGCTCCACTGTTAAGCCTTCCTTGATCAGTACCTTCCTTTCAGATCCGTGGTATCCTGATTCTTTACCTCTCCTACACGCTCCTGACACTCAGAGAGCACGAGATGTGAGGCGTGCACTTGTAGATTTCTATTTCATCATCTGATGTTAAAACCCAATCCAGACTTCCCTGGCGGTCCAGTGATTAAGACTCCGCACTTCCAATGCAGGGGGCGTGGGTTCAATCCCTGGTTGGGGAACTAAGATCCCACAGGCCAGGTGGTGTGGCCAAAACTGAAAAAAAAAAAAAAAATCCCTCATGAAGGATAAGCCAACATTCATCTGCCTTGAAGCTTGTGTCATTTGGGGAGTCCTCTCTAGGAAAGAAAAATAAAATTACAGAGCCTTGGAAGAAGCCCACGTAAGTGCGGGCACTGAAGCTCACGCTCCGTAGCCTCTTGGTAGGCTGTACCCGGGTAAGATACAGCTCCCGTCTGGCTACGCTTTGGTGAGTCCGCCTTGGACCAGAGGCTGAGCATGGAGGCTTACCCCACTGAACGCTCGCAACACAGACAAGAAGGTGTGACGTTTCCATTTTATAATTCAACACTTCTTGTTCTTTGCTTTCAACTCAAGTCCGAGTTTCTTGGCCTCAGAGATCCAAGCTTTCTATTTCTTGGCAGGATCTTCCATTGAACCCGACACCACCCTGAGTTCACAAATATTTTATGAATGAATGGATATTTGAACAGATGAAGGAATGGAGAGCACATGTTCAACAGCTACTCGTTGAATTTATAGCAGGAAGTTTAATGATTATAACAATGACCGTGTATTGAGTGTCTATTACGATCGAGTGGGAATTATGATCTCAAATTTATAGCTGAGAAAACCAAGGCTCTTAGAGGGAAGTGGCGGCCCAGGGTCAGACAGGAAGTGACAGAACCAGATCCAATTAGCCCTAAAACCCAGTTCTTTCCACCTCACACTGCATCTCAAAAGCCAGAACCAGGATGCTTCAATCGTCTGCCCTGGCTGGGTACCTGCTCATCGTGTCTGCCTCACCTGTCAATGAGGACGTGAAAAGTGGTGCCTTCCTGCTTTCACTGGCTTCTCCTGACTCCCCTGTACCCATAGTCCCTTGGACATGCTGTGTCCACAAAACATACAAGTCACAAGGACATCAAGAGTGGGCAAGGGCTTCCCTGGTGGTGCAGTGGTTGAGAGTCTGCCTGCCGATGCAGGGGACACAGGTTCGTGCCCCGGTCCGGGCGGATCCCACATGCCGCGGAGCGGCTGGGCCCGTGAGCCATGGTCGCTGAGCCTGCGCGTCCGGAGCCTGTGCTCCGCAACGGGAGAGGCCACAACAGTGAGAGGCCCGCGTACCTCAAAAAAAACCAAAAAACAAAAACAAAAACAAAAAGAGTGGGCAAAATTCTCCTAGTGGGTCTGCAGTAGGAAGGAGAATGAAATAAAAGTTAGCTTGGCAAACAGAGCAAGCAAGCCAAAGGGGTGCTGAGGTCTGTACTTGTGAACCAGTGCCCGGGCCCCAGCAGAGGGGAGGAGACGAGCAAGATACTCCGGTACTTTCACCTTGTGCCGCAGGCTGCTCTGCAGATACACCAGCAGAAAGATGCCCTCTGTGGTCTCTTTGGACCAACCAGACTCTGTGATCACAGGGGAATGTGAGGATGAATGCCAGATTCCCATCAAGTACTGGGAATGAGGAGCTCTCTCCTGGGCAATTTTTCTGTGATGAGAATGTGGTGGTGCTTTTAAGAGGTTTCAAGAGCCCGAGGCAACAGATGCTCCGATAACTCTGGAATGAGGTTCTCAACGTCTTTCAGCTCCATGATTTCACTGAAGTCTCTCTCATCCTTGAGGGCTGGGAGGGAGGCAGTCCTAGCAATTCCCATTTTAGAGAAGGAAACTCCGGAAAGCCCAGAAGTTCACTGTATTTATGCTCTGTTTGGCTTAGCAGGGGATGGCCCTGAACATAAAGAGTTTCTAGAAGACAAGGCAAAGTCCTGCCCCCTTCCTGCGAGTTCAGATTTCAGATTCCCTTTGTCTTGAAGACCTACTGCCATGCTCTAGGCTCTGAGCTGGAGCCTTCCTTCTGTGGTAACCTCCCTGGAGCCCCACAGTATCCTGGGAAAGCAGCAACATCATCCTAGTTTAAAGATGACGAAACTGAGACTCGGGGAAGTTAACGTACTTGCCGGAGCCAAGACCCGCCCCTTTAAGAAGCTCGTCCGCAGGACCATCGCTTGGGAACCGTCTGGGTTTTGGAAGAGTTGTGACCGTAAAGAAAATTACTCTGATGACTGAGATGTGGGCAGATGACACCTGACCGAGTTGTTCTAGATCTGAAAGCCAAGGTTCAATGCCCCAAAGTTGCAAATGCTCTGTCGCTGAGCCTCGGGCCACATCCATGTGACTAGAATCTGCTTTCTGTTTCCTTTGCCCGAGGTGAGGAAAATCTGCCCTTCTTCTCCCATGCGGTAATGCATACTTAACAAGTGTGCGATTACCATCACCAGTAAAGGCAGTGACAGCATCTCAACTTCTGAACGTCAACCCAGCAACCCCTGCTCAGCCCTGCCAGCTGGCCCTGGTCCAAGCTTCGGAGCTTTACCCATCAGACCCTTAATGAAAACAGGAACCGGATCCCTAATGACCTAGCAGCTCACCCTGGCTCCTTTCTCGCCCAGTCTACCCTACACATGCCCTCCAGGCTCCGAAGGAAAGGTTTTCTCAACTCAGCAAAGGGCCACGAAGATCTCTGGCTTCTCTATTGCTCTGGTTCAGGGTTTAGCCTCTTAGAGCTGGAAGAGTTTTGTAAGTCCTTAGATTCACCCCCTGCCTCTGGGTTAGTCACACCCAGGGTTCCTGGCCACTCATTTTTTTGGGTCCACATCTGGGCAGTCCTTGTGAATCCTTGAATCATATCCACCAGGCAGAGCCTAAGATTCTCACCATCCTGTGCCAACTAGAACCTTCAGCTGGTGATTTGGCAGCTCAGAGGACCCAGGGAGTGTCGGGCTCCCTACCTCTTCCTGGCCTCCTCAGGGCACTCCCTCCTCCACGGTGTAACAGCACTAACTGTGTGCTCAGCACTTACAACAATGTCCTGTAAGATTTTGTTAAATTCTCCTCAGTGCATGGGTTATTTTCCTAAATAAAATCTATTTGCATTAAGGAAGGGAGAAGGTATCTTTTACTTTATCCTATTCCTACTCTGCCTAGCCTAGAGCCTAGCAAGTAGTAGTAATAAGAACAGAAACAAGTTACAAGTATCTGCTCTGTTCCAGACAATGCATTAGCTTATTTTATCTTGATAAGAATCAGGCAATTAAATATTGTTACCATCTTAAAGACAAAGAACTAAGCATCAGATTCGATAGGGGATTTGTTCAGCCTTGTTCCAGGTCCTACAGCCTATAAATGATGGAATCGGTGTTCGAACGCAAGACAATCTGAAAAAAAGCTGTATTAGTCAGGCTAGGCTAAACTCCGCTGTGTAACAAACAGACCCTGCCATGTCGGCGCCTACTGTATAATACACATAACAAATGTCTATTTCTCACCCAGGCAAGAGCTGCTGCAGATCTCAGTTTTTCTCCAGGGTTGTCTCCCTCCTTAAGGCAACTCAGCGGCCCTGTCTCTTTCCATCTTGTTTCTGACACCCCAGCATGCGAACTCCCTATTCCCCTGTCTGAAGAAGACAGGACTGTAGGTTTGCAGGAGCTTTACAGTGAGGCCTGGAGATCCCCTGATCAAATGTTCAATGAGTGAGTCACTCGCATGCCCACCCTGACTTCTCTGTGTCCAGGAAACAGAAGAGCAGCTACGGGGAAGCCCTAGAATCTGCTCCACGAGCTTATGTGTATTCCACCAGGCTCAGCCGACTCTAAAACCTAAGGTATAAAACAAGGTATTTTCTGATGGACATCACCACTAGGGCTGTCACTTGGGCACAAGAATTTAGAGTGGCGGGGGGAAGTGTATGCAAAGCTGGACAGTGTGTGCGAAATGCTTTTTACACACACGTTCTTGTTCAGTCCCCGCAACAAACCTGCTTGATGGGGCTCTTTGTACTTTCACCCACTGTTCAGAGCAGCAAATCGAGCCTCCGTGTGATGAAATAACATTCCCACAGTTACACACAGGGATCTTCTGATTCCAAATCCCTGGACTTTTCCAGTACAATCATGCCTTATTTGTCCCACTCTCTTTTATTTTCTCAGTTGGGTTTCAGGTGCATTGAACTGTATTAATCATAATACTTATTTCACGAAGCATCCTTAACATTGTTTCATGCATAATCCTATTTATTTCATTATTATGTTTAATAATGTAACAAACTCCCAGAAACACACTACCCAACATATGGCTCTTCCTCCTGCCTCCCCCACATAATACAAACAAAATACTAAATTCTGAATATATCATTTCCTAGCTTTCCTTTTTATATAATTTCATTTTATTTGGAGGTATCTCTAAGTGGTTATTTTTTTAAATCATTTTTATTGTTATAAAAGGGCATAATTGTTGTAGGTGTATTTTGGGATTTACATTTGCGTAAAAATGATGCCACTAAGCTCCATCCACATTGGGTGTCGCAGAGGTTCATTCATTTGGAACATTGTATAATATCCCATTGTGTGAAAGGTTCATGCTTTAATCTATTCTCTTATCTCTGCTACCATGAGCAATGCTGCCATGAATTGTTTTTTGATGTGTGTGAAAAGTTTATGTAACTAGGAATGGAATCACTGTGTCATAGAGCATGTGAAGGTTTTCCAAAGCGGTCGTAACAATGGACACACCCGTGAGCAATGAGAGCTGTGCGGACCTACATCCTCACCAACATTTGCTTAGACTTTTTCATTTGCCAGTTGAATGTCTGCATTTCTCTGATCACTAATGAGGTTGGGTTATCTCTTTGTTTACGGGCCGTATGTGCTTCCTCTTCTTTGAATGCCTGTTCATGCCTCTTGCCCATTTTTCCACTGGGTTGTTTATGCTTTGCTTACTGACTTGCAGAACTTCTTGATATATTCTTTAAGCAAATCTTTTGGTAACTTGTCTTTTAAAAATTTTTTTTATTGGAGTATAGTTGCTTTACAATGTTGTGTTAGTTTCTGCTGTACAGCAAAGTGAATCAGCTGTACGTATACATATTTCCCCTCCTTTTTGGATTTCCTTCCCATTTAGGTCACCACAGAGCACCGAGTAGAGTTCCCTCTGCTATACAGTAGTTTCTCATCAGTTATCTCTTTTATATATAGTAGTGTATATATGTCAATCCCAATCTCCCAATTCACCCCACCCCTTCCCTTTCCCCATACTTCCATATGTTTTTCCCCTATGTCTGTGTCTGTATTTCTGTTTTGCAAATAGGGTCATCTGTACCATTTTTCTAGATTCCACATATGTGCATTAATATGTGATATTTGTTTTTCTCTTTCTGACTTACTTCACTCTGTATGACAGTCTCTAGTTCCATCCACATCTCTGCAAATAGCACAGTTTCATTCCTTCTTATGGCTGAGTAATGGTAACTTGTCTTTTCAGCTTCTTTAAGGTATCTTTTGATGCTCTTTGCTTTCATCTCTCTGAGGTTAGCACATTCTGTGTGTTGAGAAACCTTTCCCTGCTCTAAAGCCTAACAGATATTCACCTATATTTTCTACTAAATTTAAAGTTTAAATTTTAAACTTTAAAACATTTGTTTTCTTTTTGACAGTTAAGTCAATCTGGAATTGTTCTTTTCATGTGGTGTGAGATAGGGATCAAATTTCCTCTTTTCCCACATGGATAAACATTTTTTTCAGCTTCATTTACTGAAAAGTTCCTCCTTTCCCCTCAATCAGCCACACTGCCTCTGTCACACTCAAAGTCCCAAAGATGCAGCGTCTGTGTCTATGTTCTCTATTCTATCCCATGAGTCAATGTATCTACCCTTGTGGTACCACCACAATGTCAATTACTCAAGCAGTGTGAGATTGGCCTCTCCTGGCTCTGCTTTCCCTAATGTTGTCAAAGACTGCATCTCTCTCTAGAACCTTCCAGTCCAGACAAATTTCCTTTTCTCCCTAATCTACTCAGTGACAGTCTAAGACTCGCCACACCAGAAGAGCCTCTATACCCAGAAGGAGTTGGTAGGTCAAGACCTTGATCTCACAGGGCATCACTCCTGGGCACTCTTGTCTGGCTCACCCTACAGTGAACTCTGTCTAGACAACCACGAAAACCCCTGTCACCTGTGGAACTCCTCGCGGTATCCCAGCTAGGCAGAGCCCCCATCTCCAGCTTTGCTAAAACCCAGGGAAACAAGTGTGATGACAAGAGGAAAACTCCGCAGCCTCTGCTTCGTGGATGGGTGGGTCCTGCTACCTAACATTTGATCCAGCCTGAATTAAAGACACTGTAATTTCAGAGTTTCTTTTTGTTCTTTGGGTACCTAACAGTGGAATATCTGGGACTTAGGGAAACTCCTCAAAGGAATTTTCAGATGTTCAAAAGAGATCTCAGAGCTCACTGTGATGTCGAGGTTAAATGCAAAATTGCTTTGTGAGCTGATAAACAGACATTTTGAAGTTATGCAGGATTGGGACGTGGTAAGAGAGGAGATAGATGCAGAGAAGGGATCCCCAGCCACCTGGATGGAACATGGAGCTAAGTAGGGGCATGGCCAGTGAAAAATATTCCTTCTCGGGGAAGGGCCAAGAAGTTTCTAGAAACAGCGGTGTCTGACTTTCCATACATAGTTTTTTCCCGCCCTGTTCCACCCAGCCAGCTATTCCCGACCCTTGGGAAAGTTTGTTAAACACAATAGCTTTGTTTTAATGTTGCTTTGGGAGAAGGAGAATGGGCTGTAGCCTGAACTTCAGACAAGAGAGGAATGAGGAAGAACAGCTGCCCCAGCACAGGGGAGGGGAAAGGGGAACAAAACGTAAGTGAGAATCAAGAATTTCATAAGGGCAAGAATTAGAAGGCGAATATGACCATGAGAATATAAATCCCCAAGCAGAATCCTGGGAAATACTGGGGAGGGCTCTGGGCTTCCCATTGTCCTGGAATAGATGCTCTATCTGTATTATTTGGATATTAAGGCAAAAAAGACCAGAGGATGTGGATTCACTTAGTGATGCACGGACAGAGGGGCTGCCAGGGATGGGATGGTCTTGAAAACTTATGGGGCTTCTTTAAGTCTGGTCTGAGCCCCTCATTTCACACTTCCTTTGTGGAAGGAGCAGAGACAGCTAAGTGGGCAACCCCAGAAGCTGAAGGATTAACTTCCCAGAGTTGAAAGAAAAAAATCCATTCCCGAGGGGCTCCTATATCCAAACCACAGACCCGTCTCTGAGCAGGGGCCAGCCGGAGTCAGATGTCGGCTGAGATCTTTCTTTCTTCCTCCTTCCCTATTGCCCACAGGTGTGATGGCCAGAGAACTTCTCTCCAGTCATCTGAGGGTAGGCTGGTCCAAGCAAGCCTGGATGAAGGAAGAAGTAGCACTGAGTCAGGGATCCTCTAGCCATTCATCACTGATAACTGAATCAATCTCTCTCTCTCCCCCCACCTCCATATGTTTTCCTATTGTGGAAAATATACATTTTAACCATTAAAAAAATATGTTTTTTTGGCTGTGCCACGCAGCATGCAGGATCTTAGTTCCCCAACCAGGGATCGAACCCGTGCCCCCTGCAGTGGAATTGCAGAGTCTGAACCGCTGGACCACCAGGGAAGTCCCCATTTTAACCATTTGAAGTGTATAGTCCAATGGCATTAATTACATTCACCATGTTGGGTAACCATCACCACTATCCAGCTCCGAAGCTTTTTCATTACTTCAGATGGAAACTCGCCCCATTAAACAACAGATGCCCATAAGAAATTCACAAACAGTGAATCTCCGCCCACCCCTCCTAGCCCCCTGCTTACCTCTAATCTACCTTCCGTCGTTAGGAATCTGACTGCTATCGGTACTTCATATAAGTGAAATCATGCAGTGTTTTCCCTTTTCTGTATGTCTGAATTTACTTTAGCACAATGCGTTCAAAACCCATCCACGTTGTAGCGCTGTCATAACTTCATTCTTTTTTTTTTTATTGAAGTGTAGTCGATTTACACTGTTTTTTATGGCTGGATAATAGCCAATTCTATGGAGAGAACACATGTTGTTTAGCCATTCTCACTTGAGGTAGACTTGAATTGTTTCCTCTTTGGCTATTGTGAATAAGGCTGCTCTCCGTATCTGTTTGAGTCCTTGCTTTCAGTTCCTTTGGGTATATATATATCCCTAGGAGTGGAATTGCTAGATTTCATGGTAACTTTATGTTTAGCTCTTTGAGGGACCCCCTAAATTGTTTTCTGTAGCAGCTAGATACATGCACGTGATGCCAGCAAAACGCACAAGTGTTCCAGTAGCTCCCCATCCTCTCCATCATTTGCTAGTTTCTTTTTTTTTTTTTTTATAATAGCCACCCTAATGGGTAGGAAGTAGTATCTCATGGTGGTTTTGATTTACATTTCCCTAATGACTAATGATGTTGAGCCTCTCTTGATGTGTTTATTGGCCATTTGTATAACTTCTTTAGAGAGATGTCTGTTCCAACCCTTTGCGCAATTTTAAGTTGGGTTGTTTGGGGTATTTTGTTGTTGAGTTTCAGGAGTTCTTTATATATTTGTATATTAACCCCTTATCAGATGTATGATTGGCAAATACTTGCTCCCATTCTGTGGGTTGTCTTTTCACTTTCAAATTTTTAAATTTTGGTGGAGTTCCCCTTTCTGTCCCAAGGGCAATGAAGAGTTGATGGTAAACACCCCCGCCCCCACCCCCTGCGCTGAGCAGTGGTGGCTACGGCAGCAGGAGTTTCTTGTGGGGTCTTCAACCTGAGGAGGGAGAGGGAGCTCCAAGGATCTCCTAAGAACAGAGCTGAAAAACCCTGTTTCTGAGAAAGACATAGCATGGATCTGAATGCCAGAAATCCCGTCGTAGAGTCCAGTCCTGGCAGCTACAGAGAAGACCGTCACAGGAACCCTTGCCTGGGAGCAGCCTGGCCCCCATCATCAGTGTTCTCAGGGCTGCTCCTTCTTACGGCTGGGTCTCCCCACTCTGCCTACCTCTGTCCTGCTGACCCTCTGTCTGCTCCAGCCTCAGCGCTAGAAGGCCAAGGGGAAGAGCAGGGAATAGGCAGGGTGAGAAAGCCTTCAGAGGATGTGAGGTGAGTCCCCGCTGCGGTCCAGGAGAAGGCCAGCGGCAGAAGTTGGAAACTCTGGTTCTGGTTCTGGCTCTTTCTCTTTTTTTTTTTTGCGGTACGTGGGCCTCTCACTGCTGTGGCCTCTCCCGCTGCGGAGCACAGGCTCCGGATGCGCAGGCTCAGCGGCCATGACTCACGGGCCCAGCCGCTCCGCGGCATGTGGGATCCTCCTGGATCGGGGCACGAACCCGCGTCCCCTGCATCGGCAGGCAGACTCTCAACCACTGCGCCACCAGGGAAGCCCCCTCTGTACTGTTCTTGACCTCAGCTTCCTCATCTGAAAAATGGGGAATGGTATCAGTTAAGATAATGCTAGCTTCTATAGCACCAACTCTCAGTTCCTTAAGGCAAGAGAAGTTTCACATTCACTTAAAGTCCACCTGGAACTGGGGCTGGGGAGCAACTCCACAACATCATTCAGGGACCCAGGCTGGCTCAACATGGCTTCCAAGGATGCCTGGCTCTCGACACACAGCTGCCAGACAGGGGAAGAGAAGATGGAGTGAGGATTCATGGGGTGCATCTATGGACCAGGTCTGTAAGTGGCGTATGTCACTCTGATGCATTCAGCACAAACATCTCACCACCAGGTAGACTGGGAAATAGATGAGCCGTGTTCCCAGGAGCCACGGGAAGCAGGCAAAGCCCCTGCTCTGATGGGGCTCACCTTCTAAGGCCTCACTTCTCAAAGTGTGGTCCATGAACACGACCATCAGCATTTCCTGGGAATGTAGAAATGCAGAATCTCCACACCTGAAACTAATAGGATATTGCAAATCAAATGTACTTTAATTTTTTTAAATGCTAATTCCAAAAAAAAACAGAAACGAAGACTCTCAGACCCCAACCTGGATATATTAATACTCGATCAGAACGTGCATTTCAACAAGGGCCATGGGTGGTCTGTACGCACATTTCAGGTTCTAGAGAAGTGTCTTAATGAGGTGAAAAGAAGATGTTGGTCCAGCACTCCGGTTACTTAGTTAGCAAGGGCCAGGCTGAATCCTGCCTCTTCCACTTGCTAGCTGCATCATTTTGGCCAGTTACTTAAGTCTCCGCTATTCCGAGGGGAGTAATGACGGTCCTTACCTCTCAGTGTTATTGGGATTATCAAATGAGACATCCACGTGAAGTTCTCATCACAGCACCTGGTATATAGTTTGTGCTCCGTCGGTGTTAACAAGGACTAATCTTACTATGGCTGTCATTTTTCCTCCACTGTTGATCCTCTACCTTCCCTAAACCAGCCCCAGCACAGGGATGGCAAATACATGGCAAGCGTCTCACTAGTATATTCTCCACTGTCCAAGACAGACTTGCTAGTCCATCAGGACACTCTCTTCCAGAGCCCAGACTCACCTGAGAGTCTGTCTCACACAGGGCTCCAGGCAACTGCTCCTAACTGAAGGAGGTATGCAAGGGAAAAACAATTTCCCATCTCTGGTTGACTTGGGCAACCCCAAAGACCAAATCTCCCCTTTAATCAACGGCATTGGTATTCTTAGTAGTGACAGGTATCAGGACAAAGAAAGGGCAGAGGGAAAAGACCAGCTGGAAGAGGCCAGCCTTGGAGACCGTGAGAACAGAGGGATCAGGGGAGGGAGTTGTTCTGAGGCAGGTGCTCAGCTGGGGGCATGTTAAATCTTAGCCGTCTCAAGATACCTAAATGGAAATATCAGAAGGAAGTTGAAGACACACAGTTGGATTTAGGAGGAACATCTGAGTTGGAGACAAAGATCTGGTCACCATCTGCAGCAGACGCTGTTGATTATCCAACAACAATTTCCCCCTTCCTTTTAGCTAACTGCACCCCACTTTTGTTCACATGTGGAGTGGTCATGCTTGCAGAGGAGGCTGGACCCCAGCGCCGTGGGTGAACCTGGATTAGCCCAATACAATCCTGGGGAATTCCATTCCCCTAATCTGTGTTTAAGAGTGGGAATGTAATATGATTCTGGACAATGAAATGCAAGGGGATGTCTGCAAGGATGATTCTGGAAAATTCTAGGAGTCATCTCTTTTTTCAAAAAGAGAGCAAAGAGAATCTTCCCTTCGTCTGCCTCTAGATGTGGCTCTGTGAGGAGCCGTGGCCTGAAGCTCTGCAGCCATTTTGTGACCATGAGGGGAAAAGCCTAAGGGCAAAAATCAACGTGCTAGAGCAGCATGATGGAAAGAAAGGGGGTCTCTGATGATACTGAGCCTTCAAATTATCCAACTCCAGAAACAAGTGCAGGACTCCTCGCTGTGTGATGATAAATGTCCTCTTTACTTAAGCCCCTTGAGTCAAGGTCTCCGTTCCTTGCTGTGCTAAGTATTTCAACCAATGCACCATCTATGCAGAGAAATAGCTACATGACAAAGGCGACAATAAAGCCAACAAAGTGTGCAGGGAGGAAAAAAGCAAAGGGGAGGCCGATGGTTAAGGAGTAAGAGAGGGAAAGTAAGAGCGAGGAGACAGAGGAAGGGCACTGTTGGGGGCGGGAGAGAATTACAGCCCCTGTGTCTTGCAAGTTCACGGAATGGAAGATTCCAGAAAAAATACACAGACGTGGAATGAAATGCATACAGAAATCAATGACAGTAGAAGAAGGCAGAAGGCGATGGGAAGAGTGGGAGGGAATCACTCTTTGTTGGTTGACTATCTACCTGTGTGATTGACAGCTACCCCCTGGTGGCCGGGATGACCCCAGTGTCCAAGACTTGGGAAGCTTTGACCCTCAAGATGAGAAAGAAGCGTCCCTCTGTAGATATGGAAGCCACATGTCCAGGGCCTCCAGGACAGAGGCTTTACAGAATGCTGTCCATTGTCAGACCAGGGCCCTGCCACCTGGTCCTGACCTATCTTCTGTAGGCGGAACACGATACACAGAGCTGTGTCTATCAGCTGTAACTCCAGGGAAGTCACTTTGTTGCTTTCTTGTTACCTCGCAGGCAGCTGCCCGGTGCCCTCCTCCCTCCCCGCTTGGCTCCTGTGCTTGCTACCTTTGATCACAGGGGTCCCTCTACCGTGGTGTTCTTCCTCCCCATCCCATCTCTACTTGTTAAAGCGTCTCTTCCTGTCCTTCAAGACTGCCACCTCCTCCAGGAAGCCCTCCCGCTTTCCCCCAAGTAGAAGTTATCTCTGGCATGTAAATGCTCCCATTGCACTTGGCTTGAACCTCTATCCTTTCAAGCTCGAAGCGGGAAGTATTTGGGGACATCTGTGGTCTGCTGGGAGACAAGAACACAGACCCAGAAGGAAATTCACTTGTACAAATAAAGGCAAGACCTGCACACAGTGTGAGCAGAGGGTGGGTGCAGCAGGTGCAGAAGTGACCCACCCCCTCCACCCACCTACAGAATCGCCCCTCCCTGTTCCCTTCCCAGATGACCTCCAGGGCAGAATGACGTTGGCAAAGCAGGATGTGCCCCCCTCGCCTTCCCCACCTACATAGGGTAAGTGACCTCACCGGCCCCCAGATAAATGTCCACTCTCTTTGGGGCCATCTCACTCGGTGGCCCTCCCCGCTGCTTGGCCTCTCTCATCCTAAGCTGCCTCCTCTGCTGGGCGCCAGGCCCAACGTCTAGCCACTCTCTTTCTCTTTATCTTCCTTCTCCTTTATCTGGCATTGTTTCTTTCTCTGCCCACCTCTGTCAGACGCTGGCCTTGTCCTTCCTCACCCCTCTTCCTCACTCCCTCGGCCTCCCAGACTGAAAGGAAGATCCTTTAAGGAAAGCAGATCGGCTCCTGACACACCAGAGGACCTGGGAAACAGACCCAAAGGACATGAGGCTTTGGGGTCTGAAACCAACTGGCAGAAACTTACACGTGTTCATCAGACCTGATGGGACCTTGGAGTAAAGTCACTGGTCAGAGTCCCGGAAGCCGGGGCCGGACATGCGAACTGTGGCCTCGCTAGCGTCTTAAACGGTGGCCTAAATGGCTTTGATTATGCGCCCCGGTCAGTTTTTTAAATTGAGCAGTGCCTTCAATATATGCATACCTACCTACTTCTAAGTCCTACATTAAATGAAATCGTCAATTGTGGCAAAGAACGCTAGTGGTCTCCCATGAACCATTTTCCATTCTTCTACGGTATTGAAACCCCTAAATTTTAGCTGGACACATAGCCATCCACAATGAAGACTGTACTTTCCATGCCCGAGAAGTTAGGCTTAGCCATGTGGATGAAGTTCTGGCCAATGGAACTGGAGGGGAGGGGACGGCTAAATTCGGGACCCTGCCCCCCTCCCCCCCACTTCCCACAGGCTGCCCCCGGAGCACGGACTTGGTAACAAGCCATCCTGGACTTTGTGGAGAAGAAGGATAAGATCTAGCAAAGGCGAGGCAACAGAGGAGGAGCCTGGAACTCTGGACAGCCTGATGGAGCACAGAACTCTTACCAGCCTGGGCCATCTGCCTCTGGACACTTCCACTTAACCTGAGTCCTGCTGTCATGCACCTGAACCTACTATGTTGTCCTTTTATAATAACGTTGTGTACATCATTTTACGTACACAAATATACGCTATGAGAAGGATGATAATTTTGACTTTTATTTTTATTTATTATTATTATTATTGGCTGCTTTGGGTCTTCGCTGCTGTGCGTGGGCTTCTCATTGCAGTGGCCTCTCTTGTTGCAGAGCACAGGCTCTAGGCGCGCGGGCTTCAGTAGTTGTGGCTCGTGGGCTCTAGAGCACAGGCTCAGTGGTTGTGGCGCACGGGCTTAGTTGCTCCACGGCATGTGGGATCTTCCCGGGCCAGGGCTTGAACCCGAGTCTCCTGCATTGGCAGGCGGATTCTTAACCACTGCGCCACCAGGAAAGTCCCGAACTTTCTATTTTAGAAAAAGTTTAGACTTACAGAAAATTTGTAAAGACAGTTCACAGAGTTCCCATATACCCCTATTAGTTAGCTTCTCCTATTACTAAGACCTTCCATAGTAATGGGATTTATGAACAAATACTGATACACGATTACTTTAAAGCCCTTGCTTTACAATGGTATTTTTTGCGGTTGTTATTGGTTACACCGCGTAGCGTGCGGAGTCTTAGTTCCCCGACCAGGGATTGAACCCGCTCTACCTGCAGTGGAAGTGTGGAGTCCTAACCACTGGACCGCCAGGGAAGTCCCACAATAGTATTTTTTAAATAAATAGAAGTTTACCATTTTCTCCCTAACCCACACCCCCTGTGTCTGGGCGCCCCAGGAGGGGGACCATTGTTTAGGCCATCCCCTCTGAGTCCCCTCACTAGTCACACAGCTCAGGAATAAGGCCCTGAGAGGGGACACCAGGTGGAGGGAGGCCAAGAGTGTGAGGACTGAGCACACGCTGAAAAATGGAGCGATCAGCGGCACGAAGGATCAGTCCAGAAAGCGTCTTGGAAGTTGGGTTTGGCAGGGGGTGACAGGGACTGATGGAGAGAAGGGTCTGGCATTTCCAAAGCAGAGACCAGCCCAAGTGCAGACTGACCCCAGGGGTGGCAGGCGCAGAGGCAGATGGGGTGGTAGTGAGGTAGAATCTGATTTGCATAAGGAACGTGGCCTGGGCAGCAGTGCAGAGCTGGGCTGAGTCAGGGAGGTGGGTGATGGACTCCTGCCCTGGGTCTCGGGTACTTTCCTTCTCCAAGAGCCTGTCTGAATGAGATATCATCTCACACCAGTCAGAATGGCCATCATCAAAAAATCTAGAAACAATAAATGCTGGAGAGGGTGTGGAGAAAAGGGAACCCTCTTACACTGTTGGTGGGAATGTAAATTGATACAGCCACTGTGGAGAACAGTATGGAGATTCCTTAAAAAGCTACAAATAGAACTACCATATGACCCAGCAATCCCACTACTGGGCATATACCCTGAGAAAACCATAATTCAAAAAGAGTCATGTACCAAAATGTTCATTGCAGCTCTATTTACAATAGCCCAGAGATGGAAACAACCTAAGTGTCCATCATCGGATGAATGGATAAAGAAGATGTGGCACATATATGCAATGGAATATTACTCAGCCTTAAAAAGAGACGAAATTGAGCTATTTGTAATGAGGTGGATGGACCTAGAGTCTGTCATACAGAGTGAAGTAAGTCAGAAAGAGAAAGACAAATACCGTATGCTAACACATATATATGGAATTTAAGAAAAAAAAAATGTCATGAAAAACCTAGGGGTGAAACAGGAATAAAGACACAGACTTACTAGAGAATGGACTTGAGGCTATGGGGAGGGGGAAGGGTAAACGGTGACAAAGCGATAAAGAGGCATGGACATATATACACTACCAAACGTAAGGTAGATAGCTAGTGGGAAGCAGCCGCATAGCACAGGGAGATCAGCTCGGTGCTTTGTGACCGCCTGGAGGGGTGGGATAGGGAGGGTGGGAGGGAGGGAGACGCAAGCGGGAAGAGATACGGGAACATATGTATATATATAACTGATTCATTTTGTTGTGAAGCTGAAACTAACATACCATTGTAAAGCAATTATACTCCAATAAAGAAAAAAAAAAAAAAAAGAGCCTGTCTGTATTGTTTTGAACCCAAGGCTCTGTCTGTTCTGCTGAACTCTGTGTGTCCTGGTTCCCCATTGAGACAGTGGGGTTTTCCTTGACCCTTGGGAATCCATGTATCTGGAGGGCGGCCACAATCTTGGAGAAAAATCACAGCAAAACCCCCCTTTTCAGGACAGGCCACGAGAGAAGAGCTATTGGCAGAATCAAGGCCTATTCTGACACATATACAAGGAATGTGCCCACGGCATACACCACACATCCCTTACTGATGGCTTCTGTTCAAATTCCGATTCCCAGGTTTTCTGTGACTGTGCAGGGAAGAGGCCTGTGGACTGGGGGAGGTCAGGAAGCAGAGATCCTGCGGTCCCCTGCATCTGGAGAGAAATGAGCCCATGGACTTGTGCCCGGTGGCCCAGCACCCTGGCCTTCAGCTAGGCCTGGGTTATAGAAACAGGCACAGAACAAGGTCACAGATAGTCACAGGTGGAAGGAGCGTAGGACACACGATATGGTACTGAAACGACTTCTTTCTAGCCTGTGCGCAGCCCTGAGGATGGGACTGGGTCCCTTCCTTCTGCATTTCCACGTCCAGCTCAGGGTCCGGTGTGCAATGCGTGTGCTGAATGAGTTGTCCATGCAAACACACTAATCTTGGTCACAACAGAACCAGCAGGGGCTTGAGTAGCCTGAGCTTTGGGTCTTATTATTCTTTTCACCGCACCAAGTTACCGAATTGCTCCTGGACCTCGGTCTGGCTGCGTTTTGTTCTGCCAGCCACTGTGCTCCTGCACCCCACGTACAACCACACCTGCTCCTCTGGTGTTTCACCCGGGCCGATGTGCTTACAGAGCTCACAGAGAGCGCCGTGGCCACAGGGCCGTTGCACAGCCAGCTGGTTAGCTTCAACCAGGCTGAACCCCTGGCTCTAGCAGCCTTCTTAGAGAAAGGAAGGTGCACACGGGGACAGACAGTGTTGCTTAAGCCCTTGACACTCAGTGGGGCTATAGTGCCCGGAGGATAAAAGCCAAAATCTTTAGGGTAGAATTAGTGTCCTCCATAGTTTTTATGGAGCCCCCGTCTCTCCAACACCGACTTCCACACTCTCACTCTAATCCTCACTCTAATCCCCCACCTCCCCAAACATCCACGGCTCGGTCATTTACTATTTGCCATTCCTCACACTCAGCGTTTCTTGTCCCCAGACCGTGGCTCAAATCCTGCTGTGTCTGGGAGTGCCACCCCCCGTCTCTCCCTACCAAAATCCCACTGTCCTCCAAATTCTGAATCAAATCCCTCCTTCTCTCAGCTTTCCCGATTCCCTGCCCACCTGCTGGGATGGGGAGTCTCCCCATCCTCTACGTTCCCAGGGCCCCATTCATCCCCCAGTGCTACAGTTAGTTTTATATGTGCGTCCAGCCAGAGACTCTGAGCTGTGGGGAGTATGGAGGCTGGGACCTTGGTTTCCTGTCTCTTTCACCCTCATCTCTACACCGAACCCAGGAGATGCTCTTGGTATATCCTATGCTGAGGGTGGGGGAGAGTGGCCAGCAGACTCCTCTCTGTGTTGGAAAGGCAGAGCTTCCTTATTTGTCCACACTCTGAATCAGACCATCACAAACGGGCCATCTCCCCTTTAAGCTAGGAGAGGCCATTACTGTGTGCAGGAGGCGATGTTGGATCTTGGGGACCATGAGATCAAGCAGAGATGATGTGAATCATCCTGACCCATGGCCGGAGGATCAGACCCAGGGGGAGAAGCCTGCTTGGAACCCGGCTAGAGGAAGTGGCCAGTCCCACCCTTGGGAAGGACCACCCATATTGCCAAATGGGCAGGGGGACAGAGTTACGGTTTCCCAGGAGGCTCAATGGACCCAGAAGAGAAGCGGAAGCCAGGCCAGAGATCATTGCGAACCCACCCGGCCCCTCTTCCTATCCCATGGCTCTGCTCTCTTGGCCACTAGAGACGGGCAGGAGTGACAGCCTAAGGAAGAGACCTTGGGCAAGAGGGTCTCCCCTTTCTGGAATCTCCTTCAATACCCTTGTGAAGATGGGCTCCAAATCTCCCACCCGAAATTTTATTTTTAACCTGGAACAAAGCATAGAGAGCTAGCATCCTTTGTAAACGTGTCCACCCGGCACAAACACATGGTTTGTCAAATGAATGTTTAAAACTGCTTCCTCTTTGGAAGGGTCTCCCCACAGCAGGTCATGAGGATTCTTGTCTGTCAGGCAGGGTTTGGGGCACCACCTCCCCTCACCCCCCGTCTACCTCTTCCTTCCTCAGAGGCTCTCCAGAGAAGCACCCCGTGGCCCTCAGAAAGTCACGGGGCTCAGAGCATTGGCACAGCTAGCTCCCAGCAGTGGCTTTATCCCAGCATCCTTCATGCCACCCCTCCCCCACTTCCTCTGTGCCTCCCCACCACACATGCCGTTGGGATCCTCACATGGAAGGTTCTTTGCAGCTCCACGGGTTCCGCAAGCAGCTGCTACTCCCCTCACCTCCTGAGTGCCAGTGATCTTCACCTGACGCAGCCATGACCCTTGGACGTGGAACCAGCATCATCAAATTCACCTTCCTCTTATCCTTCCAAGGGGGGTGGGGTGGACGGGCTTCCGTGAAGCACGCAGGCTACCCAGCGCCCACCCACCAAGCAACGCTCTACCAAGAGCAAGGAAACAGCCTGGGATTGCACTCTCCCTGCTTCCCTGGGAAGGGCCAGCTCGCTGCCTGTGGACGACACCAGCTTTCCTGCTATCACCCCTCATCTGTCAGATCGGAGCCCTAGAGCACCCCCACTAGCCTATGGAAGCTAAGGAAGAACTGGCTGCAATAACACAAAGTCAGGAAGAATCTCAAACCCCTTCCGCTGGGCTTTGGAGAACTAGGTGATCCTTTCCTTGCAGCTGATTTTCCTGAATCTATTGAATATTAAAATGTGTGGTACTCAGCTCTACCATCCGGGGGGTACCCCGTGGAGGGGACTTTCCAGTTTTTTCCGTGGACACAAATGTGCTCTCTCTCTCTCTCTCCCTCTCTCTCTCTCTCCCTACCACCTCTATCTGACCCCCCCCCCAGCGTGTCCCAGTGTCCCGGTGTCCCAGTGACTGGTGTCACAAAGCAGGCCATGAGATGGAGGTCACAGAAACATTTGCCTGAGGTGTGACCGGTGCCCCTCAGGGCTCTGGGCTTCCACGGTCAGCCCTCCGGACACAGTTTTACCCTCCTAGACACTGGGTAGCAGTTTTTAGATCCTGGCCTGTGACGTCAACGGGCCTCTCATAAAAAGGTCCATGTCCCTTCTGCAGGACACAACATTTTAAGACTGATTTAAATAGCACATAACATGGCTTTCAAAACCAAAATGTACAGTAGTGTCTACCTGGGGCCACTGAGCCAAGGTCGTTGGCGTCACTGGCCCAAGGAGTCCCCAGTACTTGTTTCAGTCCCTCCGCTGGCCAATTGCACCCCAGCCCTACTCCCCCCTGGGGTCCTGGGGGGATGGCTTTGCTTCTCTGGGCCTCAGGTTATTCATCCTGGAAAGGAGCAGGATGGGCCAGTTTTCCCTCCAGAAGGAAAACTCAGTAATGATGAGAGGAATGACGATGCTAGGTCTACCGTGTGCTTGCTCTGTACCCTCCATCTCTTTCCTTTAATACACACACACACACGCCTGTATAACTCTAGCTGGTAAAGGGCTTCACCCTCAAGCCTCTTCCCCATCACTCACCTCATTTAAGTTTCACAAACAGTCGATTTTGCCCCCGAGCCCATCCACACTGGCATCCCCACCCCTGCCGTTAGTGGTTCAGCCCCTCCTGGCGTTTTCCTGAAGACTTCCCATCTCCGCTGCGGTTCGCCCAGCCCGCAATCCCACAGCTTCCAGACAGAGCCCGGACCTTTGGGGAAGCTTAGAACGCCCTGCGCACAGGCTGCCAGGTAGGCGCCACCGGCGTTTATTATTGCGCGTAATTGTCCTGTTATCCTGCCTTTTTTACAGATGAGGAAACTGAGGCTCCGAGAGGTAAAGGCTGTTGCACGTTTAGCTGGTCAGGGGTGCAGCCGTGAGCGGAAGCCAACTCTTGCTGGCTCCAAAGCTGTCCCCTTCCTTGCCGGCCGCTTCTCACTCCCCTCAGTCACTTACACTCCCTGGAGGCGCCATGATGTTTAAAGCCTCTGGTCTCTTACAGGATGTTCTTTCGGGCTAGTGCGATACTCACACGTCTGCCCAGGAAACTCCTATTATGCTCCACGTTCTTGCTGAGGCACGTTATCCTCTGTGAAATCTCCCCAGACCTCTTTCCGGACGTAGCATCCCCTCCTCTGGTTAATGCTGTCCCTTTCATCCCTCTGTTACTCCATCCATTTCATCACACAGTCATCTTTTTTTTTTAATTATTTATTTTTTTAAAGAACTCTTTATTTTTTTTTAATTTTTTTTTTTTTTTTCCTTGCGGCACGTGGGCCTCTCACCGCCGCGGCCTCTCCCGCTACGGAGCACAGGCTCCGGACGCGCAGGCTCCGGACGCGCAGGCTCAGCCGCCATGGCTCACGGGCCCAGCCGCTCCGCGGCATGTGGGATCCTCCCGGACCGCGGACCGGGGCACGAACCCGTGTCCCCTGCATCGGCAGGCGGACTCTCAACCACTGCGCCACCAGGGAAGCCCCTTTTTTTTAATTTAAAAAAAATTTTTTGTCCGTTCCACATGGCACGGGAGATCTTAGTTCCCCGACCAGGGATCGAACCCGCGTCCCGTGCATTGGAAACGTGGAGTCCTAACCACTGGACCTCCGGGGAAGTCCCACACAGCCGTCATTGAACCACCTGTCAGCCTCCTCTCTGCCTCTGTGAGCATTTGAGGGTGGGGACCAGGTTTTGTTTGTCATTGGACCCCTAGCCCCAGGGAGTACGTGAGCTCACACATACTGAACAGTTTTCCAAGTGCTAAGTGCTTTACATGGACTGTCTTACTGAACTTTCCCAATGACCCTAGAAGATATCATCTTCTCCCTTTTACAGATGAGGAAGTTGAAAGTGAGGGAGCGGTGGCACCTGTCAGATTTTAATCGTGGAAATGTATGGTTGCGGAGGTACCGGGGGATTCGTCCTGAAGCTGGGTTTCGCCATGCATTGTTTTCACTTTACACATTGTGTGTTTGGGGGTGGGTATGGCAATGACGAGGACTGACGCCCTCCCTGGGTGCCACTTCTAGAGGGAATCGGCCGTGTGCCCAAGGTCACATGGCTGGGAAGTAGCAGAGTCAGGATTTGAACCCTGGTTGGAGGGTCGGAGGACCCCTGAGATGGGTGCCGGGGGCCGTTTAGTCCGAGGTCACCAGGTAATGAGGCATTAGTGTGGAGTTTACAAGAAGAAACCCAAAGGACTCAATTTTTTCTAGCTTATAGATTAATAGGGGAAATAAGTCATTAAAACGTACATAGTGACACCTACAAAAAGGACACACCCAGCAGGTACACAAAACTAGCAACTGGGCAGAAATCTGAGCGTGGAGCTGAGCTGCTATGGGGTGAGGGGAGCGCAGTGAGTGGCTTGGTTTCTGCGTAAAAGGGCGTATGAATCAAAGTTTTCAAGAGGAAGAGGAGCCGGGCTGTCCTGCAGCGCTGGCCCTACCTACCCTGTGGGTTCCGGCTTCCTGACACACGCAGATGGGGCTCAGAGCCAGTGGTCTCAAGAACCCTCCCAGCCACGCTCATTTATGATTCTGGTTTTGTTTTCAAAGCAGAGAAAATACTGAACACACACAGCACTCAGACTCTCCTCAATTCCTGTGATTTTTAAAAGATTTCTTGGAGAACAGCCCCTCAGACATTTCCACGTGGGTCGTCTGTCTTGAGACTTGTTTGTGGCCAGGTCTCATGAGGAGTCACCTTATGATGCGCGTTGAGGAAGGGGAAGTAGGATTGAGGGCATGGTCTAGGGGGGATCTCTGTACACCAGGAGCAGCACGTGAGTCCGTGGTCTTTTCAGGAGATTGTAGCCAAGCAACAAGCATCTTCCACTGGAGGAACACGCAGCCCAGACAGGCAGGCTGGACTCAGTCCCCCATCTGGTCTCGATGGGCAGTGCACACCTGGAGAGTACTCAGACCTCTCCAGCATCCCACACGCAGGCTCTCCAAGCCCCACCCTGCCCCCACTCAGAGCGCCCCCGCCCCCCCGCTACCATTTGGCCGTGCTGGGAGCAGGCGGCAGTGCCCAGGCCTGGCAGGCCTGGCACAGGAAGGGCTCCGACCCCACCCCACCCAGCTCTCTACCCTCCAGCTGTCGCTCCCCCTCCAAGCCCACCATTTGGCAGGTGTGGCCAACTCCCACCCCAGTCCGGTCCAGCAGGCATGGCTTAAGCTTCCACAGAAGCTCTGCCTTTCCTGGGGTTTGGAGCAGCCCGGCAAGCAGGGAGGTGGGTGTTTTCACCAGCCACGGTTCCAAATGCTGCTGGCTTCAGCACCCCCTCTCCTCCCACGGCTTCTGGCAGGGCATGGTCACTGCCACGACAGGGCCCTGGCAAATCCTGGCAGGAGAGGGTGGGTGGCCCATTGTTTGTTTCTATTCCTCACCCGTCGCTCTCTGAAACCCAGAATAGCAACCATCACACTTAAGGGTCACTTTCAACCTCGTCAAGGACTTTCTAAATTTTATTCCACTTGATCCCCATGAGTTCCCCAGGAGGTAAGCAGGATAATTCAGATAAACCCCTTTTGGCCAAAGGAGAAGCAGAGACCAGAGCGGGGTGAAATGACTTGCCCAAGGTCTCACGGCTGGTTCGCTGGCATGGAAGCCGTGGAGCCTTCCCCAGGCCACATTGCCACTGCCACACCCTTTCCAGGTGGCACGACATACTCCCAGAGGTCACGGTGAAAATGTCTTTGCACTTTTCACAGCCTCCCTTTTGCATAAAAGAACCTGGAGGTGTAGGGAGCTCTTGCGGGGCAGCGGTGGGAAAGGACATCACTCTTGGGCAGCCTCACCACGTCTGGGGCCCAGAACCCACCCTCCGTTTTCTCCCCAACTTGCTGGAGACATGTGCTTTGTGATCAGTTCTGTATCCTGGGCAAATCTTTTGATCGACATGAAAAGCCCCAAAGAAAGATGCTTTGTCTGTGTTTTTCCATAGGAGTAATGTAAGCTTCAGAGAGTAAAGGAAATTAGAAAACTTGGGAAGGAGGAGGGCAGAGGAGGAAGAGATGCGCACGCGTGTGGCTGCAGACAGGAGTTTCTGGGCTTTGCTCCATTCGTGCCCACCTCTTGGTAGTTTCTCGTGTGGTGGACTTACTAACTTGACCCCGCCTGGCTTGAGAAGAGAACCCTCCAAAGGCAAGAGGCTCATTCCTGAATCCACAGAACCAAAGTTGTGGGTCTAGCCCATCCCTAAACTCCCCCAGTGGTGAGTCTGAACCCTGCTCTTACAAGTTTCCAGAGAAGGAGGTATCTTGATCAATTCCCAGGTCTCTAGGCGCTACTTAGAGTCTAACCTAAATCCTTCCTGCTGCATTTTTAAAAGACCTTCGGATCTCTGCAGAGGAGAGAGCAGGCAGGGTAGCAACAGGCAGGAAATGAAATCATGAGGCTGGTCATTTCCCTCTTTTCTTTCCTCTCCACTCCCCTCCTCCTTGCCCATCCCCCCACTACCCTCACCCTGGGGGCTGCTTGTCATATGTTTCCACTGTGATGAGCAGCTCCCGTGTGGACAGTTCCTTTATGTGTTATAGATTTTTGCTGTGAGCCTTCGGGCTTCTCCTTGCAGCCCTGACAAGGGAAATCCCATAATGAAGGATTTCACAGAGCTCGCGGGCTGAGAGAGGCTTTTCTCTCCATCTGTCATCTTACTTCACGCCCTGACCTTTCTGTTCCCATGCAGGGCGGTACCAGGAAGAAGCTTGGGCTGGGGAGTGAATGTCTGGGTTGGGCCGCGGACTGGGCAGTAAGTGAACCAAAGCAAGTAAGCTGGGGTCGGATGACCTTGAAAGGGTGCATTAAGGACCAGAGCACATCCTTCAGGGGTGTGGATGGAGGAGGGTGGGGTGAGGAGAAGGGTTTAGAGGAAGGAGAGAGGCTCTGGTGAGAAGGAGGTCCTCCGTAGAAGTGGGACCACGGAACAGCCTAGGAGCCCCTGGCCAGACACCCAGGGAAGCCACTTTTGCCAAAGAAGCCAAGGCTTTGGGCTCCCCCAAGTCCGGGTTTAAATGCCGCCTCCACCCCTTGCTTGCTAGGACCTTGGGCCAGTCCGTTACCTTCCCCAAGGTTCATTTTCCTCATCTGAAAGTCAGGGGTGGGGACTCAAGACATCACTGGCAGATGGAAGAGGCCACTGTCTGGAGCTCAGCCTGGCCCCTGCAGGCGGGCAGCGTGTAAGCAAGGATGCTGGGCACGCTTTGGGGGAGGATAGAACCTCAACACCTCCACCTGGAAGATCATAGAAACCAGAAACCCCAGTCATGGCCTCCGTGCAGACAGAATACCCAAAACCCACCCCCTTCAACGGGGCCTCGGCCCCGGACAAGCAGCGGTGGGAAAGCAGCTCAGGGCTTTGATGACAGTGAAAAGGCCACCTTCCAACCAACTTTCCCATGTCGGGTCCAGACGGAGGCTGAAAAAAACCCGTCTCCAAGGCTCCACCACCAAATACCCGCCCGGCCCTCTGCTTTGCAAAGGCCAAAGCCTTCGAGATGCACAAGGATCGTGATTGTCTGCAATGCTGGTAACATTTCATCTTTCCAAGGACCTTGTTCATTTATCAGGGTTCTTAAAACCCTTTTGTTCCTAAGCTCGTGGTGAGCACAGAAAACATTCTATCTAATATCAGAGCACAGCTGTTCCCTGACAGACAGACTTGGGGAGAAAACCCTTAAAAAAAAAGAAGGGGGGGTTATCCCATCAGGGACAGAAACATGGGAGAAGCAGCTGGAGCAGCGGCTGCCTGACAAGGATACGCTGCGGGGGGACCTTTGAGAAAGTCGCCCCCAGCGACCGTGGGCCCCCGGGCTCTCAGCACCGAGACAGAGGCCAGGTCCCAAGTCGGGGCTCCACCTCCCGTAGGGTTCCTGGCAGTCGCACCCAAGGACCCAGCCAGGGCCCCTAAAAATGTTTGAAGTAGGTGTGGAGCCTTGAGTAACATCTTCTTAAGGGCCAGTGTGGCTGGAAAAAAAAAGCCTAGTGGAAAACTCTGTCCATCCAAGGCCACAGACAACCAGGAAATATTTTCTAAAAAGGGCTTTGATTGCTCCTGAAAGCCCAAGACAGAGTAAGCAGGACCAGGCTAAGGCGGGGACGCTGTGACCTTAGCCGTTGGCCGGGGGAGGTGGGACAGGTCCAGAGTCTAGGATTTATTTTCAGCTCTTAATGATTTAGTCGGAAGTCGTATAAAATTTCATGAATTCGGACAAAACAAAAATCACATCCGCACTGATGAAATGTCTGAAGAGTCGAAGTTGCCTTAAACGGCATTTTATTTCATACATCAAAGCCATATTCTAAAAGGGAAAACTGATAAAGTTCATCAAGGTGACTTTCAACACTGAAAATTACAGTTGCCTTGTAATCGATACTAGTATATTACAGGTGGTGTCATATATTAGTATACGACAGAGTTTAAATGCTGGTGCTGGGTGACCTTGAGGAAATGTCTCAGCCTCTCTGTGCCTGGGATTCCTCAGTGGAATGAGAACGAAGGCACCTACTTTACAGGGTTCCTGTGAAGGCTACAGGAGGTTCTCTAAAAAAAAAGTGTCTCAAAGAGGGTGAGAATCTCTTGAGCCTCTCCTTTTAAAAGGAGAAGCTAGAAGTTTAATGAGCTGGAGGTTATCATGGTGCTTTGCTGTTTTCAGGAATCAGGTGGTCTCTGCTGGACCACTCATTGGATCCCATAACATCTCCAGACATGAAGGTCATGGGTCAAAGAAGCTAAGGAAGTATAAAGGCATAGATAACTGTGATCTATAATTATCATAAAGTATTTTTCTTATGTAATGTATTCCCTCTCATTCAGCAAACATCCTCATGCAAGAACTTTGAATGAGCAGCTGATCATTCTGCCCGATACCTGCAACCCAACCTTCCGCTGGGTCCTTATTCTAACAAATCAATTGCGAAAGAGTGACAGACAGACAATCGGGGAAATTGGATATTAAGGAATTATCGTTCACTTTTTTTAGTTGTGATCACTGTATTGTACATATATACGTATGTATGAGACGGTTCTTCTGTGGGTACACTTGGAGTGTTTACAGATGAAATTGCGTGATATTTGGATTTGCTTTAAAATCATCTGTGCAGCAGGGGAATCTGGGGCGAGGTATGCATAAAAGAAGATTGGCCGTATGTTAATAATTGTAGAAGCTGGGTGAGAGCACATGGGAGTTATTTATATTATATTCTCTACCTTTATGTTTGAAAATTTTCCATGAAAACAGGAAAAAGCAATACCAAAAATACCCAGAAGGGGATCGATGATTACGCATCCATGACAGCAGCTGAGGACCAGGTAGAGAGTCCTAACCAGGGACGGTCGGGTAGTCGGGATGCAAAGAAGGGGCCCAGTCATGGGAGAAAGCTGGAAACTGGATGGCCTGCCGCAGACAAAGCCTTGAGGCGCCACCACGTCACTTAATTTCTCCAGGTCGCTGTGGCATCTCCTTTAAACGGAGGAGATAAGACCCAAGTGCCCTTTTTAGCTTGAACGTGATATGATTTTTGAGGATTTCAAAATCAAGTACACTTCGCCAGATTTCCTGAATGCAACAGACAGCTCTCACTTTCACGTGAGTGAAGCCATTTAAAATGTGTCCGAATTGCTCTCAGTTTAAAGATGCACGGTGGGAGAGTGTCTAGCTCAGCAAGAAATCTTTTGGTAAAGTGTGTACCTTCTTCCCCAATTTATTGGCTTCTGATGTACTTGTTACAGTAAAAGGTCCATTGGCCAAAGCCCACAGAGTTTGGAGAAGTTCTTCCAAACTCCATTTCTGGCAGCTGAAGGATAATTTTTTTTTTTTTTGCAGTACGTGGGCCTCTCCCGTTGCGGAGCACAGGCTCCGGACGCGCAGGCTCAGCGGCCATGGCTCACGGGCCCAGCCGCTCTGTGGCATGTGGGATCCTCCCGGACCGGGGCACGAACCCGTGTCCCCTGCATCGGCAGGCGGACTCTCAACCACTGCGCCACCAGGGAAGCCCCTGAAGGATAATTTGGAAAAAAATCCTTTAGGTTTCAATTCTTGTTACAAAAAACCTCTCAAAGCCAGGCTTTCCTAGCTTAGCCAGCGCGGAGGAACAAATGCCGCCTTCTTGGTGATCTTGGCGAGAGGCTTCTTCTGGCTCGAGGTCACCACCAGGCACCAGGTCTGACTGCCCAGGACAGAGAGGGTAGAGACCAAGTCCAGTCTACACGGATGCCCGGGCATCTTCTGGAAGGTAAATTTTCAACATCAATCCTGTAGGAGCCAGTTTTGTCATATGTCCTCCTACAAGTGGAGGACAGAAGAAAAGGACGGCAGTTAATAAAATGTTTTGGATTTTGGCTGCGTCACTCAGTCAACTGATGTGCGCTGTCTTCCTGAAAGCCTCACGTTTCTCTTTGCTACTATAGACTGTTCCCCCGCAGCACTTCTGATGCCAAATCTGTGGGTTTTATCCCCCAACCAACCAACTCTCCAACTCTCTGGACACCAACTGGGTGTCTGACAGTTCGATACAACTCTGACTGTGACCACCTAGACTTAGCGCACACCCCGAAGGTGAACAAGACTTCCCCACCTCAGATGCCGGTCACAAGTCCCAGGTTGCCACTGGGACTCCTGACCAATCGGCCATAAATTCAGGGGTTCCCACGACCCCCTCCTCGGGTTTGATCATTGCTAGAACAGCTCACAGAACTCAGGAACAGTTTACTTGCTATTACCGGTTTATTATAAAGGATATTATGAAGGATACAAATGGACAGCCAGAAGAAGAGGTACAGAGGGTGAGGTCTGGAAGGAACCCAGGCACAGGACCTTCTGTCCCCTTGGAGCTGAGATGCACCACCTTCCCAGGCGTGATTGATTACATCATTGGCCACTGGTGATGAACTCAGTCTCCAGCCCCCTCCCCTCCCAGGAGGCAGGGGGATGGGACCCAAAGTTCCAACCCCCTAACCATGACCTTGGTCTTCTTGGTGACCAGCCTCCATCCTGAAGCTCTCGAGGAACCCACCAAGAGTGGCCTCATCGGAACAAAAGACACTCTTATCACTCAGGAAATTCCAAGGGAGTTAGGAGCTCTGTGTCAGCAATCAGGGACAGAGAACAAATACATATATTTTTATTGTGTCACGGTCACCTTGAAGACTTGGAATAAAATTTTCTAGGACTCTGCCTGCAAGCCTCTCACTTCTCCCAAGAAGTACCTGATTTTTGTCTAGCAAGGGCTCAACGCTATTTTCTCCTCTCAAAAGCACCCGAACTCACGGATTACCAGAAAAGCAGACTAGATACGTCTTTGAACAATCAATTAGCCAATGTTTCTTGAGCAACTACTCCGCAGAGGCACTCACTAGGAGCTATAGGAGGTACCAAGAAGGTCCTTGATGTGGTCTTGTTGAGGACAAGTTGGACGCAAATCCCAGACTCTCATGCCTGACTGGGGTTTCGACACTGTGGTCCAGGGCCAGCTGGCTCCTTAGCTACCGAGGACTGGGGCCTCGGGTTCCTCCTCTGTAATACGGCAATAAGAACACCGACTCGTAGGGCTGTTGGGAGGATTAAATGAGATAATCCCTGGACACAGTGCCTGGTACATGCTAGGTGCTCCGTTAACTGTCTTGTGAGCCTTTGAGAGATGCATTCGTGCAAGAAGCTGCTATGGCCAGGAGACACTGTACCAGAGAGGCAGCAAGACATCAGTGCCCAAGGCCAGCTGGATGGTAGGGAGGGTACGTTTGCTGTAAGAACGGGGTTTCTAGGGAGAGAGGTCCCGGGACTGACCAGGCTGGCTTACAGAGTATCTGAGGCTTTTATCACCGGAACGTCTGGTCTGAACCTCAGCCCACTGGGGACCCCTGTTCTGAATGAACGTGGACTGGCCTGGACCTCAGAGTACCTAGGCTTTATACCCCTGGAACAGAACTGGGAATTCTACGGGTTGGTCAGGAAGGGCTTCATGGAGGAGGTGCCCGTGCAGCCAAGGCTTCAAAGATGGGTAGGGTTTCAGAAGGCAGAGACATGAAGAGGTCAGCTTCAGGGTGGCCCATGTCCTGTCTCTAGAGGCCCCTCCTCTGGGCAAGGTCCACCCTCTGCCAGGGTTGCCAGGTTGAATTCCTCTTTCTCCCTGAAATCCCACTGGTGCTGCCCAAACAGAAACCTACTTTTTCGTGGCTGGCTCTTGGGAGAGCTGCTCCCCACGTCCCCTCGTCCACAGAACAGCCCTTCTCAGATCTGAAGGCTGAGGTCGTGCCAGCCCTTCCCCCAGGCTTTCTCTTCTCCCGAGGACCATGTTCTGCTGGTCTCCTCGAAGCCACGACTCGTTTTGGTGCGCTGCCCAGCTCAGGGGTGCCAACCCGCCAGTGGGCTTTGAGGTCTTCCCTGGCAAAACCCCAGGCTTGTGGCTGCTGTCTCATCACCCTCCCCACTGCCCTCCATCTCCAGAGCTGCAGGGGCTTGGCCATCCCTGGCACCCCTTCGCAGTGCAGCTCAGAGACTCTATTCTCAGAACCCTGGCATCCCACCCCCGGCCCTCGCAGAAGATTTCAAGGGAAAAACAAAACCCAAACTGAGGAATGTCTTCCTATTTCATCACAAAATATAAGCAGTGAAGCATAATCTCAGCTCTGCCACTTACCAGCAGGGTGAGCCTGGGCAAATGACATACCCGTTCCGTGCCTCAGTTTCCCCATCTGTTAAACAGGGATAATAGCGCCCCTGCACGGTGTTGTTGTGAGGACTGAACAAGTTACTATAAAAGAAGTATTTGAACGGTGTCTTGTGCAGAGTGAAGGCCCTATTAGTATACAGTCTGGTTGTGACCGTGTGGTTAAGAGAGCAGAGAACTGAATCAGGCATCCCTGGAGATATCACTTAACCTCTCTGAGCCCCAGTTTCTTCATCTTCTTTTTTTTTTTGCGGTACGTGGGCCTCTCACTGCTGTGGCCTCTCCCGTTGCGGAGCACAGGCTCCGGACGTGCAGGCTCAGTGGCCATGGCTCACGGGCCCAGCCGCTCCATGGCATGTGGGATCCTCCCGGACCGGGGCACGAACCCGTGTCCCCTGCATCGGCAGGCGGACTCTCAACCACTGCGCCACCAGGGAAGCCCTCTTCATCTTCTTAAAATGAGGATAATCACAGCACCTACTTCACTTGACTGTTGGAGGACCAAAGAGATGCTGCCCGCTAATGGTTTTATGTTAGCGCCATAAATGACATGTAGTAAGTCAGATAAAGGTTTATAGCATAAAAACAAAGAGAAGAAGAATCTTGAAGGAAAGAAAAAAAGAAAGGATGATCAACCCTGGCTAGAAAAGTAATGACGAAACTCAAGAGAGATGTAAAAAATGCCTGCAACTCAGCCCCCCTCCTCCCCCAAGGGAGTGGCCTCATCCCCTACATCCTTACATCCCCTCGCTGGGCTGAGCCAGGGGTCTTGAAGTAAAACCAGGGTTCAATGAACAGCATGTTTAAGCATGCCTGCCCAACGCCCAGGAAACCAGGGGAGTAAAAAGAATCCTTCGAAGGATTTTCCTGTACCTGGTCAACACACAGACCTCCTCCATCTGGGACAGCGGCTGCTGTGGGTGCCACAGAGAGTGTGGACCTGCCACGTGGCTTTGAGTACTGTGGTCAGGAACCCGGGCTTTGCTTTTGAAAGACTGTGGTTCAAGTCCATGATTCTGTCAGTTACTGGTTAAGGAATTTGGGCACATTTCTTCCTCCTTTCTAGCCTCAGTTTCTACCTTCCTAAAGTGGGAATTATGAAAAGTACCTCACCGTGGAGCAACGAGAAGTAAACGAATTCTTCCTAAGATGCCCAGCACGCTGTCTGGTAGCTGTTAAGTGCTTCATGAATTTCTGGATTTCTCAAACCCCTGAAGATGGCAGGGCATTCCATTCAGGAAGTATTTTTGGGGAAAATCTGCTCTCTTCTTAATTTTTCCGGTTGGGGGTCAGGAGAAGAAGTGTGTGGCCATGGCCCTCACCCCCGGAATGCTTCTGTACAGCCAGCGTCACTGACGTGTGTGCCCATGCTGCTTCAGGGTCACGGTCCCCCTCTGGCTGCAACTGTCATTTCCATCACTATCAACACAGCTCCTTCTGCAGAGATGTGAGCACGCTGACGTTTCTTCTGGCCGATGGCTTCTCTCTGGCCTGTGATTGGTACCCCCGAGATTCCACTGCGGTCCAGGCATGCCAGCTATGTCAGCGTGACTTCAGCTGTGTGTGTCTGACATCCACATGGCCCCGTAGAAGGCAGGCTCCAGCAGAAGGTTATTTGGAACGCTGCTGAATGTTTGATGGCTGTCAGGTTATCATTTGGGGGTTAGGCCATTAAAGTCACATCTAATGTTTTATGGAACAAAGGAGATAAACTGCCTGCTGAAATTCATGGGGCATGGAGAGAATTTTTACGGATGCAGACACAGCAGCAGCTAAAAGTAGGAGGGTTCCCCCCCCCCAAAACTTTGTAGTTTCAGGACTTCCCTGGTGGCGCAGTGGATAAGACTCCGTGCTCCCAGTACAGGGGGCCCGGGTTTGATCCCTGGTCAGAGAACTAGATCCCACATGCATGCCGCAACTAAGAGTTCGCATACCACAACTAAGGAGCCGGTGAGTCACAACTAAGGAGCTCGCAAACCAAAACTAAGACCCGGTGCAACCAAATAAATAACTATTTTTAAAAAACAACAACTTTGTAGTTTGTCTTCCACGTGGCTATTTCACTTGAATTCAAAGCAGAGACAACCCCCCAAAGTGAAGCGGAGAGATGCTGCAGTAAGAGATTCACTAAAACTGGGGCTGCGGGGTCACTTAGAAAGAATGTGGACCCATCTGTCTGGTTCCCATCATCCCATCAGAGAGCTGTCTGCTCAACCTTCAGCACGCATCTTGAACAGAACTCCTTTTCCGGCAAACTGAAATCCCTCCTGGGTGCCTTTCAGTCCATGCCTGCGACATCCTTCTATCCCTGCGCTGCCTGGAGGTGGTCTGTGCTTGTGTGCTCCGGCCACAGCAGTCAGTTCTTGGCCCTCTGAGAAAGCGGGCACTTTAGTTCCTGGGCTATGTCTCCTTTGCTCAAAGCATCCTTCCCCTCCATCCCCACCGTTATTCATCCAACCAAATGGCCTAATGAAGAATCCAACCAAATGGTAGGCACATTTTAAGACCATGATAGGAAGATGGGCAGACCAAGCATCAGAGCCTTCCCATCCTCCACGACTGGACTCAAGTGCCACCTCCTCCATGCAGCCTTCCCAGTCATCCACTCAACTGAGCCCCTCAGTCTCCCTCTTCCTGCACTTCCGTAACACTGAGGGGATTCCTATCTGCCTCACTCTTATATTAAAAGGAAAGCTATGTGTGTACATGTCTGCTCCCCTATAGACTGTGAGGTCGTATTCTCTATCTTGGACCTCCTTTGAGGTCACAAAATCAAGACCTCAATATTTTTCTCCTCCCATGGACAACTGAATGCACGAGGAAGCAGAGTACGATGATACTTAATGGCACATTATTTATAAAAGCAAAAAAAGTGGTGAGGGAGGACGCCCAAATGCCCATTAATTGTAGGAAGTGGTTACATTACGATACATTGTAACTATTAAAATCATTCTGTACTTACAATGAATGAAGCAGATCTATACCAACTGGCATAGAAAGACTCCAGAGATTACTGTTCAATGAAAAAAATCAAGTTACAGAACAATATGTTTGTCATGATCCTACTTAGATTTATCAATTCTGATGATCAAAAAACGAAAACCGGGCTTCCCTGGTGGCGCAGTGGTTGGGGGTCCGCCTGCCGATGCAGGGGACACGGGTTTGTGCCCCGGTCTGGGAGGATCCCACATGCCGCGGAGCGCCTGGGCCCGTGAGCCATGGCCGCTGAGCCTGCGCGTCCGGAGCCTGTGCTCCGCAACGGGAGAGGCCACAGCGGTGAGAGGCCCGCGTACCGCAAAAAAGAAAAGAAAAGAAAAGAAAACCAAAAAGTAAAGATCTCTCTGATGTGACTGGGAAGGTGGTGGGTTATCTAAACATGTTAGGAAAGTGAGAAATCATTAAAACATGAATTATACATACCTAAACATTTATTTGAAGTGAATGTACCTTTATTTACAAATCTCTTGATGTCCATTCAAAGCCGATTTTTTAGCGTGGGTCTGATGATGGAGTTCTCCCTCATCTTTCCTGGGCAAGCCACACCCATAAAGCACTGTCTACGATCGCTAGTTTCATTTTCTGTGAAGTGGAATGAGAACTTAAAGACACGGATGCAGTCATTTGAGTGCAGGTCCCTAAATTATGGTACCTAGAAGCTGCGTGTCCTATACAAGTTGAATAAGCTCTGTAAGCCTCCGTTTCTCATTTGTAACACAGGGCATGGTAATAGTAACCGTTGGTAACCGAGAAGAAAAAAGATGATTCCATGTTCAATGCCTTTTGCTCAATAAGGTTTAGCTAATGTATGAGGCATTTTACTTTCGTATTATCTTAGCAAAGTAAAAAGATGAAGCAGCAGCAGGGGACCACCCTATTTGGGACTCTGGCCACCTTCTCGTTCTGCCTCAATGATACTGATGAACCTAGTGGCAGGTCAGGAATAAAGATGCAGATGTAGAGAACGGACTTGAGGACATGGGGTGGTGGGGAAGGGGAAGCTGGGACGAAGTGAGAGAGTAGCGTTGACATATATACACTACCAAATGTAAAATAGATAGCTAGTGGGAAGCAGCCGCATAGCACAGGGAGATCAGCTCGGTGCTTTGTGACCCCCTAGAGGGGTGGGATAGGGAGGGTGGGAGAGAGGCTCAAGAGGGAGGGGATATGGGGATATATGTATACATATAGCTGATTCACCTTGTTATACAGCAGAAACTAACAGAACATTGTAAAGCAATTATACTCCAATAAAGATGGGGGAAAAAAAAGTGAGAATACTGAAGATCAGAAAGGAAAAAAAAAAAGACACTCAAAATGCAGAGTTACCAGAGGGGAGTGAGGATTTGTGATATGAGGCGCAGATGATACGCCAGAACCGCGCCAGGTAGCACGGCAACACAGAGCTTGGGGAAGTTAGTCTCTGCTCCAAAGGACATGACAGTCTAATGACAAAGTGTTGTATATACACGGGAAGGTAATAATAATAAGTATCGGTTAGGATATTTTCAGTTGCAAATGATGAAATAAACCTAGCAAAGTAGCTGAAATACTAAATTTTTTAATTGGCTCAAGCAATGGAAAATTCCAGAGGTCGGAGGGACTTCAGGAGATACTTAATCAGGCCTGCAGCTCTAGTTCTCTTTGATTTTTCTCAGCTCTGCTTTACTCTCTGTGTCAGCTTTGTTCTCAGGCTGGCTTCCTGCTAGTAAAACAAAACAGCTCTAGCAACTCCAGGCCTCACCTTTGAGGCCACATTGTCAAACTTCAGCCCTGAAGGTCGCTCTGGCCTAGTCAAGTTCGTGTACCCAAGTCTAACTCCATCACTCTGGCAAGATGGATGGGATTATGTTCATCAGTTTGGGCCAATCAGGGCTTACCCCTAGAGCTGGTGATGGAATCAATTCACATTTAGCCTCACAACCACCCTAGGAAGTAAGTGCTACCAGCATCTCTAGTTTGTAATTGAGGAAACCGAGGCCCACAGAGGTTAAGTAATTTTCCCAAGGTTGCACAGCTTATAAGTAGTAGTGTCGGGGTTCCGATGTTGGCCCTCTGACTCCAGACCTCGCATTCATAGCCACTAAGCCATAGGGTCTCCCAAGGCATAAGTCCCAAGGTGGTGCCTGATGTGTACTTCAGACAACACTTGCTGGGTAAATTGACAGGAATGAGCAGCTGGCCAGGCTGAGCTGGTGGAGAAGGCAGGGCTTGAGCAAGGTATTAAGCAAGGGTGGGAAAATTAGATCAAGTAAACTGTCAGAGACAGGAATCATGTTATACCAGGGATAACAAAGGCAGTGGGGTCAGACAGCTGCTAAGTCTGCCATTTACATACAAGCTGAGTGACCTTTTCTAAATTATTCGACTTCTCCGAGCCCACAGGTAAAATAAGAAGCCACCAAAGTGAATCAAAGGTCCATGGCGAGAATCTACAGAGACAAGAGGGCAGAGAATACAGTCCTGGAAACCCTGAAAGGGACCAGTAAGAGTCCAGCCAAATCCTATGGAAAAT
The DNA here is from genome assembly GCF_949774975.1 of Lagenorhynchus albirostris. NCBI lineage: Eukaryota > Metazoa > Chordata > Mammalia > Artiodactyla > Delphinidae > Lagenorhynchus > Lagenorhynchus albirostris. Next base: position 99,839,208 of record NC_083105.1, on the reverse strand, counting down.
GGAAAGCCTGTCGGGAGGTTAGAGTAGGACGTCACAACTCATGGACTCACTGTAGAGAGAAGTCTACAGCAACTATTCTACAGCAAACCTACCGCTGCCAGCTAGGAAACAGGAAGGAGGGGGATCAGGATGAACCCTCAGGAACTATTACATGAGAACACCCTAATAGCTCCTCACTATCACGCAACTCTGGAGCTTGACGGGACAACAGACAACATACGGTATAATCCGATTATCTTACAGATAAGAAAGGAACACATCTGAACACATATATGAGGCTTGTAGATGAAGTGCCTAGTACAGGGCCTGGTAAACAGGAGGTGCTCAATAGACAGTATTTCTTATTAGTTTTTGAAGTGACTTATCCAACGTATCAGAAATAGGTTAGTGACCAAAAAAGATGAGAATCCGTATATTTTAATACCCAGTACAGTTCCTTCCATTACTCTTAGCTTTCTTCTTCTACGGCACATTCAAGATGAAGGATGCTAGGTACCGCTAAAAGAAGGGCAAAGAAAGAAGAGTTCTTTAGCCTCTCTCTCACCCAAAGCCAGCAACCCTCCTCAGTACCCAAGTGGGGGAAACTATCATGGAAGGAAAATGTTGGAATAACTACTAGGCAAGGGGTTTGTAAACCAAGATCATGGATGTTAGTCTGCCATTAACCAGCTCAGTGATATAACCAGCTTGAGCCCCAGCTTACTCATCTATACAGTTAGAGATTTGGAAAAAAAATCATCTCAGTTTCCTTCCAACCCTGAAATTCTGTGAAAGTAGGTTCTGCTCTCGCAGTTGTTCTACACTGCAGTAGATTTCCTTATAAGTGAACATAATTGAGTTCTAGGGAAATTTTTATAAGGCAAAGCCACATAAAAATTGAAAGTGAGAAAAGACATGAGAGTTGGCTTCAAATATTTGGAGCACTCTCTAGTCACAAAGGGGTTAGACTTACTTCGTGAGGCTCCAGAGGGCAGAAATAAGCACATGGAGTAAAAGCAACAGAGGCAGTTTCCTGCTCAATATAAAACAAATCTTTTTTCATGTATTTTGGGGCTCATTTATTAGGGGCATATAATGTTTATAATTGTTAGGTCTTCCAGATGAAGTAACCCTTTTATTGGTTGTTCTTTTTGTCTCTAGTAGCAATTTTTGTCTTAAAGTCTGTTTTGTCTGGTGTTAGTATAGCCACTTTAGCTCTCTTTTGGTTAGTGTTTGCATGATAAATATTTTTTCATCTTTTTACTTTAAATTTATTTATGTCTTTGAATCTAAAGTTTGTCCCTTGTAGATAGCATATAGATGGATCATGTTTTCTTGATTCTGCCAAACAGTTCCTTTTGATTGAACTGTTTAGTTCATTTACATTTAATGTAATTACTGTAAGGTAGAACTGACACCTGCCATTTTGCTCTTTGTTTTTTATATCTATTATGCCATTTTTGTGCTTCTATTTTCCATTGACGGATTCTTTTGTGTTGAATAGTATTATCAAGTGTGTCGTTTAAATTCTCTTATTGTTTCATTTCCTTTTTTTAAAAAAAAATTATTTTCTTGGTGGGTGTCCTGGGATTACAGTTAACATCTTAATATGCAAAAATTTTACTCCAGTACAGCACTGTTCCCTCTCACTCCTTTGTGCTATTATTGTCATACAAATTACATCTTTAAACACTATAAGCCTATCGACAAAGTTTTATAATTATTGCTTACTGCAATTGGTTTTTAAATTAGATAGGGGAAGAAAACTGTTACCAAAAAAGAAACTACATCTATATTGCCTTTTACATTTACCTATGTAGTTACATTTACTTTTTATTTTGTACATTTTATTTGTGTGGATTTGACTTACTATCTAGTGTCCTTTCACTTAAACCACAAGAACTCCCTTTAGTGTTTCTTGTAAAGAAAGTCTGTTAGCAACAAACTCGCAGTTTTTGCTTATTTGAAAACATCTTAATTGCTCCTTCATTTTTGAAGGATAATTTTATCAGATACAGAATTCCTGGTTGACAGTCTTTTGCTTTCAGCACTTTGAACATGTCATCCTACTGCCTTCTGGGCTACATGGTTTCTGATGAGAAGTCAGTTGTTAAAATTATTGAGAATCCTTGGATGTGATGAGTTGCTCTTTTCTTGCTATTTTCAAGATTCTCTCTGTCTTTTGAAAGTTTGACTAATATGTGTATAAATGTGACTATCCTTGAGTTTAATTAGAATTTGAGCTTTTTGAATGTGTAGAGTACTGTTTTAAAATAAATTTGGGGAGTTTTCAGCCATTATGTCTTCAAATATTCTTCTATCCCTTTCTCTCTCCCATCTCCTTCTGGAACTCTCGTTGCATGTATGTTGGTATGCCTGATGGTGTCCACAGGTCTCTGAGACTGTTCATTTTTCATCATTTTTTTCCTTTCTGTTTCTCAGACTGGATAATCTCCATTGGTTTATCTTCAAACTGGCTGATCCTTTCTTCTGCTAGTTCATATCTGCTGTTGAGCCCCCTGCAGTGAAATTTTCATTTAGTCATTATATTTTTCAAATCCACAATTTATGTTTTATTCTTTCTAATACTTTGTCTCTTTATTGATATTCTCTATTTCTTTCTTTCTTTCTTTCCTTTTTTTTGGCCATTCCGCATGGCATGCAGGATCTTAATTCCCCAACCAGGGATCAAACCCGTGCCCCCTGCAGTGGAAGCATGGAGTCTTAACCACTGGACTGCCAGGGAAGTCCCAATATTCTCTACTTCTTATACTTTATTCAGAGATGGTTTCCTTTACTGCTTTGAACATATTTCTATTTAAATAACAGATTTAAAGTGTTTGTGTAGTAAGTATAAGATCTGGGCTGCCTCAGGGATGATTTCTATTCACTGCTTTTTTTCCCTGTGTTTAGGCCATACTTGTCTGTTTTTCTGTGTGTCTCATAATTTTTTATTGAAAACTAGATGTTTTAAATAATATAAGGTGGCGACCCCACAAATCAGCTTCACACACACACACACAGAGCAGCGTTTGTTGTTTTTATTGCTGTTGTTATTGCTGTTGCTTGTTTACTTAGTACCTTTCGTGAGCTAATTCCATAAAGTCTGTATTCTTGGTCATGTATAACCACTGAAGTCTCTGTTTCGTTTTCTTCATGGTCAGCTAATGATTACATAGAGATTTCCTTAAATGCCTTGAACCAGTGTGTCTCCTAGACTTTGTCAAGAGATCCAGCGTGTGTGGGTGTGTGTGGGTGTGTGTCTGTGTGTGTGTGTGTGTGTGTGTGTGTGTGTTGGGGGTGGGGGCGTGTCTTCAGCAAGTGGCAGACAGTTTAAAACTCTTAACAATCACTTTCTGTCTGCACAGAGGCTCAAGGTCCACTGGTAGTGAGTAATTAGGGCTTTCTCAGGTCTTTCCTGTGTACATGCAAAGCCATGCACATGCACGTGACCTTCTAGATTCCCAAGAATATGTCAGAGCTGTTCAAAGCCCATATAGACAGCACATTTCCCAGTGTTTCCTTTTACTTTTCTTAGTCGCTTCTTGTTAGCCCAATGGATATCACCACCTCAGGTAGTTGAAATGCTAAACAATTGCCGCTGATTGTTTTGGGCAAACACACTGGGGATAAGGCTGCTCACAGAGAGCAACCTCTGAGTGAGGTCAAATAATGACAAGCTTGAGAAAGAAGCTTCTCCAGAGAACTGATAGATAAGTCAAATAATGACATTTCTCTGCCCTGAAAAAGGCAGAGAAGTTTGGAAAGGTGATAGGACAGAAGGAAAACCTACTTGGAGAGGCAAAAGTAACAGGCAGTGGTGGTCTGGTAAAAAGCAAGGCAGCCAGTCCAAAAGTTCAAAGTAGGGAAAATCATTAAAACAGAAACGATGAACAATAAGAAGTGTCCAAAGCCATTCAGAAAACAGAATACATTTGTGAGTCACAATAAAATACTGACAGAAGAAACGAGAAGAATGGGTAAATTATAACAATCTAGTTTACATGAAAATAATCCACGCAAAGTCTTAACTTCTTTAGTTTTAGAAGTGAGGGGTGCTATTTCAGTCCCAGACTGCCACTGACAGGCTGTATGATTATGGGTATAAATGAGATGCTGTTCCTTAGTTTTCTAAGGAAGAACTGGAGTTTGTTTTCTAAGCTTTAATAATTTCATACAGTCTTCCAGATTTTTAGAACCCGTATCTATATATCACTTCTTCAACTTACTTAATTTTTAAAAAATGGATTCTTTTTTTTAAAACTTAAATACCATTATAATATTTGTGAAACTATGAGTTTGATATGTTGCTTTTTTTTTTCTGATACTCATTAAAATAAACCTCAAAGCATTTAAATACAAATGCTCCTCCACGTACCAACTACCTCACTTTGATAAATAATGGATTCGATGTGTAATGTTCTTTCCACTTCTGTGACTGTGTAGATGCGTTTTCCCTTGTCCCTTGCATAGGTTGGAAGATTACTAAGGTTGGAAGATTACCTCTGAGTACATGTCTCTCTGAGGACGAGGTAACAGGAAGTTGAGAATTAACTGGTTTGAGATTAAACCATGTTGGCAGAAGCCACCGAGTAACTGGCTAATCGTGGTGTAAACGGTGGGTAGAGACACCCCAGAGCCATGATCTGGTACAGAAATGTCCATACTTTCATAGAGTGTATGAAACGCATTAATAATTCCATGGACTCCTAGAGCTGCACTGATTCTGAGAGTAGAGTTTAACAATAACAATAACTCCACTTATCTTTATCTCAGCGCTTAATAGCACGCCAAAGCACTGTGCTAAGCACACTACAAACATTTATTCCTTACACCCACTGTGCTATGGATATTATTATCCCAATGTTACAGAGGAGGACATCTAGGCTCAGCGTCAATAAGTGACCCATCCATCTCCTTGGAACATCCCTAATTAGTTACTACTATAGGTCCCTTATTTGATTACTAAAGGTAACCCTTGCCATGTTGCAATGGATTACGGAGGAAGCTCTTTAAGTGAGCAGAAATACGCCTCTTTCTAACGTTTCATCAGAATCACTCGTTTTGTTCCCTGGGGGCACAGAACATACATAAGGTAAGACCATCCACAGTTTAAGTCACCCAACCTACAGGTGAGAAAATGGAGCGTAATCTGGGGTTTCATTAACAAAGCCAGCCTCCAGAAGACGGGATAACCATTTTCTCTTTCCTCTCTAGACTCGTATGTCCTCCGTGGTACTGGGGGATGCCTCACTGGTACCAGGTAAGTGGAGTGAGAGAAGCCAAAGGGTGGTCCATGGCTGTGTGTGTTTTCCTGTGACCCCCTTGATGATCTGCAGGTTTCTGAAGTTGTTCCGAGCCGCTCCAGCTCATTAGTGACACACTAAGAAAGATACCACACTTTGAGATGGATGTCAATGAGCTAGTCAGGACCCAGAGGAGGGTAGCCCGCTGATGAGGGGCCAGCATCCAATAAAAGAGCTGAAGAGAAATGGATGAAGGGACGGCGCCCGCAAATATCTGACCGACTGTCAGTACAAACGAGGGAGATAGCTAGTCCTCTCGTGTCCCAGTGGCCAGAGACAACATATGTGGGAAGAAATTGCCTGGAAGCAGGCGGTTTGGGGCCCCTGACTAGCTTTCCATGACTTTGAGTAAGTCATCGAACCCCTCTGTCCTTCAGGATCCTAATGGCACATGGTTCTTGGGAAGATCCTATAAGGCAAAGCACCTAGCTCAAGGTCCATCAGTAGTAAGCAGACACACACCAGTGATGCTGAGGGAGCGTCATGCTCAATAAGAAAGAACATATAAACTTAGAACAGACAATGGGGATAACTTAGAGGACGTGAGTTCCTCATCAGTAGAATATCTGAGCAAAGACATCACTTTTATCTGTCAAGGATGCTCTATAGGTGTTCCTCTGTGATAGATGGGGGTATGGACTGGGAGACCCATGGTTTCCCTGACAACCTTAAAATGTGGTAATCCCATAAGGGTCTTGCCCCAAGTTACACAGCCTATGGCATAATGGGGACTAGATCCCACCTCTCCCAACCCCAAGTCTAGTGCTTTCTCCATGACCCTATATACCACATGTTTAAAAAAATTATATAGAACACTGTCCAGAAACTCTCCCAAACGTAATTGCTTATTAATGACTACCAGTTTCTCTTTCTCAGTAGCCACACTTTTAAGAAGGAAACATGTCTACAAACATATAATTCTATAAAGCAAATAATTTACACCTAAGTGGATTTTGGTGGAGTACAAAGAACCCCAATGAATGAAATGTGTCACATGTTCAAAGCAATGAAAAGTGAGGGAGAAAAGTGCGACAGAGCAGAAAGCTTTCCTTGCTTACTCCCAGCTATTAGGACATGCCAGAAAGCAAGGAGGGATATCTTGTCTAAAGATTGCAATGTTCTCTTTTCACCCAACAAGCTACCTGATGCTCCATGAGTTCCATGTAGCTCAGAGTAAGCCTGATTGAAAGAGGCCCACAGTCTCTAAGCTGTCCCTTAGTCAGACCTAAAGAAGGATCTGCAAGTTAGGGTCCGTCCAAAACTCTATGTCGATATGTGCTGTAAGGGGGATTGTGTTTGACTTATAGGAATAAGCACTAGGTTAGTTGAACTTTTGTGCTGAGATTTTCCACATATATGTGGAATCTAGAAAAATGGTACAGACGAACCTATTTGCAGGGCAGGAATAGAGACACAGATGTAGAGAATGGATATGGTCGGTGGGGGGACGGGGTGGGATGAATTTGGAGATTGGGACTGACATATATACACTACCATGTGTAAAACACATAGCTAGTGGGAACCTGCTGTATTGCACAGGGAGCTCAGCTCGGTGCTCTGTGGTGACCTAGATGGGTGGGATGCGGGGGAGGTCCAAGAGGGAGGGGATATATGTATACATATAGCTGATTCACTTCATTGTACACCAGAAGCTAACACAACATTGTAAAGCAACTATACCCCAATTACAAAAAATAAACAAAACAAAAAATCTAAAAATAAAGCTACCATATAACCAGCAATCCCATTCTTGGGTATATATCCAGAGAAAAACTTGATTTGAAAGTATACATGCACCCCAACGTTCACAGCGGTACTTTTTACAATAGCAAAGACATGGAAGCAACCTAAATGTCCATCGACATAGGAATGGATAAAGAAGAGGTGGTACATATATACAGTGGAATATTACTCAGCCATAAAAAGGAATGAAATTGTGCCATTTGCAGAGACGTGGATGGACATACAGAGTGAAGTAAGTCAGAAAGAGAAAAACAAATATCGTAATATCGCTTGTAGGTGGAATCTAGAAGAATGATACAGATGAACTTATTTGCAGAGCAGAAACAGAAACACAGACGTAGAGAACAAACGTATGGATACCAAGGGGGGAAGGAGGGTGGGATAAATTGGGAGGTTGGGATTGACATGTATACACTACTATGTATAAAACAGATAACTAATGAGAACCTACTGTAGAGCACAGGGAACTCTATACTCAATGCTCTGGGAAGGAAATCCAAAAAAGTGGGGATATATGTATATGTATAGCTGATTCACTGTGCTGTACAGCAGAAACTAACACAACATTGTAAAGCGACTCTGCTCCAATAAAAATTAATTAAAAAAAACAAGAAATGGAAACATTGAAGCTATCCCCAGGTCACAGCGCTGGGACTAGAATGTGTGCGTTCTGACTCCTAGGCTGGTGCCACTTCACCACCATGGCGCCAATGACAGGGACAATGTTTTCTGCATCTATTTTAGGAGGCGTCTGAGCTTATAATCAGAGGTCTACCTTCTGCTCTGTGAACATCTGGGTGATTCAGGACAAGGAAATGATCCACTGTGACCTCAATTTCCCTAACCAAAGGAGTGAAATGCTGATCAATAGTCTGTCAGATTCAGGGAGGGGTCATTCTGAGGAGAAACAGATGCTCTGGGAAAACCAGCTACTCAAAGAAAGGACTTCTCGCAGTCTGATGGACCAAGAAGGGGTTTGGCTACTTGAAAAGGACTGACCAAACCCCATACATGTAACCCAGACATCCATCCAATCAACAAGTTCCAATAGTTTATTAAGAACAATATTCAAGAATAATTTAAGAAAAATAATTTTAAAAACGACTATGCAATCCAAGGAATAATTACTTGCCTAGACTGAGTTTTAAAGAAAAGATAAATTTCCATGCCCCTGCGTTAAGGTAGGTGGTGTAAGATGGGTAAAACATGGCATCTTATTCTGTGCCTTTTGTTCTATGTTTTATTATTTTCTTAAAGCATTCATGTATAGGATGTTAATTCTTTCCCAGGCTTGATCCCTAGACAACGGGCTTGTTAGGGACAGGGACTGTATTATTCAACTCTTTTTTCTTCCTGCCAGCCTTACAAAACACTCACTGAGTGTCTAACTACATACCCACGACATCCCCGATGCCTAGCACGCTGTGTGGCACCTGGTAAGGACTCAGCTTGTATCAAATAAATGAAAGAATAAAACACAAGAGCCAGAGGCGATCTCCAAAGCACAGAAACCCCTGCATGTTTGACTCCTTCATTAAAACCATTTGAATTTTACCTTACAAATCTGAAGCGTGCCCCCGACATGCTCTGATGTGTCTGTGCAGAGACCTGTGATGTTATCAGTTTAGCACATATGTGATCGCTCAGCATGAATACCTTGATGAATACTATATAGAATTTCAAGTGCAGACTCCCAGACACAGAAGGCATATTCTGTGACGGGCCAAAATGTCATGAGGGTCCACAGCCCATTCCCCTGTTTCCAAGCAAGACTACATCTAATCTATAACAGAGAGCCAGGCTTCCCTAAATCTGAAAAGAGTTCCACTGAGTGAAACATACAGGCAGCCTAGGTAAAGTCTTAAGTGTCTAAATGGAAGGTCAGACCTTGATTTCTCGAGGTAAAGTATGGTTTTCATCCCAAGTATAGCAGATTTCACTGGAGTTCGATTACCAACTTACTTAACTCATTTGCTAGATGACATAAAATTGCGGGTAATTACACTACAAAGAGTAATTATCTGAATAATTTCCTTGTACAAAGGCACGTCACTTGGAGCCTTGGTCTATATTATGTTAGGGAAATTTTAAATTAGGTACACCATTTTATTTAAAAAAGAGAAACATTAGAAGAATATATATTCAGAAGTAGGGGGTAGAAAAACTTGCTCTTCACCAGTTTATTGGAATTATACAAAAGGGAGCTCATGGGCTGCTACCTGAAACAACTAAATTTCCTGAGTTTAAATGATTTCAGGAAGACCTCACACACAAAATGGCTGTCCAGATGTAATGCATGATCTAGACTCCCCTCTCTCTCAAAATATTTCTTTAAAATGATATTTCATGATCCTGAAATAATTGGTGACTGTGAGATGCCAGATGTAAGACATTTCCTCCAAAACCTTACGTAAACCCATACCATTCGCTTTAGAACATCTTCCTTGACACCAGGAAAGGCTTTAGGTCCTGAGTTTGCATTAGCTAGACTGACCGCCTGGCTGCTCTCAAAAATGGAAACATATGTGGGCACGATGAAGGTAGGGATTTGTAAATTAGGCAAAGGAATTTTCCTGTTCATTTTTAATCCTGTGCATTTTGTTCTCTTCCCTTAAGCAATACGTCTACTAAATTTTGGTGACTTTTTATTTTCAAAAGCACAAAATTGAGCCCTTTTGGTGTTGTTTCCCAGGACAAAAACCTAACTTCAGAATCCATTTCCTTACAATTCGATCACAATTGTTAAAGAAACATAAGATGAAGGCTCACACACACTCATTGGAAGAGAAGACAGCGGAATTACTATCATCTATTATCATCATCATCATTATTACACAGGGCTTGAAGGAACACACCTCTATATGTCATAAAGAAAAAATTATTTGGTTTATAGCTGATGGGACCACAATGCAAGTGTGATTTGAGATGGCTAACAGCAGAAATAAATTAGGATTTTCTGTTCTAACTTCACCTTCCACATAAACCCCTCTCCTCTGAATTTGTGCTTTTCTAAGTTGTTTACACAATGCATAGGCGCAGACTTTGTTTCAAGTTCATGTAAGAGCAGATGCCCTTACTTCAGGCTGAACAAAAAGGAAATGCATTCCTCCTAGGAGTCTAAATCCATCCTAGCTTGGATTGTCTAGCATACTTATACAAACTTCTTGCTTTCAGGTCAATCCTAAAATAGAAAGAACATCTCTCTCCAGAGGTGCACATTTTAAAGATGATAAAACTTTAAAAACAATCTATTTCACATTTCAAATGAAAAATGCCAACCAAAGACCACCAAGAAAATAATTTTAGAAAAATGTTCACTCTCCCTCCTGAATTGTGCCACCGGGGAAAAAAGCCACAAACAACAACAAAAGCAACCCAAAACCTCAACAAGAAAATTATGTCTCCGGTTTTTATTAATGAGTTTTTTAAAGTTTGGAGAATATGAATTTAGGGTGTTGTAGAGTTATGCTATAAACTATACTAACAAATGCCGGCCATCCTTGTGTTTAAAGGCTGAAAAATAAAATATGAAATACGGACTATTTGTTAGAAATAGTTTACATTGCTTCGATTTGGTTGTAACTAATACACAGCTGAATAAAGTCACAAAATCGAAAGAATATTCAATCACACTAGGAAAGTGGACATTTTAAAGGCAAATGAACGTTTGAACTCGGGCAAAGTGTTTATAAAAACATTTTTAAGTTTTATAAAACAAATAAAAATGACTATTGCTCCAGAAACATTTCTGGTAGGGGTAGTCTTGACATTTTACTAGGGATTTAAATCTACAAAACGTTTAACATGACCTCCCCGAACTTAAATGTCTAAAATGAAGCAGGAGTAAAATTTAAAAGACATTTGTCTTTTTGGTTTTTCAAACACTTCTTTGGTTCCTTCCCTTTTCTTTTCCTTCAATAATTTATTCTGTTTTTCTACCTTTGTACATACAAATCAAGTGTCCATCAAATCAGGCACCAGAAAAGCAAGCTCTCTTAAATATAGTTCACTCAGACTGACCTTCCACAGCAAGTATTGACATTTTCATTAATTTTAACTCTTTTTCCCCCCCAGAAGAAACAAAACAAAGTCTCTTGGGTCAGAACAGCAACCATTAAACGAAAAAGAAATAAATAATAAGTTAAAAATAGAGGGAATGTGTTAAAACGAAGGAAGAATGGTCATAACCAAAGTCTGTCATCTTCAAAAAGAAACAGTTCCACACTTCATGACTGATTCAAACAGAAAGCTTCTCCTTTACATTTGAAACAAGTAATTCCACCTCACAAGCACATTTTCAAAGAAGCCCCTAGCTTTCTGCATCTGATTCTTGCAACATTCTCTATACCTCATCGAGGTAAAACCCAGTTCACATTGACTATTTTCCTCCCAAAGAGTCCCACTGAGCTTCTTGTAAATTTCAGTATCAACTCAGCGTTATCACCGTGGGTTTTAAGAATGGCACACTTCTGATATCACCCCCCCGACTGAAAGATTAAAAAGACTTTGCCCACATAGAGGGGAAATGAAGGTGCGCGGACTCACTCTGCAGCTGCAGTGTTTAGCTCTCGGGGTCTAAATGGTCCTCCACGAGCACGGACACCCTGGGGGTATCCAGCGAGTGGGAGGGGAGTCGCCCTAAACGCTTGCCCATTTATTTGTGGAACTCTTTGGACGGGCGTTATTTCTAGACGGATTTGCTCCTAACACGGTAAAATTCGTCCAAAACTGCTTCTACGCATCCTCGGGAGATGGACTGTCACATGTAATTTTCACAAAGTCAGCCAACCCAGCTGGTATCGAAATAGTGGATGGGGCGGGGGGACCAGGGAGGAATAAGTCGCGCGTAAAATACTGGCGTCCAAGTAAGTGCAGAACTCATTCCCGAGCAACAGAAAGCACACCCACGTCTCCCCCGCTGGAGAGACGGCGGAGAGCTAGGTGGTGGCGCGTCGCGACCAGCAATCGCGATATTCAATCTGACGTCGCCAAGGAGCGCAACTGGACGGCAACGCAAAGCAATCAGCTTTTCCCGGAGCTGAGAGCAGCTCGCGATTTCAAAGGGAGAAAACTCAGCTCCTCGTGGTGGAAGGTGCGGGGGCGCGGCAGGGAGGGCCTGGGAGGGGGTCGCCATTTGGCTCCGGGCGGGCGCGCGCGGCGGTCCCAGCGACCCGGGCGGCCGGGGGCGCGAGGCCGGAGCGCCGTCCGCTAGGGGCGGGCCACGCACCGCCGCCGCCCGCCCCCGCCCGCCCCCTCCCCCGCCGCTTCCTCTCGCTCTCCCAGCCCCTTCCCCCCACGTGTGGGTGACGTCAAAATTCCGCGAAAAAGCCGCGTGGTGGCTCCTCCGGCGGAGGCGCGATTCCGTTGCCCAGCGGGCCCCTCCCGGGCGCCGGGGGGAGGGCGAAGGAGCGAGCCGGCCGGTTCCCTTTCCTCCCGGAGGCCGAGCCCCACCGACGCCGGGGGGCAGATGCCCCCCGCCCCAGATCTTACTGGAAAAGTCACTTTTATAAACCGAAGACACTTCCAGGGCTATTTTCGGCCGCGTGAGGCAGCTGAATCAGACAGGAAGAGGGGGAAATTTCGGGTCTCTTTACTTTTTATTTTTTTTTCAAGGGAGGGGAGGAAGATGCGAGGGGGGCGAACGGACGGCAGGCGTTTCTGACCCACGCCTGTCGCATCTGCCGCCCGAGGCACGCAGCCCGGGTTCAAGCTCGGACCCAGGGAGGGCGGCTGGAGAGCGCAGGCCGGTATCCCCGCAGGGTCTGGGCGCCCCAGGGCTGCCACGGGCCGAGGGGCGGCCGTGCGGGGTCCCGGAAGCGCTCTCACACCTGGGTCCCAGTGCCTGGCGCGGGGAGCCACCCGGCGGCTCGTCCCCACCCACCTTCTGTCTCCTCGAGCTCCAGTTCCCGACCTGTCCCTCTTCCTTTCGCACATTTTTCTAATTTGCTTCCACTCCCTTCCCACTCCCTCCCGTCCCCTCCTTCTGCACCTCCTCGGCTTCCTTCCTGGTACTCCGGCCTCCTAGAGCCGAGACTCGGACCCTTGGCCATCTACTTTCAAGCGACCGTCGGGTTTTCGGTTTTGACTGGCCGTCCATCCCTAAATGGAGAAATACACCGCTCTGCTCTGGGGGGGAAGTTAGGGGTGGCGGGGGCGCCTGAGCCCGAACTCACTCCCCTCCCCCCACCCCGCCAGAGCGCCCCTAGGAGGACGAAGCTTGCAGCCGACAGCGGGATCACCTGGCTGGGCGGCATCCGCCAGGTGAGCTGGGGCGTAAGTGTGCTTAGCGTTGCAGGTTCCTGCAGAAATGTGCCTATAAACACCCTGCACCTACAGGGGTTTGTACACTTTCCAACCGAAACTCCACAACGCGAGGGGTGGTGAGCCGGCCAGGGAGGGAATAAAAGTCCAGTAAAACTGACGTTCGCTAAAGGTTATCATTGATCCTACAAAGGGAAGGAGGTGTTTTTTCCCCCCCTTGAGGGGTTTAAAAGGAATAAGGAAGAGCCAATATTTTGTTTTGTTTTTTTCCCCTACAGTGACCAGTTTTGACTTAAAAGCCGGAGCACAGACGTTTGGTTTTTTTCTCTAAACCTAAGGCTACACGCAAAAGAAAATGCGCAGGTTTGTCCAGAAGGCAACGTGCCTTTTCCCGCGTGCGAGGAGGAGTGCTTTTTAGCAAGCAAAATTAAAGTTTTAACACATGGTCGGAGTGGCGACCAAAAGGGAAAACTCAGTTTCCAGTCCAAGCCTCGCGGAGACATTCCTGCCAACCTCCGCACCCTCGCACGCCCCACCCCGAGCCTTGGAGCCTGAACCACTGGGGGACGGATTCGCTGCGAGGTTGCTGTTCGGGAACAGTCCGTAATCGGAAGGGGAAGTCAATGGGGAACTTGAAGGGGCGAGCCTGCCACGCGGGGAGCGCCCGCACCCGCGGGTCTGGGTGGACGGAGAGGGCGGCGGGGAGAGGGGCATCCGCCCGCGCCCCTCCTCTTCACAGCCGTCTGTCCCCCGCCCCCCGGCCCCGCTCCCCGCCGGAATTTCTCCGTAAAGCCAGACGGGTTTGGGGTTAGGGGGAGGGAAGGGGAGAGGGGGCCCCTCGGCTCGCCGCTCCCGAGACTTGAGGCCTCACCACCCAGGTTTTCTCCCCAGGGTGGGCGAGGCCCGGAGGACGACCACCCGCCTCTTCCCCGCCCCCAGCTGCCCCTCTTCAGGGGACCCAGGGCTCGGGATGCTTTCCCTGCAGGGAGGTGGAGAAAAGGCCGTGCTGGGTTAGTTACCAAGTGATGTCAAGAGGCTGGGAGCCCTCGCCGGCTTCTGTCCTTGCCTGTCGGGGCAGATTTATACTTTAAAAATACCTCTCTCGCCCACACTGCCCCCCACCCCCTACCCCTACAGCTTTCTTTGATCCGCTCAAAGGTGGCTGAGCTGAAGTTTGAGTAAGTCCTTTATGGGGTTTTAAAATGTTAAGTTCACTTATTTATCCGGAGTGACTCAAGGCCTGAGTCGGGAAGTCCACGTTGACTGAAATCAAGAGGTGATTGTTAGGCACCCGCTGTCTTCCGAGGAACACCGTACTCGGCCCCGACTGTCATCCGCCGTGCGGGACTGTTTCATTTTGAGTTTGCAACTTGGGTTTTTCAGCGAGCTTTTTTTCTTCCAGAAAGCTAATGGCTTCCACCGCAATTAGACATTCTCCTCGCCCGCCCCTTCCCTCCCCTTTCTTTACATACAGTCGATTGGATACTAATTCCCGAGGCTATTGATAAGGTCGCCCGCGCCCCGGCCTCTCCCCAGCCCTCGCCCGCCCCAGTCCCCGCTCTCCCTCCGCCCTCCCTTCCTTGGCTTCCTTTTGATGTAGCGGGGAACGCGTCCTACTAAAAAAAAAAAAAAAAAAAAAAAAAAAAAAGTAATCTGCCCGGTAACAATCAGCGCGCAGTAGCAGGAGACCCAGAGCTATTGGCTATGCAAATAGAGGGAGGGGAGACGGCGCCCCAAACTCTTACTCACCCTTTTAAAGCGATATCCCCCTTCCACCCACCCACCCACCCCTTCCGCCCCACCCTCGTGGAAAGGGGCTGGCCCCGGGGCCAGGGTTAATCGCTCGCACCTCTGGTTTATGCGCTGTCCGCCCTCTTTATTCCACCTCCCCCTCCTTTCAGGGAACAGAGCTCACAGCTCACCCAGCCCCCCGCCTCCCCCCGCTCGCCCTCGCGCCCCGGTTCGGGCCCCCTTTCTCCGCGAGGGAGGTCCTGGGCCAACCGCGGTGTCTCTCCAGGGACCCTACCCACGCCGCGCTCGGCGCACGTGCCAGCTCCGCCAGCGCGCCGCGGGCCCTGGGCCCACTCCCTTTCTTCCCGGAGCGAAATAGCACAGACGGGCAGGGTGGGGGGTGGCGGGAGGAAGGAGGTGAGGAAACGCCATCAGATCCCCTCTAAAAGCGGCTTTGACCCGAGGATGCATTGGAGCACGTGTCAGAGCCGACCGCACTGGCTGCGTCTCCACCGTAGTTCCGCTCGCGGGGGGAAAGCCCTGGCTGCGAGCGACGCGTGAACCCGGAGGGTCCGCGAGGGTGCAGGCGAGGGACCCGGGGTGGAACTCTTGGGCCTCGGAGGAAAGGAAGGGGTGGTGTCGTTGGCGCCCGGGGAGAGAGGGGGAGCCAAACCTACCCCTCTTTCGCCCCTCTCCCCTCCTCCTCCCGGGCTATTTCCTAGAAAGCTGTATCAGTGTGGCCACGCTCCGCGCAGGCACCTCGGGCGGCTTGTCAGCAGAGGCAGGGCGAGGAAGCGGGTTTTTCCTGCGTGGCCGCTGGCCGCGGCGGAACCGCTGGTAGCCCTGCCCCCGGCCTGCGGCGGCTCGGGGCGCCTCCCCGCGTCTCCCAGTGGCGCCTGCGGCGCCCCAAGAACGGGATGGTTTCTGCTCCTGGGTCACATTCTATCACGTCGGAGAAGCGCCCCCTCCCTCCGGACACTCACCCCTCCCCACCAACACATCTGCGGGGGGGCGGGGGCGGGGGTTGGAGTGGGCGCCGAAGTTCTGGTCCCTTTAATCGGGTTTTGGAAACAGCAACATGATCAGGAACATAAATTTCAGGGACATAACCTTTTTCTCTGGGTATGCGAAGTTGCTGTTTTCTCAGATCGCCCTCCCTCTTTCTCACGTAAGGGATCTATTTCTCAGTTGTCTGAGCCCACCTCATCTTCAAGTAATCCACCCGTCATTCCTGGATCTTAAAATACATGGGCGGTAGTATTAGGATCAGTTTTGAAGTAGCCAGAGTCGGAGGGTCGTATTTTGGCAGGATGCACCTACAGAATGTGCGCAATTAGAGGAAATAAGTAGGAATCGGTGGGGTTTTTTTTTTTGTGGGTTCCCCTCTCCGAGGCCCCTGGCTTGCGGGGCTGCATAGAGGGAGAGGGCCTCGGAGAGCTAAGGAGAGGGGGCCGGGGGGCGGGGGACCGCGTTTGAAGTTTGGTCGGGCCAGCTGCTGTTCTCCTTAATAACAAGAGGGGAAAGGAGGGAGGGAGGGAGACACTGAGAGGAGGAGGGGAGGACCGGGAGGGGAGGGAAAGGGAGGAGGAACCGGAGAGGGGGGTGAGGCGAGAGGGAGGAGAAGTAACTGCCCAGCCAGTTTGCGTCACTGCCTCGGAGAGCAGAGAGCAGAGCGAGCTGGGGAGAGCAGACAAGTTTGAAGGGGAGGGCAGGCAGAGTCAGCAGCCCCCGGGGCGCTCCTCTCCCACCGCCCATCCCTTTCCCCTCTTCTTCCCCAGCTTCCCTCTCTGCCCTTCGCTATTTCCCCGAAAACCCCTTATTTAGCCAAAGGAAGGAGGTAAGGGGAATCCTCTCCCCTCCCCCCTCCAAAAAAACCCCCAATTTTCCAGTCCGGAGATCGCAGGGGCGCGAGTGGGCACCCAGCTGGCCATGGAGCTGCTGTGCGGAGAGGTGGACCCGGTCCGCAGGGCCGTGCCGGACGCCAACCTGCTCCACGACGACCGCGTGCTGCAGAACTTGCTGACCATCGAGGAGCGCTACCTTCCCCAGTGCTCCTACTTCAAGTGCGTGCAGAAGGACATCCAGCCCTACATGCGCAGGATGGTGGCCACCTGGATGCTGGAGGTAGGTCTGCAGGCAGGCGCACCGTCTGTCCCCGCCCGGACCCCAGACCCCACGCGGGGACCCTGAACCTGCGAGAGGGCAGCCTCCGCGCCCGCCTCCCCGCTGCTGCGCGAGAGGTTACCCCGTGCCCTCGGCGAGACGCGTGGCTTCCTTTCTGTTCCTTGCGGGGTGCAAGATTAACGGGGGGAGAGGGGAGGAGGGAGGAGGCAAATCTGGGAGCAGCGAGGCTGTCCCGGGGCGGGGGTGGGGGAGCATCCCGCGCGCGGTTGCCTGCCTGTGGCTGCCTCCCCCCCCCCACCCCGACCTGTCTTTTGCGAAGCCGAGGCTGCTTTAGGTGCCTTGAAGAAGGGAGTAGGAGCGGGAAGCCGGGACCCCAAAGTTAAAAAATCAGCCCCCCCACCAAAGGCCAGGGCAAATTCGTCCTAGCCTCGGGTACCCCCCCCCTCGCCTGTGGTCGCGACTCCGCGTTGGCACTAAGGGGGGAGGGCGGAGGGCGGAGGGAGAAGAGAAACGGGGAATTCAGGAGCCCCGGAAGTCACACTGAAGAAACGTGTGTTTTCGGGGAACCCAAAAGAACCACTTCTTTCCCCTCGCTCCGAACCCTTGCGGAGCGAGCCGTGTGCCCACGTCTGCACGGCTCCGGACCTGCCGTGGTTTCGCCATGTTGCTTTGTAAACTCGGGGTGGAGAGGCTGGAACGCGTCGCCCGCTCCCCCTCTCACCCCACTATCCCGGCCCCCCACTTCTGATGGCGCCTTCGCCCCCGATCCCCCCCTCCCTCACGAAGGTTACTTACGTTTCGGCCTTCAGTTTCCTGGGTGCGGAGAGCTGGGTGGGGTGGGAGGGGGGAGGAGGTGTGTGCAGGGGCGATAGCGGGTCCCCCCCGAAGGAGAGGCCGGAGCCCCCCGCGCCTCTCTCCGGCGGCTCCCCGTTCTCGTCTGTCCCCCAGCTCTTCGCCACCGTCCCCGGCCTCTGCCCTTGTGGGCCGCGGCCGGACACTCCCGCCGCCGCGCTCACCCCTGCAAGTTTCCCCCTCGGTATCCAAAGCCCCAGGGGTCGCGGTCCAGACCTTCCCGGCACCCCAAACCTCCGTTGCGGGTAGCCTGGGTCCTCTGTGGGGTTTTCACGGCGAAAGGTCTTGTCTGGGGTATTTCCTCGATTTTTAATTATTTTTTGAACCCGTCTCCCCTGCCCCGACTCCGGCCGCCCAGGCTGCGCGGCGCTGGCTCCCTCCGCCCTCCCCCCCGCTTCCCCACCTCTCCCCACCCACCCCCCCAAATGCGGCGCCTGGGCCGCGGGGACTCCCCCCGACAATTTTTTCAATTGTCGGGAATGATAGAGCAGGGTCTGGGGGTCCGAATGAGACCAAGAACGAGACCCCCGGAGCCTCCGGAATATTTTTATTGATTTTTTGAAAAGATGACGAAATCCAAAAAAGAGAGTGAGTGAGTGCGAGCGAGCGGAGCGGTGAGCGGCCCACGGGGGCGGCGGGGCCGGAGCTGCTGCGCCTTCGGCCTCGGGGTCCTTAACCCACCTCTCCGGTGAGTTTTTAGGCTCCCGGGGAGGACCCCAGCGCGGATGGCCATTCAGATTGACCCCAATTTCCTCGCCTTCACTCTGATCGCTTATTCTACTCCCCTCCCCCTCCCCCCCGACAAATTCAATATTTTTGTCGTTTTCCTAGATTGTGCGGTTTCCCTTTTTTCCTCTTTTCCTGATATTATGGTCTCCCCCCACCCCGACCCTGTCCCCTCGTGTCATAGGTCTGTGAGGAGCAGAAGTGCGAAGAAGAGGTCTTTCCTCTGGCCATCAATTACCTGGACCGCTTCTTGGCCGGAGTCCCAACTCCGAAGACCCATCTGCAGCTTCTGGGGGCCGTGTGCATGTTCCTGGCTTCCAAGCTCAAAGAGACCATCCCGCTGACCGCTGAGAAGTTGTGCATTTACACGGACAACTCCGTCAAGCCTCAGGAGCTGCTGGTAATCACTGCCTCCTTCCCCCCTGCCTTTCTGCTGTCCCCTATCCTAATAATATACTCTGATGCCGCTGCTCCCAGAACAGATCCTTAGGACCCCAAATTACCCATCCCTGACGTTTTCACACTTCTGGGAACTCTTTAACACGACGCTCCTTGCGTTCCTACTGTGTGCGGGGCTCTGTACGAAGTACCGAGACTCCACCCATGAATAACGTCCTCACTCAGGGAGGTTTGTGTTGGTGAGATTCATTTGCAGCCGCTTACGTATGCAGAGGAGGCATGAAGCACAGTGATAAAATATTTTAATTAAATTCCAAATTTTCAATCGCGGAATTCCGAGACAGAAATCAACCTCTCACATGATTCTCAAATACACGTGTGGCGTGTCTCCTAAGAACCGGGAGTTCAAAGGTAGGTCTTAGGCACCTCTTAGAGTCTCAAGATACCCACACATAGTAGCTGTTCACTTAAATACCAGCTCATTGGCTTTTGAGCAGAGTCAAATAGGGCCCTTTGTCAGAGGGTTGGGAGGCCTGAATTCCTGTCTCCGGTGGGGCTGTTACCTCTACATAGACACGGGGTCCTGTCTGGACTCTGGTTTTCTGCCCGCAAACCTTTTTCCCACCCGATAGGACTCTTGGCCCCTGTAGCTTCATACTTGAGACGGCCATGTAGCAGCAGCGTGGCGTTGGTTGGGTGGCCCCAGAGGCCCACCTTCAGTGATCTGCACAGCCTATCTCCCAACTGTTTGGAAAAGGGGCCCCCTCTTACCACCCCTCCCCCTCCCCCTCCCCGCTGGCCAGGCCGGCACTAAGTCCACAGGGCCCGGGACTGGCTGCCTGAACTGAGCTCTTTGTGAGAGGCCTTCCTCCCTGAGGCTGTGCTGCCACCTAGCGGCAGACATGTGCAAGGATGGGGAGGAATCTCCGAGAATGCAGAGGGGCATGAATGACCTCACCTTTGAACAGTTGCCAGATTTCAGCTGCTTCTGGTTTGGTCCGAGAGGCCCAGAAAGGTGCTTTCTTCTAGGAGATCTGCTTCCTTTAATAATGGTACAAGTCGAGTGGTTTATACTCGCATTCCCCCGTGAGAAGGAGAGCTGGAATTGCAAGCCATCTTGGAAGACACTGACTGTTCAGTAGTCTGTCTGGGTTTTCACCGCCAACCTCCCGTAAAAAAACCAAGGCAGACTTGAAGGCAGGTAAAGAGAGCATGGTTAAAATTGGGATCCAGTTATATTTCTCACGGGAGACGAGGAAAACGAATCTTCCTTTTGCTTCACTGTTTCAACATGATGGGGGACTCGGGTATGTTTCAGAGCACCCCAGTTTTTTTCCAGGGGCTTGCCAAGCTAATTTGTACTGCTGCAGACAAACCTGCCTTTTTCCAGTCTCTGTCTCTTTATCCCAGAAGTTGAGAACTGGAGGAGTCCTCCTATTTTACCAACAAGAAAGCCGAGGCCAGGGAAGGGGAGGGAGTTGGCCCAGACCACACAGCCAGCCGGTGCTGTGGGTCGCAGGCAGAATAGGGCTCTGGTGGCCGGCTTGGCAGGCGGAAGACAGTCGGTATCTTGGGGTGAATGGGGGAACGGACTACACTGGTAAGCTGGTCGCTCATTCTGCTGATGACGATAGATCGATGGGCCTGTTTTTCCCTCTGACTGCACATAGTTTTAAGGCTCTCTCTTTGGCTTGTTTCCCTTTGAGCACAATTCCCCCCAACGTATCCCAATAAGGGAGAGAAACAAGGTTTTTCACTAGGTGGGCTGCTGGTGAGAGGCCTACAAGAGACAGGGTTGCACAGCGCCAGCATTTGGGCTGCGGGCTTCTATGACCTTGAACAAGGACCTTCACCCTGCCCTGAATCACCTCCAGCTGCACAAGGGGGTTGCCAGTGACCATGAGGTCCTTCAGTCATGGTAACAAAGGCTGGTGAAACATTTCAGTGGAAGGGTGCCCCGTGTCTGAGTATCATTTCCCAAGATTTCTGCATTACGTGTCATGGGGAAAGTTTTAGCAGCAGAGAGAAAAATGGTACATTTTGGCACCAACTACGAGCAAGCTAATTGGTTGCCAAGGATTTGGGCCAAGAAACCTAATTTTGAGCTTTATTCTGTGTACATCATTTTTCCACGAGGATTAAAAGGACCATTAATCTGGTGAGAGAGATACAATAAATTGCTACGAAAGGGCTACAATGACCTTGGCGGTATCTTACTGTAGATTCAACCTTCTGGGTGGGCGGGCAGAAGCATCCCCGGGAATGGAAGTCAGGGTTGGGTGTGGGTCGGGGAGCTGGAGAGGCAGAGAAATAGAAGAAGGTACCATCTTGGCAACAGCTACCTGGGCGCTCATTATTTTCAGTGGAGCCTGACCTTTGAAGCCTGAGAAGAGCCGTCACCCACTTCAAAGCTTAGGGCCACTCTGATAAACGGCCCCGCCTTCCAATCTAATGAGAATCCTTCCGAAGACTGGTCTGGATGCCAAGCCCCCAGTCCCGGATGCCAGGTCAGCCTGTGGGCTTTATACTCTTCCCTTCCTCCCTCCGTCCCCAGGAGTGGGAGCTGGTGGTGCTGGGCAAGTTGAAGTGGAACCTGGCGGCCGTCACCCCCCACGACTTCATCGAGCACATCCTTCGCAAGCTGCCTCAGCCCAGCGAGAAGCTGTCTCTGATCCGCAAGCACGCTCAGACCTTCATCGCTCTGTGCGCCACTGGTAGGAGCTACTGGAGCCCGGTGGGGGCCTGATGCTGGGGAGGGCTTTGGGGGGGGGTGGATTCAAGGAGGAGGACCGCAGCCCTAACTTCCAGGGATTGGGGGGTCGAGGGGAGGGGGTCCCAAGTAATCTAGAGTCCAAGGTTTCATTCCTGGGCTGTTTCTTCCTTCCTTTATCTCAGCTGGTATATTTTCTCTCTCTGCCAAGCTCATAAATGGTTTATGAGGACAGGTGTGGTGAGGGGGGGAAAAAAACAGCGCCTGTTAAAATATTCTTTATGGTGTCTAAAGTGCTCTTTGAAGATTATATATACTGCCCTCTGGTCGTGTTTCAATCTTTCATCTCTGGAGGAAAAGGATGGCTTGGAGATAAGCCCAAGAGGAAATTTGGAGGGGGGCGGGATGCAAATATAGGTCCGAGGAACGCTGTCAAGATAAATACCGCCTGCCCTGATAAGTGGTCGGGGAGGCCAGAGGAATTCTTTGGCTGCAGGGCATTTACTGCCTTCCGGCAGCTCCTTCTGCAGGGTTCGGGTGAACATGTGGGGTTTTCAGCAAGGACTGCTTCCTGCGCCTGGGCTCTGCTGCCCTCCCTCCACGTGTTGGGGTTTTGACTGCAGCCTTTTTAACGCTGCAACTGCTTTTTCACGTTAAGAGCGCTACACCCACCCCATTGATCCCGCAATGGATACGTAGTCCTCGTTGGCCCGTTTGCTTTGCAATTAACTGATAAACTAAAGGCAGTGGTTTGATACTGTCTCATCACACTGAACTTTGGCCAGTTTCCGCCGTCTTCCCCCTCCCCCCATCTTTTTCCCCCCACCCCTAACGGTAGTGGCCATGGGAGAAACTCCGGACCCATCGTTGGCCAGGGTGGAGCGTCAGGAGTTCATATTTTCACAATCAGAAGTGTTAGGGAAAGAACTTGCTTGGGTGGACCTTTCCCCCCTGCCCCGGGGGAGAGGGCGGGGTTCACGGTTGCCAGGAGCATGTACTGGAATTGCAAAGGTGGGCTTGGGGCTTGACTTCTTTCAGTATCTTGTTACGTGTTAAGATGAGCACGTTATCTGCAATGTAGCATACGTGCCCTGTTCACAGTCAAAAGGTCGGGCTTTGCTACTTAGCAGC
This sequence comes from Lagenorhynchus albirostris, assembly GCF_949774975.1. NCBI lineage: Eukaryota > Metazoa > Chordata > Mammalia > Artiodactyla > Delphinidae > Lagenorhynchus > Lagenorhynchus albirostris. The sequence continues at coordinate 99,816,246 of NC_083105.1, read as the reverse complement.
CCGCGACCTCTCTGAACCTCAGCCTCTTCATCTGCAAAATATGCCTATTGACACATGACGCTCCTACAGCCTTTTCAGGTGGTTAGGAAAACGGATATCAGAAGAGAGATGATGTACAAGGAGGTCCTTTGTCAACCAGGCAAGGTGTAGGCGATGTGCTCTGGTACCAAATGTGAAAATGTCTCCGATTCTGACTTTTACTGAGTGGATACAATGACTTTCCTAACCCTAACCCTGCTACCCCCATTTGAGTTTAGCAGGACGCCGTGCTCAGCCTTTGTGGGCTCAGATGCAGGGTCCAGCCCCCCCACTGTGGATCCCAGAGCAGGCTTCCCGTCCCTGAGCTTCCCAGATCCAGGCCCAGCCTCGTGGAGTGTCCGTGCCCTGTGCCCTTCCTGCAGCCCTGGGGGACCATTCTTTGCCCGTGATTCTCGCTGCCCTGCACACCGTAGCCCTTCTTCTGCTTCCTCCCCTTCTGCTGTCTGGCCTGGACCCTAGAGGTCAGACCCTCATTGACTTGTCATTTTGTCTCCCAGGCCCCGCTGTCCCTTCCTCTCCATTGTCATGATTCACTGTGGAGAAGGGGTCAACCAGCCCTTTTCTCTCTAGGACAGCTGACCCCTGACCCTGCGCTCCCCCATCGCCCAGCTGTCGATAGCCAGTGCTCTGCTCTGACCTTGTCTCTTGACGGACGTATCTTTTGGGGTCCATCTGCCCACTCCCCCTCGCTGATCTCTGACTCGGGTCGGGAGGGTGGGCGGAGTGACCCAGGCCAAAAGCAGATCCCCGGATTGCCTAAAGGCCCACGCTCTAAAATTGGGGATCCCGTCCGCCACTCCTGGCCTTCTTGGCCAGGTCCTTGGGGCAACTGCCACGTTTGGGGCCCGAGGAGGGAGCCTGGGATTCAGGGGCAGGGGATAGAGGTCTGAGGGGAGGCGGAGGAAGTCGGGAAGACTGCCCTTTGAGAGAGGAGCTAGCGTGGGGCAGGGGCAGGGAAGGATGGGAATAGGAACACCTCCAGCTGGGTACTGAGTGCCACGTGTGGACCGCTCGGAGCACAAGGAGGGTTTCACACGTTTCTGGGTCTAGAGGGGATGAGCCTGTCTGAGAGGCATTTCTTTCCCTGATCTGCCCTCGAGTGTGTCTGCATGGCCGAGTCACGTGGCATCCCGCTGCCTGGGGTTTTAGGGCCGTGGGCCTGACGGAGTGAAAGCCAAGGGGCTGCTTTTCTTGAGGGGACCACCTTCCGGCTGGATGAGATGCCTCGTTCTGGGGCCAGGGCGTGTGAGCAATGGGCGCGTGCCCGGGCCGGGCCGGCAGGTAGCCGGCACGAGTTACAGCAGCACAGGTCCTGCTCCGTTCCGTCCAGGGATCCCGGCCTTTCGGGGGCAGCCGCGACCCTGGGGCTCTGTGGCTAGTTGAGGGGGAAAGCTGCTTGTGAAAGAGCTGGCGGTGGTCCCGCAGTCCGTGGAGAGTGCCTGTGTGTGAAAGGGGAAGACGCAGGCAGGGCAGGGCTGCCAGTCCTCCTTCCGGGGGCTTGAGGCTTCCCATGGTGGCGAGACGGAGAGAGGTGTCCTCTTCCCTTCCCAGCCCTGAACAGCCTCTGGGGTGGAGACTTCGGCTGGTGCCGGTCGGTGGAGGCCATGGGGTGAGGGGAGCCCTTCATATCTGCCTTCCCTAGAGCCTTGGACGCTGGGCAGCACACTGTTCTCAGCATCCCCCTGGTGCCGCTCTGATGGCAGCGCCCCCAAGCCTGCCAACGAGGAAAGAGACCATTGGGATGACTCAGGATCCCGCCGGCGTGGGGGAGATTCCTGATGCATGACATCATGCTGAACAGATGATTCCAGTTAGTTTAGAAGAGCCAGTGGCATTGAGTTTGAACTTGGCGCGGGCGGGGGTGAGGGAGGGGGTGTTTAGCCTCCCTTCCCACGGCACCCCGCATCTCCCTCTGTGCCTAGGAGCCCCCCACCCCGAGGTGCTGCCCTCAGCTATCCAGGCTCCCTGCCCAGCGGGCCTGGGCCCCAGGGATGGCGATACCCCAGAGCTTCCCCGTCCTCCTGGCTGTACCTGGACGTGTCTCGCGACGCTTCATCCCTGGTTTACAGCCGGACAGTGGTGGCCCAGAGAGGGTCCACGACTTGGCCCCTGATACAGAAAGGGAGGTCTGCCTGGGTGGTTGGAAGATGGAAGGAAGGATGGAAAGCCCTTTCCATCTGCGACCCTCTGAGTTCCTCCACCGAGGAGCGGCCACGGGGCCCCAGGGAAGTGGACTGTTGAACGGGAGTCTCAGTTCTTCCACACGGGCAGCTTGACAGGGCCCATCTCACTTCCCACCAGGCCGTAAGGCGCGTGGGGAGCAGGCTGAGGGTCCTCGTCCAGCTCCCCACCGGCTCCGGCCTTTTAAAGGCCCACCTGAGGCAGGTTGGAGGAGAGGGAGAGAAGGGCATCCCTGGTTCTCTTCCCCTCGGAGCGAGCGCCTCTCGCCCCCTAGTGGTGAACAGAAGCACAGTGGTCACGCTTGCCGGTCAAGGCCTCGGCCACCATAGTCAAAACAACGGGGATAAAGCCAGCCCCAGGGCCGTGTAATCTGTGGTTTCAAACCCGCTTAGCTCAGAACGCTTCCTTCAGTGAAATCTTAACTAAGTTGATGAACTGTGGAGCAGCTCTCCTGCCCTTGTCCAGATTAAGGAGCCCAGTGGGCCCCCAGGAGGTCCTTGGGTGGTGAAGTGTCTGCAGGATCCCACAGGGGACTGGGGCCACAGACGGGAGGCGTTCCCATCTCCTGGACTCCTGAGCCAGGGTTCCTTCCTTTGGCCTTTTCTCCCGCCTCTGATGGGAAAGATGGCCGTGGATTCCCAGTGGGGCGTGGGCGGTGCCTCTGAAGAGCTCTCTACCTGCTGGTGAGTCTCAGAGTGCAACGTCCAGATGCCTCTCTCCATCTTAAGCCCAGGCCCGGCATCAGACGTTAGACAAGTCACTTAACCTCTCAAGATTTCATCGATTCACCCGTAAAAGGGAGTGTCTTGAAGCAGGTGAATTTCACCTTGTTCTTTGCTAATTCCTTGCCAAGTAAGCAAACAGTAGGAACACTGCCTGGGCTGGTCGGTGGAGAAGGTGGAGGTCAGGTCAGGGCTGCTGAGCTATGGGACCTGTTCCTTGGTTCTGGGTGACCCCAGCTGAATGAATAGTCCGACTTCTCTCTCGTTCCTTGCGTGCTTGTGCCCTCTTTCCATCCCCCTGGGAGGCCTCAGCTTCCCCCACTGCTGACAAAGCAGCAGGAGGCAGTGGGGACGCGATGAGGCCGGTTCTGCGAGAGAGAGAGAGAGAGAGAGAGAGAGAGAGAGAGAGAGAGAGAGAGAGAGAGAGAGAGAGAGAGAGAGATCTGAGAGCCTCAGGGCGGCCAGAGCAGAGCCCTCGTTCTCCTGGCCTTGCTGTGCAGGGCCTGCTGTTTCGCCGCATCCCTGCAGGTGCTGAACAGAATCGCCGACGGTCAGCATTGCCCACCCCGATCCCACAGCGGGCCCCTGGGGTAGGGATAGTGGGGTGATGACAGCAATGCTGCTGGTGGGTGTCATGGGTTGTTTACTGAGAACCAGGCCCTGTTCTCTTAGTTGCATCCTCAGAAGTACCCTATGAGAGTCTAATTATTATCCTCATGTGTAGGTGGAAAAATGGAGGCTCAGAGAGGTCAGGTAACTTGCCCACCTTCACGCAGCTGGTAGGTGGTAAGGTCACCAGCCTCCGTGGCCTCCACCTTCCAGTGCTTGGAGCTGCTTGGCCCAAACCCTTCCCACCCCCTTTTGGGGAATCCTCCTAAGTGTGTGTCTCGAATGCTCCTATCCTTTCTTGGAGACATTTCTTTAGAAGTCACCTAGCCATTTAGATCATATGTCCCATGTCTTGGGGGAATCATCATCCCATGTCTTGGGGGAATCATCATGGTGCTGCCTGGAACAGGGAGGAACACGTCGTAACTCGATCAGAACGGGTCCCTGCTCAGCTAATTGCCTCTCACTCTGGGGGGCGGGTTCTTATTAAGTCACACACACTTTAGCTTTCCAGGTGGGCAGCTGAGGATGGAGATAGACCCTCACCCCTGAGCACACCTTCAGCACCAACATAGAGCTTGTCGGCGTTTTTTGACCAAGAGATTCAGAGATTTGGGAGAGATCGTTACTTTGTATTTTATTTTTGCAAATAGCGTTTCCCCCACTGGATGGTGGGGACATTTACATACATCTTTGTATTCTCCTGATATCCCCACGTGCATGCATGTTGATGCATTTCTATTTACGTATTTATGGACAGTTGCAATCTTGATCATAGCACGTGCTCATGAAGCCTGATTTTATTTTTGCCCCCTCCCTCAAGTAAATATCGTGAATCTATCCATCCAGTTCCGTAGCCAAAAGTTGAAGGTTTCCAGAAATGGCTGAATGGGTTGGATGGAACTTTCCACAGGTGAGTGTGGAGGTTAGTTAACAAGAGCTAGTACAAGGACACGACCCTTCAGATGTTTTATTCAGGTGTTTTTCTCTCTGCCATTTCCCCTACCAGCAGAGAGGGGGTGTCCCTGGGTGTGGTCTTGGGGCAGCCCCTGAGGCCATGCAGAACTGCTCGATGGAGAGAGATGTCTTGTGACTTTGCTGCCTGGGGGAAGCCGTGCTGTGTTCTAGTGTCTCTTCCTTATTCTTTTCCTTGAGAGTCGTTTTTACTCCAGAGCCTTAAGTAAAAAGCCAGTTAGAGCCGGAAGGCCCCGAGAAGATTAGCCAGCCTACCTTCTTCCAACTTTTTGGACCTAAACCATAAAGGAAGAAATACATTTTATAAAGCAATTCAGGATAACTGTCAGTATACGTCAAATCGATACAAATGTTTCTTAAGACAGTATTGACTCTCACTACTTGCATTACTTCCTGATACTTTCTATGCTAACATTTTGTTCAACTCAACAACAACAAAAAATGCTGGTCACCACCTACAAACGAATTTCATGACCCTGTACTGAGTTGCAGGTGGAGGTTAGAAAAACTAGTTAGTTCGCTGCTCTAGCTCTACCCTCCTCATAGATAACTGGGACTCCAAGGGGCTGGGAGGGAGGAAGTGACTTGCCCAGGGTCCCACGGGCTGGACCTGGCTTTGTGGGAGAGCCGGGCAGTTGTCGGGGCCCTAGAGGGGGTCACTGCCCTGCTGCTCAGCAGCGCCAGCCTAGCTTCCCTGGCCCTGCTGGTGCTGCCCAGAGGCTGCCGTGTTCATGCAGCCCTTGCTCCCCAGTTCTGGGGGGCGGGGCAGGGGACAGTGTCCCTCGGCATTTTCCCACAAAACGAGAAGGGAGGTACGATCCTCTCAGCAGCCCCAGGACCATCCATCCGCACGCCCTGACTGCCAGGATTAATTCATTTGCTGGAAGTGGGAGTTGGGTTTGCAGGCAGCGGGATGCAAAGATAGGCGTGTGTGGGCTCTGCTTCCTGGGCTGAGGCCTGGGGCAGGGGGGCCGGGGATCCCCTCCTGCCCTGCCCTTCCCTACCAGCTGCTCCCACCCGGGGCCTGTGGGGGCCCAGGGCCACGGGCTGGCTGCTGCCTCTGCATTGTGAATGTCCCCGGGGGGAGCTAACAAGGTTACTGGGCAGAGAAACACTCCTGTGTGACCCCATGCGAAGAGACCTACAGCAGAGCGGGAGGCAGGGAGGCTGGCTTCGTCACTGTCCGGGGACAGAGAAGAGGCTCTGGACGAGTTAGAGCACAGCAGGCTTTGGGTGGAATGGCGTAATATATATACATCCCTCGAGAGGTGGAGATGGTGCGTGGGCTAAGAACAGAAGACCATGGAGAAAGACAGACAGACGGCCAGGCCTGCTGTGTTCATGGGATTCGGCCAGGAAGGGAAGGGTGTGTGCCTGGTTGAGCAACCCAGCGCAGTTTCTGAGGACGCCACTGACCTGATGTGGACAGTGGGGTCACTGATAGAAGTGCGTCCTTGGACTATGTTGATAGAATAGCAAGAGGGGGAGATAGTAGGTTGAACTGTTTCTGTAGGTTAAACGCGGTGCTTATGCTGGGAATGGAAGCGTGACCCACGTCTTCCCTCTACAGCGATCCCCCTCCCTCCAACTTTCCACTTCTACATGCAGTGAATTCACTGGGATGATGGCAAAACTAGAGAGAACCCTTTGTGGAAGAAGCGCTCCACTCCGGGGCTGCAGTCAGGGTCAGGGACAAAGCTCTCACCTCTTTCACCTATCAGCACAGGACAGGGGGAGGGCAGTGGAGACTCGGACAGCTTGGTTTCTCATCCACGACGTTAAGGTACTGATGGTACACAGCTTCCGTGGCTGACGGCTGTATCACACAGGCTGTAACGAGTCAGGTCCTGGCCGTGTCGGCAGGTGGGAGCCCTTAGCAGCAGGAGCAGGGCTAAGGGGTGTGTATCCTTACCTCCCTGCCATGGACAGCGGTGGCCGATTTGGTTGCCGGCCCTTCTGGGGGACACCCCCCCGCCCCAGAAGAAACTGGTGCTTGGGCTCCCAGGCTGGTACATAAAAGCATCCTCTGTAGTTGCTCTTGGAGAAATGGAAAATGAGGGGGTTCGAGCCCATCCAACGTATCATCGTTTTTCCACTTGTCTCTAGCAAACCACTCTTTTTTTTCCCCAGCAAGAAAATGGGATCTTCAGGCCTCAAAGCCATAAAATCTAAAGCAAGTCGTTCCTCTGATTAGGACGGCTAATGGTGGGAGTGTGATTGACTTCCTGTCCTCTCTTCTAACGTTCTGAGGGCCCTTGACGCTGGGTAGAAGTGGGAAATTGTGTGAAACTTGCCCCCCAGCACCCGCCCCCCATGGCTGCTTCTCCCACTTTCCTTGCATGGCCCATGGGATCTTAGTTCCCCAACCAGGGATTGAACCCGGGCCCCCTGCAGTGGAAGCATGGAGTCTTAACCACTGGACCACCGGGGAAGTCCCGTCCTTTTCTTTTTTTTTCAATCAAATCATCTCTTTTGTTCTGAGCCGTCTCAGTCCTGATGCCTGTCCAGAGAGTACGGCAGAGTCACGTCAGGGCTGTCGTCGTCCTTCCTAAGATTCACCTGCTCGTACTTCCCCCTCCTTCGAACATGTGGAGCCCTTGGCTCGTGTCACTTGTGTGGCACGTGGGTTATCTTGTCTGTACTGGTCTCAGACCTCCCTGTTCTACTCGGTCTCCTCCTTTTAAATCTGGAACTGCCACGGTCACGGGCAAATAAATGAAGGGCGTCTCGTGAAGGAAAGACTTAGGAGAGGATGCGTCCGTGGGGGTTCTGACCTTCCGCCTCTCGTCCTCGCAGACTTCAAGTTCGCCATGTACCCGCCGTCGATGATCGCAACTGGAAGCGTGGGAGCCGCCATCTGCGGGCTCCAGCAGGACGAGGATGTGAGCTCGCTCACGGGCGACGCCCTGGTGGACCTTCTGGCCAAGATCACCAACACCGACGTGGTAGGTGGCCCCCATCCATCCCCTTGGCTGGGACCAGGCCTCTCTTTCCTCAGCTCGGGGAAGGAGACAGTTGGTTCAGTGAGGAGGTGGCCGAGGTTCTTTGTCCGTTGGTTTCTGTTTTCTGAGATCGGCACCCGCGGTCATACAGAATTCAGCAGGTGAGGCCCCACATGCCATCAAACAGAGAAAAGAGCTTCGCAAGCAGAGACGAGGGGGGAGGGAGGGCTGCTGACCAGTTTCCTGTGTGGCCCGGGCTTCCCCATGGGCCTGACTTGTCGCCTGTTTCCATTTATGTACAATCCGCGGCCTCTCCTCCGGCGTGGAGCCTTCTCGCCTGCTCACGGGCGCTGAGGCTGGCAGGCAGGGCCCGAGCGAGCCCCTCCTGCACCTCAGGGCTTGGGAGACGGAGGGGCCCCCACCGTCAGGAGGCGTCCACCTCCACAGACCTCTCCGCCCCGCCTGCCTCTCACTTCCCTTTAGTTCAACGTGATGACGGATTAAAAAGCGCTTTAAAAAGAGTTAAGTGCCGTACAGATGCAAGGAACTATTATTAGCTATAGATTTTTCCATTCTGGGTGCCCTGTGGACAGTGCAGAGGCTGGAACTCTGGTTGCCAGCATTTGGAGCTCCTTAGAAGAAGAGAGGTTTGGGGGACAGCCCAGGGTCCAGGGAGGCTCTGATTCAGCTAGCTGGAAATTGTGGTCCTGAGAAGGTTGATTCTGCGAGGTCAGAGAGGGGGAGAAGCCGGGGTCACCGGCCTGGGACCAGAACCTGGGGGCTCTGACGCCCAGCCTGGGAACCCTGCATTCCTCCCTCGCCACAGCTCCTGGGATCTTTTTGTTTGAAAAAGGCCTTTGGTTTAAAGCCACTCGAGAGAGGGGTGTCAGCTCTGAGGCCCCTCTCAAGTCACCATGGAGAGACTCAAGAATGCAGGGGAACTTTGTGATGACCCCCTCTAGATGGTCAGGGGGATTCTGAATGCCCTGCTGTGGGCATATATTGACTTATAAGGGATAATGTGGTTTACAGGCCTGGGGCCAGTGCCCCCACCAGGGATGCTGGGCAAAAGGGTAGATGTCAGCACGCCTAAGACTGCAGGTGGCTGGCCTCCCCCCCGACCCCCCCCCCCAGATTTTGCCTCGGCCTTCATTACCATCTCAAGGATGTGGCACAGGGAGGGGTTCTCCTCTGAAACAGTTCTTAGAGATGCTTTGCAAACGCTGGCTGCAAACAGGCTTCCGAAGCGTGGTTTCCAAAATGTAGATGGAAAAGACCCTCCAGTGCAGCTTCCTGGGAAGAATGCTCTTCGAATCCTCTAGAGGCAAATCTTGGACGGAACTTAGCATTTATAGAAATGATATGCTTCCCTCCTTTTCTGAATATCTTCTATTAAGGCTGCCTTGCCAAAAGGACTCCCAACCTGCTGAAGACCAGCCCCTCCTCGACCCCCGGGGACAGAAATGTCAGTGACAAGTGTTTGATTCCCCCCACCCCACCCCCCGCCAGCATAGTAACCTCCTTCGGATATTTCTAGATGTGCCCTGACGGGCCGATTGTCCCACGGGGTCTCCAGCTCTCTCCCGCATCTCTCTGTCACCCGTTACTGTAGGCTTCAGATGGACAGAGGTCGCTCCTGGGGTGCCAGGGGAGCTCGTGGGCTGTGCCTTGCTTTTCAAGTCCACAAACCAGTCTCTCGTTTCATACGGGAGACGCTGCTTGCCCCTTTCAGATACTACGTAGCCAGGCCATCCTAGTCGCTGTCAGACTGGGTCAACTAGACACAAAGCTGGCTTAGAGGCTCCTTCTAAAAGTCGCCAGCTGTTGGACGTGCACACATCTGCCTCGTTCTCACCAGTCGGCCCCGGGCTAAACGTTTTAATGTGAAAGACCAAGCATGCATGTACCCCTGTTTCAGAGAACAGTTGGAGAGCTCAGGAAGTTCCCAGCTTACCTCGGGTCCCCAGAGCCGCATCCCACTCTCCCTGGGGACGTCCTCGGTGCCTCAGCTGTTGTGTGTGCCGGACGTCGGGCGCTGAGTCCTCCCACCCATCAGCCTGTGTTCTCTGGAGAGCTCTCGGGCAGGCTGTCACCTTGTGAGCGAGGCCCACGAACAGGCAAGGCACAGACAGCGTGGAAGAAGGTGGGGGGTGGGCGGCACACGGAAAATAAAAGATGAGGTTCCTGTCATCAAGGAACGTAGCGATTGTGGGGCGAATCCACGGTAAAGCACGTAAAACCCCAGCAAATGAAGATCAGATGAGTGGACGCTAAGCAGGTGTTTGGAACTAGACGTGCAGTAGGAAATCAGCCCTCGGGAAGGAGCTCTCCGGGCCTAACGTAAAATGCAGAGTAGAAGCCATCACTTGGTGGTTGAAAATGTCCTTGGGATGGAGAAAGAAACTGTGGTATGTGCGTGCGTAGGACATTATTCAACCTTAAAAAGAAATGAAATTCCGATACATGCTACACTGTGAATGAGCCTTGGACGTGCTAAGTGAAATAAGCCAGACACAGACAAATATCGTGGGATGCCACTTACATGAGGTCCCGAGGCCCCTAGACGTCGTCAAATCCGTAGAGACAGAAAGTGGAATAGAGGTTCCCAGGGCCCCGCGGGTGGGGGAGGGATTGTGTAATGGGGATGGAGTTTCCGTTTGGGAAGAAAAGTCCTGGAGAGGGTGGTGGTCTCACGACACAGTGAATGTACTCAGCTGACGCTGTACACTTAAAACTGATGAAGACGCTCAGGGCTGGGTGGTGTATATATTGCTACAACAAAAAGTTGTAGATACCCGCATAGACGTACAATGTCCTTGGGCCACACTGAAGTGCCCAGGGGTTTGCGTTGAGCCCCCCTCCCACAGGGAAGCCCAGTGCCCAGACCACCTTCTGCCCTATGGGCCCCAGTGCACGGGCAGATAAGAATCGGGACGTGCCGGCCTTTGACCCCAGAGTCCCTACAGTTGTGTGCTAGCCCCGTGCCCCTTGCCCCTCGCACCTAGAGACCTGGGCCAGCTGACGGTGTCCTTTTTCCGTCGATTGTCAGAGATATGACTGTAGAAAGAGGATCCCCTCTTCCTCCCCTGAAACAGCCAGAGCCATGTCTCTGGCTCTCTGGCCGGCGGCAGAGAGCTTTGATAGGAGGGACCCACGCGGCCCTGAGAAAGCTGCTCTCTGTTGTTCGCTCTGGTTGTCAAAATAAACCGGGACGCTTCATTCCAAAGAGAAAGCTGAGTGAGAAGCCTGACAGTTTTACAGGGAATAGTCTCAGAGGGTGGTGTATTTTAAGTACTCTTTCCTTCTACTCCTAAGTGTTGCTAAAAACAGACACCAGCCAGAGAGGCCATTCTGGCCTTGGGGGAACGTCTACCGGGGTTTCCGTTGCCAAGGGTCCGCTTGCGAAGGGGGGGACCGACTGGGCCACTTCCCTGGCAGAATCGGGGTTCCTCTTCCGTCCCCTCGGCATCCTGCTAGAGCTTGGTGCCAGCCTTTATCTCCCTGTTCACTTGTATATAGACTCTTTTGAACGAGGCCCAACTTTGACTCAGCCTTTTCTCCAGATCCCCTGGCAGAGTCATTGGGGAATGATGGAGGGAGGGCGGGGGAGGAAGGAAGGGGGACAAAGGCTGGGCAGGTGGGTTTCAAGTGTGTTTCTAGTGCTTTGGTCTCCCCAGGTCTTTTGGAAAAGCTAGATAGGTCTTCACATTAACAATATGTCAGGGTCCCCTGAGTTTTACCTGACTTTATCTTAGAGCAAGTCACTTTGTTTTCACGTGACACCATTTTCCTAAGTCACTAATGAACAAGTAGAATTGGGGCTCACGGGCCATGAAGATGGGAACTTACTGGAAGGTATTTAACAGGACAGGTATAGATGGGAGTCGTCCTGTCATTACATGTATCCTTTTCTACCTAGATTACACCAAAACTCTCTGTTGCCTTCTTTTTTCTTTTCTTTTAAAGCCTTTATTGAATTTGTTACAATATTGCTTCTGTTTTATGTCTTGGTTTTGGGGCCAGGAGGCCTGTGGGATCTTACCTCCCTGACGAGGGATCGAACCCACATCCCCTGCATTGGAAGGCTAAGTCTTAACCACTGGACCGCCAGGGAAGTCCCTTGAATTCTTAACTATTGCCCAGGAAGATTCCAGGCCATCCCTCCCCTAGGGTCATCCGCAGCGCCAGGGAAGACTCGATAGTGACTGCATGTCAGAACCCCAGGGTCCCCACCCTTGCCTTGGTCCCCGGAGCCCTCACAGCACACCTTCTTCTGAAGGCTCCCGTGTCCCCGAGACTGTCCTTTGTGCCCCGAACAGGGCCTGTGGTCAGAAGCCCGCAGGAGAGTCGCTGGACGGGAAGCCGGGGGCGGGACGGCAGAGGAAACAGAAACGGAGGCCGATGCTTCCCGCCCCTGCTTGAGCTCGAGTTTTGCCGCGGGCCTCATTTGGTATTCAAGGAAATAAGCCCAACAGGCTGTGAAGAAAGGAAGAATGAGATAGTTTCCTAAGTTGTCTGTGCCTGAGTTGGCCGCGGGTCTGGGGCTCATTCAGCCCTTTGTGCCCCTGTTGAGTGCAGTGCGTGTGTGGTGACAATGCCGTGATGCAGTGACACTGGAGGCTGATGGTAGCAGTTCCGCAGCCCATTCAGAGGGCCGAGGAGGGTGCGGGGCGCGGGGCTGGAGCCAGCACGCGGAGGAAGTCGGGCCGGGGAAGGAGCCGGGCATCACAAATGCCGCTGTCAGGGCTGCGGGCCGGGGGTGGGGGGGGGAGGGGCCGAGCATCCTCGGGCTGGAGGCCTGCCCGACCCCCAGCACTGGAGTGCCACCTGTCCAGGCTGACAGACGAGCATTATGGCTCTCCCTCTAAGCAGCTTAATTTGGGGCATCTCGGCACAATGGCTGGTGCTTCTGGAGGCTGTGGAGAAGCAGAGGGCCCGGAGCCCCGGCGCTTGCCGTGCGCGCAGCATCTTTTCATCGGAGGCGCTGTCGGGGGTTTTCCAGGCCACTTGGGCTGTGTCTCCCTTTCTCGGAGATTCTCTGCTCTGTCTTTCCCTAGAGCCCGGAAGAGGCGGAGAGGTGCACAGGGAAGACAGTTCTGGAATTGGAGTCTCGCCCTTTGAAGGCCAGGGATCGTTTTTAACTAGGTGTGATTGGGGGAGGAGCCAGCTTCGGGTCGGCTCCCTAGCTGTGAAGTGGGCGCAGCTGGCTGTTGGATCTCCAAAAGCCCCCCAGAGCCCCCAGTTCTCAGATCCTGTAAGGATCTGTGTGTGTCGCCTTAGAACTCCGCCCGTGGACACATGGCCATCACTCTCTCCAGCTTCGCTTTGGGTTCCCTTCAGGCTCTGCAACTTGTCCCCCCTTCTGTTTCCTTCTCTGAGCTTGGCCTCCTCCCTTCCTCCAGATCACCCCTCCCACCCCAGTCCCCCGGCGCTCTCCTACCCACTCGGGAGACTGGGAGCCCCTCTGGCAAGACCGGGGCCGGGTGGACTGAGTGGAGGGGCGTGTCTGCTGAGGTAGGGGCACCAGCCCGCCCTCCCTCGGACCTCACTTTCCACCAGCTCACAGGAAATCCACACGCTCTTGGGAAGCCCAAGAAGGACTCCTGCAATCCTAAAGGAAGGTTTAAAATGCAGGGAGTGAGCTCTATTTTCAGGAAGAGGGATGCCGATTTCTTTCCTGCCGCTGTCAGAGTAGAACGTGCAACATCCTTTATGCAAGACAAGCTCTTGCCCTTAAGTAGGTTTTCATCTAGCCGAGAGCGAGAGGTCCCCGCAGTTGAAACTCAGATTAGGACAGCCAAGTCATGAAGCAGTGGAACCAGGGGAGGGTTAGACGGAGACCCCAGCGCGCTTTCCAGCAATGAGGGACACCATTGGCCCACCGAGAGCTTTAGCGCCCTGCTGTCACAGCTGAGCCTATGGGCTTCAGGGTCCCTCGTTTCTGGGGGAACTGCTATAGTCGTCCCTTTTCCCTTGGAGTAAGAGATATCAAAGAGGAAGAGCTGACCATAGTCAGGAATGATTTAGATTGAAATTCAAGTGGGACTGGAAAAATCAAGAAAGGAGAGTTTGTGTTTTATGTGAAATCTTTCTTCATTTTATTCGGGAAAGCTGTTTTTGGCTGGAAGTTACATAAATATGACATTCGACGCCTGTGCTCTCTTGAAGTCCCGTAGAAGTCACTGCCCAGTGTGCCTAGCCCTCCCTGTAGGCCTTTCTCAGAACTGTTCCTTTAGGGTCTAAGGCTGCTGGGAGGGAAGTCCAAATACCGGGAACAGTAGGAACATGGGTGACCCAAAGGGAGACTGTCCGTGGCCCCGAATCAAATTCCTTAGCTCTCCAGAGCCCGGTCTCCCTGTTTGGAGGACCATCCATCTCGGCTGCTGGTGTGGCTAAGGCAGTGATGGTCACGGCATCCTGAGTTTGTCGTATTATTGGGGTGGCAGATGTGCTGACCCAGAAATAGAGCCTTGGGGAAGGAAAGTCGGACAGGATTGGCCAGGAGCTTCCTCAGGGACAAGCCAGAGGAGTTTTGACTGTCGCCAGTTTTTACGTTGTTAACCTTGTTCTTTAAGATTAATTGTTTGAGATCATAAGGCTTTCGGGTCCGCTAGTGCCTTCCGCTGAAATGCAGGCGCCCTTAGAAGCATCCTGCCTTTAGCCTTCACCACCGAGCACCTTCGTGAGTGGCGAGTGACCAGAAGCACGGCCACTGCAGGACGGGCCTTGTTGGAGGAGGAGTGCTGGACGGGCAGAGCAGGCAGTGGGCGAGGCCCGTCAGCTTCTAATTCACCAGTTAGGGGGTCAGGCAGGTTAGAGGACATGACCAGGCGAGGCCACAGGCCAGTCTGAGAAACGTTGTTGGGTCCTCAGTGGCCAGTCCCTGGCTCTTTCTCATTGGGGACGGAGAGCTCTGGGCCGGGGTACGTCTGCCCTGCCGGACGCTCCATCCACTGTACCCGCTGCTGCCCGCCTCACCTGTCCTGAGCAAATGCTCGTTCGTACCTCGTTTCAAAGAAATTCAGGAATTCTTTCACAGTCCAGGATGGACTTCTTTCTGTTCATAATAAATGATTGTCGCGTGTTGAACTTAGCACTTTGTCCAAATGATCTCAGTTGGTCCTCCGTCTGTGAGCGTTTCCTGAGCCTTATTTTACAGGTGGGGAAACTGAGGTCAGAGAAGGAAGATAACTTAACGGCTGCCCGCAAGTCTGGTGGGGCGACAGCAAATACCCCTGCCTTCTAGTCACTCTTAATTCATTGCAGGTGAAATTTCATCTCTGCCCTTAGTGCTCGGTCTGCCATTGCTCCCGATCTTGAATTTCATACAAAGCTGAGATGGATGAGAGATGAGAAAGGAATGGAAACGGTGTTCCTGAGAACCCCAACTTTATTTTTAGATCTTGGGAAAATAGAGATAACGCTTTGGTGCTCGGCAGACAGTAACCGCTGGGTAGTTGCACGGTGAAACAAGCACAAGGGAAACGTACATTAAACTGTGGAAAGACCCAGGCAGAGTGGATTTAACATATTTTCCATGTGTCTGTGCTGCTTCGAGGGCACAGGAAAGCAGGCTTGCCAAGGAGAGATGTTGGGAAATAGCTCCTAAGAGCAATTTCTTCAGCTCACCTCCCACTTGCTACTACCAACCACCATCCCTCCCTAGTGACACCCACGAATTGCCGCTGGGTCCCATGCCACCAGCTAACAGAAACATCTGCCTGAGATCAACACATGGTGCATCTTCCCTACCAAATATAGACTAATATCAAAGCAATGCTGCAGGGATTTTTTTGCCTATTCCCAAATTAGACGGCTCAAGTGTCCAGAATTTTGAAAACATTTCTATGTTGTATTTTTATGAGAGTTAAGGGAACGGTAAATAAGCGAAAAACAGATTGCTTGTTTTTAAGCGGTTCCGCAGTCGCTATGAGGATCAGTGTAGTTCAGTCCATTCTCTTCTCTATCCCTTGGGTAGTCTAGTGCGGTCACACTGTCTGTACGGCTGGCCTTCCCCTTTTCCTTCTCACCTCCCAGTGTCCCCAAGCGGGAAGCATCTCGTTGGCCCTTGGATTACCAGGCACCGTGTGGCCACAAACAGCTGCTCATCTTGGCCAGTGGTGCTCAGGTCGTGTGCATACACTTCACCTGGGCTTCTGCTAAAATGTAGATTCTGATCTGACTGGTCTGGAGAGGAATGAGGTTCTGCATTTCTTTTTTCTTTTTTTAATTAATTAATTAGGCTGCATCGGGTCTTGGTCGTGGCCCTCGGGATCTTTCATCGCAGCACACAGGCTTGTCTCTGGTTTTGGCGTGTGGGCTCCGGAGCGCAGGCTCAGTAGTTGCGGCACCGTGGGCTTAGCTGCCCCGCGGCCTGTGGGATCCTAGTTCCCCGACCAGGGCTCAAACCCGCGTCCCCTGCGTTGGAAGGTGGATGCTTAACCGCTGGACCACCAGGGAAGTCCTAGGTTCTGCATTTCTAACAGGCTCCCAGGTGGTGCTGATGCTGCCGGTCCGTGGACCCCACTTGGAGTGGTGAGGTTCCGGCACCGGAAGGATGCATCTCCTGTACATTTCAGCTTTCTTTCTGCTGGAAAGCGAGCGCAGACTCAGGCGGGGCTTGAATCATGTGTGTTCTCTTCGTCAGTTGCTCTGCGTACTGTTGCCTTTGCTAACAGCTCTGGTCTGGACCGTTCTTCCTCTAGGATTGCCTCAAAGCCTGCCAGGAGCAGATTGAGGTGGTGCTGCTAAACAGCCTGCAGCAGTACCGTCAGGACCAGGGCGACGGATCCAAGTCGGAGGACGAGCTGGACCAAGCCAGCACCCCTACAGACGTGCGGGATATTGACCTGTGAGGATGTCGGGCAGGCCGAATGGGAGAGAAGCGTCCAATCTGCTCTCTCCTTCTCTCTGGTTGTGTTTTGTTCTCTTAATGTTTTAGGATGAAACTTAAAAAAAAAAAAAAAAAAACCTGCCCCCACCTAGATCATATTGAAAGATCTTTTAGAAGTGAGAGATAAAGGTCCTATAAACACGGAATCAGTAACAGCATCTGGTGCCTATTTGAAGTACAACAGAAGGGAATCCCGTATATATGCGAACAGTTATTATTGTTTGATGATGTTAAAAGTCATAGTAAAATGCTTACAGGAAAACCTGCAGAGTAGCTAGCGAAAATGTATGCCTGCACTATGGGAACAAATTAGAGACTTTTTTTTTTCCTGTTATGAACTAGCATGTATGTACCCCTGGTAGGATACTTTCGAGGAATTGCAGATGCCACTTATGGCAGGATTAGATTGCAAAGCAATGAACTCGAGAAGGAGTTAGAAATAAGGAGGGACAGGATGGGGAGGGAGTTACAAAATAATCTCAGTGCGATCGAACCGTTTTGGATGGAGAAGCGCCCTTCCTCCCGACCACCTGTTTGTTACTAAGTCAGGAGCGTTGCTGGGCCTCTCGTGACAGCTCTCGCTGTCTACAGTAGCTGCTACCTAAAAGAGGTGATGTTTGCCCGTTGGACACAGGTGATTGGATCCTGGGGTTTCACGTTTTTCGACATCTTGCTTCTTCTTCCAAACATGGTTCGTTGCAGACACCACCCAATTTTTATCGAAAAGGGGCAATCTAGCTACGGGCCATCCCCAAAACTCCTATGAGATGGAGGCAGATGGAGCCCGAGGGTGGGATCTGGAATGGAAACTTTTCTCCTGATGTGTTCAAGAGAGTAATGTGACCTTGGCATCCCTCATTAGGAAACAAACGAATTCTTTGGTGCTGATTGGCGTGTCTGGTCCACAGGTGAGCGTTTTGGTATAAACCATTCCATTCGAAAAGCACTTTGAAAAATTGTTCCCGAGGGATAGATGGGATGGTTTATGCAAATCATGCAGAGTAGATGCCTCCCTTCTCCTCCTGTGCCCCCTCCCCTCCTGCCCCCAGTTGGGTTGCTGTCCTGTATCTGACACTCTCTGGCATCCCCACCGGAACTCAAGACACACCCTCTTCCGCTGAAATCCCCATCACAACATTCCTAAAAACAAAGCTCTGTTACCATTTTGGTGGCACAGAAGGATCTTAATTCCCACCTCTATACTCCTCCTTTGGACATGGAAAAAAGCGTTATTGCTGGTGCAAAGACAGACAGCGGGTCATCAGTGTGGCATTTCGTTCCCGTTTCCGTTTTTTTTGTTGATTTCATTGCAAGGTTGCATTCAGCGTACTTGAATTTTTTTTCCTCTCCACGTCTTAGAGGCATTCAGTTAGCAGAGAGGTTGAAGCACCAACTTTTTTTTTTTTTGCACAATTATAATTGACAGGTAATGAAGCTATTAAAATATTTGCCTTTTTAAGTAAAAATAAAAAAAAAGATCAGAACAGGGCTACTCTGAAGAATTGTTTTATACACAGATTCTGCCTTGTTTCGTAGTATAAGGGTTTAAGATGGAGAAAAATCTAAGGGTCTCTTATTTTTCATTTTATTATGTTCAGTTTTTTATTATTTTTTTTTTTGCGCTGCTAAGAAGCTGAGATCATTCATTGTTATCCACGTTAACAGTACCTATAGCTGTAATGTTTCACCGAGTGTGCTGCTATCTTATAAACAATTTTATAATATATTATTTTCCCGCTTAAATTTCCAAGTCCTGAAGTAGATGGTTGAGATAGGAGTTCTTCGTACTGGAAAAGCCCTTCCATACATAGTTTGTTTTCTTCTGGTAGCGTATTCATGGATTTTTTTTTTTTTTTTTCCTCTCTGGTCACATCCTTCAAAGACAGAGTATTCTTTACCTCAGGTGTACTGGACAAAATCAATAGCTACAAAAGAAAATGGTTCACATTTTTGTTCTCATAATACCTCACAACCGGACAGTTTCTGCTTGGGAGCCCATTAGTCAGGGAAGGCAGAAGGCGGGGAGGAGGCTGTGCGGCCCCTCCCAGGTGGCAGGTGGAGGATTTGGCCCCAGGGTCTCTCACGCCCAGGGACCTCTTCCGTGGTGAAGGTCATCAGGCTTCCATTCTGACTCTGGTATCCTCATCATGATGGAAAAAATGCAATTGAACCAAGGGATTTCCCCTCCCCCGCAAGGCTGACACTCAGCACAGAGGTTGATGCAGTGGAGTAGGTACCACGTGGGTACCAGCGATCAGGACACAGACTAGAGAATTCCAGCAGGCTATCTGGAGAGTCTCATCTTGCAGGCCTTTCTAAAGCAGGGCTCTCATCTGCTTTGGGTCCTTTCATCTGGAACGTTTCCCCTCTCTCTGGCCCCTTCCCGGATACGGGCAGCCCCCGTTCAGGATGATCTCGGAGGGTTTCCTAGGTCTGAACCTGCAGCAGGTAGGGTTGCTACGGCAACCGCTCCCACCTGTCCGGCCTGCGGCAGGCAAGCGCAGCCAGGTCCTTGCTAAGTGGCACTAAATGGTTTTCAGGTTTTAGATCGTGCGTTGAATTGGCATGGTTGGAAAGATGGGTCAGATGAGTATTGGATTGGTGGTCGAAGGGAGGTAGGGAGGCTGCTTCTCTGCAGAGATATGCAGCCCCAGATGCGTCAGTCTCCCTTGAAGTGTGTGAGAAGGGTTCAGGACTTGGTGAGTTACATGACCCTGACATTCTAGGGATTCCTGGTGGGCCAGTGGGTGCTGTATCCTGAGGTTCTGGAGAGGAAGGCTGAGCAGCCTGTTTTATCGGGAGCACACTTTGCACAGGCCACTCTTCTAGGCCCTGAGGGGTTCCACAGGATGGAGGAATGCATGGACCCTAGAGTTCTTGGGAGTCTTGGAACCTAAAGAGAAAGCCAGGTACAGATCCCTTGAACAGTGACCAGCCGCTAAGCTCAAGGGGAAGCAGCAAATGAGAGAACCTGACAAATAAGGAAACAGGCCAACAGACTCCCCCAGAGTCCTTCACTTTCCACTTTCCCTGGAGCCCCCAGGGGGCCGCTGGGGCCTTCTGGTTTTTTCTTCTTCCCAGCCCTGGAGCCCCCAGGGGGCCACTGGGGCCTTCCGGCTTTGTCTCCTTCCCATCCTCAGGGCCTAGTGTGATGGGAGGTGTAGGGTTGCTGGTGAGGAGCGCGCCAGGTAGTTTAGCTTTTCTGCCTGCTCTCTCCTTAACACAGAAGAAGGGATCCCGGCTTTGCTGAACTGGCTTATACCCGCTCCCTGGATTGGTTTCCTCGGTAGGAGTTTTTGTCCCAGAGGAGTTCACTTCTCCCCATGCATTTTTTTTCTCTTTCCTCCCGCTAAGAGGGTTCCAAACCTATTCTGGTCTTTTTCTACCTTGTTGTCTTTCTCTCTCTTCTTTACTTCCTCCTCTGTATGGTTTTTTTTTGGTGGTTTTTTTTTGGTTGTTTGTTTGTTTATGTTTTTCTCCATCAGTGGGAGCTAAGTTGTTCCCCTCACCTGCCAAATTTTGGCCAAATCCTACGGGGGAAAATCCTTGTATGCCAAAAATATATGCTAAGCATAATTCAGTTCCATGCGGGTTCATGACAGCCGAGAAGCCTGCAGGCGGGGGCAGGGCACCGATGCCTCAGCAGAATGCCCCCCCCCCCCAGGCTGAGAGAAGGGGCTTCTGTCCGGGGAGGCTGTCCTCTGGAACTGCCCCACCCCACGGAGCGGCCCACTGCGTCCCCCAGCCGGGTCCCTGTTGGGGCGTGTGCTGCAGCGGAGGCCCGGTTCGGCCTCCTTCAGCATCCGAGTCGGGCACGCGTGGCTCCGAGGGGACGCCACCTCGGCTGCGGGCATCGGGGGCTTCCCTTGCGAAGGGGCTGCGGACGGTAGCAGGATTGGATGACTTTCTCGAAGAGGGCAGGGGCATTTTCCCTCCACGGGCCACAGGGGTCAGGGCTGGGAGAAGAAATAGACTCGCACCTTATCTCATGTAAATAATTTTCTAGCTCAAGAAGAGAATATTGGTAGAGTGGAAATGGGAAGTAAGAATGGGGGGGCAATCTGAGTAAGCCAGCTGGCTTCTAAGCCAAAAGGATTCCTCTTTGTTTATCTTTGAGACAGTCCGACCCTGAGAATAGCTTTAAAAGGGAAATTACTGCTGAGACGGTAAAGTCCCCTTCAGCCAGCAGACGCTCTGTAGCTTCGGGGCAGTTCCTGTCACCCGTTGGTACAAAATCGGGCCGGGAGATTCGAGAGGACGTGTATGGCTTCCTCATCCCACTTGGCTTTTCATGATTCTGGATTCTAAATGACCCAGAACCGTCACTTCAGCCAGGACCACCGTTCTGTATCCGTGTGTCTCTGCTTTTAGACTTGGCTGGGCTGTCAGACCCGATGCCTGGCTTAGGTTTCCAGAAGCCATCGGCAAACAGACACACGCATGCTGGAGCTGCCGCATTTATCCCTTCGCCTGCAGCCTACTTTGGGGAAAAAAGTGCCTTACTGACTGTAGCCATTACAGTAGCCAGTGTATTTTGACAGGTGCCTATCCTTTAAAAAAAAAAAAAGTTCTCGTGGTTTCTTTTGTTTTCTTTTTTAAATTGGTTGTATTTCTTACTGCTGGCCAGCTCTGAAGTCCCCGGCAGATCACCAGGCCATTGGATTTTTTCCATTATGTTCATTACCATGTACCTCAGATCTCTCTCTCTCTCTCTCTCTCTCTCTCTCTCTCTCTCTCTCTCTCTCTCTCAGTTACAGTTTCTCGTCTTGGACTTTCTTTTATTATTATTATAATTTTTTTTTTTTTTGCTTTAAAATGAGTGTGATGCCATATCCCGTCAGTTTTATTCTCTCACCATGTACTCTGTAAGAGGTGTGGGTGTTTATTTGGTCGGCATGCGAGCAAGTGCTGAAGTAGCATGATCAGTATACACGGAAGGTTTTTAGGAAGTATGGGAGAAAAATGTTGTATTGGCCATGATGGTGACATGGTATAGTCAAGCTGCCTTTTCAGAGGTCCTATCTGTTCAGTGTTAAGTGATTTTTAAAAATAATAACCTGTTTTTCTGACTAGCTTAAAGATGGATTTGAAAATGGTTTTGGATGCAATTAGGTTATGCTATTTGGACAATAAACTCACCTTGACCTAAATTCTCTGGCTCTTTTGACTTCTTTCTCGACCAGCAGTCCTCAGCGTGAAACACAACTTTCTTGCGTCAGGACTCTGTTGGCTGCAGTTGGTGCTGGGGTAGAATGCAAATCCTAACCTGGAGGGTCGTCTCTGTGTGTCATTGCAGTGCAACCAATGGATGACCTTTTTTTTTTTTTAACTTTTGGGTCACCCGTACAACCCTCTTAGAAACCAGAAGCCTCAGGCCACCTTCAGAAGGTGGGTCAGTCACTGCTGTCCTGACCAGACCTCAGGTGCTAATCTTCTGATTATTGCCAGCTACTCATTCCTGGGTGTGAGTATCTCCTGGCTTCCGAGGTGGCCGGCAGGGAGGGGAGGGCGTGTCTCTGGAGAACCCAACCTCCGCAGCTTTTCCCGGTTGCCTGCAGCTCTTCCCGGCTCCCACCTGCTTCCTGACCCTCCCTCTCTGTATCCCTCCTGTGAGGACTGGACTCCCACTGCCTTGGTTGGAAGGGTGGTGAGGTAGAGCCTGGGAAAGGGGTGGGAAAGTCCACACTTAAAAAAATTGCCCGTTGCTCCCCGACCTCAGCAACTCAGACCAGCCTCTTTCCCAAGAGTGATGAGTCATGCCCTTTTGATGTTACTATGAAAATTCATTTTCTCTGTAGTTCCCTGTCTCCTTCAAAGTCACTGAATGGATAAAGAAGATGTGGTACATATATGCAGTGGAATATTACTCAGCCATAAAAAAGAATGAAGTAATGCCATTTACAGCAACATGGATGGACCTAGAGATTATCATACCAAGTGAAATAAGTCAGAAAAAGACAAATATCACATGATAACACTTACATGTGGAGTCTAAAGAAATGATACAAATGAATTTATCTACAAAACAGAAACAGAAACTCACAGACTTAGAAAACAAACATGGTTACCAAAGAGGAAAGGTGGTAAGGAGGGATAAATTAGGAGGTTGGGATTAACATATACACACTATATAAAACAGACAATCAACAAGGGCCTACTGTAGAGCACGGGGAACTCTACTCAATACTCTGTAATAACCTATATGGGAAAAGAATCTGAAAAAAGAAGAGTTCCATGTATATGTATAACTGAATCACTTTGCTGTACACCTGAAACTAACACAACATTATAAATCAACTGTACTCCAATATAAAATTTTTTTAAATGTGAAAATAAAAGTAAAAACATAAGTGAATTTCTGTGAGAGTTAAACAATGAAATATTAAAGGAAATAAAGCTACAGAGACACAAAATAATAACCTAGTTCCTAAGGAAAAAAAAAGTCACTGAAGGCTGTTTTCCAGTTTCACTCTGACCTGAGTTGCAAGTGGGAAGATAAATGCTGGTCATGGTGCGAAAGTCCAGATGAAAACATTCCCTGTTACTCCCAAGGAGCTCCACTTTATAGGATGTTTCATCTTACAAGGACTCTGGAAATTCCCCTTTGTCTCCATCCCCCACTGATTTCCAGTGTTCTTGGGGAAAAGTAGGGATAACTTTTTTCTTGGGTTTCTGCCTCGTGGAGTCTGCTGGACCTCTCAGGAGTTTCCAAGGCCTCTGGTTGCCACTCTTAACCATCCTTGGAATCCTCTTCTGCATGACCTGCTGTCCAGCCAGTTCCCTCCCTCCCTCCCCTCCCGATCTGTTTGCCCTGCAGTGTTGGTGCCATGTCCATTAATAACACTCCAACACGGCTCCATAACAGGTTCCATCCAGAAAGGCTGGATTCTCCCATCCGGGGCTACGGGTGTTGCAGGTGGGAAGGACGCTGAAGAGGCAAGTGTTCCATCCCACACAGCTGGCTCTGGGTCAATCCATCGGCCCCTTCACAACACACTCTCAGATCCATTTCATCTTATAAGTGGAAAACCTCAAACCTGAGACAGAAGGGCCCTTTCTGCGAGTGGAAGTTAGTGATGGAGTGGAGACTTCGAAATCCCAGGTCTTTTGTTTGTGCTCTAGTGACTAACTTTTCTAACGACTTTGCAGAGATCTGGGACTTTTAAGTCAGGACACAGAGGTCACACCAAAATGAAAGTTCCAGTTGCCTTAGTGATGTTCTCAACCTGCTGCCATGAGGCGAACATTCAGAGCTGGGTATTACACCAGATCGTTTCTGCCCTGCTCTTATAGCAGCAACGGCAACAAACGTGCCGGGGGGAAGGGTCAGCACATCACAAAGAGCTGACTGGCCACAGCCAACACGCGTGTGCAGCAGGGTCTACACTGGGCCGGCAAGGAGGAGCAGAGCAGACAAAACCCGTGCCCCCTGGTTTAAGAGGCTTTCCATGGGACACAACACGCACATGCCCCCAAGACTGCACACAGCTCTTGACAGCAAACGCCGGTGCCCTGGGTGGCAGGGGGCAATTTCTGACAAGATGGGATGGTTTCCCTCAAGCAAATGAGTTTTAGGAAAACACGTGTGGAAAGATGCAGGAGAGTTTGGAAACAGAGTTTGACTTTTTTCCAAAAATAAGGGGATGGGAAGTGATTTTAAAAGTGACGGGAAAATACTCAGAGCTTGAAGAGTATGCATAATATAACGGATTTTAAACACCATGAACACAGATGTTATCCTCGTGAAACGGGATGAACTTGGCCACAGACGTCGATTCCCACGTACCTAATTCCTCCTGAGAAATACGTCTGGCCGTTCTGAGCCGATGGCTTGGGCTTGGAGGCCTCCTGCTGCCGTGGAGGGTCAGATCCCATCGGGTGGGCAAGCAAAACTGGGCGGCCTGAGGACACAGCAAGACAGCCCCGCTGATTTCCCTCGGACCGTGCCTCAGCATCCCACGGGAGCTTGGCGTTTATGCTTATCCAAAACACAGCTTCCATTGCATTGCTGGCGACTTGCCCTGGAACCCCATCGCCTTCCTCCCTCTGGCCTTGGTGGGTGTCAACATAGAGCACTTCCTGGAAAGTCCAGTAGGTGGCGCTAATGCCACAGGCGGGAGCAACTTAACAGAGAGAAGGGGGGCAGCCAGGTGTAGGGTGGCTCCTACCTCCCACAGGTGAGCGGGACGGCAGCTCCCTCTCCTGCACCTGTCAGCACTGCCACATCCTGACTCCACCTGGGAGGGGCTGGTGCCATTCGTGACTTCTTGCCATTCTTTTCAGTGTCTAATTCAGAGATAGAAACGGCGGCCTGTAAACCAAACCCAGCCTGCGGGCGTGTTCAGTTTGACTCTCATCATGACTTACCGGCCAATGTGAGATGAGAACTTTCCCGTAAAAGTTAGGATTTTAACTCCTCTTGGGAAATACATTTCTGGCAAAAGACAGGCCTGCAAGGCAGTCAGGGCTGCTGCTGAAGACAGTCTGACCCCTTCCCCCCGCCCCCCCCCCTCACCGTGGAACCTGCTTCCCTCACTGACGTCAGCCACCTGTCCCCCAAGAAGTCTGCAGCTCTGCAGCCTGTCCCACCTCCAGCTATGAAACAGGACCCCCATAAGTCCCAGGGGGAGCAGAGCAGGCTTGGGACCCTCCCTTTACTTTTCTACCCCAAGTGAAAAAGACCTGCGTTCCTCATTAGGCTTTGTCATCTCTGCTCTGTTATCTCTTCATGGGCTGTTAGTTACCAGATAACCAGGAGCTGGGCCAGATTCCTGAACTTCCTTTGAGACCCCCGAGTCAGCCCACACTGAGGTCTGCAGGTACGCCAGCTTAAAGGGCAGCTTTTTCTCTGTTGCTTGTTTGAGGAGCCACTTTCAGGTCTCCTACCGCTATAGTCACCCCATAAGAAGATAAACCTGTGAGATTTTTGGATCTGTTGAAAAGTACAAATCCCAAGACTGTTTCAGTCATCCCAACCATCAACAATGATGACTTCTCGCCACCCCTTCCTACACGTGGGGCTCTCGGGCACTGTTTGTTCATTCAGTAAGTGAGGGCTGGTCACGGGCCGGGCATATCCTGCACCAAACACCCCATTCGACAAATGTGTCTCCGGCACCTAGTGTTCCAGGTACGATGTCTTTGCACTCCCTGCAGAAACAGACAAGGAGTCGCAGGACGGCTGCTATTTCATGCAGTGGTAACGAACACAAGTGCCTGCTCTGGGATCCCCTCTTCCCCCCCTTCCCCTCCCACCCCTGGACCACCCCCTGGCTGTGTAACCTCGGGCATCACTGCTGAGCCCCTCCATGACTCGGTTTCTTCATCTTTGAAATGGGGTCCAACGCTCACAGTACCTCCTGAGTTACTCATTTTAACACGTCCACAGTGCCTGGCACAGAGCCAGAGCTTGATAAATGTCAGCCATTGTCAAGGTTGAAGCGGAGTGTGATAAATTGGTGCAGCCACTATGGAGAACGGTATGGCGTCTCCATAAGAAACTAAAAATAGAGCTACCGTACGACCCAGCAATCCCACTCCTGGGCATATATCTGGAGAAAAACATGGTCCAAAAGGATACATGCACCCCAATGTTCACTGCAGCGCTGCTTACAGGAGCCAAGACATGGAAGCAACCTAAATGTCCATCGACAGAGGAATGGATAAAGAAGATGTGGTATATATATACAATGGAATATTACTCAGCCATAAAAAGGAACGAAATTGGGTCATTTGTGGAGACGTGGATGGACCTAGAGATTGTCATCCTGAGTGAAGTAAGTCAGACAGAGAAAGAGAAATATATGATATCGCTTATACGTGGACTCTAAAAAGAAATACCAATGAACGTATTTACAAAACAGAAACGGACTCACAGACTTAGAGAATGAACTTATGGTTAACAGTGGGGGAAGGGTGCAGGGAAGGGATAGGGAGTTTGGGATTGACATGTACACACTGCTATATTTAAAAAGGATAACCAACAAGGACCTACCGTACAGTACAGGGAACTCTGCTCAATGTTATGTGGCAGCCTGGACGAGAGGGGATTCTGGGGGAGAATGGATACATATATATGTACAGCTGAGTCGCTTTGCTGTGCACCTGAAACTGTCACAACATTGTTAATCGGCTATACTCCAATATAAGATAAAAAGTTAAAAAATAAATAAATAAAGCGGAGTGTGAGAGAGGCGCCTAATTCAGTCTTTTCAAAAGTTCATTTTCCAGACAGGTATCGACGGTTTAGCCAC
This sequence comes from Lagenorhynchus albirostris, assembly GCF_949774975.1. Classification (NCBI taxonomy): domain Eukaryota; kingdom Metazoa; phylum Chordata; class Mammalia; order Artiodactyla; family Delphinidae; genus Lagenorhynchus; species Lagenorhynchus albirostris. The sequence continues at coordinate 99,789,632 of NC_083105.1, read as the reverse complement.
TCAATACCGCCAGCTTAAGCTCTGAGATGAGGGAGACTTCTTAGCAGCTAAGTGCAATCTTCAAAGAGCTTTCACAAGCGTCTCATGACCCTCACGACCCCCGATGAATCTGACACCTCGTCTTGTAGCCGAGTGACTCGAGGGACACACAGCTCGCAGCAAGGGTCAGGCTAGGACTGGGACCCGGAATCTTCCGCCACATTGTGCGGCTCTGCCTCCACCACCACCTCGCAGGAAGGCTTCCCTCCTCCAGGCAAATGTTCCAAAGGAAGGGTTCTCTTCCTTTACAGTCAGCAAGGAGCAACCAGAGGGCCTCCCACTCCCACAGCTGGATGGAGGGCTGTTAGAGAGACGAGGCTCGGCCAGCAGCACCCCGAGGATGGAGGCCGGTCTCTCTAGACCCTTTACTGGTCATTTGGTGGGGAGGGGGGGTCCCTAAAACGTCTCAGCCAATACACACAATTTCAACGAGGCCCCCGTCTAACTTGTGTTGCACACGTTACCATTTGCACCAACAAAATCTATTTTCTTTAATTCAGGATGCTAATTAAGTATCCATTGCAATTGAAATACAGATAGAAGTTCCCGTGGGCTGCGGTTCTCCTGATTAGGACACCAGTGCACCAACCTTAGAACTGTCCATTCTTTTTTTTTTTTTTTTGTGGTACGCGGGCCTCTCACTGTCGTGGCCTCTCCCATTGTGGAGCACAGGCTCCGGACGCGCAGGCTCAGCGGCCATGGCCCACGGGCCCAGCCGCTCCGCGGCATGTGGGATCCTCCCGGACCGGGGCACGAACCCGTGTCCCCTGCACCGGCAGGCGGACTCTCAACCACTGCGCCACCAGGGAAGCCCTAGACTGTCCATTCTTGATTAGAATGTGTTCCAGACTGAATGTCTGTGTCCCCCCAAAGTCATATGTTGGAACCTAATTCCCGGTGAGATGGTATCTGGAGGTGGGGCCTTTGGGGGATAATGAGGTCCTGAGGGTGGAGTCCCCATGAATGGGATGAGTGCTCTTATAAGCAGTGGCCGGAAGCCTAGCTGTCTCTTCTCTCTCTGCCGGGTGAGGACACAGTGAGAAGCCGGCAGCCTGCAACCAGAAGAGGGCTCTCACTAGAACCCGACCATGCTGGTACCCCGACCTCAGACTTCCAGCCTCCAGAACTGTGAGAAATACATGCTGGCTGTTGAAGCCCCCAGGTCTGCAGTCTTCTGTTACAGCAGTGCCAGGTGGCTAAGGCAGAATGGTTGTAGCATCTGGGTTATAACGTACCGAAATCACACACATGGGCTGCATATTCCAAAATATTTTAAAGAAAATTGCAAACACTGTAACTGTGGTTTTCTTCTGGATGGAAAAGAAACATTCTGCTGCTCCCATACTATGCTGGGGCCTGGAGCCAAAAGATTACCCCAGACTCTGTCTAAGGCTCTGTAAAGCCACTGCTTCTGTGGGGTCTCGCCACCTCCAGGGGCGCTCTGCCTGGGAAGGGGCAGGGGTTCTGCTCTCCTACCAACCCCGCACACGTATGTCATTTAAAAAAAATCGTATCTTGGGACTTCCCTGGTGGCGCAGTGGTTAAGAATCCACCTGCCAATGCAGGGGACACGGGTTCGAGCCCTGGTCCGGGAAGATCCCACATGCCACGGAGCAACTAAGCCCGTGCGCCACAACTACTGAGCTGCACTCTAGAGCCCGCGAGCCACAACTACTGAGCCCACGTTCCGCAACTGCTGAAGCCCGCATGCCTAGAGCCTGTGCTCCGTAACAAGAGAAGCCACCGCATTGAGAAGCCCACGCACCAGAACGAAGAGTAGCATCCGCTCGCCACAACTAGAGAAAGCCCGCGTGCAGCAAAGAAGACCCAATGCAGCCAAAAAAAAAAAAAAAAAAATCACATCTTTAGTTTGTCCTTATTCCTCAGGGACCCACCAACATCGCTGCTCTCATCATTTCCCCTCCCCCAACAGTCCAGAGAATCTTTCTGGTCCAGGGATCAGGGAAGACCTCATCACAGTCTCTCAAAACTTTGCTCATGTCAAGACTACTTTCTTTATCCTCCAGGTGGTCATTCCCCTGGCTCTCTGTCACCTTCCCTTCCCTGAAAAGGGGACATGGGATAAAGGGCCAAAAATGCAAGGGAAAAATGCTGGAAGAAATACACTGGTACTGTTTCCAAAAATGTATCCTACCATGGATACAATAACCTGAACCCTGCAAGGGCTCCCTGCTGTTCTCAGCAAAGGGTTGCCCAGCAACGGAGGTGTTAACATGCTGAGGGAGCTCCTGGCTTGTGCAGTTTTCCATTCATGGCTGGGCTTAACGAGTCTGGATACCTTCTGGATACCTGGCTCAGTACCTTCCTGGAAAGTCTTGACACCTCAGATGTTCTGACAGCAAATCATTCACTTCTGTCTTCCACACATCCCCATAGATCAGAATGAAGAGTCTACAGAAGGTTTGCTTCGGTAGGGCACTTCCTATGGCTTTACTTGCCTCACATCCTACATCTTTCCAGATACTTGGACCAGGAGAACAGGACTCCAGGGTTTTCCTTAGCACTCTGTCAGGTGTCTGGGGTGGGGGGGGATCCTCCCAATCAATACCCCCCACTGCTCGCTATCTGTCTGGCGTGTTACTGACAGTGCTGTACATTTATCTGTTACATAAAAATTGTCACAAATATGGTGACAGGGAAAGTCAGGATGCCACAGTGGAGAGGGAATCTCACTTAAGCAAGAAGATCTGTGTTTGAATCCCAGGGCTGCTGCTTGTTAGCTGGGAAACCTTGCTGGTTTATTAAAAAGATTAAATGAGGTGGTCTATGTACAGCGCCTAATACATTGGAAGCTTCAACAAGAATCTGAATACAGTCCTTCCACATCCACAGGTTCAGCCGAAGATTGAAAATGTTTGAGAAAAAATTCCACAAGTTCCCAAAAGCAAAGCGTGAATCTGCAGAGCGCTGGCAACTACTTCCATAGCCTTTCCATTGTGTTAGGTATTCTAAGTAAACTAGCGACGATTCAAAGTATACGGGAGGATGTGCACAGGTGACATGCAAATACTGTGCCACCGTACATGAGGGACTTGGACATCCACGGGTTGTTATCCGAGGAAGGTCCTGGAAACAATTCCCAGCAGACACTGACTGTATATGCAAACACATCAAGCACCTTGTTAATGATTTTTAAAGGTGTTCACAATGCAAATGTTAATTTTCCAAAAAGGCGGGGGCGGTGGGGGGCAGTGTTTTCCTGTGGATCCTGATGGAGGAGACCGCTCTCATCTACAGCCTATGAAGCATTTACAACTATGGAAGTTGTAAATGCTTATGAAACCATAAGCACTTACAACTTCCACAGTATCCCCTTCATTCTGCTGCCGTTCTTCCGAACAGCAATGAACCTGGGCTCAGGGGAAGTTCTTTTCCCTGCTAAGTGACAGGCTATAAGGCAAGGCATGAAAAGGGATTATTGGATACATGAATTCAGATAAAAAGGAGGTCCCCAGAAGCAGGCTGACAAGGCCTCCTTCGACTGTCCATCAGCAGAAAAGCTGTCTGGCAGATACGATTTTTTGGAACCAGCCATCATGGGGAACTCTGGGTGACAGATGTCAGATGCTGCCAGAGCGGCTGCCAGAACCAATCTCCCTCCACCTTCAGACCTCAGGCTGATGGAGGACCGGGCACAGCTGGACCGGCAGCCCCTTCCGGCTCGGATCGCTGCTCACATTGTTATTTCTCAGTCGCTGGACAAACAGATGGTTTACCGTGTATTTGTGATTTTTTTTGTTGGCCTAGAAATTCTGTTCTTCCATCAGGGTACAGCATGTAATCAATTATGACAGTGGGTGGTGTAAGAAAATCCCTGCCAATAGAAGTCCAAGACCTTCTCTTTTATTAAATTTGCATAAACCACGACAATTTCCAACTTAAAAGCAATAGGAGGAAAAAGCAAGGTCGCGGGGTAAGAAATAACTTGGGTAATTGCAAAACCACAATTCTCAGTTGGTCCTGAAGACTCTTGTTAGTTTATACTAATACCTGATGTCTGTTTTGTCTGCCCGTTTTTAGCCTTAAAATCTTCTTGTCTCTCTTCTGATGAGCCTTGACGAGCTTCATGTTAGAATCGTAACGTAACAATCGTAAGTAAACAGAACAAATCCCAGGAGCACACACACCCACCGACTCAGACTTCTTTTTGAATATTCGGAGTTTTACTCTAGTAAGTGCTTTTATGTTAGAACTTCGGCCTGCCTCAGTATATATGCGTGACCACATACATACAACGGTATATGCGTTCTCCCCTATCCGCCCTCTGGGTAATTTTCTTTATGAAAAAAATCTTAATTATACGCATACAGCTGAAAAGTTCTTTAACAGTAGAATAGCAGAAGCATTTTTAACATAAATATCACCTAGACAAACCCCTGACACAACCTATACGTTTCTTCTTATCTTGTTACAATGTATGTGTCTTTTCTTATAGAATCAGGCTCACAGTGAATAGTTTTCTATCCTATTGAATAGTTTTTTTTCCTTTTTTTTTTTCCATTTAACCACTTACCAGTATCATTAGATATTCTTTAGGAACATGATTTCTCTGGATGACAAATACTGATTGGGCTTCTACAACGTGACTGTCACCATTCCAGGCACTAAAGACGTATAAGAGAACAAGAGGGTCCCTTTCTTCAAAAAAACCTACATTCCCGCAGAGAGAGACAGGCAATAAACCTGTGAAAACAGTAAATAGATGATATAATTTCAGGCCTAAGTGCTCTAAGATAGGGTAACACATAGTGACTGGGCGGGGACTGGAAGGAAGGCCTTAACTTCTGAGTTAAGATCTGAAGGCTAGAAGGAGGTAGGCCATGCAAGTATCTTGGGAAAGGGCTTTGTCGGCAGAAGGAACTGAAAATGCAAAGGCCCTGAGGCAGGAATGAGCATGACGTGGTCCAGGAACAGAGGGAAGCCGTTATGGCTGGAGCTCGGTGAAGAGGGGCCATGAGGAGGGAAATGGGACCAGAGACCCAGAGAGAGCCCAAGTCACCTAGGCCTTGGAGGGGCTGGGACTTCAGTGGCAATGAGAATCCGTGAGAGAATTTTCCAGTAGGGGGGTGACATGAGATGATTACAGAGCTATCGCTTTGCTGGCTGGGGAGGGGATGGTTTATGGGGTACAAGAGTGCAGGCAGCAGAGCTATGTGAACAGACTCTCCAGACAAGCTATGTTAACAGTTGTTCACACAAGAGATGATGGAGGGTTAGTGGAGGATGTAGTGAAGCCACAAGAAGTGGTGGATTCAAGACATAATTTGGTGAGAGGCCACAGAAACTTCTTTTTTAGGTTTTTTTTTTTTTTTTTTTTTTGCGGTACACGGGCCTCTCACTGCTGTGGCTTCTCCCGTTGCGGAGCAACAGGCTCCGGACGTGCAGGCTCAGCGGCCATGGCTCACGGGCCCAGCTGCTCTGCGGCATGTGGGATCCTCCCGGACCGGGGCGCAAACCCGCATCCCCTGCATCGGCAGGCGGACTCCCAACCACTGCGCCACCAGGGAAGCCCCCTTTTTAGGTTTTAAATTCCTCCCTCCCTCCCTCCCTTCCTTCCTTCTTTCCTCCCACCCTTCCTTCCTTTTCTTTCTTATTGAAGATCTGAACAACACAATTAACAACACAATTATTTCAGACACATATAGAACTCGGCACCATATAATGAGTGAATCCACATTCTTCACAAACATACATGAAACATTTACACCACAGGACTGGGGACAAATTCATGGAACAAGTCTGCAAATTTCAAAGACGTGTATCTTTAAAGAGCTCTGAAGTCCTGGAGATTTAAGACTGTATATATTTTAGTCTTACTATCAGAAAGAGGAAAAACCTTCAGTTTAAAAATATATATTTATAAACAAGAAGAATAGAAATTTCACTGACTCTGAGTAACCAACAGGCCAACGTTTGGTCGCAATAGAATTATTTTCAGCCCCAATTCTATTGTTGAAACCATTTAGATGCCCTGCAAATGGACTCCCACCCTCACTAGCCTCCCCTATCCCACATTCCAGATAGATCAGGTATTTTCACACCTGGCTTATCCTCAGTGAAGACTGGGATTAGATCTTTATTTGAAAATAAAAGCAAAAGTCCAGCAGTCATTGTACTATTGAACCTACAGAAATTTGTGATGACACTGATGGGGAATGTAAGGTTACAGTGAAGAATCCGGATTATGTGAGCAATGGTAGAGGTATTGCCATTTACTGAGATGAGAGGAGTGGGCAGTCTCTGGAGGCAAAAATCAAAGGTTCTGCATGGATAAAGCTAGCTTGAGATGCGTATACTAGAGATCCCAGGGAAGATGCTGAGCAGGTCACTGGATAAATGAATGAGCAGAGGAGAGGGCAGCCAAGATGGCAGAGTAGGAAGCCCCTGAGCCCACCTCCTCCCAGGGGCACACCAACATTACAACTATTTACAGAGCAACTATTGATGAGGAAGATAGGAAGACTACAGAAAAGATCTTCCACAACTGAAGATTTTAAAAAGGACCCAGAACAAAATGGGTGGGAGGGGCAGAGATGTAGTACAGTCAGGACCTATACACCTGTGAGGGAGTGACCCACAAACCAGAGGATAGTTACAATTGCAGGGGTTCTCCCCAAGGAGCGAGTGGTTTGAGCCCCACATCAGGCTCCCCAGCCCAGCACCAGGAAGACAAGGCCCCAGAATGTTTGGGGACACAGACAGTGGCAGCAGGCATTCTGGGGAGTTTGTTCTACCACGTGGACACGGGCGCTGCCAGCTGCCATTCTGGAATCCTGCCTTGAGTTTATTACCCTTGGGACTCAACCACACCCACCAGCCTGCAGGCAACAGTATTGGGATGCCTCAGGCCAAGCAGCTAGCTAGGCCCAGGACCCCTGGGCCCTGCAGCCAGAGATTCTTGGACCTGGCTCCACCTACCAGCAGGTCAACACGAGCTCTGGAACCCCAGGTCCTACAGCCAGAGACTCTAGGACCTAGCTTCCTCAAACTATTCCAAAAAACTGCAGAGGAAGGAATGCTTCTGAACTCATTCTGTGAGGCCAGTATCACCATGATACCAAAACCAGAAAAAGATATCACAGAAAAAAAAAGAAAATTACAGGCCAATATCACTGATGAACAGAGATGCAGAAATCCTCAAGAAAATATCGGCAAACTGAATTCGACAATACATTGAAAGGATCATAAACCGTGATCAAGTGGGATTTATCCCAGGGATGCAAGGATAGTTCAATATCCACAAATCAATTGATGTGACACACATTACAAATTGAAGAATAAAAATCATATCATATCATCATCTCAATAGACGCAGAGAAAGCTTTTGACAAAGTTCAACATCAATTCATGATAAAAACTCTCAACAAAGTGGGTACAGCGGGAACATACCTCAACATTTAATAAAAGCCATATATGATAAGCCCGCATTTAACATCATAGTCCAGGGTGAAAAGCTGAAAGCATTTCCTCTGAGATCAGGAAGAAGACAAGAATGCCCACTCTTGCCACTTTTATTCAACATAGTATTGAAAACCTTAGCCATAGCAGTCAGACAAGAAAAAGCAATAAAACGAACCCAAGTTGGAAAGGGGAAGGTAAAACTGTCACTGTTTGCAGATGACATGATACTATGCATAGAAAATCCTAAAGACACCACCAAAAAACTACTAGAGATCATTGACGAATTCAGCAGGATACAAAACTAATATACAGAAATCTATTGCATTTCTATACACTAAAAATGAACTATCAGAAAGAGAAATTAAGGAAACAATTCCACTTACCATTGCATCAAAATAAATAAAATAACTAGGAATAAATCTAACTAAGGAGGTAAAAGACCTGTACTCGGAAAACTGTAAGACACTGATGAAGGAAATTGAAGACAACATAGACAGATGGAAAGATATACTGTGTCCATGGATTGGAAGAATTAATATTGTTAAAATGACCATACTACCCAAAGCAGTCTACAGATTCAGTGCAATCCATATCAAAATACCAATGGCATTTTTTCACAGATCTGGAAGAAATAATTGTAAAATTTGTATTGAATCACAAAAGACCCTGAATAGCCAAACAATCTTGAGAAAGAAGAACAAAGCTGTGTATTATGCTCCCTGATTTCAAACTATACTACAAAGCATGAGTAATCAAAACAGTATGATCTGGCACAAACACACACACATAGATCAATGGAACAGAACAGACAGCTCAGAAATGAACCCATACTTACATACACAATTAATCTATGACAAAGGAGGCAAGAATAGACAATGGGAAAAAGACTGCCTCTTCAATAAATGGTGTTGGGTAAACTGAACTGCTACATGCAAAAGCAGCAAACTGGACTGTTCTCTCCCACCATGCACAAGAATAAATTCAAAATGGATTAAATATACAGCTTAATTATACGACCTGAAGCCATAAAACTTCTAGAAGAAAACATAGGCAGTAAGCTCTTTGACATCAGTCTTAGTAATATTTTTAATTTTTTATTATTATTTTTTAACGGCATTTATTTGAAACATATTTTTTTAAGTTTATTTATTTATTCTTTTAGGCTGTGCCAGGTCTTATTTGCGACAGGCGGGATCTTCATTGCGGCATGTGAGATCTTTTTTTTAGTTGCAGCGTGCGGACTTCTTAGTTGCGGCATGCAGACTCCATAGTTGTGGCATGTAAACTCTTAGTTGCGGCATGCATGTGGGATCTAGTTCCCCAACCAGGGATTGAACCTGGGCCCCCTGCAGTGAGAGGGTGGAGTCTTACCCACTGGACCACCAGGGAAGTCCCATATTTTTTAGATATGTCTCCTCAGGAAAGGGAAACAAAAGCAAAAATAAACAAATAGGATTACATCAAACTAAAAAGCTTTTGCACAGCAAAGGAAACTATAAACAAAATGAAAAAGGACATCTACTGAATGGGAAAAAGATATTTGCCAATGATATATCCGATAGTGGGTTAATGTCCAAAATACAGAAAGAACTCATACAACTCAACATCAAAAAAAAAAAAAAAAACCAACCCAAACAACCTGATTAAAATGTGCAGAGTATCTGAATAGACATTTTTTCCAAAGAAGACATATAGGCCCATGAAAAGATGCTCAACATCACTAATAATCAGGGAAATGCAAATCAAAACCACAATGAGATATCACCTCACACCTGTCAGAATGGCTATTATCAAAAAGACGACGTGTTGACGAGGGTGTGGAGAAAAGGGAACCCTCCTACACTGTTAGTGTGATGTAAATTGGTGCAGCCACTATGGAGAACAGTATGGAGGTTCCTCAAAAGACTACAAATAAAACCACCACATGATCCAGCAATTCCACCGCTGGGTATATATCTGAAGAAAATGAAACCACTAATTTGAAAAGATACATGCACCCCAATGTTCACAGCAGCACTGTTTACAATAGGCAAAATATGGAAGCAACTCAAGTGCCCATCAATAGATGAATGGATAAAAAAAATGTAATAAACACACACACACACACACACACACACACACACACGCATTGGAATACTACTCAGCCATAAAAAAAGAATGAAATCTTGCCATTTGCAACAACGTAGATTGACCTAGAGGATATTATGCTAACTGAAATAAGTCAGACAGAGAAGGACAAATACTGTATGATTTCACTTATATCTGGAATATAAAAAAACCCAATGAACAAACATAACAAAACAGAAACACATGTATAGATACAGAGAACAAACAGGTGGTTACCAGTGGGGAAGGGGGTGCTGGGAGGAAAGCATAGGTGAGAGAGATTAAGAGGTATAAACTTCCAGGTGCAAAATAAATGATTCATGGGTATAAAATGTACAGTGAGGGGGGACTTCCTTGGTGGCCCAGTGGATAAGACTCTGTGTTCCCAAGGCAGGGGGCTGGGGTTCGATCCCTGGTCAAGGAACTACATCCCAAATGCATGCTGCAACTAAGAGTTCACATGCCACAACTAAGGAGCCTGCCTGCTGCAACCAAGACCGGTGCTACCAAATTAAATATATTTTTTAAATGTATGGTGTGGCGAATATAGGTGACGTGTTTAATCACTTATCTTGGTGATCACTTTGAAATGTACAGAAATATTGAATCACTATGTTGCATAACAGGAACTAACGTAGAGTTTTAGGTCAATTATACTTCAAAAACGAACAACAAACTCATAGAAAAAGGAGATCAGATTTGTGATTACTAGAGGCGGGGGCGGGTAGGGGAGGGAGAATTGGAGGAAGGCAGTCAAAAGGTACAAACTTCCAGTTAGAAGATTAAACACTAGTGATGTAGCGTACAACAGGATGAAGATGATGAGCACAGCTGTGTTATATATGAAAGTTAAGAGAGTAAATTTAAGAGTTCTCATCACAAGAAAAACAATTTTTTCTTTTTCTTTAATTTTGTGTCTGCGAGATGATGGAGGTTCACCAAACTTCTTGTGATAGTCACTTCATGATGTACGTAAGTCAAATCGTTATGTTATGCACCTTAAACTTACACAGTGCTGCTGCATGTCAGTAAAATTGGAAGAAGAAAAAATGAATGAGGAGATCAGGGGAAAGTTGCAGACCAGAGGCACAAATAAGACCTATACACTGGGTGAGGTCACCTGGGAGACTCAGACATGCATGGTCCGTATGGCATTGTCCACACACTAAACATTTATGTGTTCCCCCATACTCCCCATCACCTTTGCAGTTAGCTGGGTTGTGTGAGTGGCTCTGGACAGTGAATGGAGGAAGCACCTAAGAACTGGTTCAAGACCCTCAGTTGTCCTCATTTCCTGCCACAGTTATCATGAATCCATGTACTAATGTCATTGTTAACTCCAGTCCCTGAGGGAATTTGCAGAGTAAATTCACAAATTTACTCCATGTCACACACGTAGCATGAGAGAAAAATAAACTTTTATGTGGTAAGCCATGGAAATTTCAGGACGAATTTGTTACCTCAGCATAACTTGGCCTATCCTGACTAATTCAGAATTCCATCATATGAGCTGCCACAACAAAGCATCCTTAAAAAAGATAGCATATGTGATTTGATATGTTTTCAACAAAAGTGTAGCAGTGGTTATTTCTAGCTTCTGTCTAAACAACATTTAAATGAACTCCTTGTTCATTTTATAAGCTGAAGGGTAATCTCTGAACTGTTGAGTGAATAATGCAGGATAACGTCCATTCTTTCAAAGATCCTCATTTCTCAACTGTTTTTTCCTGATTGTTAAGGTTTATGAAAACATCGTTTTTATACATAGTTCTTGGATAATTAAAAAAGTAATATTGATGCTTTATAATTTTCTAAATTTCTCCAAAAACAATTCTCTCCCCTTATATCAGCTAATTTTTTAGATGTTTGATTCATTTGACAAATTGACGATAAAAGAGATTCCTCATTCATTCATTTCACAAATTTTAATTGAGCCCCTACTTTGTTCTAAACATTTTGATAGGAGCCAGGGAAATAAGGAAAAGATCCAGTACTTACCCTCATAGTTATGGTTTTGTTTTGTTTTTTTTTTTGCGGTACGTGGGCCTCTCACTGTTGTGGCCTCTCCGTGGCTCACGGGCCCAGCTGCTCCACGGCATGTGGGATCTTCCCGGACAGGGGCACGAACCCGTGTCCCCTGCATCGGCAGGCGGACTCTCAACCACTGCACCACCAGGGAAGCCCATAGTTATGGTTTTGATACCACCTGGAGCATTACCTACGGCCAAACTCAGTTCTGAGATCCTGAGAGATGGGAAATTAGTTAACCTCTATGTGCCTTAATATCTTCATCTGTAAAATGGAAATAGTAACTCATTCCCTCCAGAGGTATTGTAGTAATAAAATGAGACAAAGTGGAAGGCTATTTTTAGTTACATTTAGAAATGCACTCAGACCATCTTAACACAAAGGGGTTTTACTGGAAAAACCAGAATCTACAAGGTACCTGGTGCTCGGGCAGCTGGAGAGAGGAAGTAGAGACCAGGTGGTCTCTGCATTGCTCACTGTGTCTTCTTTCTGTCTGTCTACTCAGTTCCCCCACTATCTTTGCTTGCTTTTACCTTCTACTCCGTAATTTTGCTTTCAAGCTTGTATTGCTGGTGGTTTCCGTTTCTTCATAGCTTCAGTCTACACACTGCCTTGAGCTCTATCTCCATGCTTTCTTTCTTCTTTCGCCCTCACAGATAACTACCTTTAATTTTTCAGTTCAAATTTCCAGAAGAATCTGTTTGATCGATTTGTTCATTCAGGCATTCAGAACACATACATGGAGTATCTACTAAGGACAGGCAGTGGACGCCCGTGGTAATCCCCACCCCCTGTTAGGAACCTCTTAATGATCCCTCCAACCTCATCCTGAAGATGGACTCTTTCCCTGGGACCTTGTTAGAGGTGCTGAATTTGTCCCCCACTCCAGATCTACTGAATCAGAATCTACATTTTAACAAAATCCCCAGGTGATTTGTATGCACAGTTCAAGTCTCAGAAGCACTGCTTTAAACTTCTAGCTCAAAACTGGCTGCACACTGGAAACAGCTGGAGATTTAAAAAATTACTGATGCCTGGGTCCCTCGCAAAGGGATTCCTTTTTAATTTTTCTGGGGTGCAGCCTGGCATTCAGAAAATCCTAGATGATTCCAATGTGCAGGTAGGTTTGAGAATCTCTGAACTAGTCCTGAGTCACCACAATCAGCTGTGAACCTGGACAAACTGCTTAGTTTCTCTCTAGGCTAGATTTCTCATCTCTTAAGTGAAGATAACCTGTGGACCTCAGAGTTGTTCTGAGGGTCCCATCTTCTCTTATACAATTGGGGATTTAAGGAAACAAATGCATTATTAAATATGAGAATATAAGTAAAAATGCATGGAAGATCATTGTAAAGCTTACATGATTACACTCTACCTGTGTCATGGCTGAGTACCGTTATCCCATCTTACCTATCACGTAATGGAGGGTTAGAGAGGTTAAGTAACTGTCTCAAGGCCCTGAAGGCTGTTAAAGAGAAATTATTCACCAGATCCTCTTTAAAAACCGGCGGGGAAGACTTTACTACAGACTGCTGCGATGGGGGAAACAGACTGAATGCAGCTCTGAACACAGCTGGGACCAACGGAGATTTACAGCCAGGGGGCAGGGTGAAGGAGAGAACGGAAAAAAATGACCAAGACGAACTTGGTGAGATATTGGGGGGTAGGGTGGCGGGTGGGATGAGGAACGTGATCAGAAATCGAGAGTGGAGGAAGAGGAGCTTGATTAGGTACCAAGGGTGGGGGGGATCCTCGATCGAGTGGCTTCGCAGGATTCTTTGGTAAAATCAGGCTCAGCAGGCCAGGCACGAGGCCTAGTCTACACGAGGGCTCCAAAGGACCAGACCAGAGTTTGCTCCCGGAGCGGGTCTAGGCGGAGTTGGGGGCTCAAGTCGGGCGAGTCTAAGCGCGCAGACACTGCTGACCCTACACGCCCCCAGTGCCGGGGTTAATGCAAACCTCACAGGACCGAACGTGTCTGGCGCTGTACACCCACGAAGCAGGACTGCTGGCTGCACTCCAGCTTCCAATCAGACCAACCCCAATCGGAGCGGCGGCCCCTTAGCCGTTCGTAGCCTACAGGACCGGGTTTCCCCGGGCACGCCCCGCCTCCCGGTCCGGGGCGGGGCCGCCGCACCTGCCGTGCACCAATCACGGGCCGGCGCGTAGGGGCGCACGCGCCACGGCCCTGGGCGGGGCCTCGCCGCACATCAGTCTCCGCGACCTGCCGGCCCCCGGCCTCCCTGATTGGCTGTCCTGGAGTGACGTGACGGCCGCCTCGGCCTATGGCAGCGGAGCCGGCCGGTGGCGGGGTGCGGAAGCTGCGGGTTGCGGCGGGCGCAGTGCCGGTTGGCTTGTGCGGAGTGTGGGAGACGGTTCGGGCGGCGTGCGCGGCCTTTGCTGTGCTCTGTCCCGGCGCCGGCGGGATGACGCGCTTCGCTCTGACAGTGGTCCGGCAGTGAGTATGGCCTGCGCGGGCTGCCCTTTCCCCTCCGTGGAGTGTTGCGGACTGGGCTGGGGGACCGAAGATCTGCACCCGCCCCGCCCTGCCCGTCCCATTTGCTCCTCCGAGGCTCGGCCTGGCGATTTCTAGGTGTTTGCTGTGAGTTACCCCCTACCGGCCCTCCTGCCCCAGCGAAGCTGAGCGGGAAGCCAGGTGTCAGATGGCAGCGGTCCCGCGTTCGATGGGGACAGGGAGGTCGGGAGGAGTGAGTGTCAAGGGCCCCCGTCTCCGGGTGGCAGCTGAAGCTGAAGAGACAGCCCTGTCGCCGCACCTCCCGGGCCCCGCGTTTGCCCCCGGCCGGTCCCCCAGGGTCTGCAGAGTGACTGGTCCGGGGCCGACGTTTCCGCTCCAGGCTCTGCGACGGCTCCGTCCCTGTCCCCTCGGTCGCCTCGGCCCCCCAGGCTTGTGTCTGAGATTCGCTTCTTCTCCGCAGATCTTCTGTCGCTGGGGGAGGAGAGGGGGCCTCGCCCTGCTCTCAGCCGCCTGCATCGCCCCGAATAAATATGTTTATCATATAACGTTACAGGGAGCTAAATGCTGACAAGTCTTTACGTCTCTTCCTTTTTCCTTCTCGACTCTTCTTGGCCCGGTGTTAATGGGAGGTGGAATTCAGGGAGGTCAGGAGCACAGATTTTTCGAGAAAGATCGACGTAGGTTAGAATCTGGGCTCCAGCTAGGAGCCTTGTAACCTGGGCTTCCTTTTACCGGCTTAATCTCTACGACCTCAGTTTCCTGATTTATAAAATGGCGTTAGTGATAGGACCCACTTCGCTGGGTTAGTGTGATAATGAAATGTCAGAAAGGTGAAGCGTACAGCACAGTGGAGGGGGAGAAATATATCTGAGAATTAACTAACTTTTGTTTCTGTAAGGACAGCTCTAATACAGATGCAGGGAGTCCTCCAATTTGTGTGTTAATGGGACCAGCATTCTGAGCGGGTGCTGTGTGTCAGCAGGTAACTAAGGGTTACAGGGTTACAGGGAACTAAGATGCCGTTTTTGACATCGTGGAGCTTGTGGAGAACAGCAATATGGTCTAACCTTGTCAAGCTGACTTTAGCTGCTATCGTCTTTGGTCCTGTTTTTACTTTATAGGAAGATTATCTTGGCAACCATCTGAAGTTGTTCTGTTAGGATTCACAGGATTTTAATGACTGAGCTAGAAATCGAGCTCCTCTCTTTCCGCCCCACCCCTCTCCATTTTTAGAAGGCTTTATGACTGTCGTGTGACCTTCTTAAGGTCATCCAGCTAGTCAGTAGCAGAACAGGAATTAAGTGTCTTGATTGCCCTCATTTTCCTCTGAAGTTTCTGGATGCCTTGACACAATGCCTTGACACAATTGCCACTCAGAAGTCGTAGAAAATCTGGGCAAAACCACCCCTTGAAAAACAAGATGATCCCGATTTAGTTTCTTAATAAACAATAGTTACATGAGTTCGGATTTTATCCCCTCCCTGCTTCTTAAAAAGGGCTTGATTTTTAAAATGGATTCATCATAGAATTCCTATGAGGAATTAATTTAAAAATAAGTCTTAATAAATTAGTATGTGCCAGGCACTGTTGTAATTAAATTCTGACAACAGTCTGGTGAGGTAAAGACTGGCTTCTCAATTTGCCGGTGAGGAAACAGACACGGAGGGCATGTGACTTGCTTATAGTCACATGACAAGTTGGGGTGGTGGCCTTTAAACCAAGGCAGCAGATCTGCGGCCCATCCTCTTAACTATATACTATGCCCTTCTGCCTCCAATTTTGCAGAGTTGAAACCTAGTGTTTGTAGGTTGCTTAAATATCATCAGCCATTTCAGAGGCTACTTTTTATTTCCTGTGATATAACCATGAAGAGTGATAAGAATAGTTTACTTTGCTCTGTTTTATTCATGGGAAAGTGCAAAGGAAGTGCTGAAATAATTGATAGGGTTAGTTTTCTCCTTCAGAGTTCTCAAAGCTAAAAATGGATGATTCTTTCAGGAAAAGAAACAGTTTCAAACTTGATCACCAGAGTTCAATGTAATGACTCTTACTGGAATCAGCAAGATTGAATCATTGAGCATAATAGTGGGAATTTACCTTGAGTTGTCTCTTACCTGACTCTGTCAAACGCTTTGCAACTCAGTGTGTTGGATAATTTTTGGATAATGCAAGAAAACTTTTTAAATGCAGTTTCTTTAAGTTCAGGCAAATCCTTTATGAATCTGTGGTGTTACCATCTGTGTGTTGGTCTTCATCATCATACTTGAAAGGGAGAGTTACCAGTTGTATCATTTTTGGAACAGAATACCCCACCTTTCAAACTTCAAGTCTACTAGTCTGATTGAGCTGTAGCGTCTGGTGGCGTTAGAGCAGCATGGTTGAAAACCCCAGTATATGCAGGTCGGCACTGCCATCACCCACACGGCACATCGAAGGCCCTAGTTCCCTTGAAAGGTTCTTTGTAGGAGTTTGCAGTTGGTTGCCTGCAAAACCATCCCATTTCACTTCCGTTTTTAGCTAGCTCTTTAAACATTTTTACAAAGTAAATTTCCTTTACTTTTAACTACTTAAAGATGATGAATCATGGGGCTTCCCTGGAGGCGCAGTGGTTGGGGGTTCGCCTGCTGATGCAGGGGACACGGGTTCGTGCCCTGGTCCGGGAGGATCCTACATGCTGCGGAGCGGCTGGGCCCGTGAACCATGGCCGCTGAGCCTGCGCGTCTGGAGCCTGTGCTTCGAAAAAAGATGATGAATCAGTGTAGGTATTGACAGCAAAACTGATTGGTTTTTCTTACTCTGCCTCTGTCGGCACTTAGTCTTCATGAATGCTAGTCATTGTTCTGTTTGTTAATAAAGCAGAGGCCAGATGAATATTGGATCATCTGTCAACTTTTATCAAGATGCATGTAATTGTTATGTTACTGTGATATTTGTTTTCTGGGAGTAGGGTTGATTAACTGGGAGAACCTATGCAACTAGGCCTAATCTACATATAGACAAAAATATATCATGAATTGAGTATTTTACATTTTTGCCCCCAGACCATCTGGTGAAACTCTCCATGTTACTAGTGCTTGAAATCTTCTATGTTTTCAAATTATTAATCCATTTTCAAATGAATTAACTGGTGTGGAGGAATGAGGATAAAGCTGTATATGCATGATTAAATATCAGGTGAGTACACTCCATTCCTGTGTCCACCAAAGCATATCTATTTTGAAAACTTGCCCCAAATATATACTGGCTTCCCATGATTTGTCTCTGCTGCAGCAAACCGAGTCCTGGTCCGTGGAATTTGAAATATTAAAAAGGATGTGATTGGGAAATTAAGCTTTCTATATGATTTCTAGAGAAACGCTATAGAATACAAACCAGAACTAACAAAATAACACGTCTTTTTAAGGGGAGAAGAGCATGATTATCCACAAAATAAATGGTGCATATTTGTGGGCCTTTAAACGGCCGGTCACAGACTTGACTTCCTGGCCTAAGTGTCTGCGTTCTCGCGGAGTCGGGCGTCTGTCTTGGAAGTGAGTCACACTGCAGGTTTTGAGAATCAGTGCTGTTATTCCTGACTCCTTTAAAATACACTCCTCTGACCTTTCCACTCCCCCTGCCTTCCCTGCCACCGCTACAAGCCAAGCTTCGGTTAGGGAAGTAGCTTCATAGTAAACCTAGTTTAGCCACCCACTTTCCTCTCCCACTCCCCAAACAAACTGAACAGTGGCTTCAAGCATTTGTACAGACCTCTCGAAAAAGCTGATAAAAGCTGTAAAACTAAATATTTGTGCACATTTTTGGAAAAAAAATTCTCTTTCTAGATTCTTACACTATAATGTTTATAAAGTGATTTGAAAGCAAAAAATGCCCAGTAGAACACCAGGGATTATTAATAATGCACTAATGTCTGCAGAAGTCTCTACTGACTTACAGCTAAAGGAAATCTTTTATTATATTACAGCTATTTTTTCTCCTTTTGCTGGAATTGGTGAGATGCTGGGGCAGTACTGTTACAAATTATCAAAGTACTGGGATCCTGTTTTTTAATAGGATGACATTTTGATGATATAATGGTTATTCTGAATCCGTGATCAAATCAGCTATTGGGATTAAGTTAAAATCTTGAGCTACCTTTTCAGTTAGCATACAAAAAGTTATCATCTTGGCAAATCATTTGTGTGATTTGTAAAGACCTGGTCCAGGGTAATTATTAAATTTCTTCTCACCCTTGATTTTAAATTTGTACAATGAGCAAGAGAGCTTGTGATCCACACAGTAAGTGGGCAAAACCTTCTGAGGTTCCCATATAAAAGTAAATATGGGATTGGGGGCCAGGGAGGCGTTATTTGAATTTTGCTGGTCATTGAATTGGTTACAAAGCCATTGCCTAAAGAGGACGTCACTCGTACAGAAGTGAAGTACAGCCCTTTTATTCTTGGTCTCGGCAAGACTGTGAGGCTGAGACAGACAGGAAGTGGATCCAGTGTTTGGGAACTGTTTTCTGTATGAGAAGCAGTGCCTTCCCCATCACTTCCCTGGATGCTTTGTTCATCTGAACCGCAGAGCCTAATCTCTTTCTTATCCATTTCATACGATTCTGAATGGGTTTTGGAATGCTGCAAGACATCTTTTATTAATACTCACCTCAAGAATGATAATACTGGCAAGTGAGTGGCTAGTAGTGCTGTGTAATTTCACTCACTTGTCGTATATTTTTTAAGCCACTACATCTACACGTTTAGAAATCAGAACAGTTCTCCTGAGTTTTCTGTCCTCTCACCCTGCAGGTGACCACAGCCTCTGTGTCCTCCCGGCATCTCTCGTGCAGATGCAAACGTTTACCCTTGTGTCCTGCCTTTCTTGTTCTTTCCTTCTTTCTTTCTTTTTTTTTTTTTTTAACATCTTTATTGGAGTATAATTGCTTTACAATGGTATGTCAGCCTCAGCTTCACAACAAAATGAATCAGCCATATACACACATATATTCCCATATCTCTTCCCGCTTGCGTCTCCCCTTTCTTTCTTTTTTTTAAAAATTATTTTTGGCTCTGTTGGGTCTTCGTTGCAGTGCTCGGGCTTCTCCTTGCGGTGGCTTCTCTTGTTGCAGAGCACGGGCTCTAGGCACGCAGGCTTCAGTAGCTGTGGCACAAGGGCTCAGTAGTTGTGGCTCGTGGGCCCTAGAGCACAGGCTCAGTAGTTGTGGCACACGGGCTTAGTTGCTCCACAGCATATGGGATCTTCCCGGACCAGGGCTCGAACCCGTGTCCCCTGCATTGGCAGGTGGATTCTTAACCACTGCATCACCAGGGAAGTCCCTGTCCTGCCTTTCTAAAAAGGTAGAAATCTTTGTATATTATTCTGTGCCTTGCTTTTTCTGCTGAATACGTCTTGGTGATTTTTCCATCTCTTTACGTAAATCACTCTCCCGCAGACACAGCCGCATCGAATTCCATCAGGTAGATATCCCACTGTTTATTTGTTAAAGTAACGGGTTCCCTGCTAAAGGGAATTTAGGTTATTTACCATCTTTCGCTGTTAGAAATATACTGTAGCAAATATTCTTTTAAATCTAGATGAATGCAAGCATTTCCAGTAACAGGGCTGCTGAATCAAAGGGTAAACAGACTTGTCATTTTGGTGGATATTTCCAGATGACCCTCCATCCAGAGAGCATGTACACTGAGGTTCTGTTATTTCCCAGGATTTTCTCCAGGGACCAGGCATGTTAGGGTGATGCAGCCTCTGGCCGTGCCTTTTAAGGACCTGGGGCCAGGATAGATGCACGACTACAAAAGTTAACTAGCGTAGTACAGAAGGTAACTAACTACAGTAGTGCCGGGAAAAATGCGAGCGCAGAGTTGGGGTAGTTAAAGGGGATGGGGCGGTAGGGAACGGTGCTGGAGAGGGAAAGCTACTTCAAGGAGTCATCTGGCTGTGTTGGGTCTTGAAGAATGAGAACACTTTGGCCAGGTCCAGCGGTCTCTGTTTTAATAAGACCCCTAGGGGATTCTGAGACACACTCAAGTTTGAGAACCTGTGCTCTAGGTGAGGTTGAAAAACCCCTGTTTTTATAAACGAGGGGCAAGGTATAAACAAGGGGCAGAGACGCGAGTTTGTGATCACGACCAAGGTCTGGTGGCATTCCTTTCTGGATCTGAGTGAATCAGTCCCACGCGAGATATTTTTCTTTTTAAACTACTGCTTCACGTAAAAAACAAAGCAGGAGTGATGAGCCTTCATGGTAATCAGGGAAACACCAATTAAAGTCAAGGTGAGGTAAACTGTTCAGGTTCCGTCTTGGCACAATTTGAAAGCTGTCACATTATAGTGAGGATGTGGAACGCTGCAGAGGGGTCGCGACTGGTATAACCACTTGGCCTTATCGAATAAAACTGGATGCGCCGTGGCCCCGCAGTTCTAGTGCTAGGCACGGGTCCCTCGGCAGGGGTCAACAGACCCCTGAGAGCGAATAGTTTAGGCTTTGCAGGCCGCATGGTCTGTCTGTGATCACTTCCACCATTAGAGTGTGAAAACAGTCATAAACAATAAATAAACATATGGGTATGACTATATTCCAACAAAACTTGGTTCACGGAAAGACTCGCTTACCAGTCCTTGAGTGGATCTCAGACATGAGCACGCATCAGCATCGCTTGGCGGGTTTATTAAAATAGACTCTGCTGGCCGCCACCTCAGAGCTCCTGAGTCAGTGTGTCTGGGGGCAGGTGGGGCCTGAGACGCTGCATTTCCAGTGAGTTTCCAGGCAGTGCCAGTGATGCAAGTCCAAGGACCATGCTTTTGAGAACCACTGCCCTAGAGAGTCTGCTGCGCTCTGAACAAACATGTTCATGGCACTGTAGCCCGGAACTGGAAACAGTCTAGGTGTCTATCACAGTGGACCATGTACTGCATTGTAGTAAATCCTTACAGTGAAGATTACACAGTAAAAACGAGAATCGAGTGCGGCCACACTCAGCAACGCTGGTGTATCTCCCAAAATGTTGAACAAAAGAAGCAACACAGAAAACCACGTAGAGTAAGAAGCAAGTCACTGTAAAGTTCAACAACAGGCAAACTAATCTATGCTGCACGTGGGCAGGAAAGCGAAGAGGAAGGGTGAGCACCGGAGCGGGCAAAAGTCCCGGCAGGGGAGCTACTGGGGAGGGAGGACATCGTGGTGGACAGGGACGGGGTCCTGGAGGCCGGCAGTGATCTGTTAACCTGGGTGGTGTTACGTGCCTGCTGGCTTTATCATTATGTTATTTACTATTTATTTCATAATTTTTAAAAGATTAAAAATGCATTAAGTCTTGGATATCTATATAGTCTGTCCAAAAAATGGCTTATAAATACAGCTACTGAGTGCTTCCTAAAGCCAGGCAGTGTTTTGGGTGCTTTACCTGTGTTCATCCAATCATCCCGAGAATCTTGTGAGGTTGGGACCGTCTATTATCCCCATTTTACAGATGAGGAAGCTGAGGCATTGAGCTTAACCCAGCAGGTGAGTGTAGCGCCAAGCAGTCTTGCTCCTGGGCCCGAAAGATGGCAGCGAGGTTTCCCCTCACGGATTTTCACCTCTCGCCGACATGAAAGGGTGTGGGCGTGGGCTGTGGGGACAGTTGATTCCAGATGAGGCGATAACTCGATCTGAAGAGGCCTGTGGGGTGTTTCCCCCCACCGTTTCCAGTTTTCTGTCCAGTGTGCGCACAGCACACGCCAGCTCCCACCTGCACTCTGTTGTCTGGTCTGGTCCAGGTGCCCTCACCCTCACCTTCCCCCTCCAGCCTCAATCCAGTTGCTTTGGGACACCACTTCCCCCATCGCTCTCTGGGTTGCTTCAGAGTGGGTTGGGTTTGCTTTTGTAATTCCTTGGTGTTGCGAAGTGCAGCAGCTTTGAGCAGCTCCAGGACCAAGGAGGCAGGGCCGGGGTCTGCGGGTCTGCGCTCCGCTCTCCGTCCCTCGCGCCTGTCCGCTCAGCGCAGCGGACGGACGGATGGACCAGCTGTTGTGTTTTGGTCCCGATGCCTGTGGGAGTAGTTTTGATCAACATATTTAAGAAGATTATTTAACAAAAATTTTTTATACATACATATACTACTTTTAAAATAGCATTTTCTACCTTTAGTTCACTTAAGATTGTTGATCTATACATTTGAATTTGGGGCAATTTGAAATTTTTAGCTTATCGATTAGGCACATAGAATAGATGATTGCAGACAGTAGTTTAGAATAAATTTTATCTTTACAGGTTAGATTCTGACGTATGTACGATATGCTGTCTTTACAAGTATCATTACCTTTTGTTGCTGATTTTTTTTTCCTCATTTCAAAAATAACCTAATTTGGTAATAAAGGCTTTTTTCCCTCCCTGTTTTAGTGGAGAAACAAGACTTAACAAGGAGAAAATCCTTCAAGGTTGGTATGCTCTGACTCTTATTTTAGCTCTCTCTGTTAGTATTAATGTGAAATATGGGTTAATCAGATCCGGTGGGGTAGGGTGGACCGGGGGCCGCTCTGGACTGTGAACTGGGATTACGGAATTAAATCATCATGGTCACAGAAATACGATCAGAGCAGATGGTAACCAAGAGTCTCTTGAGTGAATTAGATGTAAAGAACAGTGCTCCAAGTTGTTCGTGGGCAGCTTCAAAGCTGATTAAGGAGTTATATTGAGTCTAGTTGTCTTAAAATGTATCTGCCAGGATTTTAAATGATTTCATATTTGGAAACAAAAAATTTACTGGCTGGTGTTAATGGTATTTTTCTGCTAAGATACTTATATTATTTTTAGTAGTAACAAAGAAATGGTTTAAAAAGAGAATTCCTGTTCTCACATGGGGTTGTTATTTTATTCTGAATAGACTCTCCTCTGCCCCCTGCCTTGTTCTGTTAATTTGGGTTCAGATCTTTTAATCTCCCTGTGATCCAGCTGGCCTGGCCTTTAAAGAATATCTTTCAGCTAGACGTGCTGTTTCTCTGCTTGGATTATACAAGCATTTAGTTTTATATTTTTGGGTTAGGGACATCTGGGGTTTGCAGAAGCTGATTTTCATACCCTGTGTGCTTGCCTCCCTCTTCTGGAAATCAGTCTGATAATTAAACGCACCTCTATTTCCCATTGACCTGGGCCCCACCCAGAGCATCCTCTGGGCTCACGTACAGTACCGCCTTGTCCGTGGGCCCTGCTCCTTGGTCTCATTTCATTCGAAGCTGACGGTAAAACATGAATAAAATTTTCATGTTCACACCTGTTTTTTAGGTCTGTTTTGTGTTTTCCTAACTTTGGAAATTAGATGCTTAGTTCTTTAAGTTATAGCCTCCTTTTTATTTTTTTAAAACCCTCAAGCCTTATATGTTTCTAAGTACCATTTTTTTGTCACATACCTGCAGTTTTGATTTGTAGTAATCTGGTAAGTATTCAGCACCAAGTATCTTAAATTTCCGTTATGATTTCTTCATTGACCCGTGAGTTATTTAGAACTGTTTTTTAAATTTCCAAATGAATGGGCTTTTTGGTTTTGTTCTTCATCTTTTGTGATTGGCTTCCACTGTAATTGCTTTGTGTTCTGACAATGTGGTTTATTTGATAATACGTCTTTGAAATTGGTTAGCATGGTCAGTTTTTATAAACCTACTACTGTGTGTTTGAGAAAAAATCTGTTTTCTAATTGTTGGGTGTGGAGTTCTATATCAAATACTTGACCTTGATTTTGTTGTTCAAATCTTCCATACTTTACTAATTTTGTAAATTTACTCATTTGCCTGTATGAGCTAAGCGTCAGTTTATGAGTGAGATATGTTGCATTTCCCTCTGTGATGGCCAGCTCATCATTTAATGCCTGAAGTTCTGTCAACTTGTGCTTTATGTGTTTTGCTTTTATGCAGCTAGAGGCTAATTTATTAGGCACATACAAGTTTTAAAATTGCTCTGTCTTCGTGGTGCATGGGAACGCTGATTGTTTGTAGTGATCTTCACAGTCCTTACTAAGACTTTTGTCATAACGTCTGCATGTCTGAGAGTGATACGGCAGCTCCGGCTGTTTGGGGTTGGGATTTGCCTGGTATAGATCTTCCTGTCCCTTTCCGTTCAGCCTTGCTGTGTACTGATGTCCTAAGTGTTACCTTGTAAAGGGTAGGCAGCTGATTCTGATTCTTTAAAAAAAAAAAAAGAAAGAAAAAGAAATATGATCTTTCTGTTAACTGGTGAGAGTGGTCTGTCCACATTGACTCTGGTTTCTGGTGTGTTTGGACTTTTCCTTTGTGGTTCTTTTCTCCCTTCTTTATCTAGTCCTTTCCTTCTCACTCACCTTTACTTCTTAGGTGCCTGCTTTTCCTTTTCTTCTCTTTATCCAGCCCACTCTTACTTTCCCTCCTGGCCTCAAACTAAGCCATCTCTATCCTTTTGATGGTTGCCTTTATACCTTTACCATTTGTGCCTAACAAGGTGTAAGAGGAATATCATCTCTCCTGAAAAAATACAAAGTGTGTGCTGCTGTTCAGTATCTCGGTCCTGTCCTTTTTTAACCATGCGGTGTAGGCATTATGATTTAATCTGTTACCTAGTGTTTGTTTAGATTGACATCTGTAGTTGCCAGTTTCTCTCCTCACCATTTCTTTTGCGTCTCAGACCTTCATTCCTGAAACATCTTTTTTGAAAAGTCCTCTTGTGTAAATCAATTTGTGGTAAAGATAGTTTCAACTGATTCTATTCCAGACGATTCTGTTTTTATTCTCCTCGATCTTTTTTAGTCCAGACAGTTCTAGACTCACAGTCCTCTTAGCTCCTGGGAGCTATTCATCTGCTGCTTTTTGGCTTCAGAAGTCTTCTCTCATCCAACTGGTGTCCCACCGTGGGTATCTGTCTTTCTCTGTAACTGCTTTTAAAGTCTTTGTGTTTTATTTTGGTATTCTACAGTTTCTCTTACTAAATCTAGGAAGGTACTTTTTTTTTTTTTAGTAATTTATCCTTCTTGGTGTACACTGTGTTTCCTTCATCTGTAGTTTTATGTGTTCCCTCACTTCTGTTCTCCATTTTCTCTCGCCTTTCTGGAGTTCCCACTGGCTGTGCTCAGGAATCCTCGTCCTTGCTCCATGTCTCTGACACATCTGCGCTTCTCCGTCTCCTCGTGTCTGTGCCAGGGGCCAGCTTCAGCCCTGCCTTTGGGCTCGTGAAGCTTCTCAGCTTAATGAATCTCCTTTTATCCACTGAGGGATGTTTTTTTCCCCTCCTCAGCAATTCCATTTTTCACTGTTAGAAGACCTGTCTGGTTTTTTGGAAAGCTGTCTGGTTTTTGATCGCTTGTTGTCGCTTATTTTTGTGACTCTGTTTATAGTCTCTGCTGATTTACACGTCTGACGTATTAGTGGTTCCAAATCTGTTACTTGTTGTTTCTGCCAACTCTCATTCATGACAGATTATTTTCCTGTGTGTTGAGTCATTGGCTGACCTGTTACTTGCTCTAAATTAGTAGAAGACTTGTCAGCGTTTATTGAGAATGACTTGCAATACTGAACATTCCTGAATTCAGACAGTGGAGATAAAGAAGGAAAACTTTTCTAGGTGATGATCCGACTACCCAAATGCAGCAGCTGAGCTGAAAACGAGAGGTTGGGGACAGCATTAATAAAACACGTGGTGAAGTGATGGGCGATGTGGGGGGAGAGCTCGGGGCAGCCTCCTCATTACCCAGTTCTCGCCAGACACACATTCTTCTGGGAGATACAGAAGAGCTTTTCCAGGATCCTAGCTGAATTTTGCTTGCTTTCAGTTCTCTGAAAAGTTATGTGGAAAAGTACCCAAGGAACTCTTTTAATAAAGTATAGATAAATGCTCTGTATATTCTCTTAGGTGTGATTTTTATTGCATCCCATATATATGTATGTATATTTGAATGTTACTCTTCTTTCTCTTAATACCACAGGACAAGGAATAGATGAGCCTCTTTCAGAAACTGGATTTAAACAAGCAGCTGCTGCTGGTATATTTCTTAATAACGTGAAGTTTACTCACATTTTCTCCAGCGACCTCATGAGGACAAAGCAGGTGAGCTTAGAGTCAAGGTTGAGGCTGATGAGTCAAAAGTCTCAGCAGTCGTAACCTTGAAACATTGGCTGCCAGAGTCCGCAGGGAATTAACTCACACGAGACGTCAGCCCCAGCCCTCCTCTCCCTGACAGAACTTACTTCTTTTCCCTTCATTTTACTTTTGTGCTTTGTTTTATTGTGGTCATTTTTAAGTTAGAGTAGCTTGGGGAAAATGTCTAACAAAAGGCCTATAAAAAGGCAAAGAAGGTGTCGTGAGAGAGAGCCAGTGGAAACACCACAGAGACGTCAGATTTTAGAATCCAGATACAGTTTGAAAAACAACTGTGTTACTCTAAAGAAATAAAAGACGTGTGAAATATCTTTAAGGAACAGATTACTATAAAAATTATCCCAGAGATTTAAGAAAGAACCAAATCAACTTCTAAAAGGTCGGTGGAAGGAGACTTTTGTGGCAACCATGGGGGAATAACAGGGTTGGAATGCAGCCTCCCCCCATAAACAACTAGAAAACAGGACAAAATCTGTGAAGCAACTGTTTTCAGACATTGGACTCCAGGCAGCGTGGGCTGCGATCCCCGAATGAAGTGGAACAAAACAGGTGAGCCCTTGATTGTCCTGGTTTTCCAGCTGAAGCAATTCCCAGACTCTGGCAGAAGAAGCCAAATAGAGAACAGTGGTCTCAGTGATTGAGGGGACAGAGCTTGGAATTTGGGGAGTTTAAGTAAGAAAAATTTGTGGGGAAGAGTGCTGGAGAGAGAGCTGCACAGAGAAAACTCTATAGACATGTGTAGGGATCCCCGTGATTCTTTGTTGGACGGTTGGTTAATCTGCACACGTGTGGCTGAAACTGCACGAGGGCAGAAAACACGGCTTCGGGCGGGAGGGAAAAGGTCCCTGGCGGGTGGCTGTCATCCACTCAGTTCCTGGGGCTCACACAGGGTGCGGAGTCAGAATTCCCACCAGCGCAAGGGGAGGCTTTGCTGGATACAGAGAGCATGTTACACCTTAATGGTGAGGCTAAACTGTCCTCAGAGGAGCATGAGGTGAGAAGTAGGAGGCAGCAGAACCAAATTTCATCTTCTACAGGTGAGAAATGCAGTATTCTGAAATGAAAATTTCATAGGGTGGGATTAACTGTAGGTTACACTGTAGAAGAAGACGTCAGTGAACATGAAGACGTGGAAACTGAACATTCCAAAATTAACTGTGGAAAGAAAAAAGACTAAGAAGGGAAAGTGAAGAGTCTCAGTGACGTGGAGGACAGTATCAAGCAGTGCAATATACGTGTAGTTGAAGTCTCAGAAGGGAAGTGGGGAGAAGGATGAGGGTGAGTATGAAAGTAAAAAGACAGATTTTGAAGAAATAATGACTCAAAAATCTCCAAATACATACCCAGTGAAAATACTTTCAAAAATTAAGGCAAAATAAAGACTTTTTCTTTCAGGCACAAGTTGAGGGACCCACACTTATATGGTCAGTTGTTTTCGTTTAGTCTTTTTGGTCAGTTGGCTTTTGACACAGGTGCCAAGGTAATTCCGTGGTTGAAACATGGTCTTTTCAATAAAGGGTGTTGAAACGATGGACCATCCAAGCAGGAAAGCATGACATGTGACTCTTACCTCACGCAGTCCACAAAAACTAACTTGCAGGTGTTCGTAGAACAAATCTAAAAGCTAAATCTATGAAAATTCTATAAGGAAACGGGGAAGATCTTTATAAAGGCATCTTGGGACAAAGTATAAACAAGACACAGATTGGGAGAAAATTGTAAATGTGTGTTACATGTATGTAACATATGTGTATATATCTGACACATATGTATGTATTACCAATATATATCTCTTAGCTGTATAAATATGTAAGATTCTTCCAACTCAGTAATTAGACAAATAGGCAAAAGGTTTGAATTTGACCGGGCGCTTTACAAAGTGAGATACGGGGAAAGCCAGTAAACAGATGAGAAGGTGCTCAGCATAACTGATCGCGACAGAAACGCACATTAAAACCACAGCAAGATACCGTTACACAACGTGTGCGTGGCTAAAATTAGAAAGCTAAAGGATGTGGAGCACCTGGAACTCAAGGCGTTGCTGGTGAGAATGTAAAACGGAACGCCTGCTTTGGAAAACGGCTTGAAAGTTGAACACACACTAACTAGGATCCAGCAGTTTCAATCCCAGAAGTCTATCCAAGAGAAGTAAGAACATATGTCCACACAAAGACCTGTACACAACTGTTTAATGGCAACTTTATTTGTAATGGGCAGAGAGTGGAAACGACCCGTGTGTTGATCAGTAGGTGAATGGATAAAATGAACATGGTATATTCATACTGTGGAATACACCTCATCAGCAGCACAGAGGAGTCCCCAGAACAGGATCTGAGCAAAAGAAGGCAGATGTGGAAGAGCACAGACTGTGTGATTCCATTTACATGAGACTCTAGAACACATAAAGCAGGTAGTGAGGGCCGGGGGCCAGGAGTGGGAGGCATTGGCTGGCATGGGCACGAAGGAATCATTTCGGCTGATAGACTTCTTCTCTGTCTTGATTTTGGCGGTACTTAGATCTGTCACAGCTCGGTGACCTGTACACTTGAAATATACTTCAATAAAATTTACTTAAAATATGGAAAAAGTTTATCCAAAAATGAAAACCTCAGTGGCTGTACTAAATTATAGACTAGATGTAGCTGAAATGGTCATTTGCTTATAGATAAATGTAAGATAGCAACTGAAGTGTAGCGCAGTGTGATAAAATAGGTTAAAAATAAGACTAAGACAGAAGGATGCGATGAGAAGGTCTGTCGTCTTTCGAGAGGAAGTATCAGAGAGAATGGGAAAGAGGCAATATTCGAAGAGGTCACAGTTAATAAACTACAGAATTATTGAAAGATAGCAAAATATCCGATCCAGAAAGTATAAACAAATCCCAGTCAGAATTAAAGAAAGAAACCCACACGTCTACACTTACAGCAATATTGCAAAACTCCAAAGACTATGAAGGAAAAAACATTATCCATTAAAGACCAGTATTAGACCATCAACAAATGTGTCAATATCAACAATAATTTGATGTGCTGAGAGAGAATAAAGATTAATCTAGAGTTTTATACCAGCAAAACATTTTCTAGAGAATAGGTGAAGACATTTCAGACAAACAAGCTAGAAAGAAACTTTCAAAGGATAATTGAAGAAGGAAAGAAATTCCAGAAGAGATGTCTGAGATTCAGAAAAGAATAGTGAGCAAAAGAAATTGTTACAGGTATAGGTAAATATAAACAAATATTGACGATGTAAAACAGTGTCTGATTTTTGGAAGGGAGTTAAAAAACAAGGCAGACTTATGGACTTTAATGATTTCTACCGTTTTGCAAATACAGTGTCTCTTGTCAGAGTAACCAGGTACACAATGAGAGAAGGAAACATGAACAAAAATGAGCAAAAGCAGCAGAAAGAGCCACAGGAGTTATCTGGTATCTGGAGTTATCAGATGTAGCCTTTAAAATAATCATTGAATGCACAGATAAAAATGACATGGAGAATTTCAGCAGAGAACTGGAAATTATAAAACAAGAACCAAATGCAAATTCTAGAACTGAAAAGATAACTGAAATTAATATTCAGTGGATGGGTTTAAAACCAATTTAGACACACCTGAATGGAGAACTAATGAACTAGAACCTTTTTCTGTAAAGGGCTAGTTAGTTAAATTTTTAAGTTTTGTGGGTTGTATGGTCTGTGTCACAATTGTGAACTCTGCCATTGTACTGTGAAAGCAGCCGTAAATGATACATAAATGGCTGAGTTCTAATAAAATGTTATTTATGAACAAGCCATTTATTTATTTATTTATTTATTTATTTATTTATTTATTGGCTGCGTTGGGTCTTTGTTGCTGCACCCTGGTTTTCTTTAGTTGTGGTGAGCGGGGGCTACTCTTGTTGCGGACCACGGGCTCTAGGCACACAGGCTTCCGTAGTTGTGGCACACGGCCTCAATAGTTGTGGCTCGCGGGCTCTAGAGCTCAGGCTCAGTAGTTGCGGCACATGGGCTTTAGTTGGTCCGCGGCATGTGGGATCTTCCTGGACCGGGGATTGAGCCTGTGTCCCCTGCATTGGCAGGCGGATTTTTAACCACTGTGCCACCCAGGAAGTCCTACCACATCTTCTTTATCCATTCATCAGTGGACACTTCGGTTGTTTCCATATCTTGGCTATTGCAAATAATGCTGCAATGAACATAAGGGTATATATAGCTTTTCAAATTAGTGTTTTTGTGTTCTTTGGATAAATATTCAGAAGTGGGGGAGTTCCTTGGTGGCCTAGTGGTTAGGATTCCGGGCTTTCACTGCCATGGCCCAGGTTCAATCCCTGGTCAGGGAACTGAGAATCCTGCAAACCACATGTCACGACCAAAAAAAAAACAAAAACAAAAACTCAGAAGTGGAATAGCTGGGTGATATGGTAGTTTTATTCTTAATTTTTTGAGGACTCTCCGTACTGTTTTCCATAGTGGCTACACCAATTTACAGTCCAACAGTGCACAAGTGTTCCTTTTTCTCTCCAGGGTTTCTTATCTCTTGTCTTTGTGATGATAGCCATTCCAGCAGGTGTGAGGTGATAGCTCATGTAGTTTTAATTTGCATTTCCGCAATAGTGATGTTGAACATCTTTTCATGTACTTATTGGCCGTCTGTGTGTCTTTGGAAAATGTCTAATCAGATGCCCTCCCATTTTTTAACGGGCTTGTTTGGGTTTCTGTTGTAGTTGACTGATGTGCATTCTTTATACAGTTGGCCCTTGAACAATGTGTGGCTTAGGGGCCCCCACCCTCCTTGCAGTCAAAAATCTGCATATAACTTTGCAGTTAGCCCTTTGTATCCACAGTTCCACATCTGAGGATCGTGTAGTACTGTAGTATGTATTTTTAAAAATCCATGGATACGTGGACCTGTGCAGTTCAAACCCATAGTCAAGGATCAACTGTATATTTTGGATATTAATCCCTTAGATATATGATTTGCAGTTATCTTCTGTCATTCAATAGGTTGCTTTCTCATTTTGATGATGGTTTCCTCTGCTATGCAGAAGCTTTTTAGCTTAATGTAGTCCCACTTGTTTATTTTTGCTCCCTTGTCTTTAGAGTCAGATCTACAAAAACATTGCAAATACTAATGCCAGTGAAGTTACTACTGCCTGTGTTTTCTTCTCGGACCTTTATGGTTTCAGACCTTAATTCAAGTCTTTAATCCATTTGGGGTTAACTTTTGTGTAGGGTGTAAGATAGTAGTGTAGTCTCTTCTTTTGCATGTAGCCGCTTGGTTTTCCCAACACCATTTGCTGAAGAGACTGTCCTTCCTCCATTGTATGTTCTTTGCTCCATATATACGTGGGTTTATTTTTGGGCTGTCTATTCTATTCCATTTATCTATGTGTCTGTTTTTATGACAGTACCATACTGTTTTGATTACTGTAGCTTTATAGTATAGTTTGAAATCAGGGAGCATGATTCCTCTAGCTTTGTTCTTTCTTAGGATTGCTTTGGCTATTTGGGATCTTATGAGATTCTGTACAAATTTTAGAATCATTTGTTCTAGTTCTGTGAAATATTGCCACTGGAATTTTGATAGGGATTGCATCAAATCTAGATTGCTTTGGGTAGTATGGACATTTTAACAATATTAGTTCTTCCAGTCCATGAACACAGAATATCTTTCCATTTATTTGTATCTTCAGTTTTTTTCATCAGTGTCATAGTGTTCAGTGTACAGGTTTCACCTCCATGGTTAAATTTATTCCTAGGTATTTTATTCTTGTTGATGCAGCTGTAAATGGGACTATTTTCTTAATTTCTCTTTCTTTCCTAATTGCTGTGACTAGGACTTCCAAAACTATATTGAGTAAAAGTGTGATGGTGGGCATCCTTGTCTTGTTCCTGATCTTAGAGGAAAAGCTTTCAGCTTTTCACCATTGAGTATGATGCTAGCTGTGGCCTTGTCATATATAGCCTTTATTATGTTGAGGTATGTTCCCTCTATACCCACTTGGTTGAGAGTTTTTTTTTTTTTTTAATCATAAATGGGTGTTGAATTTTGTCAAATCCTTTTTCTGCATCTATTGAAATGATCATGTGATTTTTATCCTTCAGTTAATGTGGTGTACCATGTTAGTTGCTTGCATATGTTGAACCATCCTTGCATCCCTGGAATAAATCCCACTTGATCATGGTTTATGGTCCTTTTAATGTATTGTTGGATTCGGTTTGCTGATATCTTGTTGAGGATTTTTGCATCTTATGTTCATCAGGGATACTGGCCATAGTTCTTTCTGTGATGTCCTTGTCTGGTTTTGGTGTCAGGGGTAATTCTGGGTTTATAAAATGTGTTTGGAAGATCTCCCTCCTCTTCAGTTTTGGGGAAGATTTCAAGAAGGTTAGGTATTAAATCTTTGAATGTTTTGTAGCGTTCCAGGTGGTTAGTGAAGCCATCTGGTCCTGGGCTTTTTTTTGTTGGAAGATTTTAGATTACTGATTCAGTCTCCTTACTAGTAATCAGTCTATTCATATATTTTATTTCTTCATGATTTAGTCTTAAAATCATTGAAATTTCTAGGAATTTATCCATTTCTTCTAGGTTGTTCAATCTGTTGGCATATAATTGTTTGTAGTAGTCTCTTACAGTCCTTCGTATTTCTGTGTTATCAGTTGGAACCTCTCCTCTTTCATCTCTGATTTTATTTATTTGGGTCCTCTCTTTTTTCTTGGTTAGTCTAGCTATAGGTTTGTCGATTTTGTTTATCTTCTCAAAGAACCAGCCCTTATTTTCCTTGATATTTTTCCTATTATTTTTGGTCTCTATTTTATTTATTTCCACTCTGATCTCTATTATTTCCTTTTGTCTGTTAACTTTGGGCTTTGTTCTTTTTTTTCCCTAGTTCCTTTAGGTGTAAAGTTAGATCATTTGGGGTTTTTCTTATTTCATAAGGTAGACCTGTATTGCTGTGAACTTCTGTCAGAACTGTTTTTTGCCGCATCCCATAGATTTTGGTATGTCGTATTTCTGTTTTCATTTGTCTCTAGGTATTTTTTGATTTCTCCTTTGATTTCTTCGATGATCCATTGGTGGTTCAGTAGCATGTTGTTTCACCTCCACATTTTTGTGGTTTTTCCTGGTTTTTTTTCCCTTGTGCTTGATTTCTAGTTTCATACAGTTGTGGTCAGAGAAGGTGCTTGCTATGATTTCAGTATTCCTGAATGTATTGAGACTTGTTTTGTGACCTAATGTGTGATCTGTCCTGGAGAATGTTCCATGTGCATTTAAGAATATTTTGCTGCTTTTGGATGGAGTGTTCTGTTTTTATCTATTAAATCCATTATTTAAGACTGATGTTACTTACTGATTTTTTCTCTGGATGACCTACCTATTTGTGTAAGTGGGGTGCTAAAGTCCCCAACTATTATTGTATTGCTCTCAGTTTCTCTCTTTAAGTCCATTAATATTTGCTTTAATCTTGGTGCTCCTCTGTTGGGTGCATATACATTTATAAAATTATATCTTCTTGCTAGATTGACTCCTTTATCATGTAATGCTCTCTTTGTCTTTTATTACAATCTTTGTTTTAAAGTCTCCTTTGTCTGATATGAGTGTAGCCACTCCAGCTTTCTTTTCATTCCTGTTTGCATGGAATATCTTTTCCCATCTTTTTACAGTCTGTGTCCTTTGTTCTGAAGTGAGTCACTTGTAGGCAGCCCATAAATGGCTCTTTTTTCAATCTGTTCAGCCACTCTGTATCTTTGATTGGCATATTTAGTTGAGTTACCTTTCAAGTAATTATTGAGAGGTACGTACTTATTGCCATTTTGTTCATTGTTTTCTGGCTATTTCTGTAGTTTCTCTCTGCTCCTTTCTTCTCTTTCTCTCTTCCTTTGTGGTTTGGTGGTTTTCTTTAACGTTATGTTTAGATTCCTTTTTCATTTTCTTTTGTGTATTTAGTGTAAATTTTTTCTTTGTGGTTACTGTGAGGTTCACATATGACATCCTATATAAGTAGTAGCCTGTTTTAAGTTGGTAGCAACTTAAATTTGAACACATTCCAAAACTAGCTTTTTAGTCCTCCCTGCCATGTTTTGTACCTTTTGTGACACATTTTACATCTTCTTATTTTATGCGTCCCTTAGCTAATTATTGTAACTTTACTGCTTTTGTCTTTCATCTTCATCAACTGATTGATCTACTACCTTTATTATATATTTACCTTTTCCAGTGAGATTTTTGCTTTCATATGTTTTCTTATTATTAATTAGTGCCATTTCTTTTCAGCTTAAAGAAGTCCCCTTAATATTTCTTTTTTTTTAAAAAAAAATGTAATTATTTATTTATTTTTGGCTGCGTTGGGTCTTTGCTGCTGTGGGCGGCCTTTCTCTAGTTGAGGCGAGCGGGGGCTACTCTTCCTTGTGGTGCACGGGCTTCTCATTGTGGTGGCTTCTCTTGTTGCAGAGCACGGGCTCTAGGCGCGTGGGCTCAGTAGTCATGGCTCACAGGCTCTAGAATGTAGGCTCAGTAGTTGTGGCGCACGGGCTCAGCTGCTCCGGGGCATGTGGGATCTTCCTGGACCAGGGCTCAAACCCATGTCCCCTGCATTGGCAGGTGGATTCTTAACCACTGAACCACCAGGGCATTCCCCCGTTAATATTTCTTTCTTTCTAGGGTTGGTTTAGTGGTGATGAACTCCTTTAGCTTTTGTTTCTGGGAAACTCTTGATCTCTTCTTAAATTCTGAATAACCTTGCTGGGTAGAGAAAAGCTTCTTAGTTGGAATTCTCAGCACTTTGAATATGTTATGCCACTCCCTTCTGGCCTGTAAGGTTTCTACTGGAAAATCTGCTGTTAGCCTTATGGGGTTTTCCTTGTCCTTGGGAGGAGGTGAGTTCAGTGACCTCCTGTGCTACCATCCTGAACACTGCCAGAATGATATTTTTTTTGGCTGCGTGTGCAGCTTGTGGGATCTCAGTTCCCCGACCAGGGATCGAACCCAGGCCCCCTGCAGTGGAAGTGCAGAGTCCTAACCACCGGACCACCAGGGAATTCCCCAAGAATGATTATTTTTATGAGAAAAGAGATAGTTGTCTTTTGATTTGCAGACCGTGCATGGAATTTTGGAGAAGAGCAAATTTTGCAAAGATATGACAGTAAAGTATGATTCAAGACTTCGAGAAAGGGTAAGTAACTTACATATTGTTCTTTTACCATAAATTATCAATAAACCAACTCAGTTTATCCCATGGCTAGAAATGAAATGCCTACCTGCTAGGGATGTGATATCGGCTATTACGTGAAGAATCTACTGTGTGGCAGTACTGTTACTTACTCTCATAAATAGTGTCTTTTTTGATCATTAAAATCATAGGAAAGAGGCATCTTAAATTATAAAAGCAAGGCATACTTGTGAGAACTTAGTACAGAAGAGTTTAAAGTTAAAGGTGAAAAGTTCTCTTCCCAGTCTCCTAATCCTACCCCATAATTATAAGCATGAATAGACTTCTTTATGCCAACTTTATATACTTTACCAGAAATGAATCTTCCTGAAACGGTGATTTAGCTAAAAGACGGCAATTTCAGATCTGAGATTTGGCCCCAAGTCTCCTCCTCGAGCAGTGTTTTTAGTGCACTCTATAATACTAACGTGTAAGCTGGTTGCTGTCCTGCCAGCCCTGTGATTTCCTCTACCCCTGGAGGGAAATGTAACAGAATGGCCAGGGCATCTTCAAAGAACTGCTTTTCATAACTTGCGTGTGTTCACTGTTATAGTTCAGCGTATAGGCTAGAGCTCCAGCATAAACTGTCCCTGGAAAGGCTCACTGTGTGCCCAGGAGCCAGTGCTCGAACGTTGTTAAAGAAAAATGTCCTGGGAGCTCCCTGGCGGTCAAGTGGTTAGGACTCCACACTTTCACCACGGAGGGCGCGGGTGCAATCCCTGGTTGGGGAGCTAAGATCCCGCAAGCCGCGCTTTGTGGCCAAAAAAATAAAATAAAGCGCGACCAAAACAAAACGAAAAATACACCTATCCCCAAAACTAAATCTGAATAGATTAAAAGAAGAAAATGTCCTGAGTTCAGTGGAACGCTGCCCAGGGCCCGCCATCACGTGAAGGAGAAAGTGCTGTCATCGTCTGGGCCGTCCCTTCTCCACCCGCGCTCTCTCCTGAGTAACTTCATCCTCTGCAGTGATTTCAGTCCATGGCTCTTCTCTGAGCTGCACACACACACCGAGCCGCCTGTGGCTCAGCTGCCCCGCGGCCGCATCCGGCCAGTGGAATGCGCCCCCCTCTCCACGTGGCCCTGCTTCACGCAGTGGCTGAAACCCTCCTGCCGGCTCTTCACCGTCTCTCGCACTGCGCATCCTGTCCTCGTCTCGTCCGCTCAGCCTCTGAGAAGTTCCTGAATGCTTCATGTCTCTGCGAGCCCCCCGCCGCCCTCCTGCTCGGCATCCTGGCGCCTGGGCCACTGCGAGCCCCCCGCCGCCCTCCTGCTGCCGCTCGGTGTCCTGTCGCCTGGGGCGCTGGGACAGCGGGTCTCCTGCTTTCCCAGTCTGATCTGCACGCTGCAGCCAGGGTAATCTTGGCAGAATTTGGTTGCCACACCCCTGTATAAACGGGTTCACTGCTTCTCTTCTACCCTTAGGAGTTGTCATAACTCTGACCCGGCTCTTGGGAGCTGCGGGGTCTGATCTGTTGCCTCCTGCCCCTTGCCGGGTGCTCGGTGCCTGGGTTTAGCAGTCACATGAGTGGGCATTGGCGCTGCGCTCACCACATCCCACCACTCTTCCAAGAGCCGCGGGTTTGTTCATCTTCACAAGAACCCCGGTGCCGGGAAGATGTAAAAACCTCATTTCTTAACCCCCGTTTTACAGAAGCAGAAACCGAGGCACATGGAGGTCAAGTCCGGGCCCAGGGTCCCAGAGCTCATTCGTGGCAGAGTTCAGATTCACACTGAGGCCTCTGGGCCTGGAGTCCGTGCTCTGGACCGCTGGTCACTCGCTTCTCAGCCTCTTCCCGGAATCTCCCGAACACCCTGTGCTCAGTGAACCTCCGCATCTGTCCTCCACTCTGCCTGGAATGCTTGCTCCCAGGCCTGGCCAGCTTCCACTCGCCAGAGACTATGGCCCTCGGTGGTTTCCCGAGTCCAGATTAGACATCCCTGCCGTATCTGTCGGTCTCTCTCCATCTTGGCACTTTTCCACTTGCAGTTACTTGGTATCCCCGCCACCCTGCGGTCTCAGCAAGGGTGGGAGCTGTGCAGCCGCCTGTCCCCCCCTCCTGACTGCCCCAGCAAAGCGTTGGGATTCGACAAAGGATGCTTCCATTCCTGTGAAAACAAAGCAACTGATGGCTTTTAGTGGCCCTCTTTGTAATAGGTTGCTCCAGATATAATTAAGAGTGTAAGAAATTGGGCTTGAAGATGGGGAGAGCAGCTGGTAAAGTGTGCATGTATTCTTATTAAAAAGTAATATTTCACTATTGGATTTCTTATCTGATGGTGGTGTTAGAATCTTTTGGCATCATCAGCGCAAACCCTAAGTGACGATTTGTCTCTTTCAATATTTTCTTATGCAAGTAATCCATTGTCATTGTAGGGAATTAAAACTAAGAACACTTTGGAAAAAAATACAATTAAAATTTCTACCACACACAAACACTGAATATTTTGGTATGTGTGCTCCTGACTTTTTCCTTCTTGTCTGTTTTTATCTGTCTGTCTGTTTGTGTATATGTTTTTCGAAATGAAATCCTACTCTGTGCATTGTTTTTTAACTGGCTTGTCTCACGTACTGTGTTTTTCAGTGCCCATAAATGCACATCAATATGATCACATAATTAATGACTCTGTATTCTTAAGATATTGCTGTTGCGTCATGTGTGTGATCAAGCTACTACTGACCTAGTTTAGGACATCTAGGCTGTGACTAGATTTTCCACTGATGTAAATAATGTTAAAATATGAACATCTTTGTAGTTGATCCTTCACACACATATCTCATACATTTCCTAGAAACGGAATTGCTGAGTGTGTACTTTTTAAAAAGACTTTTGTATGTATTGCTACATTTCCTTCCAGAAAATCTGTGCCAATTCATACTTGCATGAATGATCTAGGAGAGAGTTTTTCCCACATCAACACTGGCTGTTAGTGATCTCTGTGGTCTTCTGATTTAATAACTTACGAAAGGTGTCATTTTAGTTTTCACTCTCTGGATTCCTAGTGAGGTAGATTTCCCATGTTTATTGGCCATTTGCATTTCCTTTGTGACTTGCGTGTCCTTTGCTGAGACTCAATTTTTATGAATCTAAAAAGCGAATGAGCTTTGAAGTCACATGGATCTGGGTTTGCATTTTCTCCGAGGAGACAGGCTAAAGTAAGCCAAAGAAATCTAAGCTCATCCCCAGAATGATTGTTCTGAATTTGCCATAAACATGTACTTAGTTGTTGTATTGCAAATTCCTTTGAGGCCTTTTTGTCTGTTGGATCATTGCAGAAATATGGGGTTGCAGAAGGCTCGCCGCTGAGTGAGCTAAGGGCCATGGCCAAAGCAGCTGGGCAGGAGTGCCCTGTGTTCACACCGCCCGGAGGAGAGACCTTGGACCAGGTACGTAGCCCTGGGGAAAGTCGCCGCGTCCATGAGCGTGCCGACGTCAAAGTAGCTGCAATCTTGACTCGTCGCGTAAGCAAGATGTTTCTGAATTGTAGCTAAGCAGTTTGGAAGTTGTTTGGTTCACAAAACAGCTCTGCATCATACCATTTTTTCCCCTTCTGAGCTGTCCTGTCTTTCTCGTTTATTAAGTCATTACCGACAATGGATTTGAGGAAATGGGTTATTAGAGGGGTCTGTTAAGAAAACTCCTTGAAAAGGGAGCAGAGTAGCCTTCGCAGTGGCAGTGGAGTCGGTGAAGCAGGCATGGTGCTGGTCAGCGGGATGGTGGGCAAAACCCAACAACTTGGGTGGCAGACCATCAGGCCTCTCCTGCACCTGCAGCTCTGAGTGACATTGTAGCCCTGCTTGCGTTGCTCTGGAGTGCTCTGCTTTTGAGTTGTGTTATTGGTGATTTCCCCCACACCATTTTTAATTTTCATAAATTTCTTGTAAAGACTTTGTATCAGTTTAGTGAGGGAAGGCTTCTTATCCTCGTTGTTCTAATTGAACGGAAGTGCCCGATGCAGCTTCCTAGGTATTCCTAGTTTCCCGGTATTTTATGGGCTTCTGTTTGCGTGTAGATTTCCCCAGCTAGACTCCGAGTGCTTTGAAGTCAGGAATTAGTCATTGTATCTTACTCACCTTTGTCCCCACAATGCTTTCATGGGTCCAGAAATAAGGTGGGTGCTTACTTACCAGTGTCTGTGGAAGCACTGGTTGAATGAATAGAAACACAGCGTTTCATCTGCTTCTGTAGTCATGGACGCTGACGTGTAGAAAAACTCAGTTCCGTTTACGTCTTAAAACAGTCATTAATGTCACTTTATTTCACTTTTTTTTTCTTTCCTTGTAGGTGAAGATGCGTGGAAAAGACTTCTTTGAATTTCTTTGTCAGCTGATCCTGAAAGAAGCGGGTCAGAATGAACAGTTTTCCCAAGAAGCCCCGAGCGACTGTCTGGAAAGTTCTTTGGCAGAGATATTTCCTTTAGGGAAAAACTGTACCTCCACGTTTAATTCGGACAGCGGCGCTCCAGGGTTAGTGGCCAGTGTCTTAGTTGTGAGTCACGGCGCCTACATGAGAAGCCTGTTGGATTATTTCCTGACCGACCTTAAGTGTTCCTTCCCGGTGACCCTGAGCAGGTCCGAACTCACATCAGTCAGCCCTAATACAGGGATGAGTGTCTTTATCATAAACTGTGAGAAAGGAGAAGTGAAACCAACCACCCAGTGTGTGTGTGTGAACCTCCAGGGCCACCTGACCGGGGTGACCAAAGTTCACTAACTTTAAATCTGCATCGAAAGCTAACAAATGTGAACCTCTGAGGGGGGCCTTTGACTGTATTTCCACTCTCTGCTAATGCAGGCTTGGGAACAGTTAAAAAGCTGTCTGTTAGAGCAGGTTATAAAGCTCGGGTGGAATCAGAGCCACATGAAACACTAATGGAAAACCATTGAGAATTGACTTCTTCTTTGTGAGCACGGTTGGAATTTTCCAGGGTAATCTTACCGCCCTGCTCAGTGACATCTCTGGATTGTAAATGGATGAAGGAACTCAGTATTGCAAACTGGGGGAGTAATAATCCTGTTACTGTGGTATTTTGCTTTTTTAGTGTCCTGGTTTTTTTGGTATTTTTCTTTAATGTCTGAAAAATCTGGCCTGTTTTATTGGCTCTTGGTAAGATACTGTATGTTTTCCTTTTTACTGTCTCATCCAGTCCTTGGAAGAGGGAACTATTTGTAATTTCCACTCCATATTTATGTGAAAATATGTTATATTCAAACAGTCCTTTAAAGGAGAAATGCTTGCCGTCATGGTTCATGTAAACGCAAACGACACTAAATGTTTAATACAGAAATCAGCTGTTGGAATTGTTTACTCTGGAGGGCTCGAGGTGCAGATGCATGTGGACTGTGGTTGCAGAACGGTCTCGTGGGGAGAAGCGTCATCTGATCACAGAATTTTTAGAGAAGGAACCTGAGCGGAGGGAGAGGAAAGAGCAGATCTTCCTCATCTAAGCGGTAGGCTGAGGAATTCAGTTTGAAGGTGGCGCTAAAGAAAGTGAACGGTTGCTTCACAGTAGCCCCAGAGTAAAAGAGGGGCTTCACTGAAAAGAACCGTGGCTTTTTGTGGAAGGTGCAGATGAGGTTTCCTCTCTTTTCCACCAGATGGCACTGGAGAAAAGGGAGTTTGCTTACCTGAATTCTGTACAAAAGATGGGTCGCTCTGAGGCCCTCATGTAAATGGAGAACGTGTTTTCCATGCAGTTTGCTTTTAAATGATCATGTTGATGAATGCTGTGAGTCTCAGCTCACAGAGGGTAGGACTGAGGCTGCCCGTTAAGGCTAAAATCATGTGTAGTCATATTTCAAGTTCAGGATCCTGCTGTCCTTAGTGTGTCCAGCGCTGCCAGTGCTCGAGCAGAGCATGTGGCTGAGCGCAGAGGAGGTTCACCGCAGACGAAAAGTTGGAAAGTAACCAGAAAGGACAGATAATAAACGTCCACATCCCTGCCATCCAGAAGTAATATTCCCCCCCGCTTTTTTTAAAAAAAGAAATAACACACTGCGATGTAAGCCGAGTTCCTTTAAGCAGCTGTTGCTGTCCTGTTCCCTCCTGTTCTCTGCAGAGACAGCCAGCACCGCGAGTCCATATACCCATCCGTCCTTCACGTGGCCCCCTAGTGTCATAAGGGAACAATGGCATTGTTCTGGTGTTTCTGCTCTTGATTCAAAATATCAAGCTGTCTGTATTCTGTATTTTCACTTATTACATATATCTTGGGGCTCTATATTGGTATGTATAGATAGCTCTGGTTACTTGTAACCACTGTATCGTACAAAATAAATGTAGTACCTTTTATTTCTTTATTCTCATATCAGTGGGTGTTTCAGTATATTCACTCTTTTCTTATAGAAACAATGCTTACATGGAATAGCCTTGTGCCGTGTCATAAAAAATGTGCATCTCCAGTTTGACAAGAGCCAGTGGTTCTCTAAAGCGGGCTGTACTAGTTTTCAGTCTCGGTAGAAGTATTTGAAAGTTCCTGGTTTCCACATCTCTGGAAATCTTTTCTGATGAACTTTTGTTGATCTGATGAGTGAACAGTATGTCACTGTTACAACGAGCTTTTCTGTGACTGCTGGAGTCTGGGCAGTTTTTTCACGTGCATGTTGACAATGGGGCTTCCCTCCCTGGCGAGTCACCACCGTACATTCTTGGTCTGGTTCTCTGTTGGGCTGTGGGGCGTTTTCTTAGTGAGTTACAGGAGACCTTGCAAATATCCTGCAGTTCACTGATCTCTTGCATGTGTTACCATCCATTTTTTTCACGTGTTTTTTATTTTGAAGTCAAACTGCCGATACACCTTGTCCTTTATGGTTTGGGGGGAGTTGCGGGTGTCTTTAAGAAGCCTTCTTTACCATGAGGTCATATCCTAATCTCCTTTCCCTTACAGTGTTACAGGAGTTTTTTAAATGTTAAATCTTTAAATTATCTGGAATTTATTCTTGTGTAAGGTCAGAATTCAATCTTTTATTTTTCCGTATGGGGAAACAGTTACCCCAGCATCACTATTAGGAGTCTTTCTTTTCCCAGGTGTCTGGTGAGTCTCGGTCAGACCCCCACGTACCCACATTTGCCGGAGTGTGTGGACTCTGTTCTGTTTTAGTGCAAGCTCTGGGTTCCCGTCACACTGGCATCCTCAGTTACGTTCGCTTTGCAGCTGAGTACCTTGTAGGGTGAGCACCTCTATTCTATACACATGTTAGAACCAACTGGTCAATTTCCAGAAAAATTCTGTTGCACATTTAATTGGAATCACATGCCTCTATTCATTTGTTTAGTCATTTGGTAAATACATTTCGAGCATGGCACACACATGCCAGGCTATTATAAGAACTATTAGACTATTACACGAACTGCGAATATATGGCAATGAACAAAAAATAGACCAAGTCCGCATCCTTGTGGAGCCTATACCCCGTCAGGGAGGATAAATACATGACCTGTCATTGTGGTCGATGCAATGGAAGGGAGTGAATCAGGCGCGGAGGGAGGCGTGCTGCTTTCTTTGGGGGACGTGCAGAAGGGCTTCCCTGGGTGGGCTTGGAGGACCCAAGGCGACTCTGCTCATCTGTGGGAGGAAAGCAACCTAGATGGAATGGGGGGCGCAGGGGCCCGAGGAGGGGTCGAGCTCTGCGTGTGGGACCCGAGCTTGGGGGGCGCTGGGCAGGCAACAGGAGACGGGGGCAGAGAGCAGAGGGGATGGGGGAGGGAGGCATGGCTCTGTGGCCTGTGCCAAGGGGTTGTCTGTTGATGGATTCATGTCTGGTGGGACCGGGCAGTGACACAGGGAAGGTTTGTGGTCAGAAAACCTGCATCCAAGTTCTTCTAGTATTGTGGCCAAGCAAGTCTCTTAATATCCCCGAGCTGCTGTTTCCTCATGTTAAATGGAGAATAATTAGAATTCTGTATGTGTGTTCTGGTAACCTTTTGGTTTTGATATGTCAGACCTACAGAAAAATGGCGAGAGTGATCCAAGAAACTCCTTGGGTTAATCTCTTTACCCGGATTCACCACTTGCTTACATTTTGCCCCATTTGCTTTGTCGTTCACGCTCGTGTGTGTCTTTTCCCCCAGAAACATTTGAGAGTAAGTTGGAGACATCATGCCCTTTTTCCCCTGCAAAATTTCAATGTGTGTTAATCTTTTTTTTTTTTTTTTTTTTTTTTTTTGGCGGTACGCGGGCCTTTCACTGTTGTGGCCTCTCCCGTTGCGGAGCACAGGCTCTGGACGTGCAGCCTCAGCGGCCATGGCTCACGGGCCCAGCCGCTCCGCAGCATGTGGGATCTTCCCGGACCGGGGCATGAACTCATGTCCCCTGCATCAGCAGGCGGACTCTCAACCACTGCGCCACCAGGGAAGCCCCAATGTGTGTTAATCTTAAGATCAAAGGTGTCCTTATATACAGCCACAGAATAAATATCAAAATCAGGAAGGTTGATACTGATAGAATTTATTATCTGGGCAACAGACTGTATTTAAATTTTGTCAGTTATTCCATCGGTGTGCCTTCTGCCTACTGTTTCCTCACCCCCCAACCCAGCATCCAGTCTGGGACCACGTGCTGCGTTTCATTGTCGTGCCTCTTCATTCTTCTCTGATCTGGAACTGTTCCTTAGCCTTTCTTTGTCTTTCTTGACCCAGTTGTTAAAAGAAAAATTAGAGGCTACAGGCTAGTTATTAGGTTTTTCTGGTGCTTCTCATTCTTAGATTCAGGTTATGCTTCTTTGTCAGAAGCACCCGAGGAAGGATGTGTCCTTGGTGAGTCTTGTCAGGAGGTGCGT
The DNA here is from genome assembly GCF_949774975.1 of Lagenorhynchus albirostris. Classification (NCBI taxonomy): domain Eukaryota; kingdom Metazoa; phylum Chordata; class Mammalia; order Artiodactyla; family Delphinidae; genus Lagenorhynchus; species Lagenorhynchus albirostris. The sequence goes on along the minus strand of NC_083105.1, from coordinate 99,745,485 downwards.
GAGTGGTATCACCAAGTCCATCTGCCATGAAATGACTGTTTATCTGGTTCCTCATTAAACTGTCACCCACACTTTTAGCCTCCATTGATTATTTTCTATCTCTATTTTTGTTTATGTATTAGTTGGTATTATACAGTAAGGAAGAACTTTCCCTTCTCCTCTACTTATTTATTTCTGTCACTATGAACTCAGGGATTCTTATCCAATGACTTAAATTCCAGTGCTATCATTATTTGATGCTCAGATTGTCCCAGATTTGTCCTGTGGGAACACTTCGCAGCTGCTTCTTGTGTTCGGTTGGGATATTCCCATCATTCTTTAAGCACGTCTTTCTTTTCTGACGAACAAGATGCTCCCGAATCATCTTATTCTTTCCCAGCCTCAGTCCTGGGAATCAGCTTTTTCTGCAAAGAGCCCTGGAGCCATTTGCTTTCAACAGAAATGGTATTTAGAAACCAAGGTCTGGATGTCAGATGTGCTCACTGCTAATCTAGGTCTTCCTTGTTACTATTGCATTGAATTCCATTGTGTGAATGAATATACCACAGTTTATCTGTTCTATTGGTGACATGTGGACCATTTCCAGTTTGGGAATATTTTGAAAAAGCTGCTACAAATTCTTCTTTTTTACAAGTCTTTTTCTGGATATGTGTTTTCATTTCTCTTGGGCTGGTTGTAGCGTAGGTGTGGGTGTATGCTTAATATACAAGAAAGTTGTCAGACCTTTACTCCAGGTCTGTGTGTATGTATACACACATAGGCTTTTATATATTTATAATATGCCAGCCTATATGTTTGTTATAAAATATAACTTTATTTTCTTAACAGTGTTTTTTATGAGAAGTTGTTCATTTTCATGAGACTGATGTACCACTGTGTTTGTTTTGTGGTTATTGCTTTCTGTGTTCTCAGAAATCTTCGCCCACCCCCTGACTATAGAGATACTCTGTTTTCTTCTAGAAGTTTTGTAATTTTACCTTTTTTGTTTAGGTCTTAATCTATCTGGAATTAGTTTTGTTTTGTTTTTGTTTTTACTGTCAACTTTATTTTTTTCATGATACAAATTATTTTTATTTTTAAAAAATTTTATTGGAGTATAGTTGATTTGCAATGTTGTGCTAGTTTCAGGTGTACAGCAAAGTGATTCAGTTATACATATACATGTATCCACTCTCTTTTGGATTCTTTTCCCATATAGGCCATTACAGAGTATTGAGTAGAGTTCCCTGTGCTATACAGTAGGTCCTTATTAGTTATCTATTTTATATATAGTGGTGTGTATATGTCGATCCCAATCTCCCAGTTTATCCCTCTGGAATTAATTTTTGTGTATGGTGTGAGATGAGGGGTTGAGGGGCGTGGTTCTTCACGTGGATGTCCGGTTGTTCCAACAGCATTTGTTGAAGAGACTCCTCTTCCCTTGACTTGCTTTGTTCCTTTGTCAAAAATCAGTTGATCACATAAGTGGGGTCTATTTCTGAATTCCTTATCTTGATTTTCTTTTGCTGTTACAGGACCTTTTTATCTCCATGTACGTTTGAAAATAGACTTTATTTTTTAGAACAGTTTTAGGTTTGCAGAAACGTTGAGAATATGGTACCAGGAGTTCCATATACCCTGTGCTCAGTTCCTCTGTTATTGATATCTTAACCTTAGTATGGTACCCTTGTTAACCAATGGATCGGTATTATTAACTAAGGTCCACAGTTCATTCAGATTTCTTTGGTTTTTACCTGATGTCCTCCTTCTGTTCCAGGATTCCCAGCCCCATCCCACATGGTGTTACGTAGGGTTCCGTCTCCTTAGGCTCCTCTTGGCTGCGACAGGTTCTCAGACTTTGCTTGTGTTTTGGTGACCTTGGCAGTTTTGAGGAGGATTAGTATCATGTTTTATAGGATGTGTATCTGTTGGAATTTGGTGTTCTTCTCATGATTAGAGTGGGGTTATGGTTTTCTGGGAGAAGACCACAGAAGCAAAGTACCATTTTCTATCACATCATCTCAGGAGTACACACTGTCAACGTGACTTATTTCGTTTGATTGTTGGTGTTGATTTTGATATTGAGCTGATCACCTGCCTGCGGCAGTGTTCGTGAGGTTTCTCCACTGCAAAGAGGCTCTTCTTTCCCCCTCTTCTGACTATACCTTTTGGAAGGAAGTCTGTGCACAGTGGGGTTTATGCTCCCTTCTTAAGGACACGGTATCCACATCCATCACTCGGAACTCTGCCTGAGAGACTGTACTCTTCTCCCTATTTATTTATTTATCCAGTCATTTATTTTGCTCTGTAAGATTTTGAACTTTTGAGTTAATTGAGACTTGTTTGTTGGCCTGTATGTGGTCTATGTTGATGGACATTCCATCTGTGCAGAAAGACTATCTTCTGCAGTTGTTGGGTTTGATGCCGTATAAATGTAAGTTATATGAAGTTCATTAACAGTGTCGCTTAGATACCACTAATCCTTCTGATTTTTTGCCTGTTTGCTTAGTCAGTTACTGAGAGAGGAATGTTCACATTGCCAACTCAGATTAGTACTTGTCTATTCCTCCCTTCAGTTTTGTCAGTTTTGCTTCATGTGTTTTGTTACTCTGTTTTTAGAGACATAAACATTTGTGATTTTTATGCTTCCTTATGAACTGGCCCTTTTGTCATTAAGAAACGTTCCTCTTTACCAATGGCAGTATTCCTTAACTTGAAGCCTATTTTGTTTGCTATTTATATAGTAAGCCATACTTCTTATGCTTACTGTTTTCACTGTATATATTTGTTATGGACTGGATTATGTCCTCCCAAATTCATGTGTTGAAGTCCTAGCCCCAAATAACTCAGAATGTGGAAGTGTTTGGGGAGAGGGCCTTTAAAAAGGCAATTAAGTTAAAATGGGGCCAGTAAGGAAAGTACTAATCCAGTCTGGCTTGGGTTCTAAAAAGAAGAGTAAGTTTGTTCACACTAAGAGACACCAGGGATGCCTGAGTACGGAGGAAAGACCAGGTGAGGACGCAGCGAGAAGGTGGTGTCTCTGGGCCAAGGTGAGAGGCCTCGGAAGGAATGAAACCTGCTGGTACCTTGACCTTGGACTTCTGGCCTCCAGAGCTCTGGAAGATAAATTTCTGTTGTTTAAGCCACCCAGTCTGTGGCATTTTGTTATGGCAGCGAACTAATATAATATCCTTCCCTTCTTTTCTTTCAAGTCCATCTTTTATAGGCAACATGTAAATGGGTGTTTTTATTTCATGCAGTCTGACCATTGGTGCCTTTAGTCGTGGTGTTTTATTTATATATGATCTAATTATTGATATGGTTGGATTTAGTCTTGTCATTTTTCTGTTGGTCCCCTCTGATTTTTCTTCTACTGTTCTTCCTTTTCTGCCTCCTTTTGGGATAATTGAGTATTTTTTTAGTATTCTCTTTTAATACTTTTAATGGCTTTTGTCAACACCCCTTTCATTGTTTTTATTATTGGAGGTACTTTAGGAATTATGCATATATTCTTACCACAGTGTACTTAGAATTCACGTTGTGTGACTTTCACATACAGTGTTACAATCTTGCAACCGTCTCCTTCATTTACCCTTCCCATCCCGTGTGGAAATTCTGCCACACAGTACGGTGTTGTAATTCTTGCTTTAAGTGGTATTTTAAAGAAACCAAGAGAAGAAAGTGTATCACATATCTGTAGTTGTTTGAATTTACCCACATTTTTACTATTTCTGCTGCCCTTCTTTGTTTTCTACATGGTGTTATTTCTCTTTAGCCTGGCAACAAGTTCTGTCAGTTTTTACTTCACCTTCGTTCCCCCCTCCCCACTTCTGAAGGATGTTCTTGCAGGATATGTAATTCTGGGCATGTAGCTTTATTTTCTTTCAAGCTTCTCAGCGCCTTATGGCTTCCCTTGTTTATGGTGAGAACTCAGCTGCGCACAGCTGTTCACGTACACCTAAAGTTTCATTTTTCTTCAGCAGCTTTTAAGATTTTATCCTTGCTTTCGGAAGTTTGTGATATACTCAAATCACAGTTTGACTGTGATTTTCTTTGTTTTTATTTTTCTTGAGGTTTGCTGAGCTTCTTTTATCAGTACATTAGTTTTTCATCAATTGGGGGAAATTTTCAGCCATTGTATCTTCAAATATTATTCCTCAACTCTCTCCGCTCCTTTCTTGGGACTCCACGTACACATGTTTTAGACAGTTTGATATGGTCACACAGATCACTGAGACTCTGGTCATTATTTTTTTAACATATTTTTTCTTTCTTCAGATTAGATTACATGTTAACTTTATTATCTTCAATGACTGTTCTTTCGTCTTCCATCTACTATTAAGCACATTTAATAAATTTATTATTTCTGATATTGTATCTTTCAGTTTTTGATTTCTACTTGGTTCTTTTTATTATTTCTTTTCTCTTTTGAGATTCCTGATCTCTTTGTTCCTTATTACCATTCCTTCCTTTAAAACCCTTAACTATATTTATAATAGCTGCTTTAACGATCCTGCTGCTAATTCCAAGATCTGGGGAATCTAACGGTTGGTTTCTAGCGATTGAATTTTCTCTTGACTCTGGGCCACTTCCCCTTATTTCTTCCAGAGCCTGGAATGTGTCATCTTTCTTTAGAAGCTTACTGGGATCTTGAGGTGGCTGTGTCTGTGGGTATTTTTCAAATAAAAAAAAATTTCTCTTTAAAGGAAACACAAGCTAGAGTGATCAGAAATCCAGCATTAAAATTTTTTCCTTGTTTTCAATAATTCTGTCTGAATTAGGCAAAATTGCTGACTTAATTTGTGTATGGAAAAAACCTTGACTATTTTAAAATTCTGAAAATTTTCAACTTTGCTCCCTCTAGATTTTCCCAGTGCTTCCCTCCCGTAATTCCTCCCGTAATTCCTTTTATTCTCATAGTTCGATGCACTTTCGTGTAGTAATACAAAAAGGAAAAGCTAAGAGAAGCTGAGATAAATTTTATTTTTTTAAAAGAAGAAAGGAAAAAGGTGGTGTTACATTTTTATAAATATCCATAAATATAGAGCGATAGGCAAAAATCTTCCAAATAAATAAATAAATATTGCCACGTGCTAAGTGACATAAGACATTGTGAGGCTCTCTTAGCTCTGCCAAAGAGAAAACCCCAAGGAACCAGTTTTCTGCCGAAGTCCTTTCCATTTAGGTTTCCAGTAGCTTTTATACACTATAATATCTCGAACGGAAAATGAAAACTATAAAGAAAATAGTTGCCGTGCACTGCTATATAGTTATTATACACAGTCTGAGTGTTTTGAAATAGGAACTCATCCTTCTAGATCAGCCTGAAACCATAGGTTAGAGCAGTCGGCCAATGTTTCTCTCATAAGGAAAAGAATGGATCCGTTTCTAAGGTCGGGTGCGTGATGGCAGCAGGGGGAGAAGGTGACTGGGAGGGAGCTGCTGTTCGCATCTACTCTGCTCGTGCATATTCTGCTGTTCAGGTGGCCATTTAAATAGAGGTAGGAGATGGGGCCCCTGAGGGTGACTAAGGTATCAGCCTCCCCCTGCCTGGTGCTCAGCTGTTCTGTGAGGGTTGGTTTTCCTCAGGGTAGTGCTGGGGCTCCTGGGACTGAAAGCTGTCTTCATTTGGTGCCCCCAGAACGTCCAAGTGGAGTAAGACCCAGACACGCCCGCCTAGGAGTGTTTTAGCTAAGCCTCTAGCCACGGCTACAGGGCGGGTTGCGGTCATGGTGAAGAGCTGACAGTGCTGGCTTTTCCTGACTCCTACACTGTGATCCCTGGTGGTTGGGCTTTCCCCGGAATCCCCGATGCCACTTCACAAAAGGACACAATTGGGGCTTCCCTGGTGGCGCAGTGGTTGAGAGTCCGCCTGCCGATGCAGGGGACACGGGTTCGTGCCCCAGTCCGGGAAGATCCCACATGCCGCGGAGCGGCTGGGCCCGTGAACCATGGCCGCTGAGCCTGCGCGCGTACGGAGCCTGTGCTCCGCAACGGGAGAGGCCACAACAGTGAGAGACCCACGTACCGCAAAAAAAAAAAAAAGACACAATTGGCACAAAAACCCAACCCAGAGCAGTCCCGGTGTCACCAGGCCCCTCCTTGCACATTTGTCAGATTCATCCAGAATGGATCACCACTCAGCCTGAAAGCAGAGGTTTAATTAAGGGCCTCTTGGGAGAGTTTGAATTTATTTCCATTTTGAAAAACAAATCCTAGCAGGGTAGATTTTCAGGAGCCAAGACCAAAACTCCTCAGGCCCAATTCACTCAAGCCAAAGGTAGGGCCAAGAGGCAGGGGCCACGTGGGAAGCGCAGCGTCACTCTGGGCCGGGCTTTGGCTGCACAGAGGGACAGAGCAGGGCAAGGGGCCATCCTGTAAGGAGCTCGCGTCTCTAGCTTGATCCCTGCCTCCGTCCTCCGGGCGCTCATTCTGGCTAAGTTTTGACCAGCCTACCCCCAGTCTTGTTGACGGCCCTTCTCCAGAGATGCTTAAGGAAGAACGAAGGCTTGAGGTTAGGATTTTCATGGGTTTTGCTCAGTCGAGCTGTTAATCCCCCAGGTCAAGGTTGCAAACTCAAACCCTGCCAACAGGGTCCAGGCAGATGGCACAAAGCAGGGGGCGGTGGAGAAGCCGCTGGCTTGGGCTCCCTGCTTCACCTCCCGGCTGGTCAACTCGCTAAGCCCCTGTTCTTAATGTTAGATGATGGAGAGGAGAGGAGAGGGAAGAGGAAGGGATGGGGGTGAGGGAACACCTTCTCTCCCAAAGGAGCGCGTCCAGGTGGGAGGAGGAAGGCGAGGGGCGCCACCACTCCGGCCTCCAAGGGCAATCCCCGGGGACCTCCCGCTAAGGGAGGAAGGGGGGGCCGGTTCGCCCCACCTCCAGCCCGCGCCCCAGACGGTTTGGCTTTCCGAGTTGGGCCGCCCTAAGCGAAGCTGGGGAAGGGCCGGCAGCGCTCGGCGCCCCCCGGCCCGGCGCGCGCGTCCAGCCGGTGGCCGCGGAGCACCCCCAGCGGGTCGCTGGCCGCAGGGCCGCTGTCCTCGGCGCTGGGGCGCTCTTGCGAGCAGGAGGCGGGCGCGGGCGTGGCGCGGGCGCGCGGCTTGAGCACGCTCAGCGGGTCCCCGCCGTCGTGCGCGCTGCGCGTGTGGCGCCGGGGCCGCGCGGTGGCGAAGTGCAGCAGCGGGATCTCGTTCCTGCGCGACAGAAACTGCGCGTACGGGGGCGGGTTGGTGCCCGGCAGGAAGGCACGCTTGGCCCGACCCAGGCTGACGAGGAAGCGGTGCTGCGGCGAGTGGTACACGTCGTAGCCGTTCTCCAGCGTCCGCTGCCGGAACCTGCAGCTCTCGGGGCTGAAGTGATGCTGAAAGCGGGGCGGGGCGACCGGGTGAGGCCGAAGTCCTCGGCGGGCTGGATGGGACCAGCTCCATCCGGGGACCCCAATTCTCCCACCCACTCTCCTCGGGCCTTGCCTTTAACCCTGTCGTGCCCTGCTGAGCAAAAGTGATTTCCACTCGTTTCCAAACTGCGGTTACGACTGGCAGGTGGGGACAGGCTTGGGGAGCTCGCGGCCCCGCCCGCGGACCCGCCGCCGGCACTTGGCTGCCTGGGGCGGGCTGGACGGAGCCGGCGCCTCTGTCTGCTTTCTGGACGGAGGCCTGCCCTCTCTCTGCCTTTTGTTTTTGGCTCGGAGGTGGCTTCGGTCTGTCTCCTCACCTGGACAAAGGTGGGCTGGGGTTTGTAGGGCCGCACATAAGTAAGGAGACTCCCCCTCGGAGGCAGAACAGAGTTTGGGAATTAAGGGACATGAACTTCATCACCAGGTGACCCACGTGAGCCCTCACTCTGCCACTAACTGGTGCTGTGTTTTGCTAAGTGCCTGCTAGGGCCTTTACGTAGGATGTCCTTTAATCCTCAGAAGTCCACGAAGTAAGTATTTTACAGATGAGGGGACTCTGTAGATGCCTGTATGCGGTCAACAGGTATTTATGTACTTATTTGTCTATATTTGTTCAACAGATATTTATGTACTCTGGGCCAGATACTATGGTGGGTGCTGGGACACAGAAGTAAGTAAAACAGAAAGTCATTGCTCTCTTGGAATTTCTGGTGGGAGGAGCTTCTGAGATGCACAGCCCTGCTTCTGTCCAATGCCCCCCGTGCTTTGGAATATGCCGCGCCCTGTAGTTTGGGAAAGCCCTTGCTCACCAGTCCAAAAGACCAGCCATCACAGCTGGGGCCGAGGGAGTTCGTTACAGATCTTGATTTGGGGGAGCCCCACAGGGCACATGGTCCATCCCACTTGACTTTTTCCAGGTGAGGAAACTGAAGTTGAGAGAAATAGGGGACTTGCCCAAGGTCAAGGATATCTAGTAACAAGATCATGAGACCCCAGTGGCTTCTCACCCTTTCTTTCTAATGGACTTTCCAACGTGAACGTATGTGACTTGAGGACCTGGGCTGCAGACAAGGTGCTGTGCTAGTTAAAAAATGGGGACCAAGGGCAGGTAGGACTAGAGACTGAGAGCCCAGATGCTCCAAAGCCAGATGGCTTGGGTTCAGACCTCAGCTGTATAAGCCTGAGCATTTGATACTTAGATGGAAAAAAGTACTCAGTGAAAACATCACCCAGGTAATGTGCAAGTGGAATCTTTAAGAATTACCCAGCACACAGAGAAACTCACAGATCCAAAAATGTTGCCTCTGAAGTCCATGCAGAGATATCTCCGGCTCACCACCCCTGTAATCACCACAAATCCCGCATCCTCAGATCTGATCATCAGGGCACCTATGGAGAAAATCATTCAAGTCAAAACCAGGCTTCACATCCAGCCCCTACCTCCAAGGACCCTCCCTTGATTGATCTAAAGGGTGGTGATGATTTCACAGAAGCCTCCTCTTGTCCTTGTTCAGCCTCTTTCTTCTGACTTCCCCTCCCCCGCCCCTCCCCCCTTCCCCCTCCCCCCCTTGCCTCCTGCGTGTCGTCCTGCCTGTAAGGAGCACCCTGAACTCCCAGCTTCCTTCCACCTGTACCAACGTGTTTCTCTCTCTGCTTGGACTCTCTTTATTTTCCCCTTTGCCTGTCTCATACTTCTTAATGTCTGTGGTGGTGGTCACATCCTCCCAAGCCTTCTGCTTTTGTGATGTTTAAATCTATGCCCAGATGTCTTTCAAGCATCCAGCTTGACCCTCCACCCAGGGAGCCGTGCAGGAGTCAGTGATACAGCAGCGAGCACCCTTTATGTGTCAAGAACTGTATTCCAATGGTTCTCCTCCCCCCTCTGCTTATCGAGGTCACTCACGCTTCAAGGCCAGGCTCAGATGTCACTATTTTATGGAGACTTTCCTAATCTCCCTAATCAGAATGACCTGTTCTCAGCCGCTCCGACTCGCCTCTCTCAGAGCATGTATCTCCTCACCTGCCTTAATAAGTTCACATGTCTGGTGCCTCCCTAGGGTGAGCCACTTAGAAGCAGATGGTGTATCTTTCCATGTCGAGTAGATCCTGGGATGCAGGGAATTACTTCTTGCTTCTTCATCGCTATTCTTGGTCCCTTTCTCACTTGGTGGTGCCCCCAGGTGCAGCCCCTCTCAAAAACTAGCCCTGGACAAAGGCCTGAAACCCATTCACACTACCTACACCCTGAGTAACTGACAACAGTTTTAAGCATGACCCCCCCACACCCCCATGGGGATGTGCAAGTCTAACAAGTACCAGTGAGTAGTTAAAGTCTCTGTTTTGTAGCAAGGGTACAATGAGACCATAAAAGGTGTGATATGAGTGCTAATTCAGCAAGACTCCTCCCCAGATGCTGTTTAATTACCTGACATTTTCTACTAGAATCATCTTTTCAGGTCTTGGGGCCTCTTCCCTTTGCCGACCACAGAATTTCCCCACACATCTCATTTGGCCTCACAGTTCCCAGGCAGGTAGCCCAGGCAGGGGATCGAGTCTTCTAGAAATGTAGCCTGGAGAGGGTGGAAACGCCAGGCATCTGTGCCCAGTAAGTGATGGTGCCTCGTGGGGTGACTCATAGCCCAGATCTACCCCCACGGAGGCTCAGTACAGAGCCCTCCAAGGAGAGCGGCAGGCAGTACTAGACACTAGCTGAGCACAGAGAAGTCAGAGTGATGTGGGGCAGAGGCCGCCAGGCTGGGAACAAGCCCAGGCAGAGGGCCAAAGAGGAGAGGTCACTGGTTTCCAAGTTCGGCTAAGGATTAGGCTTGAGGGAAGCTTCTGGAAGTGGGGTGGGGCATGGGAGGTGCGGAAGATATTAAATGCTCCATAACGGGGTTTGCCTGTGAGTCTCAGATCTATGGCTAATGTTGAGAGAAGGCCTGAGAGAGACATAAGGAACATGGAAGAAATTGTTTCCCTGATGAATTTTCAGTCTACTTGGGGGGAAAAAAAATTACACTTCGTAACTGTTTTTGAGATGTTGCACTCTGAGTATTTGACACATTTTAAACTCTCAAAATAGCTGCTGTGGGACTTCGCTGGTGGTCCAGTGGTTAAGACTCTGCACTTCCACTGCAGGGGGTGAAGGTTCAGTCCCTGGTCGGGCAACTAAGATCGCACATGCCATGGGTCGCGGCCAAAAATAAATAAATAAGAAAAGAATCCCACCTCCAAAAACCTCCCCCCACAAAACCAGCTATGTTGTTAATGTCACCAGTATTAATATTGGAAGTAGCAGCCTCCCCATTTAAATCATGAGGAAACCAAGGCACGATTCAAACTCAGGAAACTCAGGTCAGTGACCCTAACATCTTCTGCCCACAGCCCTGGAGCTCGTCTCCAGCTGACGTCACGACAAGCCTCAGAAGATGAAGTCAAGGGCCGAGATCCAGGCCACGGCCATGAGGCCCCCAGGTCACGGTACCCCCGAGGGGGTCAGGGGAGAGGGGCTGAGCCAGGAGCCCGGAACTGGGGCGCTAAGATTCTGGTCCCTGTTATGCCCTGTACTAACTCTGTAGCCTTGGGCAGCTCATCACTCGAGCCTCAGAGTCCTCAGCTGGGAAGAGAGAAGAATCACAGCTGTCCTGCCTGCTTCCCAGGGTTGCAACCAGGATCAAATGGGATGATGCTGTAAAAAGGTGCCTTGAAAACATTCAGCAGATGGAAGGCCCTGTGGAGGATGGCTGGCCTGCCCCTGACGATAAGCCCACACCCTGCCAGCTGCCAGCCGATGCCTGGGTCCCTGTGAGCAGTGTGCGTTGTCTCCAGGGCCAGTGAGGACAGACGACAGCCTTCAGGGGCACCGGGAGCTGCTGCCGTGAGGACGCACAGGCTTGAATCAAACCCACAGGAGCCGGTGCAAAAGTCCAGCAAAAGGAAGAGCTGATTGTCCTCCCCGTGCAGGTGACTGAGGCAGCTCTGCACCGACCCAAGGGCAGCATTTGGCAGAAAGAAGGCACCAACCGCTGGCTGCTGGGACCACACCTGTTGGAGCCCGGCAGGCGTAAAGGACATTTCCTTTCGTGATGCCGTGTCTGTGCACGTGATACAGAAGAAGCAGGGGACCCGGGTCCAGGTCTCCCCGAGGTCATTTACCGCCTATGTGACCACAAGCCAGTTATCTGAGTCCTTGAACCTCTGTTTTCTCATATGGAGTAGAATCATTTATTTCATTTGGTCATCTTTGGGGTGTAAGGAGATAACATTTTTATCTGCTATAAACCCACTTTCTAAATGCCGGTGATTGTTACTATTACCACTTTGCCTCAATCTCTGCTATAAAAGTAGAAAATTATCTGCCCTATTCTAGTCTCATGGTCAATAAATGATAAATAAGATGATGGATGTAAAGGACTTTGAGCTCCCCAAAGGAAGATAACATTTTGAAGGGTTAGAGAGCCCAGGGATAGTTCGGCTTCAAGTTCGGCACAAGAAAGTGACGTTGGGGAAGGAGAGGAAATAAAAAGACCAGGAGCCAGGGAGTAATATTAACCAGGGGAAATAAGCATCTCTTTGCTGTTGTTGCCACAAAGTGGGGCTCATGGAGAGTGGGAGGGTAGCCGTGTTCATAGTAGGAAGGAGACAGACATTGGAGACACACTCCCTGACACCAGCTGCAAGTCACGAGGGTATTGAATCTTGTAGGCAGATAATTTTACAACGATCAGCAAACCAGAGATGGGCTGAGCACTCAACTATTAATCAAGAATTTGGTAGAGCACAGTAATCAAGTGAACCACATTTCACTGGAAAGCTGTAATTAATTAGGAGGGGAAGAAACACTCCACGCCTTGCCATCAATGTGAAACCGTTGCTTTGCGTTCATCGGGGAGGTCATTACAAATCCTTCTCCAGCCTGTTACTTAGTTGTCCTACGGAGCTACAGGCATCCGTGTTTCTTCTTTCCTTTTGGGGTAACTTTTATCTTAGTGTGTATATCTGTCTGTCTATCTATATATATAATGCTCATGATAACTGATCTGAATAGTATAAATGTTATATAAACTAGCAAAAGTGTCTCTCTCTCGCCCCTGACTCAGTCCCTTCCCAGGTTCCTTAATTGCCAGAGACACAAGGCTTAGTAGGTTCTTTATATGACAAAACAAAATCACATTTCTGTAAAAAAAAAAAAAAAAATCTGAAATCAGTTCAGTTCACTTTGCTTCCTCTCAGTCATTTTAATTCATTCCAGCTAGCGCTCTGTGCCTTCTCGGGGCCCGAGGTCGGTGGCTATAACAGGGAAAATTCTATGATTCATGCTGCAAACTCAGTGGGCTGAGCCCTACCCACTACGGGCACCGCTCACAGCCCTCCCTCTCCCCCCACCAGGCCGTGTCTTCGGGGGCTTCCTTTCATCAAAAGGATTCTGTGATTATAGAGAAATTTTATAAGCATTCTCTAATTATCTGCAGCCCTTTCCATGTAGGGGAATCAAAATAATTTACCATAATCTACCGTCCTGCGTTTTAAATCGCCTCTCATCTTGAAGTGAGGGCGGCCTTCCACGAGAGGGCAAAACTGTGTTTCCTCAAAGCTGGTCATGAGCTGGGAGACACGAAGGTTGGAAACCTGGAGGTGCGTGAAGGGCTGGTCTTCCTTTGAAGCCACAGAGCTTTTCACGATGTCAGACACGTTGTAGGTTCTGCTAAATACCCATTGACTAAAACGGGCAATACTTCGGATGCATCAGCTGTATCCAGATTTATTTCAGAATTTTTGCCATGGGACTCAAACTTGGCTTCCAAGATGTTGACTCCTGAATCCACTGTGTTCCCCTAAGTTCTGGAACCTGTTTGGCATTTGGGGAGAACTTCCTCCTTTCTTTCACCCCCTGTCACCATCCACTGAGCACCTGAAGAGGTGTGAACTTCTGGCTTTGTACATGCCTCTCTCTCACTACCAGGTTTAAGGTCCTTTGACTCTTAGCAGATGAATGTCTTGCGTATAGCAAGGCCACAGCAAAATGACAGAATAATTTAGTGCAACAATAAAGGGCCAGTCGTTATTCCTATAAGAAATTGTCTTTAATTAAACAGAGACTGTGCTTACTCTTCCCTTCCTCTGATTGGATCTATTTTGAATCGGTTGGCATTTTTCTGGATCCTTAATTTTTACAGGTTTTCCTCAAATAGAAGACCTTGTCTTTCTCAAAATCCGTCATCCCCCCACCCCATTATTCCTTCTGGGGACGTCGGAAACACAGCTAATGGATTGACTATTGTGGACTGTGGTCCAACTTTCCACAAACCTAATCTTTAAAAACATTCCGGCTGTCTCGTGTTTTCAGTGAGTTCCCAACCAGATTCATTTGCTAATAAGTGGATCTTCCAGCTCCACAGAGAAGACTCCCCAGCTCATAGCATCCTGGGTTCCACTGAAGCCCCTAGTAAGCTTGTTGGATGAAGGGTGTGCGTGGATGGATGGATGGAGGCACTGGGTCAGACTCATCAAGACAGGATTCCTGGCCAGTCTAGTCTTTAATACATTTTCCCTGAGAACTTTTATAAGGCCAGCATACTAGAAGCTCTGAGTTGGAAAGGGCCTCTGGGTTTATCTATTCCAAGGCCTGGTCTGGTACCGAAATCTTCACAACCTCTACCGTTAACCCAGTCCAAAGTTCATGTGCCCAAACTCAGTGTCTACTGACCGATCTGACTTTTTTTGCTCCCAGGCTCCTTGCCTGTCTCTTGTACGTTTTTTGACTCTTTGGAGAGGGCACAGAGAAAGTGGCTGCCGTTGTGGGAAGATGGACTGTAGTTAAGATGGAAATTATTCTCGTTGGGAGAAACCAATACACAGTAATTGGGGAGGTGGAAGAATCTTCTCCCAAGGTTTAAACGCGCGCGCACACACACACACACGCACTCACGGATCCTGGGCGAGAAGCTAGGAGGCTGGAGTAGCCCTCTGGTCCAGCCGAGGCCTCCCCAAGTCCCTGCAGGTGGAGGCACAGATCCGTGCCCCCTCTTCCCAGCCTAGACGGAGCCCCAACTTACTGTAGATGGTCTGCTGGGGTGAGCCGTCCACGTGGCCGTCCCTGTGGATCTGCAGGTGGTAGCTGTTGCTGGCCGTGGCCGTGTACAGGTGGGTCAGGCCGCCCCAGCTGCGGCCCAGCGGCGGGGAGGTGTTGGGATAGGCGCGGACCGCACAGACCAGGGCGCAGACCCAGAGGCCCAGGCAGGCCCCCAGCATCGCGGCTCTCTGGCTGGTGTGGCGTCTGAAACCCGACCCTGGCTCTGCGCCTGGCCTCCCTGGACTGTTTCTCCTCTTCCTTGCTGGTTTCTGGCCTGAGGCTCCTAGGCTGCATTCCCTCCTTTTTTTCCCTCGGACTTTTAAAGGGTAGCAGTGTGACATCAAACAGGAAAAACTCCACCGTCCACATCCTCTGTGTTGTAATCAGCCCATTTGAAGAGAATACAGGGATCTCTGAGGCTCACGGAAGGCACGTCGGTTCCAGACACACACACACACACACACACACACACACACACACACACACACACCCCTCAATTTCAAGCCAACGCTCCCAAAAGTGAATGATGTGTGGGCAAAAGTTATCTACGACACTGGGTTGTCTGCTGACCTGCCCCACTTCCACCAGGAAATGCGAAGGCAGCCAGTGGTTCCGAAAAAATCCAGCTTCACTCATGCAGTCAACAGATGCCTGTGCAATTAATCTCCCATCAAGTCCACTCATTTTGTTTTTCTCAGTCTTTTTAATTCCAATCCGGAACTAAGCGCCCAGAGCTTTGTCTGTGCACAGCCCTAAGTGGGTGTTCTGAGGGATACAGAAGGAATCCAGGTCAGTACCAGGCAGTGGCGTCCTCTGAGACCCCCTCTTCGTGAAAATGTGGGAGACCGAGACAGAGGCACAAAAGCAAGGTTGCAGCCTTGGGAGGGTTTCGAGACTGGAGGGAAGGAGAAAGGCCTCAGAGTCCCTGCGCCTTTACGGAATGCTGAGGTTTGATTGCTCGGTTTCCCTGATTTGAACTGCCGAGGGCAACTCCACTGGTATTGTGGTCTCTCCAATAGCGTGGAGGTGAATTCAGAAACCTCATGAAGATGACAAGTCTGCTGGCTAAGCCCAGGGACCGGAGCCCGGGAGGGTCCCGGGAGCAGAGCGGCAGGCCAGGCGTCCCCAAGTTTAGTGTCTGTGGGGGGCCTGGCTCCTGGGACTAGATGTGCCCTCTCGTGTGGGGCGACAGTCCTATCACGGGCCACCCCTGGGGGGCAGGCCACTGCACGCCTTCTAGAAAAACATACGTGCGGGGGGACTGTCGCGCTTCCCACGTCCCCTCTACTGAGTGCAGACCACGTGCGGGCGGCAGGCTGGAGATCGGGGCTGCTGGCAGAGGGGAGCGATGTGATCCCCGCCCCAGGCGCTCCCAGCTAACACAGAAGGCACCATGGGAAGGGTGGTCACACAGACGCGGGCACAAAGACGTGGCATTGGTTATCCTGCCCATGCACGTGTTTTTATCGTTTACAAAGCATTTTCACGGGTATGAGCTCATCTGAACCTCGCTGCCACTCTGAGAGGTAGACTCCCCAGGTGTCATCCATATTTTAAGTTTAGACACGAAGAAATGGAACTCTTGGGGTTCACACGTCCAGAGTCACAAAACAAATCAACAGGAGAGCCGGGACAGGGTCTTCCGGTTCCCTCCGCTGCCCCTCCGATGATGATCTCAGAGACACCTGGCACTTACGGAATTTATGATGTGCTTTACTTATAGTAACTCATTCACTTTTCATAATAACCCTTTGGAGAGGTACAGGTACTTCCTCTGTATAGATTAGGAGGCCAATGTAGACAGTTTAAATAACGCACCCAAAGATGTGCAGCTCACGCCGGGAGAGGTTGGATTTGAATCCGGGTGTCCTGAGCCGTCCCCGTGTTGGGGCTGAAGCCACAAGAGCAGGAGAGACAGGTCCAGGAGCAAAGGGGCATAGTGCTCCTTGCCTGGACCCAGGATGTGTCTCTAAGACACGGGGTGCTGCCCCCCCAGGTTAGAGAGAAGATTTAGGACGCTTCAGTGCTGTGTGAGACAGCTCTCTTTAGTGACGGCCACAGAATGGTTTGTACATGTGTTCACCACAGGATGCAAAGCAGCGCAAACATCCTCAAGGGGCCCACGATGCGAGTGAGCAGAGAAGACCTTGTTCCATACAAGGCGCCACCATGTGAGAGGCGTTGGGTGACCAGGACGGGTGCGACATACCAGAGCATCTGGAGGACGGACAGACCTCGGTAGTGGACACCGTGGTCAAGGGGGACTTGGGGGCAAAGGGGCTTGAGGGAGACTTGCAGGGTGGGTCAGAGAGGGGTTTCCCAGCCGCTGCCAATGCGCTGCAGGGGGCAGGGCAGGTGTCTTGAGAGAAGGATGTGGTCATGCGCTCTGGTCCCAGACTGGTTGGAGGTGGAACCTCCCTGGCCACTTCCGTGTGTCCTGTTAGGAGACAGACCTGACGTGCCGGCCTACGTCACTTCCGAAGACTCCCCACCAGCCCTGAATGCCTGGCAGGTGGATCTGAGGGCAGAGGACCGCCCAGGGGAGTAGGCTGATTTCGGGGAGAGGAAGGATCCCCCACTTGGTGAGAGTGAAATAAGGTGCAAGCATCTCAGAGTAATTCTTCCCACCTGAGATAAGGAAACATTGAGCTTGGAGGTAGGGATTTGCCCAGTAGCAGGGATGGCAGACCTTCCAGCTCCTGGCTAGACTTCCTGCCGGGGGCTCCCAACCTGGCTGCCCGAGAGAACAACCATAACTCCCCCAGGACCATCCTTCGCCCTGCTGAATGAAGGTGAGACTCTTTGCACTTGTTTCCAAAGCTCCCTGAGAGATTGCAACCCCTAAGCCTGACTCTACAGTTCTTATCAAGGAACAGATTTTGCACCCATCCTGTGCGCTGGAGTCAATACACAGGGACCGAGCCACATCTCACTGTCCATCCCCTTCCAGGATTCCAGCCTAAGATGTACATGGGATTTTCTGGGGAGTCCTAGCACTGAATGCTAAGTCCGTACAGTGCTCTGAGCTTGTAGTTGTGGCATCTCCTTAGAAGCTTCCGAGGGTGAGGATGACAGAGCCCAGGGTAAGTGTGCTCCTTTTCTTGACCCCTGGAGGGCATCAGCTGTCACTGCACAGGTCGGAGGATCTGGGAGCGTGTGACCTTGGGAACCAGGTGTGAAACCCTGGTACCAGATGGGAACAGGAAGCTCAGGACAAGACCGGCGGCTTGTGGGTTTTGGATATCTCTGTCTTTGGATCCCATATGGCTGCCTGGGATGCAGCAGGTGGGGACATCTGTCCTGGCATTGGGAGAATTTGCCCCGGGAGCTCTGTGGAGGACTTCCGGTCCAGACCCTGCCTGTACAGTCATAGAATAGAGGCTCTGAATATGGCCTGGGGACTAGACAAATCTGTATTCCCACAAGTTCGTTCCTTCCCCTCATCCCCTGACTTCTCAGAATCCTCTCTGAGAAGGTGCAGAGAATTCTCTCCCAAGGTCGTATTCTCTCCATGTGAAGGTTTTCAACAATTTTCAAAAAAAAAAATGTTGTTTTGACTGTTGTTAAACTATGATGAAAAAAATTTCGAGGAATCTTGGTAAAAGAAAGACCAGGGAATGGGGCGGTGGTCTCAGGATGGGCCACGGTTTTCTTTGCTTTGTTGGACTCTGTCTAAAGTCTCCGTCTGCAGACGGAGGTCTCTGCTCCCTATTCCCACGTCTTCATGATTCTGGCTCCATCATTTCAGCAGTGGTTTCCCTGGCATCTTGCCCATCCAATCCCTGGGGTCAGGCAGATGGATGTCTAAGCCTCCAGGATGAATGGTCATAGGGGAAGAGCTACAGCCTTCCTGAAAATGCCACCCTGTGTCTTCTTCTCCTGACGATGAAAGCTCCACTCCTAATATCCAATCCTATTCTCTCTTCCTCTAATGCGTCCAATCAACCCACACGTAACTGTTTATGGAAAGTCTCTTCTCTGGCTAGTGCTTTGCAGAAAGTCTTTAGGGAAGCCTAAGAATGAAAAAGCACAGTCCTGTTCTTCAAGGCGCTGGCGATGCTCTGGGCAGAAGACCGTTTGCTTCTGTCTGGCTCTTCCCAACCTACGATGCACACACACACCCAGCATCCCATCTGATGCTCTGACAGTCCTGTGAGGAGTGCTAGCAGGTCACTTCAAGAACTTCACTACTCAAAACTACTATGAGGTATCACCTCACACTGGTCCAAATGGCCATCACTAAAAAGTCTACAAATAATAAATGCTGGAGAGGGTGTGGAGAAAAGGGAACCCTCTTGCACTGCTGGTGGGAATGTAAATTGATACAGCCGCTAGGGAGAACAGTATGGAGATTCCTCAAGAAACTAAAAATAGAGCTACCATATGATCCTGCAGTCCCACTCCTGGGCATATATCCAGAGAAAACTACAATTCAAAAAGATACATGCACCCCAATGTTCACAGCAGCACTATTCCCAATAGCCAGGACATGGAAGCAACCCAAATGTCCATCTACATTTGAATGAATGGATAAAGAAGAAGAGGTTCATATATACGATGGAATACTACTCAGCCACACAAAAGAATGAAATAATGCCATCTGCAGCAACGTGGATGGACCTAGAGATTCTCATACTAAGTGAAGTAAGTCAGACGGAGAAAGACAAATATCGTATGATATCACTTATATGTGGAATCTCAAATATAACAGAAATGAACTTGGCGGGAGGGGCTCTGCTAGACGGTGACCGAGAGGAAGCTGTCGTGAGAACGTGGAAGGGGGAGTGGCTGGAGGTGAGGAGAAGCAGGAGATGGAGGTCTTCCTAGGACAAGAGCATCTCTTGGGAGCAAATGCTTTAGTGGCAGGACCAGCCCTGCGAGTGTACCATGCACGCACTGCACCCTGTTGTCTGGGGCTGGTGGTACCTGGCCACCGTCTGAGACAGTGAGGGGAACTGTGCACTGGGAGGACACCCACAGCCAAGAACTGGAGTGCAGGGGCATTTTAGGGCAGTGAAACTGTTCTGTAGGAGACCGTGATGATGGAAACGCAATACGGTGCGTTTGTCAAAACCCACAGAGCTCACGACACACTGTGGACCCTCACGTAAACTCTGGACCTTTATTAACCATCACGCGTCACTATTGCCTCATCGACTGTGACAAACGTACCACTTAATGCAAGATGCTGGTAGCAGAGGAAACTGTGTGTAGGGTGGGAAAGGGGGTATATGGGAACTCTCTGCTGTCTGCTCGAGTTTTTTGTTAACTTATAACTGCTCTAAAAACGAAAGTACATTCAAAAGAATGAGAACAAAACTCGGCCACGGTGTTTGCCTGAATCAGTGTCACAGTCACTACCTGGAATAATTCATTCCAGGGTCAGGGAAATGAAATGTGTCAGCACAGCATCTATCTGCCTGCGTAATTAGTTACCTTGCGTTCCTTTAGATAAGACGTGAGCAGATCCCTTACCCGCCCCCGTCATGTGTATCAGCTTCCCCGTCAAAGGGAACCTGTTTCTTTTGAAATCTGTGCGTGCAAACTGAGGGACCATGTCCTCCCTCTGACCTGTTTCCCCATCTGTAAACTGATGAGGTGGTGGATGGTGAATGAAACAGTCTCTGAAGTCCCTCCCGGATGCCTTAGTCTGAGAGTTTCTCTGAGGGTTGCACACCGTCTTGTCCTCCAACCCCCTCCTGCATTGTTTGCTTAATCACCTGCTACACTTGACCTGATCGACTGGGAGTTGCCCACCTGTAGACAGTGACTGGAAGTGTTTACATTCTCTGCTGGTGGCCTTGTTTCTCTCCCACTGCCTTGCTTATAATGTCCACAGTGGATGAGGGATCAGCTCAAGCAAGGCAGACGCCTTTAATCTCTATTTTATTTATTTCTCTATTTTATTTATTTCCCCTCTGATCTGTATTATTTAGTTTTTTACATTACAGATTCTATTTCACTTCCAGTGATCGGTCTGTTCAAATTATCTATCTCTTCCTGATTCAATTTGGTGGGCTGTGTGTTTCTAGAAACTCATCCGTTTCTTCTAGGTTGTCGAATTTGTTGACATATAATTGTTCATAGTATTCCCTTATGGTGTTTTGTTATCTGTGGTATCAGTTGTTATGTCTCCTTTTTCATTTCTTATATTGTTGATTTGGGTTCTCTCTCTTTTCTTGGTGAGCCTGGCCAGAGGTTTGTCAATCTTGTTTATCCTTTCAAAGAACCAGCTCTTGGTTTTGTTGATTTTTTTCTATTGTTTGTTAAATCTCTATTTTATCTATTTCCTCTCTGATCTTTATTATTTAGTTTTTTAATTACAGATGCCTCTAATCTAATATTTAATATCATACATAGGACTATGTTTTTTTATAATTTAGTATTATAGGTCACTATTATAATAGAGGTACTCAGAAGGAAACCCAAATATATAAATAAAACCCTCATTATACATTCCCCAATGAAATACAGGGGCTTCTGTAATATCACAGAATCCATGCCTCTGCGGTCTCTCCTTTGGTGCTAGAACAAAGTTTATGCTGCAGGAGAAAGAGGGCTAAAGCCCTGCAGATGCCTTCTCTGGGGACCCCGGGTAAGGGAAGGTCACAGAAGAGCCTGACAGCAGAGGACAGAGAATGACCAGTGGCTGCAGCCTCAAGTCCCCTTTCCTTCCCTACGTCTTCCCCCGCCTCTTTTCCGCTAACACGCTTCTTACTGGAAACCCTCTCCTGGCCTCCACCACTACAGCTCGGGGGAGATAAGACGACGCTGTGTGTCCCAGGCTGTGGGAGTGATTTCACAGAGGGTTCACTTTGGGTGAAAAGAACAGGGCTGTGCTGGTTCCGTTCAGAGTAAAGTCAGAGACTTAGGTCAGACTTGCTGGGGAAGCATGGGGGTGGGGATGGAGGAACCGGGGACACAGCTTTTGAATAAGGATTCTGTGTGAAGTTTATCAATCTGTACCTCCCACACTTCCACCAACCAATCTCACTTTTTTTTTTAAAGAAGTTTATAATTCGAAGTGGAGCTTTCCTGAGCTGTGCGTCCTGTAAGTCCCCAGGGGTAGCAGGTGTGCAGGGCCGTTGACTCTTGGCTGCAGTGGCAGGGACCTAGGAGGATGGGCGTCCAGTGTGCCGACAGATGTCACCTTCTATGTCGGCCACCATGTGAAGACAATTGGGAAGCCCTGTTCCAAGGTCACCAGGTAGGACCTTGCCCCAGGTATAAAACAACCCCAGTGACAAAGTGCTTTCTCACACCTACTTGGGCCCACGTGTAACCCCAGGGAGGAGGCCAGGGCAGTGTCACAGCAGGAGACATTTCAGCGGCGTTCCCATGGTGATCTGAACTGAAGCCAGGACTGGTCCCCATGCCCCAAGTCTTGTGTAATAACAGAAGCCCCCCTGACATTTACAAAGACCTTTCCTAACGGAATACTCTTCACGGAACATCCTCACGTGCATTCTCCTGTCGGATCTTCCCGACCACCCCGTGGGAGAATAAGAATCCCATTTTACGTATGAAGAAACTAAGGATCAATCTGGGATTTGTGCGAGGTTCTACGCCTCGACTGTGGCAGAACAGGGAGTCAGACCCCGGCCGTCTTGCTTTGAATTCAGAGTTCCGCCAACGACACCCCCCTGTCCTGTGAACATTCCTGTTTTCAGGGACTGAATTGCTGGGATGGGAACATGGTAGGCAGAGAACACCACCAGGGGAGAGCTGGGAGGACGTGGTACGCTGGGAACAAGCTCTACAGGGTGAACTTTGGAGGTTTGCTCTCTTCTAGGTGGGGAAGAAGGAGCAAAGTCTAGAACCCTCCGTGGCTCTGCCTGCCGGGCTTTGCCGGGCTACCGCCTTCTCCTAATACCCCACTCTGCTCCTTTGACCAAAACCAGAAAGAAGACAGCGATGCCTGTCAAGCTGGGACTGTTCTCAGGGAAGAACGGTGGGAGCTGTGGACTGCAGAGTCGTGTGTGTGTGTGTGTGTGTGTGTGTGTGTGTGTGTGTGTGTGTGTGTGTGTGTGTGTGTGTGTGTGTGTGTGTGTGTGTGTGTGTGTGTGTGTGTGTGTGTGTGTGTGTGTGTGTGTGTGTGTGTGTGTGTGTGTGTGTGTGTGTGCGCGCGCGCACGCGCAGCCTGCCTGATCTGATTGGCGCTCGAGGGCTGCCCATCGGAACCCAGCCCGCCCTCACAGGATGCCTGGGCCTCGTCACGCAGCCCACGTCGGAGAGCAGACATCCTGGTGCCCACTCACCTCCTTGGAGCCTGTGACCAAGGCCAGCCTACCGTGTTTGGGATGCAGCACATCCGGACCCGTGTTATCTTGGGGTCCTGGGACTCCTTGGACACACTGCCCTGCCCCCTCCCCTCCCGGTGTACACGTGGCCTCCACACACTTCTGCGAAGGCTATTTCTAGCTGAGGGGCTGGTGATTCAGCCCCAGCCTGTAAGGTCAGGTCGTCTGCGTGCTGCAGCTGGGAAAGCCGGCCTGACGCGTTGTGGGTTCAGCAGAAAGCAGGAAGCCGGGGCTTCCGGAGGCAGGCATCCCCTCAGGTTGCTGAGGCGTAGGGCTGGGGCAGACAGGATGCTCCGGCCCGCATGATGGGGAGGGGGTGGGAGTCCGCCGGGAGAGGCAAGAACCTAACCTTCTCGCCCCTCCCGTTGTGCTCCGTGCTCAGACCCCTTGTTCCCTCTCTATCTGTGAGTCACTTGTCTGCAGTGTGGCTCGGAGTAAGCAGAGTCCTGGGGTTGGACAGTTCAGGCCAGAAACGGGGCTCTACCCCATCGAGCCACTTCCCCGCTCTGAGCCTCTGTTTCCTCACCTGTCAGAAAGGAGGTCATACCTACTGTATAGCACAGGGAACTCTGCTCAATATTACGTAACAACCTAAATGGGAAAAGAATTTGAAAAAGAATAGACACACGTATATGTATAACTGAAACAAACACAACATTGTTCATCAACTCTACTCCAATATAAAATAAAAAGTTAAAAAGAAAGGTCATAATTGTAGCTGCCTCATTAGATAGTCAACCAGATTTAATACTATGACATATGTGGTACTTAATTTCATGGGAAGGGGTCACATAGCCCCGCTTGGTAGACGGTAAATGTTTCTTGTGTTTAGGGTTCCTTTTCCCCAACCTCCCTTTGCAGTTTCAGACGATTCCCACATGGCTCTCATCTGCTCTCAGAATTCCTCACAGGTGACCTTCAGAGCCATCGTCATTTCAGAGTTATTTCCGATACCTGGCACGTGTTAGGAGATTATTAAGTATCTACTGAATGAAGCGATGAGTTCTTCCCTGAGCTTGACGTGATGGCAGGACACTGAACTTGGAATGAAAACAAACACAAAACAAAAACCTGGGCTCAAGTCCCAGCCTACCCCACAGCTAGTGGCATCACCAACCATGTCAGCGAGAGCATCCCGTCTCGGTGCCCCTCACTCGGCTCCCTGTCGGTGGGACCACGGCTCGTGCCCAGGCTTCTCCTGAGGGTGTGGGGACACATGGGCGAAGGGTGTGGCTCTGCTTTGGAAGCAGCTCCAGGCAGATTATTCTTTACCTCCAGTGATTTCTGATTCCCACTCCAGGAAGCCACATCTCTTCTGTCGAACCCAGTTTCATATTCCCATGCTCTCAACCAGCGCTGAGGTTTGCCTGAGCTGTTTCCTCTTCCTTCTCTTCCTCAAAACACAGAGCTCCCTCCCTTCAGAAAGGAGCCCACTCACCTCGTAAAGGAAGCCACCCCCACCAGCCTTCCCCAGACCCGAGGGCGTCAACCAATCATCACTCCAGCCCTCCCTGCACAGATGTGTTGAGTAGCACGTGGTCTATTCCTTTGTCATGCTCTCGTATTTTTGAGGAATTCATCCATTCACCATAACTTTATGGCAGCCGTCAGGCACCCGTCACGCCCATGGTGCCTTTCAAGGCGAGACCACTTGATCTCATAATACACCATATTAACAAGCTGAAGAATAAAAACCATATGATCATCTCAATAGATGCAGAAAAAGCTTTTGACAAAATTCAACACCCATTTTTTAAAAAAATAAATTTATTTTATTTTTATTTATTTTTGGCTGCGTTGGGTCTTCATTGCTACATGCGGGCTTTCTCTAGTTACGGCGAGAGGGGGCTACTCTTTGTTGCAGTTCACGGGCTTCTCATTGTGGTGTCTTCTCTTGTTGTGGAGCACGGATTCTAGGCACGCAGGCCTCAGTAGTTGTGGCACGCAGGCTCAGTAGTTGTGGCTCATGGGGTCTAGAGTGCAGGCTCAGTAGTTGTGGCACATGGGCTTAGTTGCTCCACAGCATGTGGGATGTCCCCAGACCAGGGCTCAAACCCGTGTCCCCTGCATTGGCAGGCGGATTCTTAACCACTGCGCCACCAGGGAAGCCCTCAACACTCATTTATGATAAAAACTCTCCAGAAAGTGGGCATGGAGGGAACCTACCTCAACATAATAAAGGCCATATGTGACAAACCCACAGCAAACATCATTCTCAATGGTGAAAAACTGAAAGCATTTCCTCTAAGATCAGGAACAAGACAAGAATGTCCACTCTCACCACTATTATTCAACATAGTTTTGGAAGTCCTAGCCACAGCAATCAGAGAAGAAAAAGAAATAAAAGGAATACAAATTGGAAAAGAAGAAGTAAAACTGTCACTCTTGGCAGATGACATGATACTATACATAGGGAATCCTCAAGATGCCACCAGAAAACTACTAGAGCTAATCAATGAATTTGGTAAAGTTACAGGATACAAAATTAATGCACAGAAATCTCTTGCATTCCTATACACTAATGATGAAAAATCTGAAAGAGGAATTAAGGAAACACTCCCATTTACCACTGCAACAAAAAGAATAAAATACCTAGAAATAAATCTACTTAGGGAGACAAAAGACCTGTATGGAGAAAACTATAAGACACTGATGAAAGAAATTAAAGATGATACCAACAGATGGAGAGATATACCATGTTCTTGGATTGGAAGAATCAACATTGTGAAAATGACTATATTACCCAAAGCAATCTACAGATTCAGTGCAATCCCTATCAAATTACCAATGGCATTTTTTACAGAACTAGAACAAAAAATCTTAAAATTTGTATGGAGACACAAAAGACCCCGAATAGCCAAAGCAGTCTTGAGGGAAAAAAACAGACCTGGAGGAATCAGACTCCGTGACTTCAGACTATACTACAAAGCTACAGTAATCAGGACAGTATGGTACCGGCACAGAAACAGAAATATAGATCAATGGAACAGGATAGAAAGCCCAGAGATAAACCCATGCACATATGGTCAACTAATCTATGACAAAGGAGGCAAGGATATACAGTGGAGAAAAGACAGCCTCTTCAGTAAGTAGTGCTGGGAAAACTGGACAGCTACAGGTAAAAGAATGAAATTAGAACACTTCCTAACACCACGCACAAAAATAAACTCAAAATGGATTGGAGACCTAAATGTAAGACAGGACACTATAAAACTCTTAGATGAAAACATAGGAAGAATACTCTTTGACATAAATCACAGCAAGATCTTTTTTGATCCACCTCCTAGAGTAATGGAAATAAAAACAAAAATAAACAAATGGGACCTACTGAAACTTAAAAGCTTTTGCAAAGCAAAGGAAACTACAAACAAGACAAAAACACAACCCTCAAAACAGGAGAAAATATTTGCAAATGAATCAATGGACAAAGGATTAATATTCAAAATATATAAACAGCTCATGCAGCTCAACATTAAAAAAAGAAACAACCCAATCCAGAAATGGGCAGAAGACCTAAATAGACAATTCTTCAAAGAAGACATACAGATGGCCAAGAAGCACATGAAAAACTGCTCAAAATCACTAATTATTAGAGAAATGCAAATCAAAACTACAATGAGGTATCACCTCACACTTGTTAGAATGGGCATCATCAGAAAATCTACAAACAACAAATGCTGGAGAGGGTGTGGAGGAAAGGGAACCCTCTTGCACTGTTGGTGGGAATGTAAATTGATACAGCCACTATGGAGAACAGTATGGAGGTTCCTTAAAAAGCTAAAAATAGAATTACCATATGATCCAGCAATCCCACTACTGGGCACATACCCAGAGAAAACCATAATTCAAAAAGACATATGCACCCCAATGTTCATTGCAGCACTATTTACAATAGCCAGGTCATGGAAGCAACCTAAATGCCCATTGACAGATGAATGGATAAAGAAGTTGTAGTACACATATACAACGGAATATTACTCAGCCATAAAAAGGAATGAAATTGGGTAATTTGTCGAGATGTGGATGAATCTAGAGACTGTCATACAGAGTGAAGTAAGTCAGAAAGAGAAAAACAAATATCGCATATTAACGCATATATGTGGAACCTAGAAAAATGGTACAGATGAACCGGTTTGCAGGGCAGAAATTGAGACACAGTTGTAGAGAACAAATGTATGGACACCAAGTGAGGAAAGCGGTGGAGGTGGGTGGTGGTGTGATGAACTGGGAGATTGGGATTGACATGTATACACTAACATGTATAAAATGGATAACTAATAAGAACCTGCTGTATAAAAACATAAATAAAACTTTTTAAAAAAGAAAACTTCACCTCAGCTCTGCGTTAGAGGTGACATGGGTTATTACCTTCATTTTGTAGGTGAGAAGAAAATTGAGACCTAAAAATGGTGATTGACTGACCCAATGTCTCACAGCCAATGAGTTGTACCCATTTCCTCAACTGGGGAATCCTGAGGTGAGGTGGTACCTACCAGGGTTCTTTGGATGGGCTATAGAGCATGGGTGTTCCGACTCCCTGATTAATACATCCGGGGTTTCCAGCCTCTGCCCTCTTACTGCCTGCCATCTGGGACAAGTTACGTGGTCTCAGAGCTTAGTGAAGATGTCTGTAAAATGGGGATATACTGTCTACCTCATATGCAAAGTGCTTGATTCATAGTAGGTCCTCAACCTTCCCTCCCATTCCTTATAGCTCCTCTGGTCCCCAACGGTTTCTAATAAGTGTGTGCATATTGTATTATATTTCCATTCCCACCCGCATGAAGGGCTTTCAAGGTGAGGTGGACTGAATCTTTATCCAATTATTCGGTGACTATATACTGAGTGCCTAATGTACACCAGCTGTTGTGGTAGGTTCAGAGGTAAGTGGGTGAAGCCACTATTCTTGCCTTCCTGTGCCTGCCAAAGAGAAAACTCCCCTGAGTGTGACTTGGGCCACAAGGGAGATGTGTTTGGAGAGCTCTGGGAAGCAGCAGGAAGAGCCTCGAAACTGGCCAGGGGACGTCAGGCTGGCCTTCCAGAAGACTCAACAGCGGAGTGGA
Organism: Lagenorhynchus albirostris; assembly: GCF_949774975.1. Classification (NCBI taxonomy): domain Eukaryota; kingdom Metazoa; phylum Chordata; class Mammalia; order Artiodactyla; family Delphinidae; genus Lagenorhynchus; species Lagenorhynchus albirostris. The sequence goes on along the minus strand of NC_083105.1, from coordinate 99,717,675 downwards.
GTTTTGAAGGAGGAAGCGCTAGCCACGTGGGCAAGGCATGCTGTAGGAGAGATTATTGTAAAAGGGGACATCACATGTGGAAATGCAGGGCTGTGGAGGGACATAGCATCTTTGGAGAGCTGTGAGAATTTCAATCTAACCACAGTATAAAAGGAGGTGAGAAGCAGTGAGAAATGAGAAAAGAAGGTGGGCAGAGACGGATTACACATGCACCTGGATGACATATTAAGGAATTTAGATTATAGTCTCAGCCTAGGGGGACGCCCTGGAAATTTTGAGCAGGGAATCAACAGGATTACAGCTGTGTTTTAAGGGGACTTCCCTGGCCGTCCAGTGGTTAGGACTCTGTACCTTCACTGCCGAGGGCCCGGGTTCCATCCCTGGTCAGGGAACTAAGATCCCACAAGCCACGTGGTCTGGCCAAATAAATAAATAAATGTGGGTTTAAAGGTGATCACTAGTAGCGGTGTGGTGAATAAATCTGAGGAGGGGTAAGACTGTATGTAGGGAGGCCAGTTAGAAAAACTTCACAATACAGTTGACCCTTGAACAATATGGGTTTGAACTGCGTGGGTCCACTTATACGTGGATTGTTTTCAATAAGTATAGTGGAAACATTTTTGGAGATTTGAAAAAACTTGAAGATGAACTGCATAGTCTAGAAATATTGAAAAAATTAAGAAAAAGTCTTGCCATGAATGCATAAAATATCTTTTCATATTTGTAGATACTAGTCTATTCCTACAGAGGCATAAGTCGAGTGATATTTAATATGAAATTAATAATGTCTTAGTTTTCTTACTGTTTTATCACTTTGTAATGGTATTGATTACACTAGGAGACTCTAAAGCAATCCTATTGCTGCATCTTCGTTACCTGTGCGTGCATTGTTATACCTGTAAAATGTGACTTTCTTTTTCACATTATTTTTCATTTTTGATATCCAGTGTTAGTAACGTTAGTAACATGTATAACATCTACAGTGTTTTGTGTCATATAAGACAACATTGAGGTAGGTACAGACGGGCAATTCATCTTGTAAACTTATGGTGCTGATAAATACATTACAGTACTGTAAATGTCTTTTCTCTTCCTTATGACTTTCTTAATAACATTTTCTTTTTCTCTAGCTTACTTTATTGCAAGAATACAGCACATAATACATATACAGAATATGTGTTAATTGACTGTTTATGTTGTCAGTAAGACTTCTGGGCATCAGGGGGCTATCAGCAGTTAAGTTTGGGGGAGTCAAAATTATACGTAGATTTTAGACCGTACAAGGGGTCGGTGCCCCTAACTTCCACATTGTTCAAGCGTCAACTATATTCTAGATGACAAATGGTAATAGACTGGACTAAAACACGGCTCATTTGGGGCTAGAAAAAAAATAGGGTTATGAGAAATCTTTAGAAAGAAGATTCACAAGAAGAAATGATTGATTGTACACGGGGGGTCAAGTCAAGGATGACCCTTGTGTTTCTGAGTTGGGCGTCTTCAGCTGAGCTGAGTCAGGGCCCCTGGGGGATGGCTGGAGATGGGGTGGCATCTGTCTGTCCCTGGAACTGTGCAGGGCAGTGCTGGCAAGGCTGTCGGGATGAGATGCCAAGGTGCTGATGCCCCCTCCGCCGTCTCTGAAGGAGAAGATGGGTAACGCAGGTGTGTGCCCACATTACGCTAGGCCCAGAGCCCCATGGACAGCATCAGAAGATGTGGGTGAGGGAGACTCGGAAGGGGGACTTAGTCATGCAGGCAGGCAGAGCCTGATGGGTGATTCTGTCAACAGGAAACTGCAATCCTGCTGGGGTGGGAGGATTAAGGTGAACTGGGACCACTGGAGGCCGGGGGTGGAATGGAGTCAATTCAAGAGGGAGATGGGGGTAGAGGACAGCACTGAGGGGGTTACACAGGATTTTGCTCCTCATGCATTTGTTTGCCTGGGCCCAGGATTGGAGGGCTTTCACACCTGTACGCTGTGCATACAAGAATCAGATTTATTTGAAAAAAAAATCATCCCCAGTTTAGAGAACACCAGAAAGGAGTAGCTTTGGTAGGAGAGATGATGAGTTTGAGGGTGGTGGGTTTGGGGGCCTTGGGAGGTATGTGGCTCTGGGGAAGAGAGATCAGGCGTGGTGGTAGAGACATGGGAGTTGTTTTTATGCAGGTGGTAGTGGAAGCAATCTTAAGGTTGGGCCACCAAGGGAGAGCACGTGGACTGGCAAAGGGGGGCCCTGGGTATCCGGGGGTTGACGGCGTTTAACAAGCTGACAACTGAGATCAAGAAATGTTACTCAGAGAGTTTTGGCTGAGAAGCTTGTGTTCCTGACTCCTGGATTAACTACCTCTGATTGCAGTGGGTTCCTGATTGAAGATGTGCAGAAAACACCACAGGCAAATGCACCGTCTTTATTAGGAGCCAGAACTTCTACACCAGTGAGTGGTCCTAGGCAGTGTGTGAGCTTCAAGGGCATCGCTAACTTTAATTTGAGATCTTGACTGACACCAAGGCAGCTTCTTCTTGGCCTCTTTCCTCTAAGCTTCCATTCTGCCCTTGATACCTGGGGTCTTACCTCTCCAATCCCCAAAGAAGGAAATGAATGAAAACATTTAAATAAAGGGAAGAACTGAAGACCCCTCTCTGAGAGGCTGGAGCAGAGCTGATCTGGTCTCTCCTCCCTCCAGCCCTGTCCTGATGCCCGCCATGTGTCTAAGGAGGTAGAGAGAGAAAGGAAGGAACAAAAGAGATCTTAGTGGCAGAGAAGAGCATGATGTGATGTAATGTGATGCCGCTTCCAGCTACAGTTTATTTATTCCTTCTACTAAAGAGCTCCAGCTGCTAGCGTCAGGACCCCAGGGTATACCCCTCAGAGGAAGAAGCCCATTTTGTTATTGACTCACATCCGAGATTCCATTCCCAGGGCTGGAATAAAGAGGAAGTCTTCAGCTCCCTGTCAAGATCAGTGTGTGTTCTTAATGATCAGGAATGAGGAGAGGAACAAAAGGAGAGTGGGGTCTTGGGAAAGTCCGAGGAAGAAAGATTTCCAGAAAGAGGGCATGAAGAACCATGCCAAATGCTGCAGAGGGGACACACAAGCTCAGGGCCCAGACTTTGCAATTTTTCATTCATGATTTTGCAAAGAATTGCTTCAACAGGGTAGGATTGGAGACCAGATTGTGTGGACTGAGGGCAAAACAAGAAATGAGGGGATGAAAGTAGAGAGTGTGGACACTCCTTTAAAGTTTGGAGAGACATTAATAGGAAGGGCCGTAAGGTGATGGTCCAAGCTGATTAATTAAGAAACTCAAGAGCAAAATGATGTGTTTGTCGGACCACAAAAAGAAAAAATTTAAAAGAATATCACTGCCAGTTTTGACATTTGTTCCAATCATAAGGCTTTCACTTTGGGAGGACTTACAGGGCTAATGTGTGACTGACTGTCTTCTCCAATCAGGGAAATGGGAAACCAAGGGCTACATTTTGAATTTAAAAATGATTTTCTCTTTAAAACTATAAAACTCCTAGAATATAATATAGGAGAAAACCTAGATGACCTTGGGTTTGGTGATAACTTTTTAGATACATGACCAGAGGCATCATTCATGAAAGAAAGAATTGGTGAGCTGGACTTCATTAAAGTTAAAACTTCTGCTCTGAGAAATACAAAGTCAAGACAATGAGAAAACCAGCCACTGACTGGGAGAAAATATTTGCAATAGACACATCTGATAAAGGACTGTTATCCAAAATATACAAATAACTCTTAAGACTCATCAATAAGAAAACAAACAACTTGATTAAAAATTGGGCATAAGACCTGAACCTCACCCAAAGATGCTATACAGATGGCAGATAGCATTCAGAAAGATGCCCCACATCATATGTCACCAGGGAAATGCAAATTAAAACAATAATAAGGTGTCACTACACACCTACTATATTGGCCACAATTCAGAACACTGAGTGCCAAATGCTGGTGAGGATGTAACCCCACTTTGGAAGACAGTTCAACAGTTTCTTACAAGACTGACATAGTCTTACCATATGATACAGTAATCACACTCCTCGGTACTTATCCAAAAATGTCTACACAAAAACCTGAAAATGGATGTTTATAGCAACTTTATAATTGCCCAAACTGGGAAGAAACCAAGATGTCCTTCAGTAGATGAATGGACAAATAAACTGTGGTATATCCAGATAGTGGGATATTATTTAGCGCTAAAAATAAATAAGCTATCAAGCCATGAAAAGAAATGGAGGAACGTCCTATGTATATTACTAAGTGAAAGAAGCCAATCTGAAAAGGCTACACACTGTGTGATTCCAACTATATGACATTCTGGAAAAGGCAAAGCTATGGAGACAGTAAAAGGATCGGTGGTTTCCAGGGATTAGGGGCGGGAGGGATGAATAGGCAAAGCACAGAGGATTTTTAGGGCAACGCAGTGAAAATACTCTGTATGATACTATAATGATGAATATACGTCATTTGATACATTTGTACAAAACCAGAGACTCTATAACAACACCGAGAGTGAACTCTAATGTAATCTGTGGACTGTGGGTGATGATGACGTGTCAATGTAGGTTCATCATTTGTAACACATGTATCACTCTGGTGGGGCATGTTGATCATGAGAAAGCCTGTGCATGTTGGGGTCAAAGAGTATATGGGAAATCTCTGTACCTTCTTCTCAATTTTGCTGTGCACCTAAAGCTGCTCTAAAAATATTAATTCTTAAAAAAAAAAAGATTTTCTCCTTCCATTGTCCATGTACCTTACAGCTTGATAAGTCTGGCAAAACCAGAGGATTGAATTTAGAAGATAGAAGGCAATTGCTGTGTGCTGCTATAATATTTGCTGTGTGATATAACTTCAGCATGTACATTTATCAAATAAATATTTATTGAGTAGCTTTGCTATGTGATAGTTTATCAGAAAAAAAAGATAGACATGACCTCTGCTCTCAAAGTGGTTACTGTCTGGCAGCGAAGAAAGACAATTTTATAAGTCACATTAAAGTGTGATAAATGTTGCAGTAGGGGTGGAACACTGACCCAGGAGAAGGTACGGCAATGGGTCCCATCCAGGCATAGGGGTCAGTGAATAACCAGGAGGAAATGATGAAGGACCGAGATCTGAAAGATGAGCAGCTTTGGAAACTATAGAAAAGTAGAGAGGTAAAAAAAATACCCATACACTCTCTGAACATGAATAATTATTTGGTAACAATTCAGTGTATTTTCTTCTGATCTTCCTTTCTTGAACACTTTTTTTTTGTTTTATGAAAATAAGTTAGTCATAAATAATTTAAGAAAATAAAGTAAAAAATGAACAAAGAATAAAACTAAAAGAACAAAGTTAAAAAAAACCTGCCGCCCATTGGTCTCCACCCTTGAATGAGCATTATGGTAGTAATCTCCATGTGTATCTTTATAGACAGAAGAATGGGTAGAAATGTTAACAGAATTATATTTACAAAAATGGGATCATACTACATGTTCTACTTTTCACACAAAAATGTTTTAATTCGTTATTACTTGGATTTAATGGAACTGAAAGTGGTGAGGGAATTGGTGAACTTCAGTTAAATGTGTCGTTTGCACAAGAGATATTGTTTTGATAAAATCCTTCCACATTTAAGAAAACAGATTATGAAAATATTATGAAAAACATTAAGAGGTTAGAATCATCACCTATCTATTTTTTGTTCACTGATTTAAGTTTGGCGGTTTCGATTGGGTAAATGCTATGAAAAATAAGATAACCAGTATCTCTCATGTGTCTGCGCTCTCCTCACAACTCCCTAATTTTGTTAATTATATTATTAATTTTACATTGTCAAAATTTGTTCTACGATTGTTTAGTCTTCAGTCAGTATCTAATGGTATTAGTGTTTATCACCTGTACTCTTTCAGCTGTTTCTCCTTTTCTGAATTTTTATTTGGATTCATATTTTAATATGTAAAATGTTATTAAAGTAGCTTCCCCCCCATCCCAGGTAGAGTTGCTGGGTTCTGTCCTCCTAAGTTCTTTCAGGTTTGATAAATTCTGGGGTTTTTTTTTTTGGCTTTTATACTAAATGACTTCTTGATGGTTATAATTTTGGGTACCATTTTCTTTTCCTCAAAACTTTGTAAATATTGTTCCATTATTTATCAGTTAAATAATGCTCTTGGAAGTCTGAGGTCAGCTTGACTTTTCTTCCTTGTAGATGAATTGTTTTTTATGCCTAGATTTTATACTTGAAAGAACTGTCAGGCACTGTTTAACCATTTGTTTTCAGTTTTTCAAAAAACTATAGTTGATGTACAATATAATATGTTACATGTTTAACCATTTTAAATACTTGAGTTATATTAATTGATTTAACATTTTATATCATCTTCAGGATGTATGAAGAATTCTTAAGGTTTAATAAGTTCACAGGATATTTCTTGGTGTCAAAGCTTCAGTTTCTCATGGAACCAGAGTGTTTATTTCAATCTGCAGATTGGATTCTTCTTGTGTTTCAGGGAAAATTCTTGTATTATATCTCTAGTATTCTATTTCATTTCTTGGCTTCTCTACCTCAGGGGTACCAAATATCTTATGTTGAGTTGTCTTCACCGTCCTTCATATCTGTTTTTTTCTCTCTAATTGCTTTTAGCTCTTGTCTTTATCTTCTGTATTCACTGGCACTGGCTCAGTCTTTCCGTTAACAAATATTCTCATATGCAGCATATCTATCCTGTTTCTTATCTATTAATTCTATAATGATCTTGCTTTGCTTCTCTATTTGTTTCCTTGCTCTACAATCTCCCTCTCCCCCAACTGCTGCTGCTGCTTCTCCTTCTTCTCCTTCTCCTCTTCTTTCTCCTTCTTCTTCTTCTTCCTCCTCCTCCTTCTTCTTCCTCCTCCTCCTTCTTCTTCCTCTTCTTCTTCTTCTCCTTCTCCTCCTCCTCCTCCTCCTCCTCCTCCTCCTCCTCCTTCTTCTTCTTCTTCTTCTTCTTCTTCTTCTTCTTCTTCTTCTTCTTCTTCTTCTTCTTCTTCTTCTTCTTCTTCTTCTTCTTCTTCTTCTTCTATTATATTGTTTTCTCATCTCATCTTTGAGTTCTTGTTTTTATTGAATACAAGTTCTTTTTAGGTTGTCTCTTAGTGTGTAACACTTATGAAGGATTTCCTTCTTTTCCTTGGGTTTTGTTTTCTTCCAAACTGGCTTAGTTGTCTGTCTTTTGCATGATTCTTTCTCTCCTTTGACTTTGTTTTTTTCTTTTCTTTCCTCTCTTTTTCTTTCCTTCCTTCTTTTCTCTTTCTTTCACTCAACTTCTGTAGAATGTCTGCATAATATCCATGTCATTTCTTTTTATTTATTCACATCTGAGCCACTCTGTTTGCTCTGGGTTTGGGGATGAGGCTGAGGATAGCACTGAAAAGTCTATACGGGTCTTTGTTAGATTAGCTCTCCTTCTTCTTCTGACATTTGGTTAAATGTCTTGTACCAGGGCTATTCTACCTTCTGGGTTTTTTTTTCCAATACATATAACCATATTTTTAAAATTGTGATAACACTGTTGTGGTGGATTAAATATGCCTCAAGTTCTTCACCATTCCTTGTATTGAGAGGCAAAGCTTATATCCTCTCCCCTTGAACCTGAGTTGGCCCCATGACTTATTTTGATCAGTACATTATGGCTCAAGTGATATTGTATAACTTCCAAGCCTTAGCCTCAAGAGGTATGTGGCTTCTGCTCTGGCATGCTTAGAATGCTCCCTCTTGAAAGCCAGCTGTCTTATAAAGATTCTGAATGCCATGAGACTACCATGCTGTGAGGAAGTCTAAGCCACCCAGCAAGAGAGAGAGAAGCCACAGCGCCAGGCATGTGAGTGAAAACTTCTTGGACCTTCTGGTCCAGCACAGCCACCAACTAAATGCAACCAAGTACCTGACCCCTTCTGGTGATGTGGAGCAGAAGAACCCCCCAGCTAATCCCTACTCACATTCTCGATTTACAGAATTGTGAGGAATAGCCAGTGATTGATTGTTGTTTAAGAGTGGTTTGCTATGTAGAAATAGACAACCAAAACAACTCTACAAATAATTTTGTGTTCTGTTTTTTTTTAAACCACTTAATGACAAATCTTGGTCATTTCTTCCAAATTATTAGGTATTCCATTACAATTAACAGAAAACCCAACTCACAAGCGCTCAAACACAGAGAGGGGTATTTTTCTCACGTAATAAGAAAGCATTGGTAGGGGCCTGCTGGTGATGGTTCAGTGGCTCAACATCAGGTCTGACATCATTGTGATTCCTCAGCCTTTACCCTGAAGTTGAAAGATGGCTACTCCAGCTCCAGGCATCATATACATTTTCAAGGCAGGGATAAAAGGGAAACAGAGAAGGAGCTGCTTCCCACAGTCCTGGATAGAATTCTGCTCATGTCTCACTGGCCAGAAACACATCACACGGCCACTTCTGGCTACAGAGGGGCTGAGCAAGTGAGTGTTTTGCCTGGAGCTGGGCACATGACTGACCCAAGCCAAATTGGGCTCCATAGCAAGGCAACCAACAGTGCCTGCTGTAGGTCAGCCACAGGCTTCTCCCTTCCACTGCTTGCCTGATAAGCAGTGATGTTTGGCTCTGCTTCATTTTCTCCTCTTCTTGCACCAATCTATTTGCATAATAACTTTCATTTCTCTCATGATTACAAGAGAGGAAAATGCTCATTCTAGAGCCGTGGAAAATTCAGGAAAAAAATAGAGTGAAATCATCAATAATCTCATACCCCAGAGATAATGTCAAATGTTAACATTTTGGAATGTTTCTTTCCTGAAATCCCCTCCCCACCTATGTAAATGATATTATATGACATATTTAGTATGGTACCATCCTTTTTTTACTCAGTGTTGTATCTTCCCACACCATTAAAGTTTTTCAAAGTCATAATTATTTTTTATTATTTATCATCTTTTTTCCCATATCACCAAACTTACACATGCTTGCTGTAAAACATTCATGTTTATGAACATTCCTGATATTCTCACCTCAAGAGAAAACCACTCTAAGCAGCCAGCAGCTTTATCAGAATTTGTTTAACTATTACATGCTGTTGGACATTCAGGTTGTTTTATCACTACAGATAATATTTTGATGAATATTCTTGCACATAAATTCTATTCACATTTCTGATTATTTCCTCTGTGTAGATTCCTATAAGTTGAATTACTGAGTTAGAGGGTAAAATCACTTTCAAATCTCCTCATGTGGATTAGCTTCTGCTCCATCAGGAAGTCTAAGCTCTGCTCCGAGTCTGACATGGCCAACTGCAGGGAGCTCCACAATTCTCATATTAGACAAAATAGACTTTAAAATAAAGACTATTACAAGAGACAAAAAAGGACACTACATAACGATCAAGGGATCAATGCAAGAAGAAGATATAACAATTGTAAATATTTATGCACCTAACATAGGAGCAGCTTAGTACATGAGGCAAATGCTAACAGCCATAAAAGGGGAAATCGACAGTAACACAATAATAGTAGGGGACTTTAACACCCTACTTTCACCAATGGACAGATCAACCAAAATGAACATAAATAAGGAAACACAAGCTTCAAATGATACATTAAACAAGATGGACTTAATTGCTATTTATAGGACATTCCATCCAAAAACAACAGAATACACTTTCTTCTCAAGTGCTCGTGGAACACTCTCCAGGATACATCATATCTTGGGTCTCAAATCAAGCCTCGGTAAATTTAAGAAAATTGAAATTGTATCAAGTATCTTTTCCCATGACAACACTATGAGACTAGATATAAATTACAGGAAAAAAACCGTAAAAAATACAAACACATGGAGGCTAAACAATACGCTACTACATAACCAAGAGATCACTGAAGAAATCAAAGAGGAAATCAAAAACTACCTAGAGACAAATGACAATGAAAACACGATGGCCTAAAACCTATGGGATGCAGCAAAAGCAGTTCTAAGAGGGAAGTTTATAGCAATACAATCTTACCTCAAGAAACAAGAAAAATTTCAAATAAACAACTTAACCTTACACCTGAAGTGATTAGAGAAAGAACAAAAAACCCCCCAAAGTTAGCAGAAGGAAGGAAATCATAAAGATCAGATCAGAAATAAATGAAGGACTTCCCTCGTGGTGCAGTGGTTAAGAATCTGCCTGCCAATTCAGGAGACACAGGTTCGAGCCCTGGTTCAGGAAGATCCCCTTTGCCATGGAGCAACTAAGCCCGTGTGCCACAACTACCGAGTCTGTGCTCTAGAGCCCACGAGCCACAACTACTGAGCCCACATGCCACAACTACTGCAGCCTGCTTGCCTAGAGCCTGTGCTCCGTAGCAAGAGAAGCCACTGCAACAAGAAACCCTTTCACCACAACAAAGAGTAGCCCCTGCTCACCGCAACTAGAGAAAGCAACAATGAAAACCCAATGCAGCCAAAAAAAAAAAAAAAAGAAAAAGAAAAAGAAATGAAGGAAAAGATAACAAAGATTAATAAAACTAAAAGCTGGTTCTTTGAGAAGTTAAACAAATTTGATAAACTATTAGCCAGACTCATCAAGAAAAGAAGGGAGAAGACTCCCTCCAAATCAACAGAATTAGAAATGAAAAAGAAGTAACAACTGACACTGAAGAAATACAAAAGATCATGAGAGATTACTGCAAGCAACTATATGCCAGTAAAATGGACCACCTGGAAGAAATGGACAAATTCTTAGAAAAGCAAAACCTTCCGAGACTGAACCAGAAAGAAATAGAAAATATAAACAGACCAATCACAAGCACTGAAGTTGAAACTTTGATTAAAAAATAAAAATCTACCAACAAACAAAAGCCCAGGACCAGAGGGCTTCACAGGCAAATTCTATCAAACATTTGAGAAGAGCTAACACCTATCCTTCTCAAACTCTTCCAAAATATAGCAGAGGGAGGAACACTCCCTAACTCATTCTATGAGGCCATCATCACCCTGATACCAAAACCAGATAAAGATGTTACAAAAAAAGAAAACTACAGACCAATAACACTGATGAACATAGGTGCAAAAATCCTCAACACAAATACTAGCAAACAGAATCAAACAGCATATTAAAAGGATCATACACCATGATCAAGTGGGGTTTATGCCAGGAATGCAAGGATTCTTCAATATATGCAAATCAATGTGACACACCATATTAACAAATTGAAGGAGAAAAACCATATGATCATCTCAAAAGATGCAGAAAAAGCTTTTGACAAAAAGTTAAAACGCTCCAGAAAGTAGGCATAGAGAGAACTTACCTCAACATAATAAAGGTCATATATGACAAACCCACAGCCGACATCATTGTCAATGGTGGAAAACGGAAGCCATTTCCACTAAGATCACGAACAAGACAAGGTTGCCCACTCTCACCACTCTTATTCAACATAGTTATGGAAGTTTTAGCCACAGCAATCAGAGATGAAGAGGAAATAAAAGGAATCCAAATCGGAAAAGAAGAAGTAAAACTGTCACTGTTTGCAGATGACATGATACTATACATAGAGAATCCTAAAGATGCTACCAGAAAACTACTAGAGCTAATCAATGAATTAGGTCAAGTGGCAGGATACAAAATTAATGCACAGAAATCTCTTGCATTCCTATACACTAATGATGAAAATTCTGAAAGAGAAATTAAGGAAACACTCCCATTTACCACTGCAACAAAAAGAATAAAATACCTAGAAATAAACCAACCTAAGGAGACAAAAGACCTGTATGCAGAAAACTATAAGACACTGATGAAAGAAATTAAAGATGGTACCAACAGATGGAGAGATATACCATGTTCTTGGATTGGAAGAATCAACATTGTGAAAATGACTATATTACCCAAAGCAACCTACAGTTTCAATGCAATCCCTATCAAACTACCAATGGCATTTTTCACAGAACTAGAACAAAATATTTCACAATTTGTGTGGAAACACAAAAGACCCCGAATAGCCAAAGCAATCTTGAGAAAGAAAAACAGAGCTGTAGGAATCAAGCTCCTGGACTTCAGACTATACTACAAAGCTACAGTAATCAGGACAGTATGGTACCAGCACAGAAACAGAAATATAGATCAATGGAACAGGATAGAAAGCCCAGAGATAAACCCATGCATACATGGTCACCTTATCTTTAATAAAGGAGGCAAGAGTATACAATGGAGAAAAGACAGCCTCTTCAATAAGTGGTGCTGGGAAAACTGGACAGCTACATGTAAACGAATGAGATTAGAACACTCCATAACACCATGCACAAACTTAAACTCCAAATGGATTAAAGACCTAAATGTAAGGCCAAACACTATGAAACCCTTATAGGGAAACATAGGCAGAACACTCTGACATAAATCACAGCAAGATCCTTTTTGACCCACATCCTAAAGAAATGGAAATAAAAACAAAAATAAACAAATGGGACCTAATGAAACTTAAAAGCTTTGTACAGCAAAGGAAACCATAAACAAGATGAAAAGACACCCCTCAGAATGGGAGAAAATATTTGCAAATGAAGCAACTGACAAAGGATTAATCTCTAAAATTTACAAGCAGCTCATGCAGCTCAATATCAAAAAAAAACCAACCCAATCCAAAAATGGGCAGAAGACCTAAATAGACATTTCTCCAAAGAAGATAAACAGATTGCCAACAAACACATGAGAGGATGCTCAACATCACTAATCATTAGAGAAATGCAAATCAAAACTACAATGAGGTATCACCTCACACCAGTCAGAATGGCCATCATCAAAAAATCTACAAACAATAAATGATGGAGAGCATGTGGAGGAAAGGGAACCCTCTTGCACTGTTGGTGGGAATGTAAATTGATACAGTCACTATGGAGAACAGTATGGAGGTTCCTTAAAAAACTACAAATAGAACTACCATACAACCCAGCAATCCCACTACTGGGCATATACCCAGAGAAAACCATAATTCAAAAGGAGTCATGTACCAAAATGTTCATTGCAGCTCTATTTACAATAGCCAGGACATGGAAGCACCCTAAGTGTCCATCGACAGATGAATGGATAAAGAAGATGTGGCACATGTATACAATGGAATATTACTTGACCATAAAAAGATACGAAATTGAGTTATTTGTAGTGAGGTGGATGGACTTAGAATCTGTCATACAGAGTGAAGTAAGTCAGAAAGAGAAGAACAAATACCGTATGCTAACACATATATATGGAATCTAAAAAAAAAAAGAAAAGAAAAAGGTTCTGAAGAACCTAGGGGCAGGACAGGAATAAAGACGCAGACGTAGAGAATGGACTTGAGGACACGGGGAGGGGGAAGGGGAAGCTGGGACGAAGTGAGAGAGTGGCATGGACATATATACACTATGAAATGTAAAACAGATAGCTAGTGGGAAGCAGCCGCATAGCACAGGGAGATCAGCTCGGTGCTTTGTGACCACCTAGAGGGGTGGGATAGGGAGGGTGGGAGGGAGAAGCAAGAGGGAGGAGATATGGGGATATATGTATACGTATAGCTGATTCACTTTGTTATAAAGCAACAACTAACACACCACTGTAAAGCAATTATACTCCAATAAGGATGTTAAAGAAAAAGAAAAAAAGAATTCAGGCTGATGCTACAATATGGATGAATCTTGAAGCCAAAGTGAAATAAGCCAGACACAAAGGATGAATGTTGTATGACTCCATCTACATGCGGTACCTAGAATAGTCAAATGCCTGGAGACACAAGGCAGACTAGAGGTTCCCAGGGGCCGGGAGAAGTGGGGGATGGGAGGTTATTGTTTAATGGATGCGGAGTTTCGGTTTGAGAAGATGGAAAGGTTCTGGAGCTGGATGGTGGTGATGGTGGCACCGCAATGTGATCGTACTCATGCCACTGAGCCGTTATACACACTTGAACATGCTTAAAATGGTAAGTTTCATGTTATAAATATTTGACCACAATTTTTTTTTTTTTTTTTTTTTTGTGGTATGCGGGCCTCTCACTGTTGTGGCCTCTCCCGTTGCGGAGCACAGGCTCCGGTCGCGCAGGCCCAGCGGCCATGGCTCACGGGCCCAGCCGCTCCGCGGCATGTGGGATCTTCCCGGACCGGGGCACGAACCCGTGTTCCCCGCATCGGCAGGCGGACTCTCAACCACTGCGCCACCAGGGAAGCCCTGACCACAATTTTTAAAAAAGAATTCAGTTCGAGGTCCTGCAGTGTCCTTAAAAGAGCTCTGGAGGGAGCTGCAGCCGGCGGGGGTCCGGGTAGCTGTGGATGTGAAGCCTCTGTGAAGCTCAGGCTGTGTTTCCTGGGTGGGGGCCAGGAGTTCAGTGCCAGTGCCGGGGAGGCTTAGGTGACTCAGTGAAAGTCACCCTGGACAGAGGCTCAGGGAGCCCAGTCTCCCAGCCTCTGGTGGGAGGTGGGGGGCGCATCCCTCTGCCTTAAAGGGAGAGGGAAACACCAGCATCCTGGTCCCTCTTTCCTCCCTCCACCCCTGCCGCGATGAGCTAATGTCCTCAAGGAGCATGGAACCCTTCTCAGAAGGAAGTTGTATAAATACAGCCCAGCTCAGGGCTGGACCCGTGTGAACAGCCAGCACATCCTTTATGACTGATGAAGAAGTTAATAGATTGATAAATAGTCCAGGTTCCTGCTTCCAGAGAAAGAATTAACCAACATACCAAATGCTCCCTCGCTGTGGACTAATTTGGCCTGTTCCCCGAGGGACTTAAATTCAGCCCAGACAACTCAGCTGAGGTCAAAGGTTGTGACAGCCTGTGTGCTATCCCCAGTAGGAACCATCAGGAGAATCCTGTTCATTCCCTGTAATTGGGGGGCTTTCCCTGCCCCCAGTCTCAGCCTGGGAGTGTAGTGGATGAGTGCGGGGGTCTGGATACAGGGTATGAATTTTCATGAGCAACCATAAGGATGTCTTCCCTTGTCCTTGCTGTAAAGAGCCTGGGCCCAGCTAAATTCAGACCAGACGGACTTGCTCAGACAAACCTTACAAGGAAGCCACCAGGCCAGGGAGGCAGGGGTGAATCGTTTCAGCAACAGCTCTCATCTGCCCCAGTCATTGTCACTGGGGTTTCTGAGAGCTTTACCTGTCCCTTCTCTAGTTAAATGAACTAACACAGCAGTTCTCTACCCTATCACACAAGACAGCTCTTCTAACAACAAATAGTTTAGAACACCGTCTTTACGATCGTAATGCAAAATCCTAGTTAATATAACTTACACACACCATTCAAAAAAAATCAACATACAGATATATATATTTAATATAGTGCTGTATTTGGTTTGCTAATATTTGGTTTAGGATATTTTCATCTGCATTTCTGAATCATACTGTCAATAACTGTCTTAGTCAACTTGCAATTTTTGTCCAGTTTTGGTAACATGGTTATATATATCTATATATTTAAAAATATTTATTTATTCATTTTATTTTTGGCTGCATCGGATCTTAGTTGCAGCACACAGGATCTTCGTTGCGGCACGCGCGTTCCTCTGCTGCGGCATGTGGGCTCATTAGTTGAGGTGCGCAGGCCCTCTAGTTGTGGCCCATGTGCTCAGTAGCTGCAGCACGTGGGCTTAGGTGCCCTGCAGCATGTGGGATCTTAGTTCCCCGACCAGGGATCGAACCCACGTCCCCTGCATGGGAAGGTGGATTCTTAACCATTGGACCACGAGGGAAGTCCCAACATGGTCATATTTAATTTGTAAAATGAAGTAGGAAAACTTTTCACCTTTCTGTACTCGATCTGGAATTGTTTGTCTAAAACAGAAATCACTTTTTTTCCTTAACATTTTTCTAGAAATCACTTGTAAAACCATCTGAATCTTCCTGATGCCTTTTCAGGGACAGAATTTTTAAATTACATTTCTATTTTCTCCAGTGGTTATTGATCTCTTTGTGTTTTATGTCTTCTGTTGAGACAATTATTTCATGTTTTCTTTGAAAATATCCATTTACTCCAAGTTTTCAAATTTATTGATAATAATCTGTATGTAATATTATTTAAAAATAAGAATTCTATCTATCATCATGTTCCTTTTCTTGCCCTAAAAAAACCAAAAAACCCCAACATACTGCCACAACTGTAGGAGAAATAAAAAGAAAGTAACTTAAAATACTAAAGCGATATCTAAATACTCAGGTACTCCAGATATACTGGAGTACTGAGATGCTCCTACCTACTTATAACGGATACATTTGGATTTAAGAGTAGCAAGAAAATTTTCAACTAAAACTTATGTGCCTTTTTGGCATTTGGAATAAGGGTTAAATAAGTATGTTGGTGTACGTACATAAAGAGGGAACCACTGTGAATGTGGGAGCGACCAAGGTTTCATTAAACAGATGAAATCAGTACCAGGGGTGGCACAGTCAAGAGATGGTTTTCCAAAATGGTGAGTTGCTCTTGAAAAGTTACAAACCAAACAAAGTACAGTGCTTCCTGGACTCACACCCAGGTCAGAGAATTTGGTGTATATGATGGGAAAAATGCGTTTTGCTTTATGTAAAACAGGGTTGGATTCCAGGCTGAGGGTCATAAACAGGAGGTTGGCTTCCATGGCATTTTAAAGCTGGCTGATTCTCTCCAGCCACAGGAAAGACTGAGGGGGGATCAGATGAGTCAACCGCCAGGGTACCTGGGGGCAAAGGCTTCAAAGATTCACTAAGAGCCCAGGATGAGCCAGGAAAGAAGAGGCAGCACATCGTTCTCACCTCTCTAGGGATCATCTCTCTCTCTCTTTTTTATTTTTTAATTAAAGTATAGCTGCTTTACAAGATTGTGTTAGTTTCAGGTGTAGAGCAAAGTGATTCAGTTATACATACACATATATATTCCTTGTCATATTCTTTTTTGTTATAGGTTATTACAAGGCATTGAATATAGTTCCCTGTGCCGTACAGTAGGTCCTTGTTGTTTATCTATTTTTCTTTGGGGAGGAATGTCAGTTTATTTCCACCAAACAAAAAAGAGTTGAAGAAATAGCCAGTAAAATTTTGGGAGTATTATTCCTTAGAAAACAACACTGGTATATTTTAATATAATGAAAGCATGTTATGAGATGCTTCACATGTTGGGTTTTGTAAAAATTTTTATTTTGGGCCACTTCCCACAGCTTGTAGGATCTTAGTTCCCTGACCAGGAATTGAACCCTCGTCCCCAGCAGTGGAAGCGCAGAGTCCTAACCACTGGACCACCAGGGAAGTCCCTTACCAGGTTTCCATTATCTATTTTCTATATAGTAGTGTGTATCCGCTAAACCCAAACTCCTAACACATCACGTCTTTTGCCTCTGCACACTGATTCTGCCCGGTAGGCTCAGGAGCTGAAGTGACTCACTTCCCCGGGTTATGCTCCGTCCTAGCCCCGCATGCGTGCCCCTGTCGCCCTCCCCCTGACGTCTGATAACGGTATATTGTGTGGGGATTTCGTGGCCGTCTTGTCTCCATCGGAACGAAAGCTCCCAGCAGCAGAGGCCGCTCTCTCTGCAGTTCAGTGACCTTCACAAGCACAAGCGCGTTGACTTAAAGCTGGGAGGCTGTAAATAAACATTTGAGTAATAAATGAATGAGTAGCTTCCTTGCTTTCACTGTTCTACCCTCACCACAGAATCCTCCTCTTGAGGCAGGATCTCATCAGGCCACTTTCTTTGCAGCCCTGCGGGGGTTCCCCTCGTCTATGGATAATCTGGGGCTCCTGAGCTTGGCCTTCGAGGCGTGCCTGCAGCTTACATTGCCCTCCACGCCTGTCCGCGCCCTCCACCCTCTAGGACACCCTGAACTGCTTGCCCTCCGCAGCTGCTACCTACTGAACGCGTCCGTACACCGCGTCCCGTGCGAAGCGCTGTACGTGTATTATTCCATTTAACCTTTGCAAGGGTGCTGTGAGATAGGCACTAGCGTTATGCCCAATTTTCACGTTCCCCATTTTTATGGAAGAGGAAACTGAGGCTTAAATAACCCGCCTAAGATGGGGCAGCTTCTGAATGCCACATCTAAGCCCTGACCTCACCTCCACCTGTCCGCCCCCCAAGTCTACACTTTAACCCCCTACTAAGCGGAACCTCCCGTGTGTCATTATATCCTGACCTCAGCCTGTGCTCAGGGCCCTCTGTGAGCCTAGCACAGCCCTTCCTCCTCTCCACGTGTCTGCCATCCTGCAGTCCCAGCCCCAGTGGCCTTTCTTCCGCAAGTCTTTCCATCCCATCCCCTCTGCTGAGTCACCTTTTCCTCTGCAACCTCAGATGTATTCCGATTGAAAGCAGCGTCAGCTGGGCAGGTGACTCCTCCATTCAGGACTGTGAGCTCTTTCTAAGCAAGGACTACGGTCTATTCATTTCTAAAAGTAGCATCCAAGTCCCAACTCACCATCGGTGTTCGCTGGCTCTTAACCGTCGTTATTACGGAAGTGACCACAAGGGGGCGGTACCAAAGGGTCTGACGATGGATGGCCCTGACTTCACCTGGGAGACCCTGCGGGGCAGAGGAACAAACGCAAAAAAGAAATGAAAAGGGCTCAGCCGGAAGGGTAAATGACAATGTGAAGTGTGGGAGAAAAATTGGATGAAAGTTACCAAAAAATTTTTTTGGAAGTTTTTGAAAACTTGAGGAGTTTTTCAAAAATTTGGAAAACATGGGGAAATAGCTTTTTCCGTTGAGTATTCTTCGCCTTCTCTACAAAATATTTACATCCTAAGTTTTGCAAACACAATTTTATTAACCAATCAAGAAGCGCATAACACATTCTATCAAGGAAAAAGTACATTTAGATCCATAAAGAGGGTTAAAAATATAATTAATGTTATTTCTTATTACTCTCCAAATGTTGTTACCTTTCTCCCTCCAGCCTCCTAATTGCTGTGTACGGATTTAAAATGTTTTTAATCAAGAATTATGTGTTATTTATTTTTCGTTGCTTTGTTATTGTTGTTTGGCTGGGTTTTTCCAATTAACAATGAACAGAAGACCATAAAAATGTCCAGATGTGTTATCTTCCTGGCACTGTTGGAGATCAGAGGCCCCGCAGTAACCTGGGCGGGCAGGTCGGATGGAGAAGAATGGAAAAGGCCAGAGAACATTGGTGGCCACGGCTCACGAATTCATGGGATTCCTCCGCACTGAGGGTCGGGAAGTAAGAGGATTTTGAGAAGTGGGTTTTAGGGGTAACCTTTTTAGGGGGCTTTTTAGGTGGGCCTGGAGTGCCTTAAGTCAAAGGAGAGATTTAGGTGAGATCCCACAGACGGCTGGACGTTTGTCCCTGAGGTTGAGGGCAGCTGTGCGATTCCTGCCTGGAAAGTCTCCCAGGCAGGACAGAGGGGCCACCAAACTGTTCCAGCGGTAAGAGCGATGGGCAGGTGGGCTGCTCTGGGCTCCCCCTTCACCCCCAGAGCTCAGAGGGGCCAGGGTTGTCTGCGTGTTTCCCAGGGTCTGGCTGTGGGCCACACAGGAGGGGCGGGGGGACTTAGGGTCCCATACAGATGCTTAGAGAGGTAATGGGACGTGGCAAAAGGGGGCTGCGGATGGACTGCTGGCTTTCAAGGGGTCTGGGAGAAGAGGGGGCAAAGGGCTCCCCTCGGAAAAAAAGATGAACTCACTGGGTCCTGGAGGTTAGAGGCAAGAGGTCTCCAGAGACAGAGGGTCTCTGAAAAATCTAAAGCAGCCCCTAATGAGAGAGGGAGGGACAGACAGACAGACAGATTGAGAGTCTGAGAGAGACTCAGTTTTAGGCACTTACTAGACCCAGAGAGCTTACGACAGGGCCACTCAGCTGAGAGCCTTGCCGCTGACCTACCCTTCCTCCCGGCTTCCCTTCTGCACAGAAGGGCCAGAAACCGCAGCCCACAAGTCAGGGAGGAGGTGCCGGAGGAGGAGAGAAGAGATGGGCCCGACACGCTGGAGCTGGGAGGGGAGCTCTCATTTCTGAAGGAAGAACAAAGTGCAGATTATTCCGTGTTACCTGATGTTCTAGTTTCTGAATTGCAGCTGTGTTTTGCAACTTGAAAACAAACAAACAACCCCCCCCAAAAAAAATCTTTAAAGAAAAAGGTGCTTTTGCAACTTGAAATGACCCTATGGCTTTGAGACGAAGATAAAACGGCTTTTCCGTAGCATCCCATCAGCCGTGCTTGTGCTAGCTCTGTCTTATACTCGAGAGGCTGAAGGGAAACACAACAAAATCCTAACAGCCGTGGCCTTTGGGGGAGTGCGATTATGAGCGACGAGGTGATTGCTTTCATTTCCTGCGGTTTCTAAATTTTCTACTGCGAACATGTTATTTTTATAATGTTAATTTAACATGTTAATTTTATAATCTTGAGGAAATGAAAATAAACAGTATTCTTTGAAAACTGAATGAAGATGCTTCGATTATATAGGCAAGAACAATTTATGGGCAAAGTTGTAAGAAGAGTCCCGCTGGCTGGGATGCGGGGTGGGGGGGTGGGGGGGGGCCTGAGCTGAGTAAGGTGCTGTGAGAGGGAAGAGAAGGGGACCTGTGTGGTGTCTTCACGTCATTTCCCTTGGGGCCTAGTCACCTGCCCCTCATGCTTTACCTTAGACCCAGAAACGCTTCCGTGACACCCAGGTGTGAATTCCTCAGGGCACATCTGCCAACCCTCCCCTCTGGACAGCTCTCCATCAACCACTGCCTGATCCCCTCTGCACAGCACTTCCTGGAGATGGGAAGGAGGTGTGAAGGTTGATAACGCCGTCTGATGCTCCTCTCACAGCCCTTCTGCCTGAAAAAAGCCTTTCTGGGTCTCCAGTGAGAGTCAGTGAAGAATTTCAGGCCAAGTGAGGGAATTCCCTGGCGGTCCAGGGGTTCAGACTCCATGCTTTCCCTGCTGAGGGCGTGGGTTCCATCCCTGTTAGGGCGACAAAGATCCCACAAGCCGTGTGATGTGGCCGAAAAAAAAAAAGAGAGAGAGAGAATTTCAGGCCAAGTAAGAGGCGGGCCACACCTGGCAGCAGGCTTTCGTAACCCCAGCACTACTGGCGTTTAGGGCTGGAACGTTCTCTGTGGTCCGGGGCTGTGCTATGCATTGTAGGATGTCTTGCAGCAACCCTGGTCTCTACGCGCTAGAAGCAGTAGCACTACACACTCTGCACCCCAACTTGCAATGATCAAAAATGTCTTCAGAAGTTACCAGAGGCCATGTCACCCCCAGCCGACAACCATTCCCTTAGAGGGCGCTGCCTATCTTACCCGCTCAAAAAAACTGGGCCTCCGGATTAGGGCTAGGTGTGATTAGAACAGACCCCTTGGGGTCCAGTAGATGGCATGA
This sequence comes from Lagenorhynchus albirostris, assembly GCF_949774975.1. Classification (NCBI taxonomy): domain Eukaryota; kingdom Metazoa; phylum Chordata; class Mammalia; order Artiodactyla; family Delphinidae; genus Lagenorhynchus; species Lagenorhynchus albirostris. The sequence goes on along the minus strand of NC_083105.1, from coordinate 99,696,363 downwards.
CTGACCATCTCCCTCTGGAATTCTGTTAGGATGACAGCATGTCTAGGGTCAGACATCTCCAGGCGGCAGCGGACACTGTATAGACTGAGTGTGTCCCCTGCAAATTCGTACATTGAAGACCCAACTCCCAGTGTGACTATATTTTGAGACGGGGCCTTTAGGGAGGTGATTAAGGTTAAATGAGGTCATAAGGGCTTGACCTTAATCCTGCAGGGCTGGTGTCCTTATAAGCAGAGGAAGAGACACCAATGCTCTCTCTTCCTCTCTCCACGTGTGCGCCCAGAGGCAAGGCCGCGTGACAACACAATGAGAAGACAGCTGTCCGCAGGCCAGGAAGAGAGGTCTCGCCAGAAACGGACTCTGCTGGGCTTGATCCTGGACTTCCAGCCTCCAGAACTGTGAGATAGTAAATGTCTGTTGTTCGAGCCCCCGAGTCTGTGGCATCTTGTGAAGGCAGCCGGGCAGACCCAGACGGGCTGGGAGCTGCTCCAAGAGGGAGGGAGAGGCTGTCCCTGTGGTCCCTGGAAACCCCGAGTAGCCTTGCCTCATGGGGACATACGCTGGCCGGCTGGGTGGAGGGCGTCCCACCAGAACGGGTGGGAGGTCTCTCGTGTTCCTCGTAAGAGGAAGTAGCGATTAACCGTCGGTATTTGCAGCCACGGGCGAGCGGCTCTGCAGCCTCCCAAAGGGCCAGTCGACAGTCTCCCTTCTCTCTTTCAGGGCAACAAAGGAGGAACGTTCAAGAAATGGAGTATTTGGGCTGATTTTTTTTTAAAACTGAGCATGAAACTCTTTGGGAGGAGCGTCCAAAGTTTTGTGTTAAAAATCTTTTAAAAAAACATGTATTTATTCCTTCACAAGCACCTTTGTCGACCGAGGATTTTGCAGGTCTCGGGGTTTCCACCCCAAGCGTTATTTCTGTAGTATAGACAGAAATGCGGTAGGGGAGTCTGACGGAGTGTGGACCGAGTCCGGAATATCCCTGGGATATTGTTTTCACATCCTAAGCAGTTGGACACCTCTTCTTAGTGTGTCGTCTTGGCATTCCAGCTCTTTCTCTTCACACCCGAGGGAAGGAGGCGTAGCAGCCGTCCGGGTCAAGCACATGATACTGAATGAGGTCCTCTCGCCTGTGTCATCCTGCTGGCGTCGGGCCCCCAGTGACCGACACAGACTCCCGCAAGGGAGCCTCCTGGTGGGTCCATGGAGGGATTCGAGTGTCAGACAGAGAGAAGGATATCTCTAGAGACTCATTTCGGAAGATGGTGAGGGCTGGTTCCCGCATTTCAGAAGAATCAGCTTCAGCCTGAGACAGGCCTGGGACCTGGCACCCTGTGCTGCTCTGCTTGCAGCTGGGCAAACGTCTTCTGGAACAGCAAAACACAGTAAGTCCCTTATACATGAACCTTCAAGCTGCGAAATTTCATAGATGCGAATGTGTGTTCCGTCAATGTCAGGCATGAGTGAAACTGCAGCTTCCTCCGTCTCCTGTTGCTGGCGACCCTTCAGCTCTACCATCTCCCACCTCCTCTCCCTCCTCCAGGCAGTAACTCTTCCTGCCTGTTCACTCGATGCCAGCCCCTGTGTACCAGCTGTTGTACTGGTGCTACTGTACTTTTCAAGGTACTGTACCGTAAGATTAAAAATGCTTTCTTATTTTTTGTGTTTGTTTTGTATGTATTATCTGTGTGAAAAGTGTTATAAACCTATTACAGTACAGTACTATATAGCCGATTGTGTTAGTTGGGTACCTAGGCTAACTCTGTTGGACTTACCAACACATTGGACTTAGGAATACGCTCTCAGAACGGAACTCATTCACATGTAGGGGACTTACTGTACAAAGAAACTGTATGGGACTAAAAATAACTGCGAGCATGTGCAGTTGAGGCAAATTCTGGACCAAAAGATACAAAAAGACCCAAAAAAACCCCAACTGCCACTTCTGAAGAGCTGGGAGCGAAAGCAGGGCACTGGGCATGCCCTCTGCACTGAACACCACAAAGAGGCGGGCAAAACACCTAAGCTGCCGCTCCAGCCCGACCCCTGGACACACCTCTGCCCTCACCCCATATAAGGAACCAGCTCTACCCGCTTCAGAGAGCAAGTGAGCAAGGGAACTTGTTACTTCTTTTTGCTCCCCCCTGCTGCAGCAGGGACCCCAATAAAGCCTTGCCTGAATTTCTTGTCTGGCCTCTGGTCAATTTCTACTGATTGGGGAAGGCCAGGACCCCTGGTCGGTATCGAGACTCCAGAGAGCCCCCGGGGAGTCAGGACTGAGAAATGACAGCCCTTTTCCGTCGCCTGTCACCGCTCAGTGCAGCCTCTGTCTTCTCCAGCCTGGGACTCCAGCCGCCTCCAAACTGTTCTCCCTGGAGTCATTCTGCACAAGACGGCTCCAGGGACCTTTCTAAAGCCCCTGTCCGGTCCTGTCACTTCTGAAACTCAGCAAGGAGCTCTCCTTTTTAGATTAAAGTGAAAGAAGGCAAATTCAAGAAACCCCATATTTCATGATTCCCTTGCGTGAAATAGAAAAGGCAAAACTGTGGAGACAGAAGCAGATTAGTGGTCGCCTGGGTGGAAGCGGGGAGGTGGGGATTCAGAGTCAATGTGCGGGAAGGATCCTACTGGAGTCATAAAAGGGTTTCAAACTGGTTTATGGTGATGGTCACACAACTTGGTAAATGTACTTAAGAATCATTGAATTGTATATTTGAAAAGGGTGAATTATATGATATGCAAAATTAAAAATTATTCAAGCACCTCATCCTAGCCAGCAGGCACTCCGTACTATGGCTCCTAAAGACCTGTCTCGAGGCCTGTCTTGCCCAGCTCTCCTCACTCTCTTCCTGGTCCAGAGCCTCAGAGGGGCTACATCTTCCCCGCTCAGCCACCTGCACCTTCAAACACCTGCTGCAGCCTCCGTCCCCCAGAGGACCCGTCCTCCCCTGACTGCTGGCTCCCACCCGACACCTGGCTGCTGCCCCTCACAGCTCAGCTCTCCCTGGGGTGGATTGCCTTATCCACCCAGATGATCAGGACCCCGTTCTGTGCCCCTGTGCTACCCCTGGACTTTCTCTTTCATGCCACTTACCACTGTTTGCTGAATTCTTTCTTTAATGTCTGTCTTCCTTGCTAGTACATGAGCCCACAGATAACTTGTCATAGCGCTATTGCAGGGCCCAGTGTGGTCTCTGGCACGTAGTAGGATCTCGGAGATGTCAACTGCATGAATAAACATGGGAGTGAGGTGCAGAGGCCATGGGGCCAGGCAGCTCTTCCAAGAGCGTACAGGTTTATTCAGAACCTGGCATCACTCAGCAGAAGGCACGTTGCAATCTCCCCCAGAGGCTGCGTGACGAGATAGAAGAGGGTGGGTGGTGGGTGCAGGAACGCACTGTGGGGAGTTTCCCAGGCTGATGATGTGGGGCGGGGGAAGGGGGACTCAGGAAGAGGGAAGGGGGTCTCATCTGGCTGGGCAATCCTGGCTAAGAAACTTAAACTCCCTGGCCTTCTTCTTTTAACCTATGAAAAGATATCTTTTTTCCTACGAGTCCAGTCATCCTACTAGGCCAGGGCTTTGCAACGTCAGGGTGGCCTGGGGTGTGTGTCACAAGGGTAGATTCCTGAGCCCACCCAGGCCTGGACTCTGCGCGTGTGACTTGGGAATCTACACTTTAACACACTCATGGGTGATTTTTATTTTTTAATGCAAGTTCGTGAGGGGCCAGAGGACTGTCTCTGCCTTGTTCACTCACATACCTCCAAACCTAGCGCAAGGCAGCACAGAGACGGCTGCTCCAGAGCTATTCCTTGACGGGTGAATAGTGGATGAGTGAATAACGTGACAGTCACAGAAATGTGCCTAACCGGCTCTGACAAGGTGGAACAGGGCTCCTGCCCCACTATGGTCGACGGGATCTCCCTCCTCTCTTCTGGGCCAAGCTCCCCTTTTGTAAAATACGGCACTGGCTGAAGTGACTTTTGGCCTTAAAGGTCCACGGCACCGTGCCATCATGCTTTCTGTTTCCAACACGCCTGCCTCCTTGACGGGTGAAGAAGAATCCAGGTGAGAAGCGACCGCAACCCAGAGATGCGTCGTCGGTTTTAATAGGAGGGGTGGAGTCAAACAGTGTAGAGGAAGAGGGGTGGAGTCAAACAGTTTAGAGGAAGAGGGATGGAGTCAAACAGTTTAGAGGAAGAGGGGTGGAGTCAAACAGTTTAGAGGATCGTATAAAAAGAGCTTTTCCTTTGTTGCTGGAACACGATACGGTTTGTGCACAGCACATACATATTAAAAAAATAGAAGCCTCACATCTTACAAACACGTGACTGAACAAAGTCTGAGTTTTCCTACCCACTAGACCCAAGCTTGAGGACAGCTCTGCCCTGGGACCCAGCCTGAGGTACTGATGGATTTTCAGAAAGGGAAACCCGTGCAAAGACGCGGCTGTCCGGATGGTGGAATTTTGGTAGTTCATGAGGCATCCAAACGTGGGTCTGCGTTAGCTACCCGCAGGAGGGACTAGATTCGGGATGTTCTGGGCATGATTACCGCTCCCTCCCGTCCTGGGAAGAGCAAACACCAGCTGAGGGGCAAGTGCAGGTTGAAGTGTTTCTATCCATCCTTCCGGCCCTGACCCAAACATTCCTACCATTGGAGTTTTCCTGGGAGGTAGCAGAACGAGTGGCTGGGTTCTTGCTGGGAGGAGAGGTGGGGGGCAAGTATTAGAGACCCACTTCACAGGTGCACGAATGGCGGGTGGCAGAGAATACCTTCTCTGTGGCAAGAGACACAGAGCCCTTGGGGGAAAGCATTGGGATAGAAATATGTAGGAGTTTTCTAGCTTGTGTCCACTGAAAAGGGGCAAAAAAGGAAAGGGAGGGCAGAGAGGACATCCTGGTGTCTTGGAGGCCAGACGCATTTGCTTTGTACGAGTGGCTGTGGTCCAAAGTGGGCCGAGGCAATGGATGTCCAACCCCGGGGAGAAGGAGACCGACAGCTCACGGCCTTTTGTGTTTCCTTCCTCCCCCAGGACCCTTGTAGGATCAGAATATGAAAGATCCGAGGTCCTGGACAAGAGAGGACCAGAGCCAGCCTGAGCAGGAGAACCCCAGCTGTCCCGGGTCGGATGGGGCTGGGAGAGAATTCCAGGCCTGGGGAGAAAGCAGTGCGTCTTAAGGAGAGAGGTTTACAGCCTGGATGGAGGAAGGAGAAAATCCCCTTTTTCTTAAGCCATAGAACGGCTCTGACTGGGGGCTTGGGCTATGTGCGCAGGAGGTGCAGGGGACGTGGGGGCGGAGAGGAGGCTGTGAAGGAGAACCGCAGGGTATCCATCACAAAGCTATAAGCTGCTTTCCCAGGGAGGTGCAAACCCATCTGGGAAGCGGGGAGGGAAGGGCTTAGAAGGCAGCAAATGGTCACTGTAGTCAACAGCAGGAACTAGCAGGGCATTTTCTGGTTTCCTCTGAGCTCTATCCACGGCCCCGCGAGGAGGGTGCCGATTCTTTGTGGTCCTGGGCCCCCAGTTTGTTCTGAGCTAACCTCGTCCCAGCTAGGAAGCCATCTCAAGGGGTGCACGTGTGTTGCTCTCTTCTTCATCGTTTGCTCTTGAAGAGGGAATAAGGCAGCCTCTGGGCTCCTGGAGCCCCACCTTTGCATGGAGCTGCTAGAGAAGGTTCAGGAAGGAAGAGAGGCCAGTTATCTACAAAACTCTATGAACCAGGGTCAAAGCTCAGGATCTGGGGGAGGGAGGGAAGACCCAAGTCATTCTTAGTACATCCTCAGTGGGAAGGTGGGGACACCCCTGTTCTCCTGCTTCTGCCACCTCTTCTGCAGCCTTTTGGGTCCGATGGGGCTGACAGGTGAGTTCAGAACTCAGATGGGGATCAGCTAGGAGAGGATTCTGCACACCTGTGCTGATCTCACTCTGTTCCCGCCCCGTAACCCACTTCTGCGGATGGGGATTGACTTTTCCTAAGTCTAAGTCACTCACAGGTCAAAGCGAAAGCCCTTGGGAGAATTCCTTTGGATGGGAAGGATTTGAAACACTCAGTGATGCATCCCTACCTCCAGAGGTGACCTTCAAAGTATGGACCCACTGGTACAGCACGGCCCTGGTACCAGTGAGAACAGACGCCCAGCTGCCCATAGTGATGCCAACCTTAGACAACCCGTATGCTAGAGTGACGGGTATCAAGCCCGGCTGGCTTTGGGATTTCAGAGTTTCTCATTCTCACTCCTAACACGAGAGATGGGAGTGGACATTTGGGGAAACTCCTGGTCAGGATCTGGGCACTTTTATAAGCCTTTAGGGAGTTGCAGGAAAGATCTAACCATCCGAAGGCTCTCGACTCTCTTTAGAAGAGTCTCTCCTGCAAGGGAGCTCAAGACCTGGGAAGAAGGGAATGAACGGTTTGGGACCTGTGACTTTCTTCTCCTCTCCAGATCGCGGTCCATCCGTCCACCCAGCCCTCCTACATGCCCACCACGTCTCATCTGGAACTGACATGCAGCTCAGGTCCTGAGAGCATCTGTTTCCGAGGTACCCTGTTAAAAAAGACCAGTTACTCAGGACAAGACCTCCTGAAAAACAATCAGCTTTGTCCCCTGCCTCCAAGCAGACCTACACTTGAAATCTTCTGAACAGTCAAGATGGACCAATTTTCTCCCCCTTCTGCTTGACCAAGACCTCAACTCGGTCCAGTTTCTATCCAAGGTTTCACCACTCTCGTCCTGAGCTCTTACTGTCCGTTCCGTCTTCGCCCCCCGTGGTGCAGCCTTTCCTTCCTCCCCCAGCATGCACCTGCCCTGATATGTGCCAGGCAGGGGAGGCAGCCGGTAGGGCGTCTCTTCCTTGGATCGCCAGCCTCTATCCTCAGCTCATCTCAGGTCAATCTATAGATGGCCACCTCTGCAAATAGAGAGGTATGTCAAAGGCGAAGGTATTTGCAGCAGATGAGGGCTTGTCTCGCAGGCTGGGGCCCCCGAGAGTCGCAGAGGGTGTCAGCTCGTTCTGCAAAGCCACAGACACTGAAAATATCTGTGCTCTGATACGGGTCTCTCTTGTTTCAGGTTTAGGAACGTTCCAATGGTTCAGGAATCTGAAGGCTCCAGGAGGACAACATTTATAGTCGCTTGGGGCACCTCTTCTTTAAATACTCTCCGAGGACAGGAGGCAAGGAGGCATGGTACGGCAAGGAGCTGCTTCAGCTGGGCTGCTCTGTTTCACGGGATTATCACTCCTCTCCTACTGTAGGGGGGTCAGAGGGGGCAACCTCCGGAGGTCACGATGCCCCATTCCGCTGCGCCCAGGCACCAGCGCATGTGGCAGAGGACGCCCGAGAAGGAAGTGAGAGTATCAGATGAGAACTTGGGTGAGTTTCCTGGACGTTGCTGGAAAGGAATTAGCATCTGTAGTCCAAAGCCTCTCTACTTCCTTCGTGGCCTATTTTGTACCCCCTCAACCCTCGCCAAAGAGGTTGCCATTATTAGGATCCCTGTCATCTGAGGTTAAAATAAGACCTGGTTCAAGGTGAGGAAAAATTATGGGCAGGCAGCCTGGCCCCAGCTTGTTCTCGAGCTACGCGCAGCACTGACTTCCAGGCAGAAAGGCTCTCTCTAGAACACTCAGTCTCTCCCGCTGCTTCGAGCAGGTTTCCCCCCGCTGCCAGAGACGCTGCTCTACCCTTTCCTCTGAGAGGGGGATCCCTTCTCCCCCAGCCTCCCTGACGATGTGTCCCAGTGTCCCCAGAGCCCTCACACGCAGGATGCCCGGAGTACCTGCCCACTCCTTCTGGTCAGCAGCTAAATCTTACTGCCTGCACCCTGCCCTCCCTGCACTTAGAGGACAGCTGCTGCCCCCACCTCCATGCAACCCGCGCAGTCAGTGGCCTCTGAATGGAAAGGTGATTGGAAAGAGGCAGAACGGGAGCACGTGTCAATCCTGCTGGGTTGACAGGTGACATTCCTGCAGGCAGATTCCTGAAGCGATGACCCCGGGAGGAAGGAGCCTGCTGTTCCGAGATGCCTTGGTTCTGACGATATATACCAAGATGTACAGATACGCATCAGCGCACACACACGCTTCCTCCCTGCCTTTTCCTGTGCCCAAGGTCACACCCCCCAAGTGTCTCTGGACCGTCTTTCCTCAGATGAGGTCAGAGCATGGGATCCATTGCCATTCTAGGATGCCGGCTGCAACCCCTCGCTTGGGTGGGTCACGTGTCATGGGGTCCGGTGGCCAAGGGAACCGACTCAGGTCCCCCCAGGCATAAAAGGAGCCCGAATAGGGGGGCATGGGGGGAGGGGGGAATTGTTCACTTGTGCAAAATTCCAACAGAAAAGACATTGCTTTCCACCTGTGAGCCTTCCTTCAGGGTCCTTATATCCTGGGGAGGAAGTGAGTGACGGTCATGATCGGGGACACCTTGCTGCCCCGCTTCACCCGCCCGTATTTGCTCAGCGCGATGTAGGTGCCTCGGTACAGGTCTGACTCGTAGGCGTTGTAATTGTTGGGCAGGAGGGTCTCTCTGAATTTGCACTCCTCTTGGAAGCTGGGCTGTGAAAGAAATGGACAAACGGCAGAGCGTCAGTGATGCGTGAGGCCCACAGGCACATCTGCGGTGGGTCCCTCGCTTTCCCATGTCAGACAGCCTCCAGGAGCCCTGGGCCATCCTGGGTGAGCAGAAACATGGAAGCTGAGAACAGGGGAGCCTTAGCTCTCACGGTCTCCCCTCACCTCCCCTCCTTCACGACGAGGAAGCCCAGGCCCGGGGATGGGGGTGGACAGCCTGTGTCACAAGGGGGCTGGGGGTTCTCCTGACTGCCAGTCCCAGACACTTTCTCCCAAGAACAGGGATGATGGTTTATTCAGAGAAAGGACCAGGGAAGGATAAAAGAAGCTGTTTTCTCAAGTCCACTGCGAGAGGACCTAGTGCGGCAGGATAGAGAGCTGGGGTTTGCCTGGTGGCTCTAGCTGTGTGACCTTGGGGCAGGCGCCTCCCCTCCCAGCCTGATTCCCTTTTCTGCAAACCATACGGTTGCGGAGCATTTGCGGGGGGCGGGGGCGGCGAGTGGAGGGCGAGATGGATGGCTTTCTAAGTCCTTCCCAGCGCATCTGTTTAATATGGTAACTGTCTCTCCACTTGTGTTCCCTCACCCTGTCTCTCCCAGTTTAAGGGCCAAGTTTGCTGGCCCTTAAAGGGGCCCATTCTCGGTTTTGCCTTTGAGCCCAGAATGGGGGGCACTGGCCTCAGTTTTTAACACCACACAAACTGGGGCAAACTCTCCACACAACTTGAATCTTGCTTCTTCACTGAACAACATGCCCAGTGCCTCCTGGGCGTCCACAGGTCGCCAGGGAAGGGCAGGGACAGAGATGGCGAGGAGCAGCAACTTTCATGGGGGAAAGAACCTGGTTCCCTCTGTGACCAGCAGTGCCAAGGACACATCAACAAGTTCAGCCCCAATAAATCACCCAAGTCTTCCTTTATTCCTAGAAAAGAGAACCACTTCCTCCCAAGCCCACCCGGGTCACTGCCCCGGACTGGAGGGGTTTCTGGGCTTCCGATGGGGGTCGCTCCCTGGGAGCCAGGAGGCCTGGGATCTAGTCATTAAAGAAATGTAGAATGAAACCGAAACAGAGCTGAGCATAACACCCGACTCCTTCCTGCCGACTGAGGCCATCGGCTATAAAAAACCCACTCAGTGGCTAAGCGGCTGTGCTAGGGGTATCGCCTGACCTTCTTAAAAGGAATTATACTATGAGCACCTGGCCTTGTCAGCCGTAGGGTGGACGAGAGCCTCTTCCTGTTATGAACGGAGGAGGATGAGCCAGCTCCTTGGGGCTCCGAGTGGACCAGTCCGGCAGCACGGAAAACAGTGCACCATCCCAGGGGACTCCCGGCTCCCTGAGACAAGGACTGGGTCCTGTTGAGCACGTGATGCTGAATGAATGATGGTCTAATTGGAACGGCACAGCCACCCACGGATGCCCCTGCAGGGGTGGCTTCTCTCTGATGCAGCGAGAGCTGGCAAGGGACAGGCGGCGTTGTTTAGGAAACACGTCGGGTAGTACCAGTCGCTGGTCCCTTCTGCCCCAGCTGAATGAACGCATCCCCCCTTTCCCTCTCACGCCCCTGGGTTACTGTGTACAGAGCACCTTCCTGTGATGTGAATTTGCTTGAGATGACCCTGCGAGCTTCCACCAGCCACATCAACTGGCTTCTGAAGACCATGCCAGGAAGCTCTGTTTTCACAAGTTTTCATCTCCCTTGTTATGGGTGCTCAAAAACACTTGTAGAATGAAGAAAGGAATGTCCCAAAGTAGGAAAAAAAAAAACTCATCAAAATAGGCAAAGAGCATGTGACGATTCACCTCTTACACAGCTGTGTGAACTTGGCAAATGAGTTTACCTCCTAAGCCTCCGCTTCCTCATCTGTAAAATGGGAACAGTGAGAATAATTCCGTCCTAGCCCTGGAGGGAGCATTCATTGAAATAATGCACGGAGAGTCCTTGGTATAATGCCTGGCACACAGTAAAATAAAAAATTATTTGTATTGCCATAGTGATGCTTCTCCAATTGATTCATGAGTTAGTTTAAATTAAAAGCACTAAAAGACTTTGTCTTACCCAGAATCATCATTCCTGTAAAACTTGCTGTGGGTTGCAGGACAATTTACCTTCTAAGTCCTGCATTTATTGCCTGAGTGGCAGTAGGAGGTGAGCCTGGGGGAGGAGGGCACAGAGCTGACTGGGCTCTGGCCCCGCACCCCTGGGGCCTCTCTGGACATGGGGGGGTCGGGGCAGCCACAGGACCTAAGGCTGTCGATGGGCAAAACTCTGGAGAAACAGCACAAGGGAAAAATAAAGTTGGGATCAATGGTAAAAGTTGAGTAGAAGTAATGATACATGGCTTAATAGTCTGGTGTGGATCAACTAACAAAATGCAGTCCAGAAGTAAATCCAAACAGGAACATAAAATAAAGGTGGATCTGAAATGAACATAACATACAAGTGGCATTTCCAATCACTGGCGAAACGTGGTGTTGGAAGAACTGGATGCTATCTTTAATAATCATCATAATAATAGTAATAATAATAAGGTTTGATGTATGATTTTATTCCTAACACTAAAATAAATTCCAAAAGGAACAAAGATTTAAATGTTAAAAAGAGAACCTTAAGGGGAGTTCCCTGGTGGCTGAGTGGTTAGGATTCCAGGCTTTCATTGCCAAGGCCCGGGTTCAATCTCTGGTGGGGAGACTGAGACACCACAAGACGCGTGGGCACAGCAATAAGTAAGTAAGTAAGTAAGTAAGTAAATAAGGGAGAGAAAGAGAAGAGAACCTTAAAATAAGTCAGAAAGGTCTTTCTAAGTAGGACACAAAAAACTAGAAGGCATTTTAAAAACGAAGATGAATAAATTAGACTTCTGCTTGGAAAAGAATAATCACCTTAAACAAAATAAAAATATAAATAGCAAACCGGATTAAAAATATTTACAATGCATTATATTTTGTAATATATTTTGCAATAGATTGAATTTTGCTACTATATCCAGAACCCTGAACTCACTGAAAAATAGACGTTTATGAACAGACAGTTCACAGAAAAGGAAATACACATAGCATTTAAACATAAGAACATGTGCCTAACAGAGAAACATCAACCATAACTGTGTGATCACATTTTTAATTGTCAGGTTGCAGAAAGAACACTGTTTGACAATGGGCTTTCATTGATGAGGGCAAGGGGACTAGGAATTCTCATTTGTTGTCTGTTGGTGTGTATATTGTTATAACCGCTATAGAGAGAAATTTTACAATATTTATTAGAATAAAATAATAACTACAGCTTTGGATAGTAATTCCACTTCTAGGAATTTATCTTACTGGTTCACTCCCACTCATGTACAAAAGTCACGTGCGGCGGCACCATTTGTAATAGTGGGAGACCAAAAACAACCTAAGTGTCTACCAGGAGGGCAGTGGTTAGCTCAGTGTTGGGAGAGCCACCCAATGGAATACTCTCGGCCATAAGAAACAGAACCTCCTTGCGCACGGATTTGAAACGGTCTCCAAGGCATGTTGTTCAGTGAAGAAGCAAGATTCAAATTGTGTGGCTAGTCTGCCCCAGTTCGTGTGGTTTTAAAAACTGAGGCCAGTGTGAGAACAGGCACAGGGACATTGGGACTTCCTGGGACGGTAGGTACACAGGGCCTGGCAACAGTGGCTGCTCTGGGGAGGGTCTGGGTGGCTTCAAGACAACAGTGAGAGGGAGACTTCATTTCCGTGGTATATTCTTCTGCACGTTTTCCCCCTTAAACCACGTCCATGTATTACCTCGTCATGTTAGTAGATTATTGAAAATGGGAAGGGAATTCAGGATAGAAGATGGGCCAGAAAATGGAGTGAGAGAACCTTTGCATCAGAGACTGGTCCGTTCTCTCCCCCGGGTCCTGTCCTTCCCCCTGTCCATCCCCTGCTTCTCTCCCCTCTGTTCTAACTGTTTATGACCCTGGAGAGCACCCTGCCCACCAGTTTCCAGGAGACTTCATTTCTGATCTGGATGGTGGTCAAGGGAGAGGTTTCGCGTGTGGTTTGCAAACTCTAGAGAGGAATGCAGATCTTGGGGCGAAGGACCTGGGGGGAGTGGGGGTGGGGGAGGGGGAGGAATTGAGCGATTGGGGACCAGAAACTCAGGGCATTTGCCCCGATCCTCTGATCTAGAATGTGTCCAGTTGAAGAATCCAGCCTTTGCTAAGGTCTGAGTCTCCTAAAACACATTTGTTTAAATGTGCAAGACAGTGGTTGCATATACACTGTGCTTTGTTCTCTGATGGTCAGATTTTGATTATTCAACCCCCAACCCCAAATTTTCAAAAAGTTTCCGACCCCTGTTTCTTTCCCTAGCCTACCTCACGTCCCTAGCCTTCCCCCGAATTCTGTGTCCATCTGAAGTGAGAAAGGAGAAATGCGTGAAGTTTGCTATGGAAGCCTCTCTACCTCGCCCTTGCCCGTTCCTCCCCGCACCCCTCTCCACCCCATCCTTGGTGTTCAGGTGGCCACGCGGCTGGGGGCGAGGCCAAGACCATGGCCCTGAACTGCTCCCTGCAGCCCGATGCTCCACTGCCCACACGGAGGCTCGAGCTGGCATCAGGACCAGCCCCTCGATTCATCTCTCCATTCGTGCCCCTGCGCTGAGTCTCATGGCTCAGGAACGTTGGCTCCTGAGCTCTGCTGAGAAAAGCCAAGCGAACGACATGTTAATAAAAGCAGCTACCGTATATTATTACTTGAACAAATGAAAAGAATTCCCCCAGATCACATTGCCTGGGCCTGCCGGGTCCCAAGCCCCAGCATGACAATGTCTTCAATTCCACATAGGTCTAATCAGACTTATGAGGACCCAAACTCTAAAGTATTTGGCTCTCGCAGTGGAGAAGGGCGTTTTGCAGGGGGGTACATACAGGGGTGTCTCTCAGCGTGAGTTACCTCTGGCGGAAATACCCCTTAGAGTCTGCGGTGGACCAGACATCCATCCCATCTTGTCTTTGGTCAGTAGGTCACCCGGACTAATGAAAGTGTCTTTTTATCTTTAAAGTTCTTCCTTCTAGGCCTGCCCTGGGCCACTTGCCCCCGTTACTCCTGGCTGCGTGTGTGCATGGGAGCTGGGGAGGGGTGTGGATGGGTAAGGAGGCGGGTGGTGAGAAAAAACCAGAAAACTCCTTGTCCTAAGACCCTTTCCTCCTGCAGTCCCTGACTGCTACTTTTCTGGTCCTTAGCTGAAATGGAGAAATAACATCTCCCGGCTCTGAAGACATCTGTCTGCTCTAATCCCCGTTCCTAACACACAATCGCACCAGCAATTTAGAAGTGTCTGAAGATGTCTCCGCCAGGCCTATCATGGCTTCTCATTCCTGTATCGCTCTGGGTAGCAGGCGGGCTGCAGACAAAGCTGTTTGTGAGACCGTCTGCAGGGTCCCCCGGGCCCCTCGCTGTAGCACCAGCCCCTCCCTGCTCAGGGGTCCCATCTCCCGGCCCTTCCACATAGTCTAACACCAGGGACCCTTTGCCTCATCCCCTCAGGAATGCGTTCTCCTCTAGGGGAGGGGTGCAGCTAACTGAGCGAGGGAAAGGCTTGGTCCTCCCCTCCCCAATTGTAACGTCCTAGGTAATGGTCAACGGCCTCTGTGGATGAAACAAATGCTGTGCTTTGCCAGTTGTCATAGTACTATTGATGAAAAGGATGGAGACACAGTTCTAATTAGTAAAACCAAAATCGCTCAGAAGCATAACTGATTCTAAAGCACAGGGATTCTCACAGAACCACTGCCAGGTGGAGATCTTTGATTTTTATCTTTTAAATTTTAAAAAGATCAAGGAGACTGGAACTCACTGATTCCTGCCTCGGTCCACATCAGAGAGAGCAGAGAGAGGTCTGGTCTCAGAGAGGGTCACAGACTTTGCCCGAAGTAAGACAGTAGCTGGAGGGTGGGCGGGCAGGAGCTGGAACCCGGCTCCTAGTCTGCACACCAGGTGCGCTTCTGCTGCCGGCCTACGGGCATCACCTGCTAAACCTGGAAGCAGGTTGGCACACAGCCCTGATTCACCTGAGACCCCGGAGACCCACGGTCACATCTGCAAAGTGAGGATAAAGGCCAGATGCGCCTCCCAGGGGTGCTGGGGGATAGTGTGCTCAGAAAGCATCCCCGGGGCGTCTGACAGACAGGAGGTGCTCAATACAGGGGAGCTACTTACACTGTCGAAACACGGCCACAGGCTCTGCACCCCTCTTTCCAAGGGATGAGACCTGCGGGAGGCACCTAGGTGGGTTTTCCTGGCTCTTATTTTCCTACCTTGCCCCTGCTCCCCCCTCCTTCCCCCCCAGCATGGTTCCCCTCCCCCCAGGAGAAACCCCACTGAGGGGCCATAGCAGCTGAGCCACAGGGAGGGGAGGCAGCTCTTGGGTCTTAAAAGGAAATAGTGTGAATGAAATCATCACCCAGTGGGAGTTTTCCCAGCTCTTTGGATCAGGGGGCATTGGATTTTAGACTGTGATAATGGCCTCTGGGGGGCGTAGCAGGGAGTGGATAGGTGGTTCAGAAGCACCTGGTGCCGGGCTCGGGGCGCCAGGGAGGGCAATCTCCGCCTCCAAGAAGGTGCCTTTGGGCCAGATGCTCCCGGGTGTGTGTGTGTGTGGGGGGGAGATTGGGGTGTAGACCGTGGGGGGGGCTTCTCCTACGGAAGCCCCCGTTTTCCGGGACTCCTCTCCTTTAGTGAGCCCTGCGGACCCCCTTTGAAGTCATCTGCCCAGGAGTGAGGGGTCAGGGGCGTCACCGACATCAGGGGTCAGCCCACACTTCAGAGTTGCCCCCTTCCTCGTGCTCCTGGAACGTTCTATCCACCTGCAGCACTCTCGCTGTGAGGTCCCCTGTTCCCAGCCTCCCCGGCTTCTCCTACGGGGACCCCAGGTTTCAAGTGGGAAGTGGAGGCATTGACCTTCTCTTTGCACCCTTTCCCCAGCTCACAGTTCAATTTCTTTCGGGATAAGGAGAAAAAAATACTAAATAGCTTGTTAATGAAGGTGGCAGAGATAAGGGTTGATGTAATTTGTGCTTCCTTCCAAAAGATTCACCTTGCGTAGAACCCCAGAGCCAACAGCCTCCGTTCCTGGCTCTGCGACGAGTGGGATTCCAGGCACTACGCCGGCTGCAGGGAAGGGGCTCTTTGGGGCGACCCGCCACACGGAGGGGGCACTTAATCCACCAGGACCTCCTTGGTCCCAGCTGCTTCGTCCTCTCCATCACATACGCAGAGAGCGGTGAAAAGGGCGTCTGAGAATCCCAATCTCATGGCTGTTTCATCTCCCAGCAGCCCTCAGCGCTAGTGTAACCCTGGGGCAGGGAGGGTTCCTTGCCCTCGGAAAGCCAGGTAGCCTGGTGGTCCCTAGCCTGCCTGCACCTCAGAAATACCTGGGAAACTTATTAAAAAATAAAAACAAACCGATTTGCAGGTCCCCATTCCAGCCCTACTGACTAAGCATCTCTGAGGAAGGCCCCCAGAGATCTGGACATTTAACAAGTTACCAAGGCGATGTGGATGCAAACGGTCCTCCCACAAGACCCACCTCTAGGAAAGAGGGGTGCAGAGCCTATGGCAGTGTTCAGACAATATAAATGACCCCCCTGTATTGAGCACCTCCTGTTTGTCAGGTGCCCTGGGGATGTTTTCTGAGCACACTATCCCCCAGCACCCCCAGAGGTGCATCTGACCTTCATCCTCACTTTGCAGACCTGGCTCTCCCAGGTCTCAGGTGAATCGGGGCTGTGTGCAAACCTGTCTCCGGGCTCGGCAGGTGATGCCTGCAGGCCAGAAGGAGGAGAGCATTTGGCGGTACAGACCAGGACCCTAGTTCCAGCTCCCGCCTGCCTCCCCTCCAGCGCTTGTCTCCAGAGGCCCACTGATTCTGATGCACGTCTTGTCTCCACGTAAACGAGCCCAAATGGAGAGGTGTCAGCACTGCAGATCACCGGCCGAGGCCACCCGAGCACCCCGTTCGGGTATTTCACAGCCCTGGTCTGTTGGGACAGCCTCCCCGGACCCCAGCACCGATCCCAGACGCCCCTGTTCACATTCGGATCCTGTCTGTCCCCACGCAAAGGTAGAACAGCCCTCCAAACCCTCCCCATAAATGGCCACTCTGCTATTCCTTGACCACGGCTCGGAGGTCTTCCTTTCTAACCTTATTTCTGCCGAAAGAACACCCAGTTTCTTTGCCTTCGTAGGGACGCTTTCCCAGCCCATATTTTGCAATATGCCAAACTATGGGCTGAGAGACCCAGGAACGAGGGGGTCAGAGAGGTCAGAGATTTCGGTAAATATGGAAGTTGGTGAGGTTAACCAAAGTGCTAGCATTGACACCCCCCACTCCGCCCCGCCAGGGATGATCTGTGATGGGAGAAGGCAGGGGGTGGGATCTGGGGCCAGCCAAGAGAGTCTCATATCCCCTAGGGGAGGATGCTTCTCCAGCTCTTGGGATCAGAGACCAGAGGACTTAAAACCTTAAAGTAAAATGTCCACGCACTGATGAAGGCGAGGAAAAGAGCTTCGTGTCTTCTCCTCCTGCTGTGCTCCAGGCTGGGGGCCTCGGAGGGTGAGCCGTGGGAACAGCGTGCCCAGGCTGAAAGACAGGCCTGCTTCTCTGGGCCTCTCCTGCTCAGGACCTGACCGTAAGCCTGGACAAACAGCTTTATGCCAGAACGTGGGTTTCCCTCGGACCCAGAAGCCCTCTGAGCTACGGTTTCTGTCTTAAATGACCTCAGCACATTTAAGCCTGCACCGAGGCAGGGTCAAGGTGAGTCAGGGGCGGTGGGTGGGATCAGGGAAGACATGGTCCAGCGCACAGGCTGACTCACCGTGCAGCTAAGAAGGCATAAGCCCTTCACTCGCACCAGCTCCTTCCACAGCAACCCCCCGACCCATTCTAGATAAACATTCACGCCCCTCTTCAAGATTTTGCATTATTTTCTTCAATTGCGTAATCTTCAGGCCTCGTACAGCCTGAAGCTTCCCCTGGCCTGATGAACTCACCGTGGTGTATAATCTTCCTTTACTGTTCATGGCAACGAAGAGGGCACTTTTCACCCCAAAGAGACTCACCACGCCTCGTTCCACTGTGGAAATCTCCAGCAGGCCTGACAAAGAAATGGGAGCTGCTTTACCCCAGGCTTGTGCAGATCAGAGCAGGACGCCAACCTAAAGGTGACCCTCCAAGGGCATCTAGGCCCGTCCCCCTGCTTCTAGAAAGTCAGACCCTCCATCACCTCCACCCTTGATCTCACTTTGGGAAATCGGCTGCCAGGCTCGGCCAGTCCTGCTACAAATCCAGCTCTGCAGGGGAAAGTTCTGACGTCAGAGTTAGAGTTCACAGTGGCCACTTAGGCATCTACCTAAAGTCAGCTTTGAATCTGGGCTTCATCACACCACATCCTTGACGTGGGTAAAGGAAGTGAATTCTGATTAGCTTTGTTAACAATGTATACGCCTCATGTTTCAACAAATAGCCCATCTAATCTTGCAAACAAAAAAATATCTTGCAAACACTGGATCCTGCAGCCCTATCCCCTCCTGGGGAGAGCCCACCTAGGCAGCAACCCATCAACTTGTAGGACAGAGGGGGCAAGTTGAAATAAAAAAAGGATGTGCTTCAGCTGGAAATTTTGCAAACAACTTGCCTTTCCTCTCAAAGAGAAGCGCTAAATAAAAAGCAGCGTGTGTCTAATTCGGTCCAAGCATCCTCAGCGGTTCTCCCAACCCTTGTTTCATGGCTCCCCCAGGTTGGGGGTTCCCTGTGGTCCTACAAGGCCCTGGCTGGGCCCGTAATGCTGAAGGAATTAGTGCCTCAGGGGCTCTGTGGGGTGATGGCAGAAGACACCAGGATGCTCGGACCTCAGCACACTTAAGCCTGCACGAGGCAGGGTCAAAGCGAGTCAGGGGCGGTGGCTAAGCTTATGGGCATCCATAAGAATAACGCTTCCCCCTTCATAACAGGGCTCCAGGCACCAGGGCGAGGCCCCTCCATCCTTCATCCCTGCTTGAGCCCCAGCCCCCAGCTTCCCAACCGGTTGCAACCGGCACTCACTGTAGGGGTTCTCCTCGTGGGTGCCGCTGATCCGGCCGTCGGGGGGCACCTGGAGGTGGAAGCCGATGCCCACGTTGCAGTAGAGCCTCCGCTGCCGCTTGATCCCCACCAAATAGCCGCTTTCCCAGTTCACGCCAGCAACCTCTCCAGCCAGCCCAGCCCGAGACCTGGACAGCAGGGTGCCCCAGCCCCTCGAAGCCAGCAGCGTGCTGTTGGCGCGGGAGCCCGCAGGGGAGGGCACCACCATGCCCACGAGGACGCCGAGGAAGACGAGAGCCCGTAGCGTGCCCTGCAGACGTCCTGCTCCCCGGGACATAGTGATGAGCTGCCTCTGTCCCAGGGCCATCCACCTTGCCTCTCAGGCACGTGGTCGGAATTAATGGCCCTAAAAATACCGCCCTTCTTGTTTTCCTCCCCTCCGCATGGCGGCAGGGGCTTATTTTTGGAAGGCAGTTGAAGGCTGCTGACATGAAACGAAAGCCTGCTCTGGGCACTCGGGTCTGGAGCAGAGGGACCCGGGCTGAGCCG
This sequence comes from Lagenorhynchus albirostris, assembly GCF_949774975.1. Classification (NCBI taxonomy): domain Eukaryota; kingdom Metazoa; phylum Chordata; class Mammalia; order Artiodactyla; family Delphinidae; genus Lagenorhynchus; species Lagenorhynchus albirostris. Next base: position 99,677,187 of record NC_083105.1, on the reverse strand, counting down.
CGGCCGGTACGGACCATGGCTTGGGGACGCGGTCTAGCTGGCCCGCTCACTCCGACCCGAGTTGGTTCTGCTCGATTTGACCTATCTTTATAGTTCAGCAGCCTGGCCCGCCCCGCTGCCCTTCATCACCCTGACGTCAGCTGGCCTGGCTCACTCATCCAGGGCTGAAACACTAACCTGCTGCTGGGCCTGGCGGCCTCCCCAGACCCCCGGCACCCAGGGATGCTGGGAGCCACTGTCATTCCAACTATGAAGCAGGAATGAAGTGAGCAGCGAGCATCCCTGAGGGGAGGGAGGAGTTGGCCAGGGGACCCGGGGAAGAGGGAGGCCAGAGGCCACCCAAGACCCAAATTGGGCAGAAGTTCTTGGCCTGGCAGCGCTGGCTTCCTCATTTAGAGGGCAAAGGGTAAAGACAGGGATGGGGCAGTCTTGGTGGCAGGCAATGACCGGGGCACACGCGTTACCCTATTCATGGAAAGAGCTCATGGTTGAGGGCCACAGAGCCTGGGGGGATGCTGAAAGGCTGAACCCCTTTAGCAAGAGAGGACAGAGATGGGGGTGCGGTATGCAAGGGTCCTGAGGATCGTGGAGGGAGGCAAGGCTAGGGGCGGTCTTGTGCTCTCCGTCCCGGGCATGGAATTCACCCAGCCAACAGGGTGGGAGTTGCATCTGGCCCTTGCCATGGCCACTGGCCATTTTCCTGTCTGGGCTCACCCTTGGCATCTGACTGATGTCATTCATTCCCATTTTACAGATGAGGAAGCTGAGGTGGGGAGAGCTTAAGTGACTGAGCTTAGGTGCTGGGTAACCATAGCTAGTAAGTGGCAAAGCCAGAACGTATAAAGTCGGCCTGAGTCCAAAGCCTGTGCTTTGAACCTCTGCGCGATGGCCTGATGTAGAAGTTCGATTTGCACGGAGTCCACTGAGCTCATTACATGCCAAGGGTACTCATGGCATTATTTCAATAGCACAGGATGCTTCGCCCAGCACCCGTGCTGGAGGCTGTGGGCAGCCTGGGGAAGCTCCTAGGATGAGGCACACTGCTCAGGGCCTGCCCTGAGACCCCACTCCCTCCGCTCTGATTCCAAGCTCCTGCCCTGGCCTGGGTCCCGGCCTCCAGTCTGTGGAGTCTACCTGCCTTCTGCCCCTCTGCCTGGTCCATTGGATTGATGTCTTGCTTAGGATTTCCACCAAGCCTGGCATGTCAATTTTGCCCAGATCCCTTGAAGCCCAGGGGATTTCTCTCATTACCTGCAGCTGCTAAAATGTGGGGAGTTGGGGAGGGAATATACGAACCTCTGCTTAGCATAGCCCTCACCATTGGGCCCCTAGCTTCCCTACCACCTTTCCCCTCCCTGTCACCTGCACTACCTCACACCCAGCTTTATCATCACCAGCACCATCTTTCCCACAACAAGGAAAGACTGCACCCTATGGGCACAGGTAGGTCTTCGTTAGAAAACTAGCAAAAAAAAAAAAAATAATTAATAAGAAAGCATCTCTCTGCAAAGTAGGAGGGTCTTGAATAATCCAAAGGCAAAACTGTCAGAAAAAGAACCGTCATGTTGGATTTCCAGCTAGATTTCATACATTTACATTCTCTTGCATGCAAGAGCAGCGGAGACACTCCCTTACCCGTGTTCACTTCGGGATCTTGTGTTCATGATGCTGGTGTTCTGACTTAAGGAAGAGGCAGCCTGGCAGCCTGTTGGATGGTAAGAAGTTAGTCTGAAATGAACACTTGCCTTGAATGACTGGAGAGGTGCTCATCAGTGGGGGGTCAGAATCTCTGCGGATTTCTTCTTGGAACCCACCCACTGTGGGACCACTTTGGAGGAGAGATTAAACCATGACAAGGTCCGTGTCAAATATCAACAAAAATAGTGACTCTCTTTAGATTCATTTAGATTCTTCAGGCAGAGATCGTGGTTGGCATCTTATAAAACAAAGGGCTTCAGAATGGGGGACGCCTGGATCTGAATCCCAACTGCATCACTTGTTAGCTGTGTGACCTTGGAAAAATTTTGAACCTCTCTGAGCCTCGTTTGTTCATCTGCAAAATGAGACCATTACTACATAGGGTTATTATATATCAGCAACAATACATGCAAGGGGCCAATGCAGAGCACAATACAGTCTTTTCTCAGAAACACATTGAAAATCACTCACCCAGTTAAAGGAGGACAAGCCCAAAGTGAGAAGGACCATCTCTCATCTCAAGGATGGGAGAGACACGTGGCCTTCCAGTTCCTAAATGCTGGCCAGCCAAGCATATACTATGATGGCTGCCAACATATGCAGAAGCAGGCAGCTCGGATTCCTAAAATATTCTGAAAACCAGTAATAGCCTTGGTATTGTCCCCTGTTAAATATAAAACTTAAGTAATTCATTCTATTAAAAAGCCTGGGTCTTATTTTTATCAGGTGATGTGATGAGGCCCTGTTCTAAATTCGCCTCCTGGGTCTGTCTCCATAGCAACTCCACTGTGCTCATATATCCATAGATTTTTCCTGAAGACTAATTAAGTTGACAACTGCTAGGGCTTCTTGGTTTACCAGATTTGCACCTGACCCTTCTCCCGGGGCTTAGGGACCCCTATGGATGTGAAGTGATAGAGAAAAGAGTAACAGGTGGAGGAGGCCTCTCTGTGGACCCCTCTTTCAAATAGCTGTCCAGCAGCCTTTGGGGCTGTCAATCACTCTCTCTGGATGAGCTGAGAGTCGGTGGAGGTGAGTGGGGAAAAATGCTAATGTCCGTCTCCTTCCACAACAGGTCCTTGTCCCCAAGTGGGGTACCACGTGGTAGACATTGGTCAAGTTTGACCTGCCCAGCCGAACGGCTTCTGTCACAACCAGGCAGGATGCCTTCTACGCCTGCTGGTTATTACATAAAGAACTTCAAACACCTCAGGAGTGACCATAGGGAAAGCACAGAAACTTGTGGAAAGTACTGCTTATTTGTACTTTTTACATTTAATTTAGAAAAAGTAACATTTACCTTTTTCTTTCTTTCTTTTTTATTTTATTATTATTTTTTGGCCACACCACACGGCATGCAGGATCTTAGTTCCCCAACCAGGGATCGAACCCGTGCACCCTGCAGTGGAAGCGTGGAGTCTTAACCACTGGACCGCCAGGGAAGTCCCAACATTTGCCTTTTTGGAATTACAGAAAGTAATTCGGAAATTACAGAAAATTATCAGGTAGACAATAAAATAGCTGTGTTTAGCGTCTTCCTGTCTTTTACCTTGGTCTTTCAGAGCTGCCTGGGCAATGGGGCTGCCGCCTCACTTGCTCTCTCCCTCTCTCTTGCTCAGACACCCATGCACCCACACCTGGTGTTCAGAGGTAGCGTTTGATCAGGGGTCTTGATGGGTCTGAGATGGCCACGGGCAGAGGGGAGAGACTAGGAAGAACCCTGTCCAAAGCTGACATTTAGGGCCCGTGACACTTGCTACAAGTGGGAAGATTCAAGAGAAAACGTTTCCAGAACAAAGGTCCCCAGGTTGGACTTCTGTGGGAGGGGTCAGGTCTTACCTTGCTAGCTGGTCCCTACTTTTCACTTTCCTAATGGAACTCAGCTCTCCCCAGGTCTCACCCACGTAAGTGAGACCCCATTAGAAGTCTAACCCAAGTTTCCCTAGTTCTGACCTCTACCAGCTTAGGTGGAGCTTCACCCCACTATAAGGGGCCCCAAATTATTTCTAGAAGTCCAGAGCACGCCTCATGCATGTGGGTGAGCACTGTCTGGGACCACCACAGGGCACCTGCCAGGACACCCATCCACCAGCCTTCCACCTCCTGCTGGGCCGCTGATGGGTATTTCTTTTCCTTCCAAAGCTGAGGACCCCAAGCCCTCAGGGAGCCAGTGCTGCTTTATGTTCTGTTTCAAAACCAGGACGAGTACCTCTGTCCCTTCCTATAGTGATGCTTGTTAGAGGAATGTCTGACCAGAGCTACTTGTGCCCTGGGGATTTCCTCTTTGGGATTTTATATTCAGACTCCTTGCCTGCAGAGGACCAATCTTCGTTATGGGTCAAGCCCATAGGATGGGTTCTTTCTCAGGGGGCCCCTCAAAGCTCAGGCAAATAGACTTCTGCTGGGGCTAGCCCACCCGTGGTCTAGATGCATAAGTTCAGACTAGAGGCCTTGCTCCTCTCCCAGGCGTCCTCTGCTGGGGAGGGGTGAGGCTGGGTGCTCAGCTTTGGGGCCTGGTTGTCCAAGGATTTGCAGAGTCTGCTGGGAGGGGCCGTGTCATCCTCTCCACCCCAGAAATCACCACTGTGGGTTCAAGGGCTTCCTGATCGACCCCCTTCAGTCTGAAACCCATCCTACTGTGTCTCCCGGTCTCCCTCTCTCTCTCTTCTCTCTGGGTCTCACCGATTCTCTCTCCCCCCACCCTCTCCCCTCTCCCTCTGACTATTCTCCAGCCTCATATACAAGCCTAGAGCGTGAGCCAACTGCCAAGGAGGCAGCACCTCAGGGTGGGTTGACCACCAGGGCCAAACACCTCAGCTGAATTTGCAAAGGGGCAGAGGAGTCAGATAACTTTCTGGAACCTGGGAACGTAAGGGATCTTGGCTTGGCTCAGAGTTTTGAGGTTTCTCAGATTTGCTTTTCATGATCATCCTCGAATAATACCTGCTGCGGGCTGAGGCAGGAGCGCACCCTGCCAGCCACCGTACAGAGTTATGTAAAAGACTCAGCCCTCGGTGGCAGGCTCCCCAGTGTGGCAGGACAGGCCCTGCACGTCCTGACCTCTGCTGGCCTCTCTTGCTCCATCCCCTGTCTCTCCCTCTTTGGGAAATTTTGCTGGAATGGCCAGTGGCTCTTGGGCACGCTTTGTGCTGCTTCTGCTTCCGTGTCTTTGCTCAAGCTGTCCTCTCTTTGCCTGGCAAATTGCTTCCCATCTTTAAAGACTCAGCTGAAATGTCACCTCCGGAAGCAATCCCTGACAACTTTCCACCTGTCACTAAGCTGGACTTGGTACCTCTGTCTCCCCTCCCCCACTCCCCCTTCATTAATGTTTTGCATGTTTCTCTATCACTACCTCTACCGGCTTATACCGTAATAATCTGATTAGGTAATCGTTCTGATAGTGAAGTCTTGGAGGCAGCAATGGAGCCGTATTCGTCTCTGTATGTTCAGAACCTAGCACAGTACCTGCCACATAATAAGGTTCATGAAATATTTGAATAAATGGTATTGAATTAAAGGCTTTGAATCTGTGGATTTCACTAGATGAGTGATTCTCAAACAAGTTCCAAGCCCTCTGTGGAGGTGTGATCAGAATTTTGGTGGGGCATATTCATTTGAAAAACCACTTTTGATATTACGATTTGCCTTCTGTCATTAAAAAAAACAGTTACACTGGTGACATCGGCTTCCACTGTGATGGAGAAACTTGTACTGGCCTTGTGCTCCCATAAGCGAAAGTTGGAAAAATAGATGAAACAAATTTTTAGATACTGGTGACAGGCAGCCCAGGACCGTGACCCCTGAAAGGAAGGAAACAAATGAGATGGACCCTAGGGTCACCTTTTCTTTCTGTGTGGAGGCACCTTCTGGGTCACAGAGCAGGAAAGAACCTAAGCAGAGCCTACAGGCCCCTGAGTTGAGGATACAGAGACCAGAGTGTGGGGAGGATGAGGCAGGCAGAATTTGCAGGATTGCGTACCAAAGAAGAGACAGTGTGTAGAGAAAGAGCTCCAGAAATCGGTATGCATCCTCCCTTAAGTCTACTGCTGGATACTAAGCCACACAAGTACAGGATGAAACTCCATGAAACCAGGAAAAGCCCTGCCAGACAGCTGTAAGCGGAACGATTTCCAACACTCACCCTGGGCTGTGTGTGTTCAGACCAGTCAGAGTGGAGAGCACTAGATTTTCTCAGTAGAGAGCACAGAAGAGCCACACCTTAGCAGTGGAGATAAATGGGATCTGGGGTAAGACTCTGGACTCTCCCCAACATTGTCAAGACTTCTACTCGGGCCCAGAGGCAATAACAGGAGCTGGACTTACCCTCCTGATCCAAACAACTAAAAAACTGGAAAAGATTAGTCCAACAACAGTTTTCCAGATATTAGACATCAGGCAAGAAAAAACAGTGATTCCTGAGAAATTAGAAGTTGGCAAGGTGAGTCCTACACTTGCCCCACTTACTGTCTTAAGAGAGTTTTCAGGCATGGCACAGGGAGGAGAAACCTAGGTGGAGCCTGGTAGACACCATGAATTGAGGAGGGGAAGCTGACTGAGGGGACCAAGGAAAAGAGAGTTTTCAGGGCAGAATTCCAGAGAAGAGAGAATGCGTGGAGAACTCAGAGACATGCAGAGGACAGCCCCCTTGAGGGATCAGCAGAATTCTGATTAGTGCACGTATAAGCCACCCAAGGCTGGGGAAAGACTCCCCCGCAAAGAATTAGACAGCACGGTAGCTGGAGTTCACATAGGACTGGAGACAGCTCCTGTTCCCACCAGACAGAGGGAAATATACAATAATTCACAGGACATTGGTTTGAGTACTCACAAGGGTCTCACCTTAATAGTGGGAGATGGTTATCCTCAGACCAAATGCTGTTCTAATACCGAACAAATATTAAAAGAAAAATCCCAAAGGATCAATCTGTTTCCAAGTAACTTAAATTCACTCCCGGAAAAACTCAAGAATATTCATAAAAATACAAGACTATCCGGACCCCAACAGGACAAAGTTCAAATGTCTGGCGTACAATAAAAAATTACCAGTCATACAAAGAAGCAGGACAGTATGAGAGTCATAATAAGGAGAAAAAATTTAAAAGTAGAAACTAACACAGAACTGACACAGATGCTAGCATTATCAGATAAGCACACTGAAATAGCTATTATAATTCTATTTTATAATAGTTATTATAATTCCAAATGCTAAAGGAAAAAATAAACAATGTTAAGTAGAGACACAGACGATATAAAAAAGACCCAAACTGAACTTCTAGAGATGAAAACCACAATGCCTAAGATGAAAACTGCACTGGATGGGATCAATGACAGATTAGACATTGCAGAAGAAAAGGTTAGTAAAATCAAAGCCATAATAATAGAAACTATGCAAAATGAATCATAGAGGGAAAAGATAATTTTTAAACTGTACAGAACATCATTCAGGCACCCTAATATATGTGGAGTTGGAGCCTCTGATGAACGGGAAGGGACAAAAAATATTTGAGGAAATAATGGCTGAGATTTTTCTGAATGTGAGGGAAACTATAAAGTCCCAGTTTCAAGATGCTCAATAAACCCCAAGCACAAGAAATATAAAGAAAACTATCAGGCAATCGTAATCAAATTACTGAAAACCAGTGACAAACCGAAAATCTTAAAAGCAGCCAAAGAAAAAACACATATTATATACAGGAAACAAAGGGAAGGATGACAGCAGTTTTTTTTTCCCCCCATAGGAAATATGACAAATGAGAAGACAGTGGACCAACATCTTTAAAATACTTTAAACACTGTCAATCTAGAACTCTATAGTCAGCAAAACATCTTTTTTTTTAAAAAAAGGAAAAATAATATCATTTTCAGCTAACAAAAGCTGAAAGAACTTATAACTAGCAGACCCACACTGCAAGAAATGTTAAAGGAAGTCCTTCTGGGAGAAGAAAAATGGTACTAGGTGAAAGTATGGGTCTACATAAAGGAATGAAGAGCTCCAGCATGGTAAATATGTTGGCAAAAACACAAGATTTTTAAATTTGTTATTTAAATCTCTTTAAAAGATAGTTGATGGATTATTGTTATTATTTGTGTTTAATCCATCAACTATCTTTATCTTTGAATTTATAATATATGTAGAATGTACATTGCATAAAATGTATGGCAACTATAGTAGAAAGTCCAGGAGGAGAGAAATGCAATAAGGTTCTTATGCTGTATGTGACGTAGGATAATATCACTTGAAGGTAGGGTGTAAGTCAAAAATGTACCCTATACACCCTAAAAAAAATAACAAAGAGTTACAGCTAATAAGCTAACAAATGAGTTAAAATGGAATCCTAAAAAATACTCAGTTAACTCAAAAGAAGGCAGAAGAAAAAAATGAAAGAGCAAAGAAAACAAATAGCAATATGTTAGATTTAAACCTAACTGTATCAATAATCACATTAAATGCAAAAAGTTTAAGTATGTCAATTAGTAGGTAGAGATTGTCACATTGGATAAAAAAAGCATGACTCAAAGGATGCTGCCTAGGAAAAACCCACTATAAATATACAAATTCATTAAAAATAAATCAAAATAAAGCTGGAATGTCTATGTTAATGTCAGTCATAGTAGATTTCATGTCAAAAAATAGCATAAAAAATAAAGAAGATCATTTCATAATGGAGAAAAGGCAATTAATTAAGAGGACATAAGAGCCATAAATTATTATGCACCTGACATTAGAATTTCAGGAAGCATGAAGCAAAAACTGATTTAACTACAGTGAGAAATAGACAAATCCACAATTACATGCAAATATTTCAATACTGTCTTGCAACAATTCACAGAACAAGGGGACTGAAAATAAGTAAGGATGGAGAAGACGTGAACAGCCCTATCAACCAACCTGACCTAGCTGACATTTATAAAACTCTCCATCCCAAAACAGCAGAATACTGTTATTTTCAAGGGCACATAGTACATTTATCAAGATAGATTAGGGTATGGGCCAGAAAACAAGTGATGGTAGGATCCAAGTCATATAAAGTATGTCCTCTGACAACAATGAAATTAGAAATCAGTAACAGAAAATATCTGGAAAATCCCCAAATGCTTTAAAAATGAAATAACACAATTCTAAACAATCCATGGGTAAAAGAAGAAATCTAAAGGGAAATTTAAAAGTGTTTTGAACTGAATGAAAATGGTAATACAACTTGCCAAAATGTGTGGCATTCCATTAAAATAGTATTTAGAGGAAAATTTACAGCACTAAGTGCCTATATTAGAAAAGAAGAAAGATCTCAAATCAATGACCTCAGCTTTTGAGTTCTCAGAACAAGCAAGGATAAATTGGAACTTCCTCAGCTTGATAAAGGGTATCTATGAAAACCTGTGCTAACCTTATACTTAATGGTGAAAGACTGAATGCTTTCACCCTAATATCAGGAACAAGGCAAACATGTTTTCTCTCTCACTTCCATTCAATATTGCCGTTGGAGGGGCTTCCCTGGTGGCGCAGTGGTTGAGAGTCCGCCTGCCAATGCAGGGGACACGGGTTCGTGCCCCGGTCCGGGAAGATCCCACATGCCGCGGAGCGGCTGGGCCCGTGAGCCATGGCCACTGAGCCTGTGCGTCCGGAGCCTGTGCTCCGCAACGGGAGAGGCCACAACAGTGAGAGGCCCGCGTACTGCAAAAAAAAAAAAAAAAAAAAAAAAAATTGCCGTTGGAGGTTCTAACCAGTGCAACCTGGCAAGAAAAAGTAAAAGGTGCTGAGATTGAAAAGGAGCTACTAAAACTGTATTTGCCGATGACATTATGTCATTATGTTGTAGGTAGAAAATCTAAAGAAGTTAAAAAAAACCACACAAAACAGTATTAAAACTAATAAGCGAGTTCCATAAGTTTATGTATTAAAATCAATTGTATTTCTATGTACTAACAATGAACAGCCTGCAAATGAAACTAAGAAAATAATTCCATTCACAACAACACCACCAAAAAGAATACAGTACTGAGGAATAAATTTAACAAATGACATTCAAGACTTGTACACTGAAAAGACAAAACACTGCTGGAAGAAATTAAAGAGCTAAATAAATGGGTAGACATTCCACGACCATGGATCGTAACACTCAGTGTTATTAAAACGGCAATTCTTCCCTAAGTGATAGATTCAGTGTAATAGCTATAAAATTTCAACTGTTTTTTTTCAGAAATGGACAATGTAATTTTAAAATTTATATTAAAATGCAAAACCCCCTACTAGCCAAAGGAAAACCTTTTTGAGACAGAACAAAATGGGAGAACTTATTGATTTTAAAACTTACCATCTTGATTGCAAGATTCGATTTCTAGTAAGTTTTTTTTAAATAAATCTTTTTCATAAGGATAGAAACATAGATCAATAGAACAGAACTGAGAGTCCAGAAATAAACTTGTACATTTGCGGTCAGTTGATTTTAGACACAGTGGCCAAGGAAATTCAGTGGCTGGGGTGGGTCGGGGTGGGGGGAGCTGGTAATCTTTTCAACAATGGTTCTGAGACAGTTGGATGTCCATATGTAAGAACATGAATTCTTCTAGAACAACATCACATCATACACAAAAGTTAACTTTAAAAATCTGATAAATTTGACTTCTTCAAAATTAAATGTGTTTGTGCTTCATTTTACTTTCATTAAGAAAGTAAAAGAAACAGATGTAAACTATTATATATAGGATGGATAAACAACAAGGTCCTACTGTATAAAAAAAAAAAAAGTAAAAGGAGCCTCAGACTTGGAAAAACATTTGCAAATCATATATCTGATAAAGAACTTATATCCAGAATATATAAAGCCCTCTTACAACCAATTACAAGAAGATAAATAACCCAATTAAAAATAGGCGAGAGATTTTAGTAGATGTTACCAAAGAATATATATGAATAGCCAAAAAGCAAATGAAAAGATGCTCAAGATCATTAGTTGTCAGAGAAATGCAATTTAAAACTACAAGATAATCCTTCACACCCTCCAGGATGACTTTACCAAACAAAACAAACAAAACAAAACAGATAGTAACAAGAGTTTGTGAGAGTCTGGTAAAACATGGAACCCTCAACACTGTTGGTGGGAATGTAAAATGATGCAGTCTTGAATAACAGTTTGGCAGATCCTCAAAAAGATAAACATAAAGTGAAATTAAAATATATGTCCACAGAAAGACTTGTATATGAGTGCTCGTAGCAGTATCATTCACAGTTATCCCAAAGTAGAAACCTTCAAATGTCCATCAACTGGTGAAGGCAGAAACAAAACATGAATACCATTTGGCAATAAACTGTTACAAAGTACCAAAACATGCTACAAAATAAAAGAACCTTGAAAATACTATCCTAAATGAAAGAAGCCAGAAAAAAAAATCACATATTATATGACTCTATTTACCTGAGATGTCCCTAAAAGGCAAATCCATAAACACAGAAGAAGACTAGTGGTTGCCTGGGGTTGGGGGTTGGAAAGGGGAGTTATAGCAAATGTACATGAGGGATCTTTTAGGGATGATGGAAACATTCTAAAATTGAATTGTGGTGTTGGTTGTACAACTCTATAAAGTACTTAAACTCTGGATTTTACCCTTACAATGAATAAATTTTATGGTATGCAAATTATACCTCAATAAACCTGTTAAAAAGAAAAGAGGGCTTCTCGCAGAAGCTGATGAATTGCCTCTAAAACTTATAAGACATGTAAAAGCCCTAGAATAGCTAAATTGTTTTTTTGAAAGAGAACAACAAAGTTGGAAAACTTACACCAGCTGATTTCAAGACTTCTTTAAAGCTACAGAAATCAAGAGGGTGTGGTATTGGCTTGCGACAGACACATGATCAATGGAACTGAATACAGCCCAGAAATAGATTCACACATGTAAAAACAACTGATTTCCTCAGAGATGCCAAGGTCATTCAACAAATGGTGCCAGGACAATCCACAAACGTGGTAGGCCGCATAATATCCCCCCACCCCAAAGATGTCCATGTTCTAATCCCCGGAACCTGAGTATATGTTACTTCACATGGCAAAAGAGATAGTGCATATGTGATTAAATTAAAGACCTTAATAGTACTGATATTATTGTTTATTTCACTGTTATGATACATAACCTGACTGAATGAAAGATTTGGGGAGGTGGGAAGATTATCCAAGATTATCCAGGTGGGCCCGATGTAATTACGAGGGTCCGTAAACATAGAAGAGAGAGGCAGAAAAAGAGTCAGAGGATGATGTGATTACAGAAAAAAGATACAGAGCAATGCAACATCACTGGATTTGAAGATGAAGAGAATAGGCCATGAACCAAGCAATGTGGGTGGCTCCTAGGAGCCAGAAAGGCAAGAAAATAGATTGTCCTTCATCTCCTCCAGAAAAGAGCGCAGGTCTGCGGACGTCTTGACCTTAGCCCAGTGAGACCTGTGTTGGACTTCTAAACTAGAGAACTGTGATAGAGTAAGTCTGTGTTGTTTTGAGTTACTAAATATACAGTAATTTGTTATTGTAGCTACTTTGATCCATACCTCATATCGTATATAAAAACTACCTCAATGTAAAACTAATACCGTGAAACTTCCAAAAGAAAACATATGAGAAAACACTTATGACCTTGCCTTAGGAAATGACTTCTAGGTATAACACAGAAGTAGGATCCATACGAGAAAAGACTTTAAAATTGGACTTCATCTAAATTAAAAACTTCTGCTCTTCAAAAACAATGTTGAGAACGTGAAAACCAAGCCACAGCATAAGAGAAATAAAGGACTCTGACAGCTCAATAATAAAGTAAATAACCTGACCGAATGAAAGAGTTGAACAGAACCTTCATAAAAAATACACAAATGGTCCATTAGCAGATGAAAAGATGCTTTACATCAATGTTTGCCAAGGAAGGGCGAATTAAAACCACTAGGAGATACAACTTCACACCTACTAGAATGGCTAAAATTTAAAAATCTGATAATGCCAAGTGGTGGACAGGCTGTGGAGCAACTTAGAAATCTCAAACCCTGCTGCTGGGGATGTAAAATGATACAACCACTGTGTAGTTCTTCTGAAGTTAAAGCACACACCTACTATTCGACTCAGCAATTTCACCTGGAGGTCTTTACCTGTGAGAAACGAAAACATGTTTCACACTGGAAGTGTAAACTTGTACATGAAAATGGTAAACTTTATGTGGAAATTCTAGCAGATTTATACACAATTGCCCCAACTGGAAACAACTCAAACGCACATCAGCAAGAGAATGATTAACAAACTTCGATCCAGCCACACAATGAAAGACTGCTGAATAATAAAAAGGAAGGAACTACTGTAATATGAAGTAAACCTGGATGAATCTGAAAAACAATTTGCTGAGCCCAAGCTAATTTACGCAAAAGGGTTCATACTTTATGACTGCCTATGGAAAATGAAATGCTAGAACAGGCCCCCCAAAAAGTCTAAAATGACAGAAGGCAGAGCAGTGGTGTCCTCAGCCAGTGATGGGGCATGAGGGAACATTTTGGGGTGTGTGGAAATCTTCTATATCTTAACTGTGGTGGTACACATTTTCCAAAACGTATTGAATAGTTTACTTCAAAGGACTGTATCTTATTCTATGTAAATTATATTTAAGAAAGTTGATGAAATATGACTTTGAAATTTCAAATAATGAAAGGAAGGCCATACATTATTGATTCTATCTGAATAGATAAAACAGACTGAGCACTGACTCAAGATACTTGAGAAATAAAGGCATACACAGTCCCAAGGTGACCTCAGCTCCAATATTCCACAACTTCATGAAAGAGGTTGAAAGCTCAGAAATTCCTAGGAGTAAATATAGAATAATTGATTTGGGAGTTAGAAGGGAAATTGGTGGTCATCTTATACAACTTTGCATTCTATTTAGGAATCCCTATGATAGAATCTTCTATAGTTCATCACAGAGCCGCTTCTTGCAGATACCACCCTACAAAGTTAATCCATTTTTGGTCTATTCTAATTGTTTAAAAATTCTTGAACTGGTAATCTCTCTCCTGGTGACTTTTATCCATGGGTCTTAGTTATCCAATTTTGGTGTTTTACTGTTATGAGCAAACGTCATTTAGGGGGATGTGCCTCTCCTGAAACTCACTTTCAGGGCAAGAGAGATATCCATCTCCATGGCGGTCAGAGTGCTGCCCCTAATAAAAGACTCCACTAGTGCTTACCACGCTCCTGCTAACAGCCAGGGGCTCAAGGATTGTCCCTCAACTAGCTTGGCCTCAACTCTTTACCTTTCTTGCAATTCTGCACTTTGACCAAAAGGCTCTGTCATATGTTTATGGTGCCCAAGCTAATTTATTAACGGGAGAGGAAATCTTGGTGTAATCCCTCGATTCGAAAGAAGGGATGCAAACATCTGATGGGAGCTGGACATAGTGATTTCTGAGATCCTGTGGTTTTAGGAAAGTTACAATCCACTGTTCATACTAGTCAATTCAGAGTGTCACACATGGCCATACATATCAGGCTTCTGTGACAAGCAATGTTAGCTGGCTACCCAACAGATTTCTTTTCTTTCTGCTTTCACATGCAGCTGTGTATGCATGTAGTATGGGCAGTGGCAACCCTTTTGTGACCATGAAGTTTCCACAAAGCCAAGAAAAATGCAGGAGGCTGAACAAGAGCCTGACATCGTTGAGCTGCTGAATTAAACAACTCTGAAATCTCCCACATCTAGACGCTTTCAACAATGAAATAAATCCCATTGTTGAAGTACCTTTAAGTTGGATGTTCTATTTTGTTCTTTTTCCCCAGACAGATGCATTCAAACTAAACACAAATTCCTAAGCCATCCTAACATGCAGATCCTAGACTGAGACCAGAGATACATCTTTTAGCTCTCTTTGTATTTAGGTGGTAGGTAGCCAGCTTCTAAGATGGGCCCCATTGATCTTTGCCTCTTGGTGTTTACACCCTTGGCTAGCCTCCCCCGACAATGAATCAGGACAGGTCACTCTGACCCGACAGACTATGGTAGATGTGAAGGTGTATGATGTCTGATGCTGGGTCATGAAAAGACTGTAGCTCCCATCTGGGTCTCTTGGTTTGCTTTGTCCCTGCCGTGTTGTGAGGACTCTCAAGCAGCCCTGGGGAGAGGACCACGTGGAGGAGAGCTGAGGCCTCCAGTCAACAGCCACGTCAACTGATCAGGCATGTGAGTAGAGCAGGTCCTCCAGCTGAGGCCAAGCCTTCAGATGGCTACAGCTCTGAAGCTGATCTCTGACTTCACCTTGTGGGAAACCATGAGCCAGAGCACCTGGCCAGGCCACTCTTGACTTCTTGACCCACAGAAACTATGGGAGATGATCACCATTTAAGTCACTGAGTTTTGGGCTAATTTGTTGCACAGAAATAGATAATGGATACAGGGAGAAAATCTTTTTATGTTAGGACCCAAATACTTCTCCTCAGTACTTGGTCACAAATGCTTTCCTTGCAAGTACACAAAACCCCTCTTGATTTCCTAAATTTCCCCCAGAAATGATTCACACGGCGATTTTTTGTCCTTTTGCACCCAGCCCATAAGTCCAGATGCACCACATGGTCCCTGTTCTAAAAACAACTATTGCCTAGTCTTCACCTCTTCCTTTTCTTCTCCTTCCTAGATTTTTCAAAACCAGGTCCTCATAGTATTAAATCATTCGGGGCAGGAGTCAGGAAACTACATCTTGATGGCCAAATCCGACCCTCTGCCTGTTTGTGAAATGAAGTTTAGTTGGAACACAGCCGTGCTCACTTGTCTTATTGTCTATGTCTCCTTTTGCACTACAGAGTTGAGTAGTTGTGACAGAAACCATGTGGCTCACAAACCTAAAATATGTACTGTTTGGCCCTTAACAGAAAAAGCTTGCATCCCCAGCATTAGGGTTTCCAGTATTTTATACGTGTTGCAAAACTCCAGGGGAGAACCAGTCACAACCACCTTTGTGTGGCAGTGTTCACCTTCCCAATCTAGGGACTCTGTTCCTCTCCGGGTCTCACCTCCTGTTCTGTAGACATCAGCACATCACAGCCCAACTAATTCAGCTCTTCTGCTCTGTTGATACTGGAGTTCTCAATCCACATGTGAGGTTTCAAGGTAAGGGAATGGTTCTTTTTATTTTTTCCATTCCCTCCCTCCCTCCCAGCCTCTCACCTTCCCTCTTTCTTTCCTTCTTCCTTCCTTCCTTCCTTCTTTCTCTCCACTAAGGATGCGTGAAGTGGTAAAAATATTTTAATTCATTTCTTATGAATTGAGAAACAATGCAAGGAGAGGGGAAAATTTTACTCTGGAAACACACATACACACACACTCATACTCACACTCACACAGAAAACCAGGCCAAGTAAGTTTGGCATGGAGATGTCATACCCTGACCCATAATCACAGAGCACTTCTCAGCTCTGGCCCTTCAAAGAGGAAGAGGAACAAGGGTAATTCCAGCTATTACAGGCTCCTGGGCACCAAATGAAATGCTCTTCTGTAAATTGTATATAATCAGGGAGGAAGACTTTTATTTGTCCATGGTTATGAATGGGACTTTTCCTTCCTCTTGTCTAGAAGGAAAGGAACGGGTTTAGATCAATCTGGGGGAGTTTCACTTGGCTGAGGTGACCAGAACCCTCTCTGGATACTACCAGGGCCTCTGTCCTATATTCAGTACCTATGTAAACAGAGAATCTCCTGTCTCTTTTCTTATACCAACATTTCCCTTCTCTTTACCCCACAATTTCTGTCCTTAGGACGAAGCACATTAACTGCACGGTGGTGGAAATTTTCAGATGCTTAAAAGTGATGGATACAGAATACAAGCACCTGCTCATCCTATAACATTTTTTTAAATTTTATTACTTTATTTTATTTATTTATTTATTTATATTATTATTTTATTTATTTATTTTTGGCTGCGTTGGGTCTTTGTTGCGGTGCGCAGGCTTCTCGTTGCGGTGGCTTCTCTTGTTGCGGAGCACGGGCTCTAGAGCACTCGGGCGCAGGCTTCAGTAGTTGTGGCATGCAGGCTCAGTAGTTGTGGTGCACGGGCTTAGTTGCTCCGCGGCATGTGGGATCTTCCCGGACCAGGGCTTGAACCTGTGCCCCCTGCATTGGCAGGCGGATTCTTAACCACTGAGCTACCAGGAAAGTCCCTCATCCTGTACCATTTTTGTAACTTTATCCACATAGTCTCTGCCCTCTGGGAGCTCACAGTTTTGTAAGGGAGACCAATTGTTTATAGGAAAATGCTGAATTACAGAGGACTGGACCCTTGAGAGGCACAATTGAGAAGGCCCATCAGATACTGTATGCGTGTTTTCTGTGCAGGGCAGGCTGAACAATCTCCTCCAGGTTAAGATTTTAGAGCTGAACCTTCCAGGGGTGGTTGATGATGTCCTGCAGGGGGGTAACAGTGGCAGTTGGAGATTGGATTGCCCCTACGATCCCCACTTCTACACCAGGACTTCGCTTCAACCCATTTTTCTCTCAGCCCCACATGGGGCGGGATACCAAGAAAGTGGAGTGAGGGGTGGATTTACTCCCATTGGGGACATAGTCTTCTGGAATGGAGACAAGAATTGCATCCACAAAGCAATTAGAAAACCAGACAGAAGAAAATCCATTTCTGAACTGTGTGGAACAGGGAACAGGGAGTTCCCAAGTGGAGGAGCATGGTTTGGAAACCAGAGAAGCCGGGGCTGAGCATCGTAGGAGTGGGGTGGGTGGAGAGGAGCGGGGCAGGGCTAGGCAGAGGGAGAGCAGCCCCTCCACCCACAGACTAAGTCATCCAGTCCCTCCCGACCTGGTCCTCACCGCCACCCTCCCTTTCGTTTTCCCTGTATGATTTTTTTCCTTTTAGTATCTGATGCTATTGTTTATATTTTATTCTGAGTTTATCATCTATAATAGTTGATCTCTCTCATTTATATAATTTAATCAGTTACTTTTTGCCACCACTTTTCTACCTCTATAACGTTTTCATTGTGATCTATTTATTTTTCAATTTTTTTTTTTTTTTTTTTTTTTTTGCGGTACACGAGCCTCTCACTGTTGTGGCCTCTCCCGTTGCGGAGCACAGGCTCCAGACATGCCAGCTCAGTGGCCATGGCTCACGGGCCCAGCTGCTCCGCGGCATGTGGGATCTTCCCGGACCAGGGCACGAACGCGTGTCCCCTGCATTGGCAGGCGGACTCTCAACCACTGCACCACCAGGGAAGCCCTATTTTTCAATATTTTTTTATCTGTCTATATCAATCTATCTATCTATCTACTATCCATCTATCTATCTATTCTCATCTATCTATCTATCTGTTGTCTATCAAACCATCTATTTCTCGAGCCTCATTTATCTTCATCCACCTGTTTTTATTTCCTCTCCTTTCTCCTTCATGTCTAAATGGTTATCTACCTTAATTAAGTCTTTCATCCTTAAAATTCGCCCAATTTTTCTTCTTTATTCCCTCTACTCTTTTTCCCACCCTTATTTCCATGCAATAGTATTCTTCCTTTACAGGGAAACTCCTCTCTCCCCGTAACTATTTGTTTTCCTCTCATTAGTTAGTAATAACAAGCAATCAGTCTTTCTATGTACCAGGCAGGGTTATAACTGTTCTACATATGTTCATTCATTTAATCCTCATGACACCACCGTGAGGTAATTGACTCTCATTATCCCCATTTTGAGGAAAAACCCAGGAACAGAGAGGTTTAGTAACATGCCCAGGCTCTACAGCTAATAAGTAGCAGTGCCAAGACTCAGTCCTCCAGCGTCCGTGCTGTTAACCACTATGCTATGCTAGCTCTCAAGAAGGTCCACAGTACCTCAACTTGTCTAATTGTGACACTGAGCCCCATCCTGCCATGCTGGTTAATGGAGGCCCCTTCATCATTTTGGGTCCTCACTCCTCAGGGCAGGACAAAATCCCAGGAGTTTTATGCAGAACAGAATGCTTAGGAGAGAGGCCCTTCTGGTCTTTGGTCCACTTAGTCGAGCTCATACGTTCCCTTGGGTACAGGAGTCCCTTTGGAGGCTTGGAGCCCTGGAGCCCTAGGGCTTGGGGTCAAGCTTCCAAGATGCAGCACCATCACCCGCTCTGAGTTCCCTACTAGTGTCAGAACAAGAAATCACTGGTTCTTCAAAGTTTGGGGGAACCTCCCACTCTGTTCTCTCTGCCCTCTCAGTTTCAGCTCTCATTACTCTCAAAGGGTCTCCTTGCTCTCCCTCATCCCAACAGCATCCCAACATTGAGTTCAGAATTTCTAAACAGGAGGGTTGTCCACAGGCAAGTTGCTTTTGGCCTCGTTCCCCCAAACTGCGTCCATGAGGGAACACAATGTCTCCACCATCCAGGAATGAGGGAGGGAGATACAAAGGAAAGAAGACATAGCTTTTTATCTCAATAAATTATCCTGCCACACATCCTGCTGTCCTGGATGGAGTGAGAAGACTGTAGGCAGGAGGTGGCACTATGTCATATCCTGTCCAGGTCCCCATGCCTCTGAGCCTCTTAGTTTGTTTCTGTGCCCTGTTTCTCCTCACGTAACCATCCCTGCTTTTGTAGCTGGGGTGATCTGCTTGAAACACAACTTTATCCCATGCATTTTCTGTTCAGAAGGATACTATCTGTTCTGGAATTAGATCATGGTGAGGGTTGCATGACTTTGTGACAACAGTAAAAACTTATGCTTTAAAAATGTGAGTTTTATGGCATGTGAATTAGAGCTCAGTTTTTTAAAAGAAGGCTATTATCGTCTTCACCCTCGGAGTTAAATGCCCAGTCTTCAAGGTCTTCCACAATATGATCCTTCATTATTTCTCCAGACTTATTTCCCTTTACTCACCTCTCTTCTCCACTCTTCAGCTCAGTTCTCCCGACCTCTGGTCCTGTCACTTCCTCGACCTAAAATCCTCTTCCCCTTCCGTTCATAAATCTCTATCTCATAGTTTCTTCAAGACCAGTTTGAGTTCTTCCTCCTTGATGGAACTTTCTCTGACCTTAGGCTTCATGGATCTCTTCTATTCTAACCCCTTTTCCATGAGGTATTCCTACTTTGGCATAAACTTTAGTAGACTGTTCCTTGAGTGAAGGGACTCTTCCTTTTTATCTTTGTGACTCAGCATCCCACAGTGCCTGGCATTGAGTAGCCACTTTTAAAAGTGAATGAGTGGGGCTTCCCTGGTGGCGCAGTGGTTGAGAGTCCGCCCGCCAATGCAGGGGACAGGGGTTCGTACCCCGGTCCGGGAAGATCCCACATGCCGCAGAGTGGCTGGGCCCGTGAACCATGGCCGCTGAGCCTGCGCGTCCGGAGCCTGTGCTCCACAACGGGAGAGGCCACAATAGTGAGAGGCCCGCGTACCGCAAAAAAAAAAAAAAAAAGTGAATGAGTGAATGAATAAATGCATTTCCCTAATCTCTAAATGGTTCACATGTGCCTGTCTTGTTTTTTCAACTAGACTGTAAGGTCCTGCAGGAAGGGTCCAGGTCTTCACTTGATATTTAGCACTGGATCAGAACAGGATACCTGGTTGACCCTTCAGCTACAGTAAGTCCCCTACATACGAACCTTCAAGCTGTGAACTTTCAAAGGTGTGAATGTGCATTTGCGTGTCCAATCACGTTAAGTTAGTTCACATGTCTGGCGTACATTGTCACGTGCATGCATCCTCTACAAGTGGTTGTGCTTTTGTGCTTTTACTGTACAGTACTGTATATAGTACAGTATCTTTATAGATAGAATTGAACCCAGCAAGGAACCAGAACCTGCACCATCAACGTCAGGCGTGAGTGGAATTGCAGCTTGTTCTCCATCTCCTGTTGCTGGCGATCCTTCAGCTCTACCATCTCCCACCTCCTCTCCCTCCTCCAGTCAGTAACTCTTCCTACCTGTTCACTCAATGCCAGCCCCTGTATGCCAGCTCTTGTGCTGTACTACTATACTTTTCAAGGTACTGTACCGCAAGATTAAAAATGTTTTCTATATTTGTTGTGTGTGTTTGTTTTTTATGTATTATTTGTGTGAAAAGCATTATAAACCTATTATAGTATAGTATTATATAGCTGATTGTGTTAGTTGGGTACCTAGGCTAATTTTGTTGGACTTATGAACACACTGAACTTATGAACACGCTCTCAGAACGTAGGGAACTTACTCTAGTTACCTGATGGTTTAGCAGAGAAAGTTGCCCTTTCCCATTTCATTGGTGATGGGCTGGAAAGGGAGGATGCTGAACAGGCAGGGAGAGTCCCCAGGATGCCTGGTTGAATGGTCGTTGCTCCACCCTTAACCACAAATTGTTCATTGACCACCACTTTGGCATCTACAACAGTCTTTGGAAAGAGATGTAGTAATTTCCCCCACGGGGCTTATTTTTAAAATCAGTGGCTGAGAATGCCTGCCAGAAGTGGGGTCAGACAGCTCTGAGCTGCCGGTGGATGGGATGGGTGCTGTCTGAGAGGAGATAGAGGGGTTGGCCCTTAATTTTGGACCTCTGCTTCCCTGGAATAGGAAGCCAGGCCAAAGGGAAGGGATGGCTTACACCAAACAGACCACAGCTTCCATGACGATGCAACCATCTAGCCAGGCAGTGTTTTCCCAGTTCTGAAGTTTGAAGACTGGGGCTGGGCCAGCCAGAGAGCTACTGGCCTTCCATTCACTCAATGGAAAAAATTAAAGTTTTATTAGTTCGTACATGTGCCAAGTACTCTTCCAGGCACTAGGGATTAAAGTGTGGGCCTGATATAGTTTCTGCCCTCCAGAGGCTTACAGACACGTGGGAGAAGACAGACAAGTATCTGTGTAAATTTGACTTCTTTGCATTCGTTACTTGAATGCATCAAATTCCTTGTCTCAGGATTTGTTTGTTTTTACAGTCTGCTTAGGCTCAGTATTCCCACTTTCATGGGATGTAGAAACCTTATCCCCATATAGGTCCCTTCACATTGTAGTTGTTTTGTGCATACCATCTACATACACTGAAAAGCTCATTACACAATGTTACAATTTTTGCTGTCAACGGTCAAGTATATTTTAAAGAACTCAAAAGGAGAATAGTCTATCATATGTACGCGACATTTACCATTTCTGTGGCTCTTCCTCCATTCCTGATGCCCCAAGTTTCCTCCTGAACTTCTAATGTCTGAAGAACTTCCTTTAGCAATACTTTTAAAGCAGGTCTTCTGGCAACAAATTCTCTTAGTCTTTCTTCATCAGAGAATGTCTTTATTTCAGTTTCATGCCTGAAGATGTCTTCACTGGGTAGAATTCTGGGTTGATGGTCTTTTTCCACTTCCTCCTGCTTCCATGGTTTCTAATGAGAAATCTACTGCCACTCCTATTGGTGTTGCCCTGTAGGTAATGCATTGTTATTTTCTGGCTGCTTTCAAGATGTTTTTTGTTTGTGTTTAGTTTTCAGCAGTTTGATTATGATGTGTCTGGGTGTAGATTTCATTGAATTTATCCTGTTTGGGATTTACTGAACTTCTTGAATCTGTAAGTTTATATCATTCATTAATTGGGAAGTTTTCAGCCAATATTTCTCTGAATATTGTTTCAGCACCACATTCTTTCGCCTCTTGGGACTCTAATGACATGAGTGTTGGACATTTTTCTATTTTCTCACAGTCCCCTGAGGCTCAGCTCATTTTTTCACCAACCTTTTTTTCTCTCTGTTGTTCAGCATGAAGAAGTTCTATCAATCTGTCTTCAAGTTCACTAATTCCTCTCTCTGTCATCTCCATTCTGCTTCTGATCCTATTCAGGATTCCTTTATTTTGAAGACTGAATTTTTTAGCTCTGATGTTTCCATGTGGTTCTTCTTTATATCTATTTCTTGGCTAAGAATTCTTTATATTCATCAAGAGAGTCTGCACTTATTTCATAGGCATGTTTTACTAATAGCTTTGTGGTGTAATCCCAACGTCTGTGCCATCTTAGGTTGTCTTTTGGGAGTTGAGGTTTTTCTGGTTCTTTGTACGGCAAGTGTTTTTAGATTGTATGCAGGGCATTTAAAATATTATGTTATCAGATTCTAGGTTTTGTTCAAATCCTATGGAGAATGTTGATATTTTTCTCCTAGCAGGAAATCAACCTGGTTTGTTTCAGGCCACAAGTTCAGACAAACATGTTGTGGGTTATGGTTTGAATGACAGTTCCCTTTTCAAAGTCTTTGCAGTGCTATTACAAGTTTTCTTGCATGGTGCTTCCCAGCGGACAGCCTGGAATCTGGGTGGTGGTCTATCTCGTCACTCCACTCTCGAAGTTTTTAGTATGAGGTTTAGGATCAGGTCCATGCTGGTACGTCTCTGGAGCTCATCAACTACTTTATGGTGTAGGTTTCAACTTCTCCCTCTCTATGATTTCCCTGGTACATACCCTGTACCAGAAATCTGGGAATTTAGTTTCCCTACTCAGTGTACTTGCAACTGCTGTTTTTAAAATTTTTGTTTATTTGTTTCATTTTATTTCCTCAACCTGGGAAAGCATCTTCCTGTACTCTGTCTGGCTAACTAATATTAACTTTTCAGGTCTTAGCTTAAATGTCATTTTATCCTAAAAGCCTTCCCTTATTGTCATATCATTTATGTTCCCCTTATCTTCCCATATGCTTACATATGTATTTGTTTATTGATCTAATATATCTCTCCTACTGGATAGGAGATGAGATGATGTGTCTTGTTCACCTTTATGTAATATTTCTATATTTAAAACAGTTTGTGACATAAAAGACATACTCAACACATACTTATTTACTTATTTAATTTCCTTCCATCTTCCCACCCACCCATCCATGTCCTGCCTCACCCCCCAAAAGATATTAAGATCCTCATATGCAAAAATGGCTTTGGCTCTCAAGAATCAAATTAAATCTTATCTTTTCATAACTTTATAATTTGTAAAGCATTCTCACATTTCCTTTTTTTTTTCTTGCCTGATTTTATGAAGTTGAGAGGGGGGAAAATGTACTTTAGAGACAAGTAAACAAAGAGTCAAAGACATGAAATATTTG
This sequence comes from Lagenorhynchus albirostris, assembly GCF_949774975.1. Taxonomy (NCBI): domain Eukaryota; kingdom Metazoa; phylum Chordata; class Mammalia; order Artiodactyla; family Delphinidae; genus Lagenorhynchus; species Lagenorhynchus albirostris. The sequence goes on along the minus strand of NC_083105.1, from coordinate 99,653,462 downwards.
TCCAAGGCCATATCTGGTTAGTAATGGAAATGATGAGTAGGGTTGGCAGTAGGGTGAGGTAAGTGAGACGGCTATGGACCAAATTTAAGGAGCATTTACTCTCAGGGTTGTGAATGCTTGCACACCCCTGAGAGTGAATGCTTTCTTATATATTTCACTCTTGGCATTTTGTTTACCTCTTCTTAGCCTTGGCCCTGCTGGTGGATCAGCTCAGGTCTTTTTGACTCCAAAGTCTCCTTCAATATTTTGACAGAGAGCTCTAATCAAATGTAACCAGCCACGCATTCAGGTCTGACTTTCAACAGCACTTTGAAGAATTTTGGTGTCACAGACATCTGGCTTTGAGTCTAAACTCCTCTCTAGTAACTGTATTACCTTGGGCAAATTACCTTTCCTTAGATATAAAACAGATACAATATCTATCTCATAGGCTTGCTTAAAGATTAAAATGATATAATGTAGGTAAGGCAATCTGCTGGTTGTCCTTAATATTTGTTTTCTTCTTCTATAGACATAGGAATACCAGTTTTTATTTGGGACATGGCACCCAAAAAAGGGACTCAATTTCCCAACTCTTTTGCATGTAGGTGTGAACATGTAACTATGTTCTAGCCAATGGGATGTGAGTGGCAGTGATATGCACGACTTTTGGATTGTATCCCATTACCACTTTCCCCTTCTTACTGAGTGGAATGCAGACATAGTGGCAGGATCTCTTGGGGCATGAAATAAGCGCAGCCCCTTAGCGACAGTTGAACAGAAGATGGAGCCCTGGAACCCTGATACCTTTCCAGAGCAGAGCTGGCATTCTAACTTGGACTTGAATATAAAAGTAAAGTAAAATTGTATCTTTCCTTCACCAACATAACCTTGATACTTGGTCACAGAAGTTGAATTTACATCTTAAACTTATGCAGTAGGTAAAGGAGCGTAGGGCTTAGAAGAGAGTAAGTGTTTAATACTGGTAAGATATTGGTAAGTATAATCTGCACGTTTCTGTTAAGCCTCATTCATTAACATGGACATAGCTTGATTTGAATGTGGGGAAGAAGTCCATATCATGAGTAGGTTTGGAGTTCAAGTTTACACTATCCATGTGTTTTGGGAACAACCAGTTTTTAATAAACTAATATAAAATTTGGTCCGAGGCTAAAAATACCCTTGGGTAGCCTAAAAGAAAAATACATTAAATCTTTCTGGAGGGACAAATTCTCAAACCAGTTTATACAGACTTACTACAAAGATCCAATGAAGGTAACTTCATAATAAAAAATTACAAAGCAAACAAGGACACAGTCAACAGTGTATGAGAACATGCAGACTCCATAAACAGAAGAGATTCCTAAGAACTTGAGATAATTGAATGGTCTTTAATTCATACATTAAGGGAAAAAGAAAGAGCTTAAATAAACAACTGAACCTTACATCTCAAGGAACTAGAAAAAGAACAACATAAGCCCAAAGTTAGCAGAAGTAAGAAAATAACAAAGATCAGAGTAGAAATAAATTAAATAGACACTAAAAAGAGAATAGAAAAGCTCAGTGAAACTAAGCGCTGTTTTTTAAAAAAGATAAGCAAAATGGATAAACCTTTAGCCAGACTTACCAGGAATAAAAGAGAGAGGACTCAAAATTAGAAGTGAAAGAGGAGACATTACAACTAATACTACACATGTACAAAAAATCATAAAAAACTACTATGAACAATTATATACAAAAAAAATCAGACAACCTAGAAGAAATGGTAAATTCCTGGAAACATTCACTCTACTGAGACTGAATCGTAAAGAAATAGAAAACTCAGACAGATCAATTAATAGTAAGGAGATTGAAGCCATAACCAAAAATCTCCCAACAAAGAAAAGCCTAGGATAGGAAGGCCCCACTGGTGAATTCTACCAAACATTTAAAGAATTAACACCAATGCTTCTCAAAGTCTTCCGAAAAAATAGAAGAAAAGGGAACACTTCCAAACTCATCTTATGAGGCCAACATTACCCTGATAACAAATCAGAAAAGGAAATTACAGACCAATATCCTTGACGAACATAGATGCAAAAATCCTCAACAAATTATTAGCAAACTGGAATACATAAAAAGGGTCATACACCATGATCAAGTGGGATTTATTGAAGGATTGAAAAGATGGTTCAACATCCACAAATCAATCAACATCATAGACTGCATTAACAAAATGAAAGATAAAAATCATTTGATCGCCTCAATAGATGCAAAAAAGGCATACATGTCAAGCCCACAGCTAACATTATATTCAATGGTGAAAAGCTGAAAGCTCTTCCTCTAAGACCACGAACAAGACAAGGATGCCTGCTCTTGCCACCTTTATTTAACATAGCACTGGAAGTCCTGGCCAGAGCAATTAGCAGGAAAAAAAATAAGGTGTCCAAATAAGAAAAAAAAAGTAAAATTGACATAGTATTATATGTTAAAAAACTGTAAGGAGTCCACCAAAAAAGTTAGAACCAATAGACAAATTTGGTAAAGGTGCAGGATACAAAATCAATATAAAAATCATTTGTATTTCTACACACTAACAACAAACTATCAGGAAGAGAAATTAAGCAAAGAATCCCATTTACAATTACATCAAAAAGAATAAAATATCTAGGAATAAATTTAACCAAGAAGGTGAAGGATCTCTACACTGAAAACTCTAAGACACTGATGTAAGAAACTGAAGAAGATACAAATAAATAAACAGATATTCTGTGCTCAAGGATTGGAAGAATTAATATTATTAAAATTCCATACTACCCAAAGCAGTCTACAGATTCAATGTAGTCTTCTGTCAAGAGTCCAACAGCATTTTTCTCAGAAATAGAAAAAATAATTTTAAAATTTGTGTTGAACCACAAAAGTCTCTGAATAGCAAAAGCAATCTTGAGAAATAATAAGACTGGAGGCATCACAGTTCTTGATCAAACTACATTACAAAGCCATAGTACTCAGAAGAGTAGGGTATTGGCATAAAATAGTGAAACAGAATAGAGAGCCCAGAAATAGATCCACACACAAATGGTCAATTAACTTATGACAAAGGAGCCAAGGATATATAATGGGGAAAGGACAGGCTCTTCAATAAATGGTGTTGGGAAAACTGGACAGTCACAGGCAAAAGAATAAAACTGAACCTTCATCTTAAACCACTCACAAAATTCAACTCAAAATGTATTAAAGACTTGAATGTTAAGGCCTGAAACCATAAAACTCCTAGAAGAAAACGTATGGCATAAGCTCCTTGACATTGGCCTTGGCAATGATTTTTTGGATTTGACACTAAAAGGCAACAAAAGCAAAAATAAACAAGTGGGACTATTCCAAACTAAAGAGCTTCTGCATAGCAAAGGAAACCATCAACAAAATGAAAACGCAACCTATGTATGGAATGGGAGAAAATATTTGCAAATCATGTATCTGATAAGGGGTTAATATCCAAAATATATAAGGAACTCATACAACTCAATAACAAAAACAAAGAAACAACTCAATTAAAAAATCGGCAGAGGAACTGAATAGGCATTTTTCCAAAGAGACATACAAATAGCCAATAGGTACATGAAAAGATGCTCAATATCACTAATAATCAGGGAAATGCAAATCAAAAGTGCAATGAGATATCACTTCACACCTGTGAGAATGGCTACTATCAAAAAGACAAGAGACAACAAGTGTTGACAAAGATGTGTAGAAAAGGGAACCCTTGTGCACAGTTGATGAGAATGTAAACAGGTGCAGTCACTGTGGAAAACAGTCTGGAGGTTCCTCAAAAATTATTCAAACAGTTCATGACCAGGGAAATCAAAATGGCCAACAAACATGTTGCTATGCTACACAACATCACCAGTGTTGCTATGCTACACATGTTGCTATGCTACACAACATCACCAGTGACAACAGAAATGCAAAACCAAATGGCACTATTTCTTACTGGAATGGCAAAAATTAAAATTTCTGAAAGTTCTTACCTGGTTTCTACAAGGATATGGAGGAAAAAAGGAGTGTTCATATGCTGTCAGTGGGAGGGTTATTTGGGACAAACACGTTGGAGTTAAATTTGGAACTAACAAATTCGAAGTTGTTAATACTCTAGAATCCACCAATTCCACTCACAGAGACACACCCTGGAGAAGCTAACGTGCATGCACAATGCAAAGCGTCTCACTGTCCATCAAGAGGAGAATAAACAAATAAACAAACTGGGCCGTAAGCATATAATTCAGAGTACTCAAAAGTAGTATATAGCAGCTAAAATGAATGAAGTGGCTCTATCTGTATCAGTATGGTTAAATCTCAAAAGCATGATATGGGGTTTAACAAAAGCAAGTTGTTGAGTGACACGTAGAAGATAATGCTTTCAGTATGACACCTTCGGCACATCTCAATACGACACGTTTTATGGCCACACTATATAGACATGGATGTACACTATACAGATATGCACTGAAACTATAAATAAACCCAGGAGAATGAAGAACATCAGAGTTAAGACAGCAATCACTACTGAGGAAAGACTGACACATTGGTAGCAGAAATATTCCCACATTTTCTCCCCACCCTGTGTCCATGCTTTTTGCTATGGGACTTTAGTAGCACTTCTCATCAAAACAGGGAGCCTATTACCTCACTCCTAGAATATGCGATGGCTTTGGGACTTGCTTTAACCAACGGAATGTGGTATACAAGTGATGTGTGTCAGTTCCGAGTCTAGGCCTCAGAGGCATCGCACGATCCCTCTGTCTTTTCCGAACTACTGACGCACGTGAGCAAGTTGGGGCCAGCCTCCTGCAGGAGGAGACCCAGTGAAGGACAGTCCAGGTGTCCCAGCTGAGGTCAGCCTATTCCAGCCTACAGCCAGCTGACCTCCAACCACCTGAGAGAGACAAGCCAAGATCATCAGAGCCACCCACCTGACCTACTGAAGCGGATCTGAAGACGGAGCCCAGGTAGGACCAGAGCAGCCGAGGCGACCAAGGAGTCATGAGGAGTAACAGGGCTTATTGTTTCGGCCACTAAGTTTCCAGGTGGTTTGTTACTGAGAAATAGCTGACCTAGGAGGAGCACAGAAGGCAGGAGGGGCAAAAGGGACAAGGGTTCAACTGTGTCTTTGATGTTTTATGTCTTAAGAGAGACCCGAAGCAAACACAGCAAAATGTTAAGATTGCACATAGGTAGTAGAGAAATGAGGATTTGTTATCTAATTCTCCTAGCTTCTCTGTATGTGTGAAGTATTTCACAATAAAAGAAAATTTACACAGAAGAGTAAATGTCCAATGTGCTACACCAGACAAGGTGGCCTAGAGGGTTTTAGAAAAGAACAAAGAGATGAACTTGCTCTCTTGCCCCCTCCCTACTTCACTGTCACCACACGCAGAGCCGAAGGAGTGGACCAGGGATTTCTGAGTTCACATTCTCTTCTCTCATCCCTGGGACGTCTTCCCTAACCGTCCTGGAACTGAATCCTTTGCCAGTATTTAATCCTCTGGCCTCAGTGAGTCATCTGCACAACAGCACACAGCTGATCAGCTCACAGACAGGAGATCCTCAGGGACGAACCAGGGAAGAAAGCATCACAGGGGCAAATTCTATGCTCCTGCTCCGGGGGCAGCGGACTTCAAACCTCCGAACTACTTCATACTATCGTTACATCCAAAATCCAGATTCACCCGATAAAAATGTGAGAGTCCTTCCTCCATCAAATACAGGGTCAGTCACCTACCCTGTGACTTCCTCCTGACACTCTCACCTGCCCCCCCGCCCTTTGAATTTGTTGCCACTCCTGGCACAGGTGGCGTTGTGTGTCTGCCAGGAGATCTGCGCTTGCCCATCGAGAGGGACGAAAGCTCCAGGGGATACGCACTCCATGCCAGAGAGAGAAAGGGCCAGGCCGTCTGCTCCCAAGGGGCTCAACATCCCTCTTGGCCCAACGCATTGCTCGTGTTTCTGTTTGGACGTCCACAGCCAACTATGTGCATCGCGCTCTGCACTGACTGTGTACCTTCCTGTGTGCGGACTGGTCCTGCGAGTTACCCTGAGTTCTTGTCCCAACTCAACTGGGCTGCACGCTGCCTCAGGACACAGTGAGGTAAGTGACTTCGTGTCCCTACAATCCAGTGAAAGGAAAGAAGGAAAAGAGGAGAAAGGTCAGACAGGAAGGAAGAAAGGAAGGAAGGATAATAGCAGCACATATTTATAGAATGGTTATATGCCAGGTCGTGTGCGCTTTCTTCTTTAATCCTCCCAACTACTAAGTGAGGTAGATACTATTATTAATGTTTCCTAGCTTACAGTTGAGGAAACACGCTTCCGAGGGTAGCTAATATGCCTGGAGACAAGCCATGGCAAGTAAATCAGGGAGGCAGTCTTTGAGGCAGATTTAACTGGGTTCCCATCTCTGATGTCAGACTGTCATGCTGAGAGTTTTGAGCACAGAGGAGCAGATAACAAGGACCCAGGACTTCACCATAAAGAAAGAAAAGGAAAGAAGGATAGAAAGCAGAAGAGAACACAGAGGGAGGGAGAGACCCACTAACACAGGTGTCACACTGAAACTGCACGGTTTCTGCTTCATCCCTCGACGCCTCCAGAAAGGATCTGCGTGCTTCTTGGGTACTGTGTTCTGGGTTTCATTCTCTATGTGCCAAAGGCATCCGCAGAGAGCTCGTCATGCTCTCCTGCCTGTGAGAGAAGACAGGCAGACAGTCGACTCTGGCGCTGTGGACCCTGAGTTACAAATCCTGCAAGCCTCTCATCACATTTTCATTGCCAGTCAATACATACCCTTTCTTATGTGCGATCCTTTCTAAAGACTCCTATTTAATACAGGTCGTTGACCCATTAACGCTGAACTCACGACCAGCCGCGCCGCAACTGATGCCTAAGTGGACAGAGCTCACGTAACACCTGTATTTCCCCATAAGGCACAGCACACCTTCCTTGCACTTACGAACCCCAGATAGCCTTTCAGCACTACACTTGGGGGGCATTTTAAACAGCAAAATCACCAAGAAAAAGCACAAAAATGTAAAAAATGTGGCAGGAAATAGACCTTGAAAAGGACACTTGTTTATGTTAGTGGAGCTGAGACCGGAAGGTGGAGGGTCACCCTTCTTCTCTCAACTGGGAGTGTGTGTGTGTCCGGCGACTCGGTTTTCCGCTGCTCTGTGCATGTGCACAAATGATGCCCAAGACGGTGCCAAAGGGCCCCCCTTTCATCCTGAGGGTCGGTTACAATATCCATGCAACTTGGAGGTGATGAGACTATTGCTTTTGTAAATGCTTTATTATTTTGGAGCTACAAATACATTTTAGCAAGCAGGAGAATTTGCAAACGTAGAGGCCACGATGAGTGAGGATTCACTGCACGTAACATGAAGTTGAGCCAGTTCTCAGACTCGGACACGGGAGGAACTCTGCTTCTTCTGGGAAGACAGGAAAAGCAGCAGTAGTAGTAACTGTAGCTGTGCATATGGAACAGGACCTCACGTGTTAGTCCTGCAGGGAACCTCAGGAGGCTACCCATCCATTCCCGGGTTTAGTTGGGATTTTGTTCTGGTCATGAGAGACTGTCAGCATCACAGGCCACAGAAAAGTCTAAATCTTCTTACTTTAATCAAATCGCTCCTCAAGTCCATTGCCTTTGTACTGCCTTCTAGAGGCTGCATCTTGCTCAGCTCTGTGCCTTCGTGTACAGAAGAAACTCGGCAAACACTTGCTGTGTATTGAACAGGACTCAGGTCAATCTGCCGCTACGTGGTCCTTACCCCACCCTCCCTTTGTAACATATTCTCATGTAAACATTTCCTTCTAAAGCTGTGTTTCCCACCTTGAGGTTTCTGGAATTAGTGGTCCTTAGAGTTGTCTTAAATATGTCACTGAGCTATTGAAAAAAAATATTTCCAAAAATACATTTCACTAGGACAAGACTTCACAGGTTAACATAAAATGGCAAGGTTTTGTTTTTGATTTTGTGAACCTGCCTGGAACTACAGAGTGACAATTTTTTTTTGTTTTTGTAATTCATCAGTATTTTATTTATTTTATTTTATTTATTTTTGGCTGAGTTGGGTCTTTGTTGCTGCGCATGGGCTTTTCTCTAGTTGCGGCGAGCGGGGGCTACTCTTCGTTGCGGTGTGCGGGCTTCTCATTACAGTGGCTCCTCTTTTTACAGCACGGGCTCTAGGAGCACGGCCTTCAGTAGTTGCAGCACGCAGGCTTAGTAATTGTGGCGCACGGGCTCTAGAGCACAGGCTCAGTAGTTACAGTGCACGGGCTTAGTTGCTCCGTGGCACGTGGTATCTTCCTGGACCAGGGCTCAAATCTGTGTCCCCTGCATTGGCAGGTGGATTCTTAACCACTGCGCCACCAGGGAAGTCCCTGTACAGTGATAATCCTATGCCATGATACTATCTATTGCTTGCTAATACCATCTATCTCTCAGCTCCACAGACATGTCTTTGATGAATGAAAAACAGATAACTGCTCAAATTGTTTGCTAAGGGAAAGTTTTCAGAACATTTCAGGGAAATATGGGGGAGATAATGGAAATGTTCTTTGATGGTTCAAGGATAGAAAACCATCCATCTAAATGGTTCTGAACACACGGACCTTTTTGTAAATAGGTGTTATAAAATATTGTTTATTGTTTCTAAATAATGATAAGGATGTTTACACTGCCCTGACTTCTTTTGGGCAAAGCAGTCCAACTCCACCTAAATGGGAAAACTAAGTAGCAGAAGCGAACTCCTTCACCTGGAAGCTGGAGAACAGGCCTGAGGAGCCACTCCTTCAGCTTTGTTCGTTCTTTCCACACGGCTCTGCTGATTCTCCCAAGGGCCTCTTGAACAGGAGGCTTTCCGTGAATTCACCTTTCCTTTGTGGAACGTTCTTTCTTCTTGTGAGAATCAGCCAGGATCCAACTGCAGTGGCACAGACAGCATGGACTGTTCCAGTAAGAGATCTGCCAGCGCCCAGGCAACCTAAGTTGTGTTTCTCTTGAAACTCCTTTTCGTGCATTTCTTCCATTCCCGTCGCAGTGGCATTCTGAGGAACAGCTGGTGCTACCCTTCCCCATCGAGGCAAGGTTACAGCCTCGCCGGGTTTTGTGCTTTGAGAACAGAAATGGGGGCAGGGGAGGAAAGGGCAGTAGGGACTGGAGACCTCAGGCTCAGTGCCTGCCTCATTTCCAAAGTGTGTTTTTAAAGCCTTGAGGACCTTGTTGTCTGTCGTAGGCATGCTTAACTGTTTGTACAAATAGAGAACCCGACGCTCAGTGAGACAGTCTTCCCCAGTGTCTGCACGAAGGCCCGGGCCCTGCCCGGTATCCGCAGAAGGCTCTTGCGATCAGCTTCTTCACCATCCGGGCTGTGTATCCCGCCTCCTTTATCTACTCCTGCTCGCATCTGGACCCGACACCGAGGATGCCCCTTGTCTTCTCAGCCGGCCAAGCCATCTTCTTCACATTATACTTGGAGTGTCTGAGACCACTCCCGTCCAAGAAGGCTTCTAGAACACTCAGGGAAATAGTCTTAATCTCGTCCTTCTCAGTCCAAATACAAAACTACAGACTTCATCTAAAATCTTTACCATTTAGTATTTTAAAGTATGTAAATTATGTATTTGTTATTGGCTTAGTGTTTGGTGTGTCTTCATATAACACCATAGCTTGATTTTTTCCAGTCTTACCGCTTCTGTATATTTCATAATACAGCACCATGTGAAAAACAGATACCTAATACATTTATTTTGATTTCATAGGCCAAATGGTACCTTTAAATTGCCCTGCTGTGAAAGCCACCACTTAATACCTAATAAAACCTAATAAAACAGACTTGAGGTGACAAAGGAAGAGCTGGGTAGCAGCTCTCACCCACCTTTTGTGAATGAAGCCTTATCCCTGCACCTGACTGCACCCTTCAAGCTGTTGGCTTTACACCTAGTTACAGGAATTCTGTGAAAACATCCTCCTCTTTTTGAATGCCTTTTATTCGTTTACTAAAATTTTTTTTTAAATTTGATTTTACTGAAGTATCGTTGATTTACAATGTTGTGTTAGTTTCTGGTATACAGCAAAGTGATTCAGATACATACTTTTTCAGATCCTTTTCCATTATAGTTTATTACAAGATATTGACTATAGTCCCCTGTACTATAGGTAACCGGACCTTGTTATCTATTTTATATTATATATAGTAGTTTGTATCTGCTAATCCCAAACTCCTAATTTATTGAATAGGCATAAACTGAACATCTTTTGATCATACTACACCCACTTCAACTCGACCTGTCATAGTACAAACCCTGACAGTCTCTGACCCTGGTCCTGCATAGCCCAGTTTTCTGTCTGTCTACATGGCTTTGCATTAGAAGCAGTTGCAATGGTAGCATTCATGCTCAGAAGACAATTTCTTGCTCCAAGGACAGAGCACCTACCTTGTTCTTGGTGGGATCACCAGGCTCTTTGGAAAAGGATGTGGAAAGTGTTAGTGAGTAATGGACCCAGTCTGGAGTGGTGTTCTCCTTAGGGTTGTTACTGGACAGTTGTTTCCTTGAGTAGAAAATCAAGACACATTCTATGAGAAAGTTTTCTCTGTGCCAAAGGAGTTTCCATAAGTTATTACATTTGGGCATACTAATAGAGTGCTTTTTGTTTCTTGGAATCAAGACAGACCATCTTATGATGATGTCAGACGTCCTCCAGTTCAGTCTGCTGGCCAGTTACAATCTGCATACAATTTGGATTGGATGAAACTATTGCTTTTGTAGATGCCTTTATTCGTTGTAGTCACTACTTGTAGCAAATATGTTCTAGATGGGATAGGGAGCATCTGAGAATGTAGTTCTACAAGGAAAGACAGTGGAAAAGGTGGCAAAACAGCAGAGACAGAAACGGGGACACAGTTATTGGCCAAGTAACGCAGGAAGCCAAAGGATTAAGGAAGCTGAGAGCACAGTAAGCAGAAATAAAGATGCTCCCCACTGTCTGATCATCACCATGTTGACTCAGTGTCACTAAAACACTGCCAGTTGCTGCTTTAGACCAACTTCCACCAGGCCTGCATGTAGGCACACTACTTTCCCAGTCCACAAAACGTTATTAATGGACAAGGGCGAGGTCACAAAGGGAAGATGAGACAGGGGTAAAGAATCCAAAGTCCTATTTTGACTCTTATAAAATCTTAGAAAGAGTACCTTAAAAGCAAGTTTTTGAAAGGGAGGGATTTAAAACAGTCACATTTGTCTCATACACTTCTATAAAAAGATTATCACAGGAAATCCATACTTGCAATGTATATTTCACTGCTTTGTAATTTTTAAAATTTAATTGGAAAATAAGGTAGAGGGAAGGTTTTATTTGTATGTTAATTAAGCCTTGTACCCGGAATGATGCAAATCTTTTGGAAAAGTCAAATATCTCCATGAAATTGTAGTGAATAGTCTCCTACACCTAGTATCTGTGTGTGACACATAGGAAGTTTTAACTCACGAATATTCACAGATAGGACATAATCGTAGGAAAAAAGGACACTTTTTTTCATAAAGAGACTTTAAGAATAACTGTATAGAGGAAAGGAACCAAGATGGCGGAGCAGAAGGACGTGCTCTCACTCCCTCTTGCGAGAACACCAGAATCACAACGAACTGCTGAACAATCATCGACAGGAAGACACTGGAACTCAGCAAAAAAGATACCCCACATCCAAAGACAAAGGAGAAGCCACAATGAGATGGTAGGAAGGGCGCAATCACAGTAAAATCAAATCCCATAACTGCTGGGTGGGTGACTCACAGACTGGAGAACACTTATGCCACAGAAGTCCACCCACTGGAGTGAAGGTTCTGAGCCCCACGTCAGGCTTCCCAACCTGGGGGTCCGGCAACGGGAAGAGGAATTCCTAGAGAATCAGACTTTGAAGCATAGTGGGAATTGATTGCAGGACTTTGACAGGACTGGGGGAAACAAGAGACTCCACTCTTGGAGGGCACACACAAAGTAGTGTGTGCATCGGGACCCAGGGGAAGGAGCAGTGACCCCAGGGGAGACTGAACCAGACCTACCTGCCAGTGTTGGAGGGTCTCCTGCAGAGGCAGGGGGTGGCTGTGTCTCACCTTGAGGACAAGGACACTGACAGCAGAAGTTCTGGGGAGTACTCCTTGGCGTGAGCCCTCCCAGAGTCGGCCACTAGCCCCAACAAAGAGCCCGGGTAGGCTCCAGTGTTGGGTTGCCTCAGGCCAAACAACCAACAGGGAGGGAACCCAGTCCCACCCATCAACAGTCAAGTGGATTAAAGTTTTACTGAGCTCTGCCCACCAGAGCAACACCCAGCTATACCCACCACCAGTCCCTCCCATCAAGCCTCTTAGATAGCCTCATCCACCAGAGGGCAGAGAGCAGAAGCAAGAAGAACTACAATCCTGCAGCCTGTGGAACAAAAACCACATTCACAGAAAGACAGACAAGATGAAAAGGCAGAGGGCTATATACCACATGAAGGAACAAGATAAAACCCCAGAAAAACAACTAAATAAAGTGGAGATAGGCAACCTTCCAGAGAAAGAATTCAGAATAATGATAGTAAAGATGATCCAGGACCTGGGAAAAACAATGGAGGCAAAGATCGAGAAGATGCAAGAAATGTTTAGCAAAGACCTAGAAGAATTAAAGAACAAACAAACAGAGATGAACAATACAATAACTGAAATGAAAACTACACTAGAAGGAATCAATAGCAGATTAACTGAGACAGAAGAACGGATAAGTGACCTGGAAGACAGAATGGTGGAATTCACTGCTGTGGAAAAGAATAAAGAAAAAAGAATGAAAACAAATGAACACAGCCTAAGAGACCTCTGGGACAACAATTAAATGCAACAACTTTCACATTATAAGGGTCCAAGAAGGAGAAGAGAGAGAGAAAGGACCTGAGAAAATATTTGAAGAGATTATAGTCGAAAACTTCCCCAACACGGGAAAGGAAATAGCCACCCAAGTCCAGGAAGCACAGAGAGTCCCATACAGGAGAAACCCAAGGAGAAACATGCCAAGACACATAGTAATCAAACTGGCAAAAATTAAAGAAAAATTATTGAAAGCAGCAAGGGCAAAATGACAAATAACATACAAGGGAACTCCCATAAGGTTAACAGCTGATTTCTCAGCAGAAACTCTACTAGCCTGAAGGGAGTGGCATGATACACTTAAAGAGATGAAAGGGAAGAAACTACAACCAAGATTACTCTACCTGGCAAGGATCTCATTCAGATTTGATGGAGAAATCAAAAGCTTTACAGATAAGCAAAAGCTAAGAGAATTCAGCACCACCAAACCAGCTCTACAACAAATGCAAAAGGAACTTCTCTAGACAAGAAACACAAGAGAAGAAAAGGATCTACAAAAACAAACCCAAAACAATTAAGAAATGGCCATAGGAACATACATATCGATAATTACCTTAAACATGAACGGATTAAATGCTCCAACCAAAAGACACAGGCTTGCTGAATGGATACAAAAACAATACCCATCTATATGCTGTCTACAAGAGACCCACTTCAGACCTAGGGACACATACAGACTGAAAGTGAGGGGATGGAAAAAGATATTCCATGCAAATGGAAATCAAAAGAAAGCTGAAGTAGCTATACTCATATCAGATAAAATAGACTTTAAAACAAAGAATGTTACAAGAGACAAGGAAGGACACTACATCATGATCAAGGGATCAATCCAAGAAGAAGATATAACAATTATAAATATATATGCACCCAATATAGGAGCAACTCAATACATAATGCAACTGCTAACAGCTATAAAAGAGGAAATTGACAGTAACACAATAATAGTGGGGGACCTTAACACCTCACTTACACCAATGGACGGATCATCCAAAATGAAAATAAATAAGGAAACAGAAGCTTTAAATGACACAACAGACCAGATAGATTTAATTGATATTTATAAGACATGCCATCCAAAAACAGCAGATTACACTTTCTTCTCAAGTGCACATGGAACATTCTCCAGGATAGATCACACCTTAGGTCACAAATCAAGCCTCAGTAAATTTAAGAAAATTGAAATCATATCACGCATCTTATCTGACCACAATGCTATGAGATTAGAAATGAATTACAGGGAAAAGAACATAAAAAACACAAACACATGGCGGCTAAACAATATGTTACTAAATAACCAAGCGATCACTGAAGAAATCAAAGAGGAAATCAAAAAATACCTAGAGACAAATGACAATGAAAACACGACGATCCAAAACCTATGGGATGCAGCAAAAGCAGTTCTAAGAGGGAAGTTTATAGCTATACAAGTCTACCTCAAGAAACAAGAAAAATTTCAAGTAAACAATCAAACCTTACACATAAAGGAACTAGACAAAGAAGAACAAACAAAACCCAAAGTTAGGAGAAGGAAAGAAATCATAAAGATCAGAGCAGAAATAAATGAAATAGAAACAAAGAAAACAATAGCAAAGACCAATAAAACTAAAAGCTGGTTCTTTGAGAAGATAAACAAAATTGATAAACTACTAGCCAGACTCATCAAGAGGGAGAGAACTCACGTCAACAAAATTAGAAATGAAAAAGGAGAAGTTACAACAGAAACTGCAGAAATACAAAGCATCCTAAGAGACTAATACAAGCAACTCTAGGCCAATAAAATGGACAACCTGGAAGAAATGGACAAGTTCTTAGAAAGGTATAACCTTCCAAGACTGAACCAGGAAGAAACAGAAAATATGAACAGACCAATCACAAGTAATGAAATTGAAACTGTAATTAAAAATCTTCCAACAAACAAAAGTCCAGGACCAGATGGCTTCACAGGTGAATTCTATTAAACATTTAGAGAAGAGCTAACACCCATCCTTCTCAAACTCTTCAAAAAAATTGCAAAGGAACACTCCCAAACTCATTCTATGAGGCCACCATCATGCTGATACCAAAACCAGACAAAGATACTACAAAAAGGAAAATGACAGACCAATATCACTGATGAATATAGACGCAAAAATCCTCAACAAAATACTAGCAAACAGAATGCAACAACACATTAAAAGGATCATACACCATGATCAAGTGGGATTTATTCCAGGGATGCAAGGATTCTTCAATATACACAAATCAATGTGATACATCATATTAACAAACTGAAGAATAAAAACCATACGATCATCGCAATAGATGCAGAAAAAGCTTTTGACAAAATTCAACACCCATTTATGACAAAAACTCTCCAGAAAGTGGGCATAGAGGGAACCTTCCTCACATAATAAAGGCCATACATGATAAACCCACAGCAAACATCATTCTCAATGGTGAAAAACTGAAAGCATTTCCTCTAAGATCAGGAACAAGACAAGGATGTCCACTTTCACCACTATTGTTCAACATAGTTTTGGAAGTCCTAGCCACGGCAATCGGAGGAAAAAAAGAAATAAAAGGAATGCAAATTGGAAAAGAAGTAAAACTGTCACTGTTTGCAGATGACAAACTATACATAGAGAATCCTAAAAATGCCACCAGAAAACTACGAGAGCTAATCAATGAATTTGGTAAAGTTGCAGGATACAAAATTATTGCACAGGAATCTTTTGCATTCCTATACACTAATGATGACAAATCTGAAAGAGAAATTATGGAAACACTCCCATTTACCACGGCAACAAAAAGAATAAAATACCTAGGAATAAACCTACCTAGGGAAACAAAAGACCTGTATGCAGAAAACTATAAGACACTGATGAAAGAAATTAAAGATGATACCAACAGATGGAGAGATCTACCATGTTCTTGGATTAGAAGAATCAACATTGTGAAAATGACTATACTACCCAAAGCAATCTACAGATTCAATGCAATCCCTATCAAATTACCAATGGCATTTTTTACAGAACTAGAACAAATTATCTTAAAATTTGTATGGAGACACAAAAGACCCTGAATAGCCAAAGCAGTCTTGAGGGGAAAAAATGGAGCTGGAGGAATCAGACTCCATGACTTCAGACTATTCTACAGAGCTACAGTAATCAAGACAATATGGTACTGGCACAAAAACAGAAACATAGATCAATGGAACAAGGCAGAAAGCCCAGAGACAAACCCACGCACCTATGGTCAACTAATCTATGACAAAGGAGGCAAAGATATACAATGGAGAAAAGACAGTCTCTTCAATAAGTGGTGCTGGGAAAACTGGACAGCTACATGTAAAAGAATGAAATTAGAATACTCCGTAACACCATACACAAAAATAAACTCAAAATGGATTAGAGACCTAAATGTAAGACCGTACAGTATAAAACTCTTAGAGGAAAACATAGGAAGAACACTCTTTGACATAAATCACAGCAATATCTTTTTTGATCCACTTCCTAGAGTAACGGAAATAAAAACAAAAATAAACAAATGGGACCTAATGAAACTTCAAAGCTTTTGCACAGCAAAGGAAACCATAAACAAGACGAAAAGATAACCCGCAGAATGGGAGAAAATATTCGCAAACAAATCAATGGACAAAGGATTAATCTCCAAAATATATAAACAGCGCATGCAGCTCAATATTAAGGAAACAAACAACCCAATCCAAAAATGGGCAGAAGACCTAAATAGACATTTCTCCGAAGTAGACTTACAGATGGACAAGAATCACATGAACAGCTGCTCAACATCACTCATTATTAGAGAAATGTAAATCAAAACTATAATGAGGTATCATCTCACACTAGTTAGAATGGGCATCATCAGAAATTCTACAAACAACAAATGCTGGAGAGGGTGTGGAGAAAAGGGAACCCTTTTGCACTGTTGGTGGGAATGTAAATTGATACAGCCACTATGGAGAACAGAATGGAGGTTCCTTAAAAAACTAAAAATAGAATTACCATATGATCCAGCAATCCCATTACTGGCATTACTGGGTGTATACCCAGAGAAAACCATAATTCAAAAAGACACATGCACCCCAGTGTTCATTGCAGCATTATTTACAATAGCCAGGTCATGGAAGCAACCTAAATGCCCATTGACAGACATATGAATAAAGAAGTTGTGGTAAATATATACAATGGAATATTATGCAGCCATAAAAAAGAACGAAATTGAGTCATTTGTTGAGACGTGGATGGATCTAGAGACTGTCATACAGAGTGAAGTCAGAAAGAGAAAAACAAATATCGTATATTAACACATGTAAGTGGAACCTAGAAAAATGGTACAGATGAACCTGTTTGCAAGGCAGAAGTTGAGACACAGATGTAGAGAACAAACGTATGGACACCAAGTGGGGAAAACCACGGTGGGGTGGGGATGGTGGTGTGCTGAATTGGGCGATTGGGATTGACATGTATACACTGATGTGTATAAAACTGATGACTAATAAGAATCTGCAGTGTAAAAAATCAAACAAACAAAAAAAACAACTAATACTAAACTTTCTTTGGGTTATTTGTATGGAAATATGTTAATATAAATGTTTCAGACATTACATGAAATTTCTAAAAATCTTATATGTTCTGGTATAATGTTATAAGTCATAATTCTAGTTATTACTTTAAAATGTATATCTCAAATAACTAAATTTCCTTGTCAATTGCATTATAATGAACTTTCATCAAATCTTTAACCGTGGTCATTTTTAAGTCTTTTGTCATTTACAGACAGTTCTGGGTGTACTCCGACGCTTTCCCAAAAATGTTCCTATAAAAGGGTTTCATCTTCAGGGAATTCATGGAAAAGACTCTGACAAGTACAGGTTTCTGGTAACTGACTATACTGTTGAACTGAATGAATAAGCATTTTCAGAACTCTAATGGAAAACTGATGAATTCATAAAAGTGCTAACAAAAGATAAAGATGAAAAAAAATCAATTACATGGGACTAGTGAACTGATGGGGATGATTATAATTTTTGTGACCTTCTGTTTGAAGAAAGAAAAAAAAATCCCACAAGGACTCAGAGGCAAAAAATATACAAATCAATTTTCTCTGCAAAGTAAAGGAGCTGTTACAGTGGAGGATTACTGGACTGAATGTCAATATTATGAAATAGTATGAGTGTGTTTCGTGTTTGATAATTGCAGTCATTGTTGCTTTTGTTGTGGTCATTCATTTAAAATGCTTGGTGTCAGTTTATCTCTTGTAAAAATAAAATACAGTGTGTGTGTGTGTGTGTGTGTGTGTGTGTGTGTGAGAGAGAGAAAAAAAAGAATAAATGTATAAGTAAGGGGCTGAGCACTAGTCTGTACGGCATGTGGATTTTGGAACGTTTAACAGATGTTTATCATGATTTGATTCGTGGCTTGGGTGGCAAGTCCTCTTTCTGGGCATCTTTTGCTTGACAGAATCCCAGCACATCTCAAGTTCCTGGATAGTTTACGCATCCTCTTCTGCCAGATATCAATCTAGGGGGTTTAGTGCTTGGATGTCAGGGTGAGTGTTGATGATACTCGGAAGATCTGGGGAAGCATGTTACTAAGTTGGTAAAACATTTCTTCAGAAATGCTCTGTTAAGAGGTAAGAAAAAAAAAAGTTTGCACTTGTTAAATCATCACTGATTTAAAAAAAATGTTTAAGTATTTTAAAACATGGAAGTAATGGCAGTAGTTCTAGACATGGAGTGTAATATGTGAACACTATCTTTCAGAGCTGATTTAACTGCACAGCTGTGGGCAGGGCTGTTTCTCTGGATCCAGCCTCTGAGAACCTACGCTATTTCTGTCAAGTAATAAGTCTGATTACCAGAAAAACCCCTAGATAACAGTAGTGCATTCAGTGATAAGTTTTGCTAAATTTTACATAGAACACGGAATCATCCTCTGCTCATGTCCTTTATGAATCGATATAACATAAATGTGGGGCGGGGAAGGAAAGATCAGTTAAGTTCAGCTTTGGGGTTTAATCAAAGATCCCCTGAGTGGCAGATACTAACATCTTTGACAGTAAACTAAGTGCCTTGATGGCATGCAAACACTTCTCCCCTTAAAACACAGAAAGCTGCTAGCATTTTCTTATGCTCTTTTTTTTTTTTTTCTCTTTTTTTTTTCTCTTATGCTCTTTTGAGTTTACGGCAGCGTGCCTAGCTATGTCTGCGAGGAATATCACAACAGAGACTGAACTGGGGTGAGAGCTACCCAGATAACACACCTGTGGCACCAGAAATTGCACTGTCCTAGAAATTCCTCCGTCCCACGAAGCCATTTCCATCATGAAACCTAAAATAGAACAACAGACTTTGCTGAATTATGAGTTCTGGTCTTCAAACCTACCAGTCCTTTATTGAAAATAAACTGAATTTTCATCGTGGAGCTGCACGTCTTGACTTTTAAGGTAGCTACTTGCCTGTAGGAAAGGTTAAGCCTGAAGGCCAGATAAACTTCTGCAATCCTTATTTCTCCAGGCCAGAGAGGTTGCACATAGTTCCGTCAAAATACTTGTAATGTCATTTCTTAAGTCCTATTTTGCCTCCACACAATGAAGCCAAAACAGGTTATTAAAGATTAATTAAACACGTGGTTCTATTTTCTTTTCAAGAAAATAAAAGGTAACAGAGAGTAAGCTCCACCAATGTCCAAATATTCTCACATTTCAAGAGGTCTGGAGGGAGCTCCCTGGTGGCCTAGTGGTTAGGATTACAGGCTTTCACTCCTGTGAGCGGGGTTCAATCCCTGGTCAGGGAGCTGAGATCCTGCAGGCCGTGTGACATGGCCCAAAAAAAGAGGGCTGGAGATTTTATTTTTTGATTGGAAAAAAGGTAGATAAAAAAGCCGCTATGAAATATGTGCTTGTTAAACCATTTAACTGAGGCACCAGATGACAGGGGTAACTGCTACAATTCTTTCTCCTGGTTTGCTCTACTTTCAATATTTTCAAGGAAGAAATATAGGTCGTTGTTGTTAAATATAAGGTTGTGTTTACCTTTGACACACTTAAACACAAGTTCTGCTCTCCTTAAGCACCACGGTATAGTCATTTCCTAAAAACAGAAACAAAACAAATCATGTTTTTAACTGAACTTTGTAAAAAAGAAAAAAATATATATATGGTCAGATCTTAATTTATCTATAATGTTGACCATCCACTTACAGGCAACCATTGGCTAATTTCAGCTAGATTTCCTCTGGTTTTTAGGCATGTAACCTGTTCCAGCTGTTAGACTATACTTGTGGAATGCAAACTAACTGAATTAGCCTAGTCAGTATAATGTTAAAAATGAACATTCCCTTAAAACTTTCTACATAATTAACTCTAAAGACAAATATATGTGACATAGGAACCCCACCTACTTCTCTCAATATGTTAGAATGAATAATTCTATTAAATTGTACAATATTTGAATAAGCAATGCATCAAAATGTTTTCCTTGGGGCTTCCCTGGTGGCGCAGTGGTTAAGAATCCGCCTGCCAATGCAGGGGACACGGATTCTATCCCTGGTCTGGGAAGATCCAACATGCCACAGAGCAACTAAGCCCGTGCGCCGCAACTACTGAGACTGTGCTCTTGAGCTCATGAGCCACAACTATTGAGCCCGCGAGTCACAACTACTGAAGCCCGCGCGCCTAGAGCCCGTGCTCCGCAACGAGAAGCCACCTCAGTGAGAAGCCCTCGCACCGCAACGAAGAGCAGCCTCCGCTCGCTGCAACTAGAGAGAGCCCGCACGCAGCAATGAAGACCCAATGCAGCCAAAAATAAATAAATAAATTTAAATTAAAAAAAAATGTTTTCTGTGTATGACATGTTATTACAAAGTACCAGAAACAAACAAGCGCCGTATCCCAGCCACCTAACCGACCAATGAGCTCTTTTTTGGATGCTCCTTCCTAACCCTTGACCAAGTGAGCACATGCGCGCCGCGAACCAACCAACCCACACATTTATACTTTTCTGTGGTCGTGATCAGCGATTGTGCCATTTTTAATTCTATTTCTTTTCACTGTTACCGAATTACTTTCCCACGCTGCAAGTCTTTGTAACTGTAACAATAAAATATGTTTATTAATTCATTACGGTGATCCTTCAGGATCTTTTTTACACTCTTGAAAATCACTGAAGACTGCACTGAGCTTCTGTCTATGTGGATTATGTCTCCTGATACTTATTGCATTAGAAATTAAAACTGAGAAAATTTTAATTTCATTTAAAAACGATAAACCCACCATACGTTAATGTAACGTATTTTTTAAAAACGTAAAGTTACTATCTTTTCCAAAACAAAAAAAATCTGAGTGAGAAGAAGGGCAATGCCTTACATATCTACAAATCTCATTAATGCCTGGCCTCACGGAAGACATCTGGACTCTCACATCTGCCTCTGCATCAATCTGCTGTGTGATCATACAGCCTCGGGAAGAACTCAGTGACGCTCATGCAAGAATGAGAATGCAAAAGGCACAGAGTGTCTTAGTATTATCATGAAGATATTTTTAGTCTTGCTGACCCCCAGAGGGGGCTAGCATCCTGGGGGTATCTTCAGAACACAATTTAAAAACTGCTGTTTTGAGTTAATGCATCATAATTTATTTAAAATGGCCTCTTATAACTCAATTTCCCCTTTTTGTTAATAACACTGCAGTGGACATATTTATGTATATGACGCATGTGTGTATCTACATCTATAGATGTCTTGTTTTTTGAATAATTTCCTGGGATACTTACTCCTATAGATTAGTGAAATAAAATTCAAGTTTTTCCCTAAAAGGTAATATCAATTTACATTAGCCATCAGCAATGGCTGATGGCCATCATCCAATTTCATCATATTGTCCACCAGCATTTGGACACTTAAATATTATTTAAAAGATTATTTAACATACTTACTAATTTAATAGATCCAAAACGGTATCACCCTGATGGCTTTTAAAAAATAGGATTTATTTTTTGAAACAGTTTTAGGTTGACAGAAAAATTATGAAAATGGTACCGAGAATTGCCATACCCTCCCACACTCAGGTTCCCCTGTTAACATCTTATATTAGTAGAGCACTAGAAGTGAGGCTGTCCACGTACCTATCAAGAGTAAAGGGAACATACGACACAAATGAACTTATCTACAAAACAAAAACAGACTAACAGACATAGAGAACAGACTTGTGGTTGCCAAGGGGGAGGGGGGAGGGGGAAGGAAGGATTGGGAGTTTGGGATTAGCAGATGCAAACTATTACATATAGGATGGATAAACAACAAGGTCCTACTGTTTAGCACAGGGAACCATATTCAATATCCTGTGATAAGCCATAATGGGAAAGAATATGAAAAAAATGTAAATATATGTATAACAGTCACTTTGCTATATAACAGAAATTAAACACAACACTGTAAACCAACTATACTTCAATAAAAATTTTTAAAAAGGAATAAAGAAACCAGACTACATCAAACAATGGCAGAAAAATCCTTTAGCAGTTCTAATCTACTTTGGGTTTTCAGCGATATGTACATCTAAAGCAATAGCAGACGACAACAACTGAACTTTTTTCTACATTGTAAAATCACTATTGTGAAGTTATAGGAATTCGGGTGATGACACTTCGGTGAAATAACCAACACACACACAGACACAGAAACAGAAAGTCCTATTTTTAACAATTGACAGGAGAAAATTATTAAGGAGAACCTAAAAGTTCATTTTGGAAATGTTTCCCCACCAAATAAGGGCTTTAGCCCGTATCATTTAAGGAGCCAGATGAATCAGAGGCTGTTAGAAAGCAGCAGCTTGAATGTGATCTTCCAAGTACCCCATGTACTTTTATTGAACTTAATCATAACTGTCAAATTGCCATGATGTCACTAAAGGATTTCTATTTGCAGTCAGTTAAAAATAAAACCCCAGGGCTTCCCTGGTGGCGCAGGGGTTGAGAGTCTGCCTGCCGATGCAGGGAACACGGGTTCGTGCCCCGGTCCAGGAAGATCCCACATGCCATGGAGCAGCTGGGCCCGTGAGCCATGGCAGCTGAGCCTGTGCGTCCGGAGCCTGTGCTCCGCAAAGGGAGAGGCCACGACAGTGAGAGGCCCGTGTACTGCAAAAAAAAAAAAAAAAAACCCCAAATACATTTTTATTCTTTCTACCGGGTGCACTATTCTCTTTGTAAATGCAGTACTATAAACAAATTACTTAAAAACCAGAAAAAAACCTGAACTACTATTGACACCTTATTATTAACTCAAATCCACAGTGCACGCAGATTTCCCCGGCTTTTACCTAATGGCGTTTTCTGTTCGGGGACCACGTCCAGGACACTTCACTCTATTGAGTCATTACGTCGCCCGAGGCTCCTCTTGCCCTGAGTTTCTCAGACTTCCCTTGTTTTTGATGAGCCTGAGTTTTGAGGAGGGCTGGTCAGGTATTTTGTAGGACGCCCCCTATTAGAATTTGATGTTTGCATCATGATTAGACAGGAGCTATGGATTTGGGCAGGAAGACTACAGAGGTGAAGTATCATTTTCATCATACCATATCAAGGGTAGATAATCAATGCGATTTATGACTAGCGATGTAAGCCTGGAACACCTGGCTGGGGTGGTGTTTTTAAGGTCCCCAGCCCTGACCTTCCCCTCTGACCTCTGTGGGAAGAAGTCACTAACTGTGGGCAGCCCACACTTAAGCGGTGGAGATTTTGTGCTCCCCTCCTTGAGGATGGAGTATCTACGTAAGTTACTTGGAATTTTTCTGCATGGGAGGTTTGTTTCTTCTCCCCTATTCATTTATTTATTCGAGCATTTGTTTATCTCAGTATGGACTCATGGATATTTACTTTATATTTGGGGTTATAATTACCTAACCTTCTCTCAGTCTTGCTCTAACTGGCTTCTCCGGCATTATTCACGCTCTTCATGCAACGTGGCAGCCCCTCTCCCGGGCTGAGTGTCACTGAGCTATCCCAGGCCTTCCCATCTCTGACGGTCTCTGTGATTTCAGGTCTAGTATTGCTATCGCTTCCCATGTAGTTTCCTGGACCCCAGAATTTCCCCTGCTAACTGATTTGGTTGATTTATCTGAAATACCTTTCTGATCACCTTACACTCCTGTTTAGTAAGTTGCAATTGCTTCCTGCTGCCGCATGAATAACATCTAAGACTTTCTTTAGTATTTAAGGCTAATTACCTTAGGACCCAAACTATCTCAGCTTCTATGACTTTTAAATTAAAAAAATGAGGTTTCACTCCAGCCTGCCTGTCCGCCTTTGCCTGAACATGATCTGCAATGCCTGTCACCCACTCCTCCCATTTTCCTCAAGCCATTTCTTCTGCCTAGAATGCCCTCCCCATTCTTCCCATCTGTTGAAACCTGCTCTTCCCTCCCTAACCGTCCTCTCCTTCATGAAGTACTTCCCAGTTCCCCAGCTACAAATGGTGTCTCTGAACTCCCAGAGTACTTTGTTTTTTTTTATCTCCATGATCACATTTTACTCTTTTTTGGGGGGAGGGGGTGGTGGTAGAGGAACAGGTAGGGAGATGGGATCTATGTCTTCTTTATTAAAGTGTGTGCTCTCTAAGGGCAGGAACCACTTTTTATTTACCTTTATTACCTTTATGATGATGCCTCCTGCAACACTGAGCATACAGATGCTCAGGCATACAGGTTGAGTGAGTGAACCATTTATTATCCATGGAAATTTAAAAAGAAAGTGACTTTCTCTGTAGCTAGAATTAGGCTTTGAGAGGAAACTACTTTGTTTTCTTTTTCTTTTTGGCTGTGCCTCGCGGCATGCGGGATCTTACTTCCCCGACCAGGGATCGAACCCGGGCCCTCAGCAGAAAAGTGCAGAGTCCTAACCACTGAACTGCAGGGAATTCTCAGGAAACTACTTTTTTGTGTCCAAGATACTTTTAATTAAGATTGATAAATAAAAGGGGTCTAGTTGCCAAAAGGGCTAAAAAGTAAAGAATCCTCTTTTCCAAGACTCTGGACGCTTATAAAAATGACTAGTAGAATTGCCTGATGTTTAAATTAAGTTTATAATATGTCTTAGCTTCAAAGTTCAGGAAGAATATTTCCTTGTAACTGACAAGGCTGTTATAAGAGAGCCACGATGCCTTACGGGAGTACACATATGCATGGAGTGACAAGTTTTTGTCTTTTGTCTTATTTCTGCCTAGTTTAAAAAAATGTACAGAGGGAGCAAGGTGACTAAGAAATATCTACCTGCGGCTAAGAGGAAATGCTGATAGCTCTGAAAACTACAATAATAATGTCTTACATTTACATAGAACTTTACAATATACATAATTTGTATCTCACAAAAAACAACTTTTATAAACTAAAAAGGACACTGAGAAAGGTAGAGTGAACCACTCAAGGTCATGTGACAGTCTGAGACCTGCATTTTTTCATTTTCTTAACAGTATCTTTTGATGAGAAAGGTTTTAAATTTTAATGAAGTACAATTTATTAAGCTTTTCTTTTATGGTTTATGTTTTTTTGGTGTCTTAACAAATCTCTGCTTAATCTGATACCAGGATTTTCTTTTGTGTTTTCCTCTAGAGGTTTTACACTATTAGCTTTTTTGGCTTAAGTCTATGATCCATTTGAAGTTAATTTTTATGTATGGTTGTGAGGTAAAGCTCAAGGTTTGTTTTGTTGTTGTTGTTGTTTTTTCCTGTATAAATACCCAATTTTTCCAACACCACTGGTTGGAAACATTACACTTTCTCACACTGAACTGCCTTGGCATCTCTGCTGTAAATCAAATGACCATATATGCACGGATTTATTTCTGGATTCTTTATTCTGTTCCTTTGATCCACAGTCTATTCTTTTGCCAATGTCACACTGCACTGGTTATTGTAGCTTGCTAAGCTTGTAAGCCTTGAAATCAATTGCTGTAAGTTCCCCAACTTTGTTCTTTTTCAAAATTGTTTTGACTGTTTTAGGTCCTGTGTATTTCATATAAATTTTAGAATTAGCTTTATCTCCAAAATCACCTTATAAGGATTTTGACTGGGATTTAAATCTATGGATCAGTTTGAAGAGAACAGATAACAGTACTGAGTCTTCCAACCAATGAACATAGTATATCTATTTATTTAGGTCTTTTAAATTTCTTTCAGTAACTAAAAACTCAATTTTGTAGTTGCTAGGTCATTTTTCACAGCATCTTTTTACTTGAAGACATTTTAAGCTTGTCTTCAAGCTCTTTAAACACAGTAATCAACTATTTTATGGTCCGTGTCTCACAATTCCAGTGCCTCAAAAGTCTTTGCGCATCTGTTTTTAGGTTTCGTTGTTTCTGCTGGTTTTCATTAGTGGTGTTTTATTTACTTACCCTTCACTTGCGTTAAACATTTTATTGAAGGATCATATGTGGGAATAAATGCTAAAGTATAACTGAGTATTTGCATCACTTTAAAATGCTACTCTAAAACATAACATTTTTTCGAAATACCATGGAAATAATCAGAATCAAGGAATTATTACTATTCATACTATTATAATAAAGCACTTGTTTTTACATATAAAAAAGCATTATCTGACAGTAGCTTGTCTTATCTGTAATTTATTGTCATCTACGATTAGCCTTTGAAACATCTCAGGCTAAGGCCAAGGCTAAGCACTACTTACACGAGGACAGCCATTGTGCAGTGTGAGTGAGCACAGAGCTTCCGAAGGGCCAGCCTTCAACATCAACATACAGAATACATATGATCTCACTGCATTAAAGTCAGGATCGTGATGGAAATGATGAAAGACTGAAGCACAAGTTAGAACAGGGATAGTTCTAGTGGTTTGACCAAAAGTAGATGGAAAAAATCAAGTCCCTTCACTGCCCCACTTCTCCAAAGATCATCCCCTTTTATCCCTCAATAGCTTGCTTTCTTGCTTTTGGTATGTGTGGTTAATAGTGTGGTCTAGAGCAAATATCTATGAGCCAAATTAATACGAACTCTTCAGAATGATGTGAATTAACGCAAAGTTTCATCAGTGCTATATAGAGAACACACCAAAATACCAGCTCCGGGCAGGATCCCAGGATATCTTCGAAGTGACAGACAATTTAATTTTCACATGATATGAACACTCATATTCTGTTTACCTTCGCTTAGTGCTACTTAGCAGCAGGTGGATCAGAAAGGAAACTAGAAAGCTGCAGGCACCTGCACAAATACACACCCAGGTGGTTTTTAAAACCCCCATTTGCCCACACAGAGGCTCCACCCCAAGCACCCCTGTCATTTGTTCTCTGATCGAAAGCAGTGCCTAAAAAGAATGGCTTTGAGGACTCTAAACCGCAAGCTTGAGAAGTCAACAAGGTCACAAGAAGACATGATTTACTGGGTGTCATCGTGGGATGTGGCCTGTAGTCCTGTAAGGAGCTCTCTTCTGGAAGTAACCCTTAGTATATATCATACAGTAGGCGGCGTCTACAACACAGTGGGTCAGGGAAGCACAGAACGCTTTTGATCATGAGTTCTAACTAACAGCCAAGTGACTAAATCTTAGCGTCACATCTGTGAGAGTACATGGGAAAGAAATCCATTGAAGAAGCTGAACGGATCATGTGAAACACTTCAGACTTTGGAAATGAGGCAGGAAACTGGGCCCGGTGGCTATACTTTAGATGATAAGTGGGCACGGCACACACAGAGTAAATTCTAAACCTGTGAAACTGAAATGAGGATGCCAGTTCTAATTATGATCGCAGACAACATCTTGTATCTAAAGTCAGTGGCCGCACTTTGACTACCCAGCCTGAATCTTCCAATCAGAGTAAGGCTGAACTGCAGAGGTGACTAACTGGTATGTACTTTTAGGTCTTCACGGTGTGTCTTAGACGGTAGATATAAGAATTATTTCCTGGGTTTATGCACCCCTGAGGGAAACTGCAAGACTATCCTTTATCTCAAGCTTGTGCCTCGGAGGTTCCTGAAATACTCATATTAATCGGTTTCATAAGCATCATCTGAAGGTGAGCAACAGCAGTCTGGCTTTCTCTTTTTTTACATTCAACAATCGCTCTGGGAAACTATTTGACTGGATCTACCAAAGCTGAACGGGTGCCTGGCCTACCGTCTACCAATTCCACCCCTAAGTATGTATCCAACAGAAACGCCAAAACATATGTTCTAGAATGTTCACAGCAACATTCGTCGCAATAATCAATACCTGGAAACCAACCGAATGTCCACAAACAGTAGAATGACTAAACAACTGTGGTCCAGTCATGCAATGGAACGCTACGTAACGATGAGAATGAGCAATCTACAACCTCAAACAGTACTATGGATAAATTTCACACACACAATACTGAGTGAAAGAAGCCAGATACGGGAGTATGCACAACAGGATTCCACCCACATAAATTACAAAAACACACCTAACTAACCTATGCTTTTCAAAGTGAAAACAGTGGTTACCCTTGTGGAGGGAGGGAATGTGGGTTAAGCGAGGGGAAGGGAGCACAGGGCGACGCTGGGGTGCTGGCTGGTGACGTTCTGTTTCATATTCTGGGCGTTGGTGATGTTGGTGTTCAGGTGGCGAAAATGTGAGCTGTATATTTATGTGTGCTTTTCTTTATGTGTATTATATGCTAATAAAAGGTTAAGAACAACATCTGCATCAACCACAACAATTATAACAACTAAAACCCTTCAGTCCCAACTGATTCAACAAGTTAACAGCACAAACAAAAGGAAAGGTCAGGAACTCAGGATTTGTGACCTGCAGGTTCACTCCCCATCTATCAGGTTAGACTGAACTCCAGGATGACAGTGTCTTCAGATCACAAAGATCTACAGAGATAAAACTGGTAAGAGCAGGATGTCTTCCTTCTTGCCGATAGATTATTTTTTCTTTTCCTGTTTTTTTAAACTGCAATTCATTTCTACAGCTGTTTTTATCGACGCTGGGACATGGACTGTTTCCGACACTGTCATCATTACCTTGCACACACTGCAATATGGTAACTGAGAGTCTGGCAAGTCTGTTACAGGAAGAAAACAAGAGCCGAAACGCTTTGGGATCCTTGCACGGAAGCTAAGACAAATACTGCCTCTATATCCTGTGCAGTGTTGTCTGAGTTTGTAGGATAAACTTCTTGACCTGAATGGATGTTTAAATACGACCAATGGGAGGATCGTGGCTCAATATACTTTCGTGAATTAAAATGGACACTCTGGAAACAGACTTAATGTTCTGCAGCTGGCTGTCCCAATTTAAAACATGTAACCTTTGTGACACTGTGGGAGAGGGCACGCTATAGTATCAGATGTCTGGAAGTAAATCTGAACTTAGTGACTTTTGGAAACACTGTTTTTGAGGTTGTTTCCCACCTACATATGACCATTTTTATAAACTGGTTAACCAGGAGTCCAGCTGCAGGAACGTTCGGATGTTTCCGTGTGGCTGGAATTCATCACAAACTTTCTTTGTCACTCCCCAAAGACTCTTTTATAGATGGACTAGTTAGTGACGCTAACAATGGCTAAAAATTCCTGATGGGACTAAAACTTTATAAAGCTACAGTGGGAAAAATAGAACAAAACAAAACATGTTGGTCAATCTCTCCTAAGGCCGTATTAGGTGTGACTGAGGCTGAGGAATTAAAGAGTTTGATGCACCTTGCATCTGATGGAGCCAGAATTCTTTTAATCAAAACGATAGTGTGTCTGGTAAAAATACAAAAGAATTGTAAGTGGGAAACCATTTAAAATCATCCTGTCTTATATGGAATTGATTTTTGTGTGTGTGTTTATATAGAGTATTGCATTTAAAATGAGGTGTCCTATAACGTGATGAGTCTAACTGGGGACTGAGTCACTCTAAAAAGTACAGTATGAGATCTCTTACCCTGCACTTTACGATACAGTATTTATATACATCTATTATTTTGGTAGACAGCTTTTAATAATCGATGATTGCACTTCCTTCCTTTCACAAGCTGTGCTTGCCAGTTAGCCATCTTGCTTTTTTAAAAAGTGCCACTCAGAACAAGCAGGCACCATGTTGCTGACATGGGTCCGGCACCACGTTGGCCACTGGCTCTCCCAGAAGGACTTGCCTGCACCCGTTTGTTCAGAGGCTGCTTTGCTCCTCCAGACTATCTGAAGTTGAATTTTTAGTCTCTGTATTATTTCTACAACTTATCCCTTCTAACTGGTTTTTATGTAGGTAAGGGACGAAAGCAGGAGAGAAAGCAAACAGCCATGGAAAGAGATTTTTAAATTAAACATGTAAAATAAAGTTCAGTACATCATAAAATGAATGAATGATGACACCACATTTTGGTCGTAGAAGCCAGTACTTGTATTATCCTAAGAGCATCCTTGAGACAATGTCAAAATGAGGCTGGCTTCTTCCCGTCATCTAGCTTCTCTTTCTATTGCCTATTAATGCCTACTAATTCTAATGTTAGCCGAAGCCAAATACAAATGTGGAGGTAAATCTAAAGCTACTTAAGACAAAAATAGACGAGAAGGGGGAGGATTAGGGGCACATGACTTACCCAAAGCTAAAAAGAAGTCTGGCTTTCTAGTTTACCTACTATAGGATAATGCTAGAATTCTTTTGAACACATTTGGTTAAGGATTATTCACTGTTTCATGTTATATGTCACTCAATTCTATTGATGACATATAGGAGATGCAGATAGGAGATGCAAAGCCTCATTAGTTCAACAGAGCTTTTAAAATGTAAAGTGGATTATTATTATTATACAATATTTTAACATTTTCAGAAAACGTTGGTATTTTTCTACCTGCTTACCTCTGACATATCATGCACCAGCAGGAGAGGGATACTTATTGTTGTGATGTCATGGGTGCAGCAAACCTTGAGTATGTTTCGGAGACCCATAATGGCAGGGTCCCGCGCAGTGATGTTTCCCGATTTCACGTTGTCGTCCACACAGAGATGGAAAGCAACATGTATTTCTGAGAGATTAGAATGCCGAGTAATGTAAAATTCTCCTGTGAACAGCAGATACAATCATGATTTTCAAATGCATAAGTCACATAAGTCATCAGTGGGCTTCATAAACAACTGTAGTGGGCAGCCAATGTGTTGAACCAGCAGAGGTGTTATCACGAACCTGTGTTGGACTCAGGAAGCAAATATAATTAGTGCTCCTTCATTCTTGGAAAGAAGGGTGATGAAAAAAGAGGCCAAATTTACCTTAGGTTCCTAAATTGGTATGAAGAGACCACCAAGCTTATTTACTCATAAGTAGGTCAAATGAGTACTCATCATCGCTATTTTGATGGAAATGCTCAAAACGTCATACTTAACTCAAACTTAACATGTAAAAACAGGCTACTTGATGACCTGTCTTTCCTGCACCCTGAACCTGCTTCTCTCCATCTCGGTTTATGGGTCCAGTCCCCCTCCCGTTAGCTGCACAGGATAGAAACCAGGAGTTGCCCTTAATTACTTTCTTTCTCTCACTGCCTCTTCCCCAATCCAATTCACCACCAGCTATTTTGTGTTATCTGCAACACATACCTCAAATATCTCAAATCTGACCATTCCATTTTTATTGCTATCACCCTAGTTCATGCTACCATCATTTCACTTAGGTTTCTGTAATAGCCTCTTAATTAACCTCTGCTCCTATTCTTGCCCACCTACAAACCACATCCACATTTGCAGTTCAAACGATTTAAGTATAAATCAGATTATATCACTCTCCCATTTAACGTGGCTCACATGACACTCAGGAAAAAATCCAAACTCCGTCCTCTTATCTCACCCTCTGTTCCTGCCTCAGCCACACAGACTCTCCTTAAGATCTTCAGACACACAGGGCTTGTTCCCCATCCAGGGCTGCTCCCTGAGAGAAGCTTTCCCCCAAGATTCTTGTTGACTGACTGCTTTTCGCCAAGCACACCTCAGAGTGAAGGTCACCTCTTCCCAGAGGTCTTCCTTGACTGACCCATCTGACTGATATAGGACTCCCTCACCCCTCACTTATTCTCTTTCACATTGTTCTATGTTCTTCTCAGCACTGAAATTCTTCTGTTATTTGTTTATGAGGTTATTTTAAAGGGACCACTGTTTACATGCCATGACTGTAGGGATTTTTTTCTCTCTTGTTTAATGTTCTATCTCTGGCATGTGGAACAACAGGGCCTGGTACATAGAAGGTACTCAGTAAACATCTGTTCACTGAATGGGAAACAAACGTTTTGGACTGAATGCCGGTGCAGTGTTTATCGAACCTTAACATCCAGGCTTTCTACAATCACTCTATTTTCTATGTAGCCATGCTAGCCATTGGCTTTTATATTCTGCAGTTTCTGTCAATATAAATAAATAAAATATATAAAAAATATGTTTTTATAAACACACCTGACTCACTGGAAAATCTGTTACGTCCTTCTAGGAAAACTCTGCTCTTCTAAGAACTATTCTTCTATCACTAACCCACGTCCTCACAAATTCTGCTCATCCTGGCTTCAAAGTCCTTACCTTAGGATTTTACTTATATTTATTTATAAACACATAGTATTTTTTAAGTACTGAATATACTTTGGCACAATGTTTAACCATTTCCAATTACTAGTGTACAGAAGCTGTGCCCATGGATGCCACTGAAAGGCCCCAGGCAAAGGTCTTTTTTTTTTTTTCTTTAACTTACACAATAAAAGGACTAGATAAGCAGTAAAAGAGAAAGGCCAGGGACTTCCCTGGTAGCACAGTGGTTAAGAATCCGCCTGCCAATGCAGGGGACACGGGTTCGAGCCCTGGTCCGGGAAGATCCCACATGCCGCAGAGCAACTAAGCCCGTGTGCCACAACTACTGAGCCTGCGTTCTAGAGCCTGTGAGCCACAACTAGTGAGCCCTCATGCCACAACTACTGAAGCCTGTGCGCCTAGAGCCCATGCTCTGCAACAAGAGAAGCCACGGCAATGAGAAGCCCGCGCACTGCAACGAAGGATAGCCCCCGCTCGCCGCAACTAGAGAAAGCCCGCGCGCAGCAACGAAGACCCAACGCAGCCAAAAATAAATAAATAAATAAATAAATAAATACAAAGAGAAAGGCCAGTGACAGATCTAAACAAACCAGACAAAGGAAAAGTAAAAAAAAAAATTGTCCGGCGAGGAGTAGTATAGCAATTTCCCTGGCAGGCAATACAAGACGCAGACTGCTTATCAGAGACCCAGTATCTCCAATGAAGCGTGTCACCTCTTGAACTCCTCCTGATGGTTCACACGGTGGTACTCATAGCATTAAACGTGGGCTACGGCCCAGGACTGAGGCCGAGGACTTGGTGGACAAGTCAGGTGCTCCTAACCCCCAAACTGGCACTGCTTCGCTTGACCTCAGATAACCTGTCCTGGGCCTCATTTTACCCGTTAGTAAGACGGGGGTCTTGGAGCTGGTAGTAGTAATCAAAATAACATAATATGGTAGAAAAGGGACCAGACTGGGTGTTAAAAGGATCTGGTCTCTAGCATTTATTGGTGGAATGATCTTGGGCAAATCAATTCAACTTACAGATCCTCTGTACTTCGTGAATTAAATGGGGAAAATAATGCCTGACTGCTCTCCTTACAAAATCGTTTTGAGAATTAGATGATATAAACTACAAATACTTAGATAATGATAAAGCAAACCCACTGGTTAAAAGATACATAAATCAAACTTTTTCTTTGCAACTTCAAAATCTAAAGGCACTTTGTGATTTGGATCTTTCTCACCTCCTGTACACTTCCTGGCCATGCAGCGTCCTTTACCCAAATGGAAATTCAGATGCTATCAGCATAGCTCACTGAATTGTCACTACTTCTTTGCTGATGAGGACTTCTGACATAGTCTTCTGATTTGCTGGTAATAATGAGATACTAACCTATAGGCTTTTTCCAAAAAGGAGCAAGAAGGAACAGAAATACAGCAGTAAAGAGTTAAGTTTAAAAAAAATCAGACGTTGGTACCTCCGGAAGAGGTAAGATTGGCACATTTTAAGAAAGCCACAAAATATAGATGATTTAAATTATGGATCTACGAAGAGAAATACAATAAATCCTGTCTCAATGAAGGTATTTTTAGATGGAGCAGAGGACAGTTTCCTGTTCCACAAAGTGGAGGAAACAGCATGTGGTGATGCAATCTGCCACTAACATTATCCGCGAAGGTGGGCTATCTGAAGTGGGAGCATATTCGGAAGCTGATGGCCACAAGCGAACTGGCCGGGAGACAAAATGAGCACCAGGAATAAACGGAATGTGACGACCTATGTGCAGAAAATCCGGGGGAGGACATGTGAGGAGACAAACTTGGTTGTGTATGAACCTGCAACATTTACCGTTTGGTTTAAAAGACTTTACACTTATAACGTCTACAAATAGGACTTCCCTGTTATGCCCTGTCATACAAACACTACTAAGGATCATCAGAGTGCATTCAATCTGGAAGAGGATCAAGAGAGCGAATTTCCAGCTGATAAACAATATATCCCAGAATAATAAAGCAGGAGAATTTACCGGGCAATGGCAATAAGAAAGATGCTAAATCAGATGACCCATGTTCTTTCCACATGTTCAACTGTTCACACCTCTACTTACTATTGTTTATTTCATAGTAAAAATTATTTTTTGGTTCATTTAAGAAACTAAGAAACAACGTATAAAAGAGGACATTTGAAATAGCAAATAATGATTAGACTTATGCAACGGCTTGAGGAATTTTTCTCAATTTTTCCTGGATCCAGGAAAAGTCAGTGCTACTATAAGAATAAAGATTTAATTGCAGAACATTGTGACAGTGTGTTTATAGATGATAGATACAATGTTCTAAAGTGATACACTGACTAACAAATTTTTATAAGGTACACCATAAGCACTTATGTTTCAAATCTATGATTTCAATGTATGTGATTCTAAGAAAATTGCAGTTTAAAGTAAAATAATACTTACCAGGTAGAATGTTTAAATAGTTTCTATCTGCATTCTTAGTCTTATCATCACTTCCTCCATTTCGGTTTCCAGAATCTATTCATAAGGTAGTTATGCAACGGGAAAGAACACAATAACATATGAAAACACATTACTACTACTATTCCCCAAACAACCACCACAACAGCAAAAATTTACTAAGGATCTCTAGGTGCCAGGTAGTCAGATACATGCTTTACATGGATGGTCTCATTTAATTCTTACAAAACCCCTCTAACCACAACCCTATGAGGGACTAGTGTTCTCGTCACGTTATACACGAGAAGAGAGGATTAGATAGGTTAATTCACTTAACGGGGAAGACACAGGTAAGTGGTGGAACCAGGTCTCGATCCCACATACTCAGATTCCAAAGCCTGTGGTCTTGACCACTTTAGACTTGCCAATCCCCTATTTTTCATCTGGGAGGTTCAGGGCACTAAGCTAACTACACATAAAATGACTTCATTAGACAGTTGTGGGGTGGCCAGCTTTATTTTTAGAATCTGAGTCACTGCTGTTGATATAACTTGTTCAGGACGATCAGCTAATGGTTAGCAGCACCAGGAATCACCTGCTATTCAGCCCATTCCTGAAATTTGTTACTTCTTATCTAACACTGTATACAATTTCTTTCAAACAGACAGGTGAGATTCTGTTTCAAATGGAATTTTTTTTTCAGATATTCAATAGTTCTTCCTTTTTAGAAGGCATGATATTACTTTGAGGGATAAATGTTGGTAAAATAAGATATATCACATTTGATCATTCATTATTATGGTTGAACACAAATTATTTTATACATGTACATATATTTTTAATACAAGATACATCTGAATTTTATAAGAATTCTATGAGAACTGAAAACTGCAGGATGAATATTAGCACTCAAAGTAGCTATCTTTAAGAGGCTGTATATTTATTCAAATTAAATATAAAACTATATTGAAATGGCCTTCAACATCAGAAAATCACTTGAAAACAGTCAGAACTTCAAATGAGTAAACTGAAAATACCAAGGGAGCCTTATGGTTTCAAACAAGTTCTGAATAAAAGTAACCTAATATTTTTACCCACTGACTACTGTGAGTAACTGATTTACAACATCATACCTTGTAAATGCATATATTTTATAAACAGACAGAGGGAGAGAGAGGCATAGAGAGAAGGCTCTGTGTTGCCAGAATCCACATGTAATGCAACAGTCTGATTCTCATACAGACCCATGTAATCGACAGGCTTCGAATAAATGTCTGCTCACAGCGCAGAAAACAAAAACAATAAATGAAGACTCTCATTTTGTTCATGTGGAATATGAACAGACAGAATCCCTACTAAGTAAACAAGAAAGAACAGTTTCTAGTCCATCTCCCTTTCCGTGTTTCAATGGTAATACCTTATAATACTAAGAAGATGGCTAAATTTTTTAATGTATATAAAACAAAAAATGAAATTGCTTTTGGCTTATCATGAACCACAGAAATATAAAGATGCTGATATAATAGGCACAGTGAGAAAAACAACAGAATGTCTTAGAATAGACAGTACTTGCGTATCAGGATGTAAACGTGTAGAACAAACACGTGGGCATGCTCAGAAAAGGAAAAGATGGAGAAAGTATTTTCGCAAAACTCTTCTATAACAACACGCGGGTTCCTCTAAGAAAGTAGTCTTTTATAAACCTACTTGTTTCACTGACTCACTTAAACCACAAAATAGTTGCTTGAACAAGAACAAAATACTACCATGATGTACACACGTTGCCTTAACCGTATGTGGTTTAAAAACTTCCTCTCATAAACTTTGCGTCCTCCGCCTTCTCCCACACCTGTCATGATCTCAATCTTCATGCTTTTAGTTACTACTAAGAATAAGAGTTGAATGTGTCTGATCACATCCTTGCTAGTTTGAATGAGATGGAGGAAGGAGATGGCAGAAGAATAAGAGGACAGACTGTAATTTTCTGAAAGGCCCTTCGTTGGGATACACTTCCACACTGATTTCCTAAGACTCAGCCTGGCTCTGTCGTATGTGACAGACGTCGCCACTACAAAGCCATGTTACCCGGAGTGGAAATACAAACTGGTGGGGCCGCTACGGAGAGCAGTTGCTGACACTATCAAAATTACAAGTGTATGTGCCCTTCAGCTCAGGAATTTCTCTTTACAAATCTATTCCATAGATATGCTCAGTCACGCATGACAATATATGTGTAAGGTTATTCATGCACTATTACTTATAAGAGCAAAACTTGGGAATGTCTATCAATAGGGAACTGATCACTAATGGGATATCCTGCAGTGGAACACTATCCAGCAGTGAAAAGCTCTAAGGATGCTCTTTCTGTACAGATATGAAATGATGTCCAAGATAAACTATTCAGTGAAAAAAAGCAGAGGACAGAGAAGTGTGCAGAGAAAGTTGCCATTTGTGTGAAAAGGCAAAATACATAAATACACACATACACCCGTTCACACACACACACACACACACACACATAAACACGTCCAGAAGGTACATGTGACACAGCACTGGCTGCCTCTGGAGCAGGAAACTGGATGGCTGGTGGACAGAGATACAAAGACTTTTCACTGTATGCTCTTCTGTACGGTTTGAATTGTGAATCTTCAGATTGTTTTACCTATTTTAGAAATGATTAAAATATAAATAAAACGCTTTTTTTTTTACATCTACTGAATGAACACGAAAACTACCGTGACTGCTAATCACAGCTCTCTAGTTGAGCCTAGAGAGCTGCATTCTAGAATTCTAGCATCAAGAGAATGGGAGGAATTCCTCATGGGATAGAGAACAAAGACACCAAGCAAAGATACAGCAGTCTCTCTCTCTGTTTACTAAAAAATACAAAACATGTGAACCCAAAGTATATAAGGGTTTCTTTGAAACACTGCAGTTGCAAAACAAACAAACAAGACAGACATCCAAAGTACCAGAGGTAGATTTAAAGGTCTGACCAGCAACCGTTTAAAACCCTGCCGTATTTCATTTCCTGCGCAAGACATCAAGTTTCCATAAGAAATAATAAAACACTGAGTATGCACTCAAGTCAGATGGGAGCATGTATTATAATTTTATGCCTGTGACATAATATGAAATGTCAGAAAAATAAGAAAAACACACTCTATGTGTGTGTGTGTGTATATATATATATATATATATATATATATATTTTTTAAACATTTATTTATTTATTTATTTTTGGCTGTGTTGGGTCTTCGTTTCTGTGCGAGGGCTTTCTCTAGTTGCGGCAGGCGAGCGGGGGCCATTCTTCATCGCAGTGCGCGGACCTCTCACTGTTGTGGCCTCTCCCGTTGCGGAGCACAGGCTCCGGACTCGCAGGCTCAGCAGCCATGGCGCACGGGCCCAGCCGCTCCCCGGCATGTGGGATCCTCCCAGACCAGGGCTCGAACCCGTGTCCCCTGCATCGGCAGGCGGACTCCCAACCACTGCGCCACCAGGGAGGCCCCCCTATATTTTCAAATGAGCGCACCCTTATGTTCAGCTCCCAACTACACAGACTTATGGCGCCAATTTAATGTTTAAAAAGACTGCTCTTTAAACTTTCATTTTTCAATTAAAGAGCAGAACTACTCCATAATTTGAGTCAGAGT
Source organism: Lagenorhynchus albirostris (assembly GCF_949774975.1). Lineage (NCBI taxonomy): Eukaryota > Metazoa > Chordata > Mammalia > Artiodactyla > Delphinidae > Lagenorhynchus > Lagenorhynchus albirostris. The sequence continues at coordinate 99,614,933 of NC_083105.1, read as the reverse complement.
GTTTTCTTTTATGTCTTCCCTAAGGTCTCCTTATGCATAAATAAATAGAAATCTTCCGAAGAAAAATGCCATGAACTTCTTCCATAGCTTTAAAATCATCTTCCAGTAAATTTCCTAGAAGGATGTTCAGATTGTGGATAAATATAGAAAAAGCAGGACATAATTCTAAACGTAGTAATTTTTTAAAAGAACAACCAAAACCAATTCTTGTAACTGACTTTGTGCTACCTAAGTGGATCAAAGATGGAACATATAAAAAGTGTATATTTTGGGCTATTTACCCTATGATTTCAATGTCCTTTATAGTACTAATTATATCCATTTTAGAGATACAGAACTTGGATCAAAAGATCACCAACTTTCCACTGAGTGCCTACTTCAAGTATAACTAGTGAATTGAATTTTAAACACAGTTTTTCTAAGGATCTTGAACAAAATCACACAAACAAGGAAATTAAGAACAGAATTCACACTTCTAAAGACCCTGAATTTTGTTCTTAATTTCTTTCTTGCATCTTCCCACCGATACAACTTTCTCTACTTCAGATGGCCCATATGCTAGAAGAGTGCTTAGGGACAGAACATCCTGAAAGTGAAATTTAAGAACATCTGAGTTTCACTGACCGTGAGATTCTTTCAGCTTGCTCCTGCGCTGGGTTCTGGCGTAAAGTACCACCTGCTGGACAACCTCCAGCTGCTCTTCAATTCGGGGAAAATGAAAGTCAGTGCATTCTTGGCAAACTGTGGCGAAATCTAAGGGACCCAACACAGTTACGAACTTCTAAAGGTGAAGTATCAAGTATTTAGTATTTACTTACAGACAATGAGATCTAGCAGCAAGAGAATACAGCATTCACAAGGACGACTTCTCATACTTGTCCTTTCAATAATTATGTCTTACTAAGTTAGGGGACAACAATTTGGTTTTGATCAGAAACTCAATCTCTCAATCGCCCAGAAGAGTAAACAATTAATAGGCAAGGCAATTTTAATATAAGTCCAAACCTTCTTTAAATAATATATACTTTGATCATAATCCAGTCCCCAAAAGTGCTAAGAAATATAAGGTTCTTTTATTTATCATAGAAAATAAACTCTATTCAAGCTTCTTTTAAAAACAGTTATACATCTGAATATACTTTACATATTAAAATTTTTAAAATAATCGTAAAAAATTAATTGTACTAAGAGGGAAAGTAGAATTTTACCTAGCATATTTAAGAAATAGGTTATTTTAAAAAAGAAAGAAAAAAAGGACAAATGGATGAACTAAAATTCACTGAGTCAGGATCTGCTCCTTTTTGAAAAATACATTTATATCTTGATTATTCTTTCTGTTATACCTTGAAACAAGGATCCTGTAAGAGTATTATCTACAATGTGATAGAATTTTAAGAAAAATGAAATACCCTGAAGCACCCTAGGCCTGCTAAAGTATGAAACAAACCTCAAATGGCAGTGCCTGGGTATGTGTGCTGTTTGGTCTACCTGAATACTGGGGTGACTCAAGCCTTTTTTTAAGTTTTTCACTAATTCCTTTCTTTTTAGAATGGCATTAAATGGAGAACTTTAATGGCATAAATATGCATAATGCTAACTTACCTCTTTTAATACCACTATATGAATTGATGCGGTTATCCACTAGCAACACCAGGCCACAGAGGGACGTGGAGTAAAGCGACAGCGCCGTCTGGAGTCGATGCAGCTTCACGCCGCTTCGGTGGCTCCTCTTGTGCTTACAGAAATCCAGCATATCTGCTCTCAGCAACCTCAGGTTATGCATGGTCTTCAGCTGGGCTCCTGGGGGTAGGCAACAAGCCCAGAAAGATACTTAGACAGCTGCAGAAAGCCCGCAGGGCAGGAGGCAAATCTCTGTGGCAAGAATCCAGATACATCTGTGCTACGAATAATTAAAATGGGCCTTTTGCAATTTTCTATTTGAATAACTATTAACATTGCATCTTTCTATTTGCAGAGAAATAATACATGAGCTAAAATAGAAAACTTATAGCCAATAAACTATAGGCTTTCTTGGAGCAGAACACAATTTTTAATAAAAAGAACCTGGGTATATTCTACTCACATGCTAGGGAGTTTTCTCTTACAGCATTAAAAAAAGTTTCACAGGTTACAATAAATTGTGACTGCAAAAAATTAATATACTTACCTAAGTGAATGGTAAAACTTTCTTCTAACTTTCTCTGTTCCTCATAGATCCTTCCATTTGCTTCAGCGGATTCTCTGAGCTGACTTGGTTGAACTTTAATTTCCTCACTGAAATTGAAAAAATTATTGATACGCTTTTTTTTTCTTTTTTGTATGTTTGTCAAAAACCTTTCCTAAAGGAAAGAAAGCTTTACAGTTAAATGAGATGAAACAGCAGAAAGTAGCACTTAATTTATTCCTAAATTTATCCTTTATCCATGGGGATGAGTAAGATCATTAACACAGGTTGTAAAATTCCTACTTATTCTTTCATTTCTTTGGTTATTTCTTTCAGTAAGTTATGCATATTTTTTTAGTCATTACAATATCGATTATATGTCATCATTTAATATTTCTTAGTAGCCTAAGAGAATGATTAAATGAAGTGACTAACATTAACTTGTTTAAAATGACATTTTAATATATCCTATATCAGCCTTAGGGCTGGCGAAACTAGAAAATAAGTGAAGTGATAGAAAGGAAAATTAAAAATTAAAATGTCAAATAAATGTCAAATAATAAAAAGAGATGTAGTTCGTTTTGATGTATTCACATCCTCTCTTTTTTTGTTGTTTTACCATTTCCTGTTTTTTCACCACCAACAGTCTCCCATTAAAGGACTTCTCTCTTTGCTCTACTCTGCCCTTGCACTTCCGGAAAAGGTTTCCATGGAGGCACCAGAACTGTACAACCGTTCAATTCAAATTTCATGGTGATCTGAAGATGGTATAAGTCTGGAACAGTCATCCACTCCCCTGACTACATTTTTGGGGTAAATCCAAACAGTCTCATTAGCATCACTGATTGACTTCATTAGTAAATATGGCAAATTTAAACCCCGAAGTAAATTCATATAAATTTATATTAATAAAATATCCTCATCTTAGGACACAGAAAGCCACAAGACAATGATGTTCCCATGCTAATAGCAAGAAAAGCCCAGATAACCTATAAGATCGTAACTTTTCTGGAGCTCATCAGAGATTTGAGGTAACAAGGCAACCAAGAAACTAAATTCTAAACTGTGACACGCTTTAGAATGAGAGACAGGACACACAGATAGTTTTCTTTTGGGCAGGGCACAGTAGAAATAGGTTGCTGTAATGTATGTAAGAGGGTAAGAAAAAATCAGCTAAAATTTTAACAAATTCTTGAAGGTCAAGTAGGGGCTAGCATGTCCATTTAGAACAGCTATGAGCTCCAGGCACCGGGGGACTTTGCATATGCTCTTGCAAACTCCTTCCTGTTGGCCTCCACCAGGCGCTTCCAAGAAAACCTTGGGGGCAGGGCAAGAGAAGAGACAGCCCACTCGGTGGCACAGGCAGATGTGCTAAGAGTGCCCCAAGCCCAAGGCCCAGATCTGCTGGACTTAGGCTAAGACTGAAGCTGGACAAAGACCACAGAGACCCGCCTCCCACCGCCGACCAGGAGCCTGGCATCAAGTAACAACAACGTTAGTCTGCTGCTGGCGGGTGGGCAGAGCAACAGCACACACGGGGACCTCCTGCTGTGGCACAGGCCTGCAAAGGCTACTGAAAGCTGAGGGTGGAGCAGGATGACAGAGGAGAACAGTCTAGAAGCCAAAGCCCCACTCTCAACACAAAGTGGCAGCAGTGCACTGCTGTAGAAAATGAAGCCTATGGTGGACTGAAGAGCAGAAACCAAACACAGCCCGACTGCTGACTAAATTTCCATAGCCTTCACGTTAACGGCCTGCTCGTTTCTGGGCATAAGTACTACTGACCTCAGTCTCTTCTTTTCTAATACACACAACAGCCAGCATTCAGTTTAAAAAAGAGAGAGAGAAACAGAGAGGGGGAAAGACCCAAAAGAGCAAGCAAAAATAAATAAATAAATAACCCACTGTCAAGAGAGAAAGCAATCAACAGAAACAGACTTAGAGATGACCCAGATACTGGGGCTAAAAGAAAGGGACTTTCAAATAACTATGACTAATATGCTAAAAGATATAGTGTAAAACAACACACAAGGACAGATAAGGAATTTCAGCAAAGAGAGAAGTACTAGAAATAAAACATGTTATCAGATCGATGATCACAGACGTCAATTCCTTTGACAGGCTCATCAGCAGACCACCAATCATTTTATGAGGCCACCATTACCCTGATGTCAAAACCACATGAAGATATTATAAGAAAAACAAAGTTACAGACCAATATATATATAGTGGATGTATTTATTTACTATTTTATAGTGGATATATTTAAATTTACATATAATATATATGAAATAATACATCATGAGTTACATGTATAAGTCTGAACTATAAAATTTCTAGAAGAAAACATAGGAGAAAATCTTTGTGATCTTGAATTAGGCAATGATAACTGAGATAAGAAACAAACCATTTAAAAATTGATAAATTGCACTTAATTAAAATGAAAAACTTTGCTCTTCAAAAGAAACCATTAAGAAAATGAAACAATAAGCCACAGGGTGAGAGAAAATATTTGTAAAACACATATCGGATGATAGACCTGTATCCAGAATATATAGAGAACTTTCACAACTCAATAATAATAATGGAAAAAAAAAAGAGGAGGTATGGATAGAAGATCAGCACGTGAAAAAATGTTCAACGTTAGTATCCGTCCGGGAAATGCAAAGTAAAACCACAATGAGACGCCACTACAAAACCTACTAGAATTGCTAGATATCAACACCAGGTGCTGACGAGGGTGAGGAGCCTGTGGGACCCTCCCACAGTGGTGCTGGGAGTGCAAGATGGTACAGCCACCTTGGAGAACCAGCTTCTTATAAAATTAAGCACACCATGGATTTTACTTCCCATGTTTTCCAGCAATCCCACTCCTAGGTATTTACATAAGAAAATTATAAACATATGTCTATAGAAAGACCAGTATGTGTTTATAGCCGCTTTATTTATAATTGCCGAAATACTTTGAATGTCCACCACTGAGTGAATGGATAAACAAAGAATAACAGAGCAATAAAAAGGGAAGAACCACTCATAAATGCAACAACATGAATGAGTCTCAAAAGCGTTATGTCAAGTGAAGGAAGCAAGACACAAACTGCTACATACAGTTTGATTCCATTTATATGACATTCTGTAAAAATCAAAATGACAGGGACAGAAATCAGAGCAGGTTGCCACAAGCTGGGCAAGGAGAAGGGGGGTTAATACAAAGGTATAAAAAGGAAATGCTATGTCCTGATTGCAGTGATGGTTTCATGACTCATTAAGTTTGTCAAAACTCATCAAAATGTAAACCTAAAACAAGTGACTTTTACTTTATGTAATTTATCCTTCAATAGACCTGACTTTAAACAAAAGGGCAAAAACGGACATATATACACTACCAAATGTAAAACAGATAGCCAGTGGGAAGCAGCTGCATAGCACAGGGAGATCAGCTCGGTGCTCTGTGACCACCTAGAGGGGTGGGGTAGGGAGGGTGGGAGGGAGACGCAAGAGGGAGGAGATACGGGGATATATGTATACGTATAGCTGATTCACTTTGTTATAGAGCAGCAACTAACACACCATTGTAAAGCAATTATATTCCAATAAAGATGTTAAAAAATAAATAAATAAATAAACTTTTTAAATGGATCAATCTCATACAGGAGTTCTATACGTAGTTATGTTGAAAACAGGTTTCTGCTCCCAAAGGAAATCCCTATCAAAAGGGAAAACAAACTAACCAAGTCACAGTAAAAATACTCTTTCCCAGGAATAGTTGGTTTTTAAAGCAGCAGCAGCTAGAGGCCAGTATTTACACAAAGGAATTGATCCTATAGAATGAATTTCTGAAACTAGAGTAGCAAAGCAGGAGATAATTTTTGTAGCAAGGGGCTTTCCTAGCGTCCATAGGTTGATGACTTCCTACTTTTCTGACCACAGTATAGAGTACATATTTCACATTGTGGCTCAACGCACACATGAGTAACGTGCTGATATTTTTTTCCTTAATCTATTCTACTCAGTTCTTTCCATTCAATTCCATTCCATTTTATTGTCATTTTAAAAAGTCCAATTGGAAAGTAAAGGATCCAGCATGGTCCCTGGCAGACTGCAACCAGCAATTTGAGAAACACCATTGGACCTCATAGTACACAGGTGTTCCCAGCCTGTCTGTCGCCTCACCTGTCCCTTTGTATTGTGTTCAGCACTATTTTCATTTGAAATGAGGGGTATATATATGTTAGTGTCCAGGAGGTTATCCCATTTCTAATTATAAAACATTGTTTAAATATTTCTAAGGTGTTGGCTTGGGGAAAACAACAACACAAATGACAGATTATAATAAGAGATGATACAGACTGTGTCAGGTAAATAGTTTAATGATAATCCATCCATCTGCCTGGTTTACACCCATCCCATCAATATTTATTTATATGCCTGTGTCAAGAGCTAGACACTTGACAAAACCTGGGTATACAACAGCAGAAGAACAGACATGGTTTTTGTCTTCAAGGCAAGACAGGTGGGGGAGAATGACATTAGACAAATAAAGGGCAATATCTAAATGTTTATAGCATACACTAGAAGATGCTGGAAATAGGATTATTATACTGTACTAAATATATTCCCAATCGGATATACTTTAGGATTTGAAAGAAGAAATTCTCAAAGGTGAGTACACAGCCAGGAAAGAACAGGCACTGGCGAGCTCTAGGGCAACACATGAAACACAATGTATTTAGGCCATAAGGCACCACACAAATTGTGACTTATGGAAAGTCCTCTAGACTGTTTTGGTACCTTGTACATGCTTCTGTTACTGCACACATCATTCTGTACAGTACTGTTTTATTCACAGGTCAGTGTCTCTAGAATATAAGCTCCACATGGGCAGTTATCTTTTTTTTGCTCTTCTGCTTAAAGAGTGCTTGGCATTTAAGGTGTAGTCGACCAGTGTGTATTGCGCTGAAAGGAAACCAACTTAAGGAAACAAGAGACAGTGATGGCGGTATTTAGGTATACACACCCACAAGATTTACGGCTAAGTTCTAGCAGGGAAATCACTACTGTAAAACAGCCAGTTACCCACCCCACCCCGCAAATCACCCACATAAAGTCTATAAAATGAAAGGTGTTACAGGAAGTATAAATTATCTTGAATTTTCACCGGCAACTTAAAAATATCTACAACTGAAAAGGTCCAGTTTTACAATAAATACAAACTACTACTGAGAATGACCTTCATCTAATAAAAACAACACCCGATTAATACCTGAGAGAGCTGTTTTTGGGGTTTTTTAGGTCTTGATGAAGTTTCATCACCCATTCCTGATACTCTTGCTTTTGAATGGCAGTCGACTGTTTTAATTCATTGGACCATTTATTTTCCAAGTCCTAAAAAGAGACAGTACACTGACTAACTAGTTCTTTTACAAAAACAAATAAGTGGAAAATGCAATCCAAAAGTCATTATACTTCACTCACCTGCTGGGATTCGAAATGCTGAGCAGCCAGTGAATTTACATCTTGATCTGTCAGTGATTTTCCCAGTTCCTGCATCACTTTTTCCATTTCAATGCCTTGTCTGAACCATAAATAAAGCAGATCAGATATATCCATCAAATTTTTAATACAACCACTCTGGATTTATTGAACAACCTCTACAAAGTCAAAAGAAAATTTTTGTTTTCTAGGACTATGTCCAGTTAGGGCAACTATACTAACTGGAAGGCACTTTGAAGCCTTGCCAATGGAGATGTGGAAATAATAATGATAATGTCATATAATATGAACAACGTCATTTGTGCAGCTAAATTGGAATCTAAATTTAATGCACAAATGAAAGCATTCAAATTCTAGGTGATCTTTCAACTTCCATGGCTAATATTTAAGAGGCTGCAGATTTACACAAAGAAGATACTCTGCAATTCCAGCTTAAATACATTTTCTTTTTATTTGAACATGAGTTAAAGTGACCTCAACCTTCAAAAGGTACTTTATATTATAACCAGAAGCTGCCAATTAGGTTCTAAGAATCAAGCTGGTATTAAGTCACAGGGTTCCCTTTTTAGAGGAATATGAAATACATTCTGAAGATACATTTTAGTCTTCTTCATTTATCCAAATAAACATGCAGAAATTAAGAATGGTTTTCTCTACGGGAAAAACTAATCAGTGGTGTTAGAAGTTCAGATAATGGTTATTTACGGGGGAAATGGGTGGTGACTGCCGGATGGGCAGGAGGGAGCCTTCTGTAGGGCTGGAAATCATTTCTTGATCTGGGAGATGAGCACATGGGTGTACTTACTTTATGAAAATGTACGGAGCTGTATACCTATTGTTTATTACCTTTTCTGTATGTGTATTATATTTTAGTAAGTTCATTAAAATTATCTTCTAATAAAAATGTGTTTAAAAAATTTGTTCTGAAACATATTTCAAACAAACTTGTAAACAATGAAACACAGACATGAACTAAAAGGATTTTACTATCATTCTAGTCAATTTAAGTAAATTGCTCTTAAAAGAGAACTTATACTTATTTATAACAACTGATTAAGATACTTACATGTATATGATAAATGAAACTCATTCATATGTTATACTTCTATACATTTCTATGTGTACCTTCTAGTATTAAATATTCAATATCACTTAATTCCTACTTAACTATAAGTGGGCAGGTGACCCCATTAATTTTTTAATAACTACTAGAGGTCAGGTGAAGGATGTGCTTGCAAGTAAGATTGTTATTTAAAACAGAAATAACTACTAAGCATTAATAAATATAAACTTCGATACAAATATATTAATATTTTATATTACACATGTTCCCTCTAGTGGATAAAGAGTATCATTGCCACTTTTAAGTTTCAAAGAAATATCTTGAATCTGATTTGCTAAAAGAAACAAATTTCCAGTGAGGAAAAAGAAGACCAATAAATAATAATTCAACAAATAAAATTTCACGAACATTTATTTCACCCTAAATGTTTTAGAAGTGCAAGTAGTTAATGATACAATATATATTTTCTATGATTAAGATCAAAGAAAATTTTATTATTTTTCAGATGAAATACTAACTATCTATTGGCTCAGTATGTCTGGTGGGGTGATTCTGACAACCTGTATATTATCTTGAAAAAACTTAGGAAAGAAGATCATTATAACTACTGATGCTATACTGAGAAAAGTTATTTTAAAGATGTAAAATGGAATTAAAATGAAAGGAGAAATGAGAAAAGGTGTCACTTTTGCTCATGAATTAGATAAATGAATTAAGCACCAAAATTGTGGGTGAACTTCCATCAATGAATTCCAACTCACCATTAGTTATACTGTTCACCTTTGCAAAAAATATTACCTACCTTAAAGGGAACATAGCTTATTTTTATTTTTTAAGCTACCAGTTTGGACTTGTGAAAAATAAACTATAAAACTGTTCTTAAAATAAATGTATTCAAATAACGTTTATACGTTTAGGTGGGAAAAAGCAAAGCCCCGTCAAGAAGTCTGGCCAAAGGACATTTCAAAAAATAACGTAAACCAAGACAAACCCCTGATGAAAAACCGCTCCACGACAGAAAATGTATATGAAGTACCAGTAAATGCAGATAATTAGTAAGTTAATTCAGATTCCCCAAAACTGAAGAGTTTTGTGGAATGAGAATCTTCTTCCAATTTAGAAAAAAAACAATTGTAGAATATTGATGGCCAGAGATGAAATCTTCTGGGAGGTGGAGTGAGCAGGCAGCAAAGTCGACCACAGTTTAGAGCAGCTCACCAGCTGAATGAAAGCAGGAGTGATGGCTACTGACAGGAACTACAGAGAGCCAGGCTGGGCATTTTCTAATACACCTAGATGGGCAGAATGAGTGCAGTCCCAGAAAACCTGAGATCCAAGGACAGATTCAGAATGAGATAAAGGTTATATTATTTGAAGCCCTGGTAGGAAAAATCAAACAAATGTAGTTCAACAGAAGGTAATTCATTATTGTTAGGTAATTATACTCTTACATATTTAAAAAAATCTAATCTCTATTTCATTCTTAAAGTATGTTCACAATATTACTGTCTACATAATAAAGAACTAGAAGAAAATCACATTTTTGCCTCAGTAAAATGGGGATGATAACAGTAGGGTTGTGCTAAGAGATCAAGTGAGACAGGGCATCAGTTATGGACTGCATGTTTGTGTCTCCCCAGAATTCATACGTTGAAACCCTAACCCTCAATGTGATGGTATCCGGAGGTGGGGCCTTCGGGAGGTAAGTAGGTTTAGGTGAGCTCAAGAGGTTGGAGCCGTCCTGATGGAATTAGTGCCTAGAAGAAGAGGTGCTACAGCTGTCTGTCTACGAGCAACACACCAGGAGCCCGCACTGAGGAAACGCCACGTGAGCGACAGTAAGAAGGCACGGTCTGCAAGCCAGGCAGCGGGTCCTCAGCAGACACAGAGTCTGCTGGCACCTTGACCTTGGACCTTCCAGCCTCCAGACGGTGAGAAATCAATTTCTGTTGTTTAAGCCACCCAGTCTGTGGTATATTTTTTTCAACAGCAGCCTGAACTAAGACAGCATCCAAAGCACTTTGCACAGTGCCTGGAACAAAGCAGACCTTCAAAAGAGGTAAGCTATTCCTCTTATTAGAACTAAGAATAGATAAGACCACCGTACTTGTTTAGGTAAATCACTGGAGAAGTTCTATAAACCTATGAGGACCTCATCTTCCCAGATGAAATGACAGATTTAAACGCGTAAGAAAATTAATTTCTAAAGTTAAAGGTTCTTTTTATTCTATTCTTCCATTTTATAACAAAATGAGAACAAGCTGTCCTGCAGCCCATCAATATTTGATGACGTAACATTTAATCATGATCATGCAAGAACTCTGAAATACCTCTCTCGTAATTTTTTCAGCTCCACATCTCTTTCGCCAATCAGTTCTGAGATACTAACAAAGTAATTGTGTTCCAAATTTAGGAGAGTTTCAGAGGCAGGAGAATGGATTAGGTCATGGTACACGTCTGCGAAATCTTCATCCCAGCTGGGCTCCTCGGGCCTTGCATGCTCCAATGTGGTCTACGAGATGAGACACGAACAGTCTTAAATCCTGATGTAGTATTTTTATTGAACACACTACTAGAGAAGTGCATATATTATGATTCCATTTCTGTACATCAAAGGACAGAAAGACCCTCCATCCATATATGTGTATATAGGTTACATAGGATTATCTGAATATATGAAAAAGATACAGAAAGATGTCAGCTAAGTTGTTCATGTGGGTTACCTGGAGGCAGGGGTAAGGGGAAGGCGTTAATGTGGAGGAAGAAATAGGAAATGCCCACAATAAAAAAAAAAAAAAAATGGTGAGTAAGCTGAGATCCCATTTCTGTGAAACCCAAACACGCTCAAAGGGGCTGTTTTGGCAGAGTGGGACTTCTGAAGACCTTTACTTTGTATTCTAAGGTGCTGCATAACAGACTAACTTGCATATATTAATTATATAATCAGAAGAGGCTTTCCATTATTAAAAATATATTGCTACGAAAGGTTTTGTAGGCTATATATTTAGAGAATGAGGTTACCTATGCAATAACACTGACCTTGAAAACCCAATTCATGCACAGGATTTTATATCAAGATGTACATTTGCAATTTTCTTACTCTGAACTTCGCAAGTATTGTTTTCTTTATAAAATGTAAGCACGTTTTAAAGTGTATGAAAACAGTAGCTATCAAAATGATAAAGGGACTGAGTAAACACCAATAAACAAGAAAAAGAGAAACATGCAGAGAGGCAGAATGGAGACACCCCAAGCACACACACAAATCCATCCAGGGGACAGATGCCTGCCCCAGACGTGTGCCATGCCAGCACATCTGACACACACACTGCTCTCCAGGGGAGGAGACTGGCATGCTGGGAAGCCCCCTGTCAAAGGTCATACAATTTAAAGGCAAAAGTGGAAATATTTTTTCTATTATTGATCTTTGCAGACAGACATCTATAAAAAAGAATAATCTAAATTCTTCCCTTTTCAAAGGGAAAATGTCAAAAACTAGAATCTATGACAGGACTAAGTAATAATTTACCTTAAATAAAACAAATGGATAAATGACAGAAACAGGTATTTTGAACTGGGTCAATAGGGTAAACTTTTCCCCTTGTTTCCTTTCACTTATACTTCGATTGGCTGCCAGATCAGGAGAGAAGAGTTTCAGAAGACCAGCTGAATCTAGAAGGCGGATTTCATCTACCCCATGCCTCTGAAATCCTGAACCCGCATTCTCATAACTGCTCTACATCTCTAGACCCCGGCACTGCTCTAGAAATTATAACCAGCCCATGTGACTTAAGCCTTGTTCCAAATTCACATCAGGCTTGGGCTGAAGTTTTGCAGGAAGGAGCCAGGGCCAAATCACGGGGATCTGCTTGGCCCTACGTAACACCAGACATTTGGAAACCCCATGAACCAGGTCTGCTCACTACATAATTTTCAGCATCAATTTAAAACCCAGCCTAGAGTGAGTCTTGTGAATAGGCAGAAGCTACCTACACGAGAAGCACTGAACGGAGTTCTTATCTGACCTAACTCGCGCCATATTCCCTCAGGAGAGGTGACCCTAAAAAGGGGACTGGGATAGCCGAGAGGAATGGGCACTGAGTAAGGGCCTGTGGAGAAACTACTCCACGACCGGGCCCATCTGGACTTCTCTGTCTCCTCCATCACTATACTTTAAAAACAAACAAACAGAATCACAGGAAAAGAGATCAGATTTGCAGTTAACTGAAGCTGGGGATAGGGGAAGGGGAAACTGGATGACTGCAATCAAAAGATGCAAACTTCCAGTTACAGTAAGTACTAGGCACGTAATGTACAATGAAATAAATATAATTAACACTGCCTTATGGTATATATGAAAGTTGTTGAGAGTAAATCCTAAGCGTTCTCCACACAAAAAAAGTATTTCATCTTCTATTTCTTTAATTTTGTATCTATATGAGAGGATGGATGTTCACTAAACTTGTGATAATCACTTCGTGATGTGTGTAAATCAAAGCACTATGCTGTATGCCTTAAGCTTACACAATGTCGCACGTCAACTACATCTCAATAAAGCTGTAAGGAAAGAAATCTTCATCAAAGTTCAGAATATCCTCAAAATTTACAATGGGATCTATTTTTTTACCTCCGCATAAGCTTTGGCCCAGGTACTTGCCAGCTGATGTAAGTCTACTTCACCTGACTTCACAGCTTCCAGGGCTGCTTCAGCATCTCTGTCATAATCTTTGAGGGATTCTTCTTCGATAAACTGGCTCAGAGCTTCTTTTAAGTCTGTAACAGGGACAGCAAATACCATTGTCAGTACACATAAATAGGGAACATTTTACTTGGCTAAGCATTCCAATGTCAAACTTTATTTTATCAAGCCTAACAGAATGTCTAACTAAAACAGTGTCTTAACAGAATGAGACAATGAGAATACCCTTAACCCTTAAGAGAATGTCTAACTAAAATAAAATCAGCTTAGGGGATCATTTAACTAATCTCACAATTATTCTTCTTTACAATTACAGGTTATTGAATGGTCAAAATTCTTAACTCTGATATACAACCCTGATACTAATTTAAAATGTTGGGACTTCCCTGGCCGTCCAGTGGGTTAAGACTTCGCCTTCCAATGCAGGGGGTGTGGGTTCAATCCCTGGTCGGGGAGCTTAGATCCCACATGCCTCACGGGCAAAAAACCAAAACATAAAACAGAAGCAATATTGTAACAAATTCAATAAGACTTTAAAAATGGTCCACATCAAAAAAATATTAAAAATGTTAATTTCTTAAGCCTGATTCTTTATCTGAAAGTGAGTAGGGAAAAGCACATAAAGACCTCCTACAGATTTAGAGCGGCTAAAGGTTTCTGTATTTAAATGAGTTTCCTATTTAACTTTCAAGGGTATATATTGTTACAGTCTTTGAATCTGAGAGAGAAATTGAGTGATTAGCATATTAAAACTGGTTTATTTCAGATGATCTACAATTCCAACTTTAGAGACACTATTCAGAGACTGCTTTGAGGATATAAGAAGACCATGGCTTTCATCTTGGACACTTGCTCCCTCACTCTCTTAGGTTGCTGGCCCTGGTGGAGGCCAGCTGCAGGTCCTGAGGTGACCCTATGAAGAGGCCCACATGACAAGGCTTGACAACAACCTCACAAGGGATCTTGGAAACAATCCTCTGTCAGTAGAGCCTTCAGATGAGACTGTAGCCCTGACTGATGGTATGGCTGCAACCCCATGAGAAACCCTGAGTCAGAGGCACCCAGCTAGGTTGCACCTGCATCCCTGAACGACAGTAACAGTAAGGACAAGATAATACATATTTGTTGCTTTATGCCGCTTTTTTTTTAAAAAAAGACTGATTGAAGAGCACTGGCATAGAAACCAGGATACCTGGGTTCTGGTTTTGGCTCTGTCATTATATAACTTCGGACCAGAGGTTCTCAGTCGTTAAGATGCATCAGAGTTCCCTGAAGAGCTTACTGGAATAGACTGCCGCATGCGCTCCCAGAGTTCCTGATTCTAAGGGAACTGGGTGGAGCCCGCCCAATAATCCACATTTCTAACGAGTTCCCAAGTGATACTGTAGCTGCTGATCAGGGAACAATTTTTGAGAATCATTGCGTTGGGCAAATAATTTAACCTTTCTAGGTACCAGTTTCCTTATTTGTACAAAGAGATTGTGCTGGGAAGTTTCTACGTTCCCTTGTAACTTCGACCTTCTATGATCCAACATATTCTCAATTAAAACATTTTCCCTCATCTGTAGACAGAACACAGACCTTTTAACATGGTTTAATACACACTTTATTAATGACTTTATGGAATTAATTTAGGTGAGCAAAGATTATTGAAAGACAGGTACCCCTTCTCTCCCATGACATCTCAGGAATTGAGGACCGAATCATTAAAAGGGCAACGCATTTAGCACATAGCTAGTGATAGCGGACACACCTTATGAATCCATCCAACTACATTAGGAGGTTAAGAGTTCTAATCCAGACTCGGTGATTTTTCATATTTTAATTTAATTTTTATACTAAAATGCCTAATAAACAATTACAAGGGATACAAAAAAAAACACTCCATAAAACAAAGGTCTGGGGAACCTTTTTATTCTTGAAAGCTTCACATTTTGTAGTTGTTTCCAATGCTTCTTAGGTTTATGCTTTCTAATATAAAACTTCTAATGACAGAGATTATAGGAAAATAACGAAGTGATATTTTAAAAGAAATCAACCCTCACCTTTTTCTATAAAGCATGGTAAATTGTGCAGCAGCATCAGACGGCCATGTAAATGACTGGCATTCTCTTGAACAGGAAATTTGAGAGGCACCGTCAGTTCTAAGCACTGACTTCCCACTTTGAATTCATACACAAATTCCCTCCCTCTGTTGCAGAATCTTTCTCTGTTTTTCTTCATCTTCTTTGGCAGGATTTCTATAGCACTGACAACAACAAAAAAACTCAGCGGGTTATAAGTCCATTTAAAAAAAACATGATGTTTCATTATTGCTGTTCCACTTCTAAGATGTTCCCCCACTCAGAGGTTTTATTTGTGTGACTCTGAGTTGATTATTCTATTTCCCTACGTTTATCCCTGCATTTTCATCTTCATGATGAAAACAAAATGCTTCTTCTTTTAAGGAAAAGGTTCTTCTAAACTTCATTTAAGAAAAAAATTATGCCCACAAAATACTTAGCATTCCTAGGCAGAGTTCTCAGGAATAGGTAAGGACCATGGAGAGAAGAACAGAGAGGATTCTTAGGAACAGATGCATGGTGGGTGGATACAGTTCATGAAACAGCTGGTGAATACAAAGTCAAAGAAACAGATCAGGGACCAATTCATCTTGAAGAGCTTAGAGGTGGTGGGTATGCGATCTGATTGGGGGTGGAGAGAAGGGAGATGGTGCTGGAAAGATTTCCATGAAGGAAAAAGATACACAGAAAGTGGAAAGTACAGGACAGCCCACAAGGCAAAGTGGACACTATTCATAAAGAAGAAAATCTAGTCAAAAAGAATACATCAACTGAAGATTTACTTATTAGCCTCCTAACTGGACTCCTGTCCCCAGACATTTCCCCATCAAATCAGTTCTCACACTATTCTCTACACTGAAGTCACAGCAATCGTTTTCAAGTGCATATCTGACCACGTTGCTCATCTGCTTAAATCCTTCTATGACATTCCTTGTAGGACTCAGGATACAATACAAACTCGTTAACGGAGCTTACCACGCCCCTGCTTATACCTCCAAACTCTTATTTCAGCACCTGCACCCCGTCCTCTCCAACACACAAATCCAAAAACTTTATTTTCCAGCCATACTAAACTTCTTTCAATACCAAACCTCTCTTTCCACTCCCAACCTTTCTGAATGTTTTTCCTTTGCCTAGCACACGCTTACTGCCCTTCTTTCCTTGGCCACATCTCAGCTGAGCTAGGCCACAGGAAACCTTTTAACTTGTAGGACTGTCATTAGGCTTAATCATATAATAAATACGAAGCATCCGACAAACTTAAGATGACCAATAAATGGAAGCTGGTAAAAATAATAAACAATAACAGGAAGCTCTATAAGAACATATCAATTAAAAAAAATCAAAGGCTGCTAAATGAGCACACATGATGCAGGCAAAGACAGTAAAAAAACATTTTGCAGGGAACTGAAAATTACGGAAATAGGGGCTCATGGTCTCATCTTGTTTCGAGTCATAATTTTCGGCAAACAAAAACCATTAGCTCTGGTTTCAGTTGGTTCAACCTTTAGCCTTATTGTGTTTCAACAAATTGATACTTTAGCTCTCTCTCCCCGATCTGTTATGAACAGCAGGGCTGAAATCAAGCAAGGTTTCCGTACAATTATGGGATGCGAGGAGGAGAGCTGAACCGAACTCATGCAGCCAGTCGAGTGGAGGTACTGAGGCTTAAATGAGTCAGGGAAGGGAGGGCAGACAAAGGGCCGAGAAGCCACGGCCGAGTGAGGGGAACAGCCCCCGGTTAGAGGGTTTCGGTCTGAGGGGGCTTCCTCGATCGGGTCGCGGGCTCACCTCCCCTTGTTCCGAGTCTCCTGCTGTCCGCACACCCGGCGCTGTCAACCAGCCGCGGTGCAGGAACCGTCAGCTGACTGCCGCCTTGTTTTTACAGCCGGAAGATCAGCTCCGGCAGATTCGTCCGCATCTTTTCCTCTTTCCCGGCACCCCGTGTAAAATTCCTCTGTATAAGTGTCCCCTTGTTCCATAATACCTGAGTTGAATCATTTAAAAAGTGTAAGAATGTGTATTTCTACTGTTATTGTCCATTTCAGAGACGGCGCAGAAGTGACGAAAGTGCAGCGGCGAAGCACCGGCTCGGCTCTGGCAGACCGGATGCGGAAGGGCGGTGCTTGGAGGGGGCGTGAACTAACGCGCGCTTCTCAGAACGCATGCGCGCCCGCGGGGATGGCCGGAGAGGATTGGAGGCCTGGCGGCGGGGCGGAGAGCTTCGAGTCTGGTTTTGCGCGGGAATTGGAACGGCCGCCGCCGCTGCCGACAGGAGGCTGCGAGCTGCAGGTTTCCAGCCTTGGAGGGGACCATGGTGCGGCCTGCGAGGTGAGTAGTTCATGGCATCCGGCGCGGATGGGGAGGAAGGGCAGGAAGACGCTGGAGGCCGCGTCACCTGCATGGAATGGAGGGAAGGGCCCGAGGACCAGGGTAGCGATGGTGGGACCGACAGCTAAACGCTCTAGACTCCAGGGAGAGCTGCCGCTCCTCGGAAAGGTCCTAGCATCCAAGCTGTTTCCTTCTCTTGGCTCCTTTGACAGTTACTGCCGTTTCTTTTACCCACCCCGTTCAAATAAGGCCTGGTTACAGCGTTTTGCATTTCACCAAGCTTCTGCTTACGTGTTATTTCATTTGTTCGTCCCTATACTTCTTTGAGATAGAAAGTTTGGGTCTCCCTATCTTATCAATTTAAACTTTTGGGCACGAAAGCCAGTTTAGCTGAGTCACACAGCTAGTAAGTTACAGGATAACATGCAAACCTAAGCCAGCTGGCGCCAGATCCTCTGTTTTCCATTAAATGTACTGTTTGAAACTATTGCTCCAGTTAACCTCAGTTGAGCACCGTGGAGGCCTAGGGTCAGCCGCTCATTTAGTAGAGTTTTGAATATATTTACTTTTGTGCTGGAGGTATATATTTACTAGATATATATATTTACTAGGTGCTGGAGGTTGCAGTCTAGTCAAGGGATGAAGTTAGGAGACGGAAAATAAACATGGCAATGTGAGAGAGAGTGAGGAGGAGAAAAGCCCTACTTTAATTTTAATTTTAAAAAAATTTTGTTGAAGTATAATTATTTATAATGTTGTGTATCTGGTGTACAGCAAAGTGATTTAGTTTTATATATACATGTATGTACTTTTTCATATTCTTTTCCATTCTGGTTTATTACAGGATGTTGAATATAGCTCCCTGTGCTATACAGTAGGTCCTTGTTGTTTATCTATTTTATTTATAGTAGTTTGTACCTGCTGATCCCAAACTCTAACTTATCCCTCCCCATCCCCTTTCCCCTTTGGTAACCATGTCTGTTTTCTATGTCTCTGAGTCTGTTTCTGTTTTGTAAATAAATTCATTTGTATCATATTTTAGATTCCGGATATAAGTGATATCATATGGGTTTTTTTGTCTTTCTTTTTCTGACTTACTTCACTTAGTATCATAATCTCTAGGTCCAGCCATGTTGCTGCAAATGTCATTATTTCATTCTTGTTGATGGCTGAGTAATATTCCGTTGTATATGTATACCACACTTCTTCATATACACATCTGTCAGTGGACATTTAGGTTGCTTCCATGCCTTGGCTATTGTAAATAGTGTTGCTGTGAACATTGGGGTGCATGTATCTTTTCGGATTAGAGTTTTCTCCAGGTATATGCCCAGGAATGGGATTGCTGGATCATATGGTAATTCTATTTTTAGTTTTTTGAGGAACCTCCATACTGTTCTCCATAGTGGCTGTATCAATTTACATTCCCACCAGCAGTGCAGGAGGGTTCCCTTTTCTCCACACCTTTTCCAGCATTTGTTGTTTGTAGATTTTCTGATGATGCTCGTTCTAACTGGTGTGAGGTGATACCTCATTGTAGTTTTGCTTTGTGTTTCTCTAATAATTAGTGATGTTGAGCAGCTTTTCATATGCCTCTTGGCCATCTGTATGTCTTCTTTGGAGAAACGTCTATTTAGGTCTTCTGCCCATTTCTGGATTGGGTTGTTTGCTTTTTAATATCGAACTGCATGAGCTGTTTATATATCTTGGAGATTAATCCTTTGTCCGTTGATTCGTTTGCAAATATTTTCAATGTTTTTTTTTTACTATTTTTTTTTTTTTTTTTGCCGTACGCGGGCCTCTCACTGCTGTGACCTCTCCCGTTGCGGAGCACATGCTCCGGACACGCAGGCTCAGCGGCCATGGCTCACGGGCCCAGCCGCTCTGCGGCATGTGGGATCTTCCCGGACCGGGGCACGAATCCGTGTCCCCTGTATCGACAGGCGGACTCTCAACCACTGCGCCACCAGGGAAGCCCCATTTTCTCCCATTTTGAGGGTTTTCTTTTCATCTTGTTTATGGTTTCCTTTGCTGTGCAAAATCTTTGAAGTTTCATTAGGTCCCATTTGTTTATTTTTGTTTTTATTTCCATTACTCAAGGAGGTGGATCAAAAAAGATATTGCTGTGATTTATGTCAAAGAGTGTTCTTCCTATGTTTTCCTCTAAGAGTTTTATAGTGTCCAGTCTTAAATTTAGGTCTCTAATCCATTTTGAGTTTATTTTTGTGTATGGTGTTAGGGAGTGTTCCAATTTCATTCTTTTACATGTAGCTGTCCAGTTTTCCCAGCACCACTTATTGAAGAGACTGTCTTTTCTCCATTGTATATCCATTGCCATAGATTAGTTGACCATAGGTGTGTGGGTTTGTCTCTGGGCTTTCTATCCTGTTCCATTGATCTGTGTTTCTGTTTTTGTGCCAGTACCATATTGTCTTGATTACTGTAGCTTTGTAGTATAGTCTGAAGTCAGGGAGTCTGATTCCTCCAGCTCCATTTTTTCCCCTCAAGACTGCTTTGGCTATTCAGGGTCTTTTGTGTCTCCATACAAATTTTAAGATATTTTGTTCTAGTTCTGTAAAAAATGCCATTGGTAATTTGATAGGGATTGCATTGAATCTGTAGATTGCTTTGGGTAGTATAGTCATTTTCACAATATTGATTCTTCCAATCCAAGAACATGGTATGTCTCTCCATCTGCTGGTATCATCTTTAATTTCTTTCATCAGTGTCTTATAGTTTTCTGCATACAGGTCTTTTGTCTCCCTAAGTAGATTTATTTCTAGGTATTTTATTCTTTTTGTTGCAGTGGTAAATGGGAGTGTTTCCTTAATTTCTCTTTCAGATTTGTCATCATTAGTGTATAGGAATGCAAGAGATTTCTGTGCATTAATTTTGTATCCTGCAACTTTACCAAACTCATTGATTAGCTCTAGTTAGTTTTCTGGTGGCATCTTTAGGATTCTCTATGTATAGTATCATGTCATCTGCAAACAGTGACAGTTTTACTTCTTTTCCCATTTGTATTCCTTTTATTTCTTTTTCTCTGATTGCCATGGCTAGGACTTCCAAAACTATGTTGAATAATAGTGGTGAGAGTGGACATCCTTGTCTTGTTCCTGATGTTAGAGGAAATGCTTTCAGTTTTTCACCATTGAGAATGATGTTTGCTGTGGGTTTGTCATATACGGCCTTTATTATGTTGAGGTAAATTCCCTCTATGCCTACTTTCTGGAGGGTTTTTATCATAAATTGGTGTTGAATTTTGTCAAAAGCTTTTTCTGCGTCTATTGGGATGATCATATGGTTTTTCTCCTTTAGTTTGTTAATATGGTGTATCACATTGATTGATTTGCTTATATTGAAGAATCCTTGCCTTCCTTGGATAAACCCCACTTGATCATGGTTTATGATCCTTTTAATGTGTTGGATTCTGTTTGCTAGTATTTTGTTGAGGATTTTTGCATCTATATTCGTCAGTGATATTGGTCTATCATTTTCTTTTTTTGTAGTATCTTTGTCTGGTTTTGGTATCAGCATGATGGTGGCCTCATAGAATGAATTTGGGAGTGTTCCTTCCTCTGGAATTTTTTTGAAGAGTTTGAGAAGGATGGGTGTTAGCTCTTCTCTAAATGTTTGATAGAATTCACCTGTGAAGCCATCTGGTCCTGGACTTTTGTTTGTTGGAAGATTTTTAATCACAGTTTCAATTTCATTACTTGTGATTGGTCTGTTCATATTTTCTGTTTCTTCCTGGTTCAGTCTTGGAAGGTTATACCTTTCTAAGAATTTGTCCATTTCTTCCAGGTTTTCCATTTGATTGGCATAGAGTTGCTTGTAGTAGTTTCTTAGGGTGCTTTGTATGTCTGTGCTGTCTGTTTTAACTTCTCCTTTTTCATTTCTAATTTTACTGATTTGAGTCCTCTCCCTCTTTTTCTTGATGAGTCTGGCTAATGGTTTATCAATTTTGTTTATCTTCTCAAAGACCAGCTTTTAGTTTTATTGATCTTTGCTATTGTTTTCTTTGTTTCTATTTCATTTATTTCTGCTCTGATCTTTATGATTTCTTTCCTTCTCCTAACTTTGGGTTTTGTTTGTTCTTCTTTCTCTAATTCCTTTAGGTGTAAGGTTAGATTGTTTATTTGAGATTTTTCTTGTTTCTTGAAGTAGGCTTGTATAGCTATAAACTTCCCTCTTAGAACTGCTTTTGCTGCATCCCATAGGTTTTGTATCGTTGTGTTTTCATTGTCCTTTGTCTCTAGGTATTTTTTGATTTCTTCTTTGACTTCTTCAGTGATCTCTTGGTTATTTAGTAATGTATTGTTCAGCCTCCATGTGTTTGTGTTTTTTACGTTTTTTTCACTGTAATTCATTTGCAATCTCATAACGTTATGGTCAGAAAAGATGTTGATATGATTTCAGTTTTCTTAAATTTACTGAGGCTTGATTTGTGACCCAAGATGTGATTTATCCTGGAGAGTGTTCCGTGCACATTTGAGAAGAAAGTGTAATCTGCTGTTTTTGGATGGAACGTCCTATAAATAACAATTAAATCTATCTGGTCTGTTGTGTCATTTAAAGCTTCTGTTTCCTTCTTTATTTTCATTTTGGATGATCTGTCCATTGGTGTAAGTGAGGTGTTATGGTCCCCCACTATTATTGTGTTACTGTCGATTTCCTCTTTTATAGCTGTTAGCAGTTGCGTTATGTATTGAGGTGCTCCTATGTTGGGTGCATATATATTTATAATTGTTATATCTTCTTGGATAGATCCCTTGATCATGATGTAGTGTCCTTCCTCGTCTCTTGTAACATTCTTTATTTTAAAGTCTATTTTATCTGATATGAGTTTTGCTTCTCCAGCTTGTTGTAGAGCTGGTTTGATGGTGCTGAATTCTCTTAGCTTTTGCTTATCTGTAAAGCTTTTGATTTCTCCATCGAATCTGAATGAGATCCTTGCCGGGTAGAGTAATCTTGGTTGTAGGTTCTTCCCTTTCATCACTTTAAGTTTATCATGCCACTCCCTTCTGGCTAGTAGAGTTTCTGCTGAGGAATCAGCTGTTAACCTTGTGGGAGTTCCCTTGTATGTTTTTTGTTGTTTTTCCCTTGCTGCTTTCAATAATTTTTCTTTGTCTTTAATTTTTGCTAATTTGATTACTATGTGTCTTGGCGTGTTTCTCCTTGGGTTTCTCCTGTATGGGACTCTCTGTGCTTCCTGGACTTTGGTGGCTATTTCCTTTCCCGTGTTGGGGAAGTTTTCGACTATAATCTCTTCAAATATTTTCTCAGGTCCTTTCTCTCTCTCTTCTCCTTCTGGGACCCCTATAATGCGAATGTTGTTGCATTTAATGTTGTCCCAGAGGTCTCTTAGGCTGTCTTCAGTTCTTTTCATCCTTTTTTCTTTATTCTGTTACATGGCAATGAATTCCACCATTCTGTCTTCCAGGTCACTTATCTGTTCTTCTGTCTCAGTTATTCTGCTATTGATTCCTTCTAGTTTAGTTTTCATTTCAGTTATTGTATTGTTCATCTCTGTTTGTTTGTCCTTTAATTCTTCTAGGTCTTTGTTAAACGTTTCTTGCATCTTCTTGATCTTTGCCTCCATTGTTTTTCCGAGGTCCTGGATCATCTTCACTATCATTATTCTGAATTCTTTTCTGGAAGGTTGCCTGTCTCCGCTTCATTTAGTTGTTTTTCTGGGGTTTTATCTTGTTCCTTCATCTGGTACATAGCCCTCTGCCTTTTTATCTTGTCTATCTTTCTGTGAATGTGGTTTTTGTTCCACAGGCTGCAGGATTCTAGTTCTTGCTTCTTCTCTCTGCCCTCTGGTGGATGAGGCTATCTAAGAGGCTTGTGCAAGTTTCCTGATGGGAGGAACTGGTGGTGGGTATAGCTGGGTGTTGCTCTGGTGGGCAGAGCTCAGTAAAACTTTAATCCACTTGTCTGCTGATAGGTGGGGCTGGGTTCCCTCCCTGTTGGTTGTTTGGCCTGAGGCAACCCAGCACTGGAGCCTACCCAGGCTCTTTGTTGGTGCTAATGGCAGACTCTGGGAGGGCTCACGCCAAGGAGTACTCCCCAGAACTTCTGCTGTCAGTGTCCTTGTCCTCAAGGTGAGACACAGCCCCCATCCCCGCCTCTGCAAGAGACCCTCCAACACTAGCATGTAGGTCTGGTTCAGTCTCCCCTGGGGTCACTGCTCCTTCCCCTGGGTCCTGAAGCACACACTACTTTGTGTGTGCCCTCCAAGAGTGGAGTCTCTGTTTCCCCCAGCCCTGTCAGAGTCCTGCAGTCAAATCCCGCTAACCTTCAAAGTCTGATTCTCTGGGAATTCCTCCTCCCATTGGCGGACCCCCAGGTTGGGAAGCCTGATGTGGGGCTCAGAACCTTCACTCCAGTGGGTGGACATCTGTGGCATAAGTGTTTTCCAGTTTGTGAGTCACCCACCCAGCAGTTATGGGATTTGATTTTACTATGATTGTGCCCTTCCTGCCATCTCATTGTAGCTTCTCCTTTGTCTTTGGATGTGGGGTATCTTTTTTGGTGAGTTCCAGTGTCTTCCTGTCGATGATTGTTCAGCAGTTAGTTGTGATTCTGGTGTTCTCCCAAGAGGGAATGAGAGCACGTCCTTCTGCTCCGCCATCTTGGTTTATATATTTATATATTCTTAAGGGAATCCAAACATATTTTTATTTACTCAAGACTATTAATGACCTTAAAGAATGGAGGTGAGAAATTGACATTTGTGTAAATGAAAATTTCTGCTTTGTTCACAGGCACAAGAAGCCAGTGAATTACTCCCAGTTTGAGGACTCTGACAGTGATGGTAAGTAGAGCTTCTTATGTCTTCTTTAAAGATTTGGAAATTTATTTCCTCACAATTTATAGGGTGTGTGTGTGTGTGTGTGTGTGTGTGTGTGTGTGTGTATGGCTACAATATGGTTAGTACCAATTGCATATGAGGTAGGTCTGGAAAAATAATATTCTAAGCACTTAGGATACTTATGTTGATAATTACACTGACCAGAATTATTGGCATAAATCATAACCAACTAGGGCAGGTAAAATGGCTTTTTGTATCTAAACTCTGTGAGGTCCATGTTTCTCACTGGGATTTGTACCCTTTTATCCCTTACTGTAAGAAGAACACACTGTCTTTCTGAGATACAAATGTGTTACAGAGTATAATGTGAAATCCCCATTAATTGTACAATAAAACAAGACATTGAAAAAAGATCAGGCATAAACTTTACCCTATTGTGTTTTTTATATATGGTGTGTGTGTGTGTGTGTGTGTGTGTGTGTGTGTGTGTGTGTGTGTGTGTGTGTGTGTGTGTGTGTGTGTACATATATATTTGCTTGTCTCTGCTATTAAGAGAACTTTGGTCAAAAAGTTTGAGAAACATTGTTAGATTACATTATACTTAAAGGTAAGTTTTGTGTTTCTTTCTTAGACCATTGGAGTTTTCTGCGGGTCAGATATTTAGTAATTCCTCAGTTTGAAGGAATCTGTTTTTCACCGTGAGCCCAGTCTTACGTGTGTCTAATACTTGGGAGAAAAGAGCATAGGGTATAGCTTCTAGCTTCTTAATTATTGTCATCAGTCTGTCACTAAATTGTTATAAATTGCTGGTTGTATTCTGGAGACTGTGGCGTGGGGGTGGGGGGCGCGTCACAGATTATTATATTCCTACCTGGGGAAGCATAAAAGAGACGACAGGTATTAATAAATGCGAAAGTGCGTGATTCAGACTACACGCACATGAAGGTATGCATACATGTGTCATGTATGAGTTAGAACGCTAGAGCAGCAGTCTTAGCTTGAGTGTCAATAGAAGAACTACCTCACTTCTGAGGATTGGTAGGACAGAAGACTCTGGGAGAACAGAATGGGCTGGAAAAGAGCATCCCTTTGTCAAAAATCATATTCTTCCACTTGTCAATATGATAAAATTATAAAGGGAATTTTAATAATTTTTCTAATGGTTTTACAGATTTTTAATTAATTGTTCTTTTCTTTGCCACTTGCACATATTAGCTTAGTTGCCTTTGCAGCTTTTTGGGGGATTCGTTTTTGATAGATTGATATTTTAAAAAATCAAGGCCACTAGAACAAAGTTGAGAAGCTTGAGGGAGAATAAAGACAAACAGTGTACCAACAGTATTTTTTAAACTGTGGAAAGCAAGCAATTTGCTTGTTTTTGCTTTTTTTTCTTTTTTTAATTAATTTATTTTTGGCTGTGCTGGGTCTTTGTTGCTGCGCACAGGCTTTCTCTAGTTGCGGCGAGCGGGGGCTACTCTTCGTTGCCGTGCGCAGGCTTCTCATTGCGGTGGCTTCTCTTGTTGCGGAGCACGGGCTCTAGGCGTGTGGGCTTCAGTAGTTGTGGCATGCGGGCTTCAGTAGTTGTGGCTCGTGGGCACTAGAGTGCAGGCTCAGTAGTCGTGGTGCACAGGCTTAGTTGCTCCGCGGCACGTGGGATCTTCCTGGACCAGGGCTCGAACCCGAGTCCCCTGCATTGACAGGTGGATTCTCAACCACTGTGCCACCAGGGAAGCCCCAATTTGCTTATCTTTAAAACTTGAACACACGTGGTAATGAATCTCAGCTACCAAGAAAGTAATTTTATTTATTTCTTCCTAAGGAAAAGCAATTTCATATATTCTTTTTTTAATTCACACATGAATAGATGATTTTGTTCCTGCAACCGCACCGTTAAATAAAAAATCCAGAAGTACACAAAAGGAGTTAAAACTAGAAAAACCAGAACCTAAACTGAAGAATCTCCAGGAAAAAGACATCCCACTACAAGAGAAAACCCCTAAAAAAAGGTGAGAGGTAAGACATACAGTACATATGACATTAGGTGTGTTAATTTAAAAGAGAGATAAATTCCAATTCTTGGTCTAAATTAGAATTTGAGCAGCATCATGGGTCTTATTTTATTTAGTGCATGTAGGAGAACGGGGATGTACCACTAATCCCCTTCTGACTTTCCGAACTTCTTTAAGTTCACAAATGTACGAGGAAATACCCATTTAAGTATGAAGACAATCATAATTACCAGTTTAGAAGGTGTGACTTGCATTTACAAGAGCTAGTACCTGTCTCTGAAATCCTCAGGTTTTACAAGACTACTTCGTTAAAAATTACATTTGTAAGGACAGTTTTATAAAATTTAAAACCACGTATCTGTAATGTATGAGATGATGGATGTTCCCTAAACTGCTTGTGGACGTCATTTCATGACGCACGTAAGTCAGATCACTGTGGATCACTGTGTTGTACACCTTAAACGTATACAGTGCTGGATGTCAATTATATCTCAGTAAAACTGGAAGAAAAAAATTAAACTATGTATTTTTCTAGAGAGAAAAAATATTTTCTCTTTATCTTACTGAGTTTTGTCCAGCAGTGAGCAGGACCTGTGGTTTCTAGACCCACCCTGGAGTTCCATTAGTCAGTACCGAGAGAGGGTAAAATGAGGGAAGGAAGCCCCAAGAGGCCCCAGACTTGCACTATGGGGAGGAGATGGGCAGAGGAGGGATACTGACAAATGGAACGTGGGATGTGGGATGCTTTACTCCTACAATAAACGTGAGGAAAGTTAATTAACGTAGAGAGACTTAGCCCATGTCCTTCTCCTTACTTTTTTCTTTTTTGTTTTTGAGCTTCTTGTACTACCTTTAAAATATAGTTAACAAAACAACCAATGGATGGGAGAAAATATTTGCAAATCATAGAACCCATTAGGGACTTGTATCTGGAATATATAGGAAACTCGTACAGTCCAACAATAAAAAGAATAATGAACCAAGTTAGAAATGGGCAAAGGATTTGAATAGACACTTCTTTAAAGAATATATGCAAATGGCCGATAGCACATGAAAAGATGCTCAACATCCCTCGCCATCAGGGAAATACAAATCAAAACCACGATAAGATAACATGTCACATGTCACGCCCAGAGGGATGGCTGTAAGCAGAAGGACAGACAACAGCAAGTGTCGAGGAGGATGTGGAGAAATGGAAACCTCACACATTGCTGCTGTGGATACGAAATGGTGCAGCCACATTGGACAACAGAGTAGCAGCTCCTTGAAATAAACAGCTATTATATGACCCAGCCTAGGTATATACCCAAGAGAAATAAAAATCTATGCCCACACAAAAACCTGTACATGAATATTTATAGGAGCATTATTCATAATAGCCAAAAAATGGAAGTAATCCAAATGTTTATCAACTAATGACTGGGTAAGTGAAATGTGATATATGCATACAGTGGAATATTATTCAGCAGTAAACAGAAATGAAGTACAGGGAGGGGGAAGGGTAAGCTGGGACGAAGTGAGAGAGTGGCATGGACATATACACACTACCAAATGTAAAATAGATAGCTAGTGGGAAGCAGCCGCATAGCACGGGGAGGTCAGCTCGGTGCTTTGTGACCACCTAGAGGGGTTGGTTAGAGAGAGTGGGAGGGAGACGCAAGAGGGATGGGATATGGGGATATACGTATACGTACAGCTGATTCACTTTGTTATAAAGCAGAAACTAACACACCATTGTAAAGCAATGATACTCCAATAAAGATGTTAAAAAAAAGAAATGAAGTACTGATATATGCTACAACATGGATGAACCTTGAAAACATTGTAGGGAGCCAAAGAAGCTGGCATAAAAGGCCACATATTATATGGTTCCAGTAATACGAAATGTCCGGAATAGACAAGTCCATAGAAACAGAAAGTAGATTAGTGGTTGCCAGATGCTGGGGAGGGGGAAACGGGGATTGACTGCTAGTGAATATGAGGTTTCTTTTTGGGTTGATGAAAGTGTTCTGAAATTACATAGTGGTGATGGTTTCACAGCTCTCTGAATATACTAAAAACTGCTGAATTGTATGCTTCAAAAGGGTGGATTTTATACTGTGCGACTTATATCTCAATAAAATTGCTATTTTAAAAAATAAATCCTTCAAGGTACATTCAGTATTACCTCCTTTATTTAGCCTTTTCTTACCTTCACACCTTTTCACACCTTTCTTTGCTTTCTCTTCCTCTCAAGCACTATAGCACTCTTGACCGCCTTGAACAGGAGACGTGATAATCTTTTTATATCGGGTAATTATTATGGGACTTGTTTTCCTACCTCCTCATTAACTGCAGACTCTTTGAGGGCACTTTTAATATCCTGTCTAGTGCAATGCCTCACAGGGTAAGTACTTGCTGAAATATTTGTCAAAGTCCAGATTGGGCGGAACAGATGTAAAAAAAAAAAAAAGTAATTTCAGTTTAATAAAAGAGCTATAACAGCTGTCTAAAGAGGTGTGGGTGAGGTCAAGGAACATTTCTAAGTGGAAGTGATGTTTGAGCCACGTCCGTTCTCAGTTGGGCAGGTGCTTCCCACCGGGACGGAGCTGGTGGTGAGGAAGAGACATCACAATGAAATAGGCATTGTCACGTGATGCTCCTATTTCAAATCTGTTCTGCTGGGTCCAACATGACACTTAACTTGTTAAGGAGCAATTATCATGATTATTGTTGAAGAACATCTTTCTGAGGCTGGAAAGAAACTCTTAGTCACTGAGGAAAATCTCAGATTTTAGCTGAGGTGGATAGTTTTCAAACTCATTATTATTTGTGTGTCTACTTTAGAATGCCTTTAGATGATAAGCTCTACCAGAGAGACCTAGAAGTCGCACTGGCTTTATCAGTGAAGGAACTTCCAGCCGTCACCATTGATGTGGAGGAGTCTCGAGATAAAAGTAACTTTATTTTCGATAATTGTCTTTAAAACCTTCTATTGCTTTTGCCATCATTTCGTTGGATGAGCCTTTACAGAGGGAAGAATGTAGTTTTAAAACTTTGGACTAAAAAGGAGCAATTTGCAGAGGGTGCCGTTGGATTCAGTTTATTCAGTTGCGTAAATCTCATCCACACATAGATGCCTCTCTGCCTGACACTCAGCTCCAACTGGAGGACGTGGGCCGTGACCCTGCATGTCCGAAGCTCATCTTTATGTGCAGTGAGAAGTTAATTTCATGACCAAGTAAACTGACCTCAACATGCGAGCAATCCACCTGCTTTCTCTCCAAATCCAGATTAGTTAAACATAATCTAATGGTGGTCATTTCTATTACTTACAGAGGCTAAAGGTACTAATTTGGTTAGCAAGCTCAGTAGACTTGATAGATTTATGACTGCTGGCTTTATCTGTGGGTTTTTCTCTGTGGATTTTTCTGGCAATTGGTCAGCAGATGGCAACATTGATATTCTGGAGAAGCAGAAATCATTATTCCCGGAGATGACATTAAAATTGCTCAGTTGCTTTTTGGATTAAACTGCTTTGGCCTAACTTCTTTTATCTTGGAGGATAGTTTTAGCCCATTTGCTTATTTAGGGGTATAGATGTTTAAGTCAGTAGTGCCTCCTGTTTGAAAATAAGTGAGATAGTGTTGATTAGGGGGCCCTTTTAGTAATCAGGAGTCAAACTGAAAAAGAGAATTGTCATATATCTAAAACTGAGAAAATGAAAATCTCTTTCCTGTAAGAGATCGTGGCATTGTATAGCAAGGTTTCCTTGGAAGTACCACTTCTCCGAGAGTAATAGTACCAATCATCATAACTTAAAGTTCTCTTAAAATACTCTAGATCGTTTTAAAGTTGTGATAATGATTGAAGAGTCTTTACATTAGTAAAAGCACAGATCTGCCTACACAAAAATGATAGTTAATATTCGTCCACTGTTTCCTTTGTGCTGGGCACCACAATAAGCAATTTCCACATTCAGTCAACATTTAATTCCCCACAATAGCCTCATTTAATCCCCACACTGTTTTTTTTTTTTTTGGTTTTTGGGTTTTTTTGGCTGCGTTGGGTCTTCGTGGCTGTGCCTGGGCTTTCTCTAGTTGCGGCGAGCGGGGGCTGCTCTTCCTTGCGGTGCACGGGCTTCTCACTGCGGTGGCTTCTCTCGTTGTGGAGCACGGGCTCTAGGCACACGGGCTTCAGCAGTTGTGGCACACGGGCTCAGTAGTTGTGGCTCGTGGACTCTAGAGCACAGGCTCAGTAGTCGTGGCAGACGGACTTTGTTGCTCCACGGCATGTGGGATCTTCCCAGACCAGGGCTCTAACCCATGTCCCCTGCATTGGCAGGCAGATTCTCAACCACTGCGCCACCAGGGAAGCCCCCCAGACTGTTTTTATCTCCACATTATAGATGAGGAAATTAGGTTTTGTAGAGGATAAGCAACTTTCCCCTGGTATAGTGCCGATTTAAGAGCCTGAATTTGAACTTAAGTCTGATTAAAGTTTGTGTGATTTCAGAACCAAAACTTCTAACCATATGTTAGCCTCGCCAAGTAAAGTCACTGTGCTAGTCCGAGCCTGGATCAGCGGTCCCCAGCCTTTTTGGTGCCAGGGACCGGTTTTGTGGAAAGCAGTTTTTCCACGGGGGGGAGGGGGGAGAATGGTTCAGGCCGTAATGCGATTGATGGGCAAGGATAGGGAGCGGCTGTAAATACAGATGCAGCTTCGCTCACTCGCCGCTCCCCTCCTGCTGTGCGGCCCAGTTCCTAACAGGCTGCGGACCGGCACCAGTCCACGGCCCAGGGATCACTTATCTGTATCTGTATCTAAATGGTATTAGATTTTAGTGCTTATCTTCCTATTTCTAGACATTGGTTGATTAGGGTGCTTTCTTCTTCCTTATATTTAGACATTGACAAACATGGCAGTAGTGAAACAGAAGCAATGAGTAAGTCTCCTCATATCTCCAATTGCAGTGTAGCCAGTGATTATTTAGGTAAGTTTTTGATATTAATAATATTTTTTCCATTGACATTTTCTAACTCTTATTTAAATTCCTGAAACTGTAACTAGAACCAAGGTCTTCACATTTGTGAAGGTTCTCTTCACCCCTTCTCCTTTGTTTCTTTCTGTTTTAGTTTTCCTCTCTTTTAACTGCAGACCCAGTTTCTTCCCTGGTGGAGGGTCACGACTACCCATGGCTTCTAGTTGACATCAGTTGAACACTGAAGAAAGGGGCTCTATCTTCCCAGCTCCAGTTTGAAAATTCTTGGGGAAAGACTCTTTCAGTGTGGGCCTTGCACTTTTGCTTAACTCAGACTATTGCCAGGAGACTGACGTATTATGATTGACCCAGACTGGGCTGTGTGGTCTGTTACTAGAAGCACAGGAAGGACAAAGCTGGGCAAATAACAAGAGCAGGTGTAACAGACGTCTACTCCACAGTTCTTTAAATGTTACCTGGCACAAAAAGTTTCGTTGATTTTTTTTATCCTGAAGATCTGGATAAGATCACTGAGGAGGATGATTCCCAGGGTCCTCAGCGGAGAAGAAAAGCGGCATCCCAAGCCGTGGTCCAGCAGAGGAAGATTCTTTTGGAAAACAGCGATGGAGACGGTGCCGATGACTCCGAACCAGACTTTGCAACTGGTAGGTTATGTCCTAACTCAAAATTAACCCTACGGAGAGTCAGTAGAAAGCTCTTGGAGACCATGAACGTATGCAAAGCACTGCTAAACGTCTGGTGTGTGCAAACTTGAGTAATACCCAGGACAGTTCAATTCAGCTATGGCATTTGGGGGAAAAGCTTTATCTAGAGGAGACCTTTAAGCCGTGCCTTGAAAAGTGAGTAGCATTTAGGGGTGAAATAGCACTTTTGACTGATAGAAGGGCATAAACAAGAGAACAGGCAAGTGCACATACAAGAGCTCAGTGGCACTGGAGGTTCCTCAAAAAACTAAAACTAGGACCACCTCAGGATCCAGCAGTTCCACTCCTGAGTATTTATCCAAAGAAAACAAAAGCACTAATTAGAAAAGATATCTGCACCCGCATGTGCACTGCAGCATTATTCACAATAGCCAAGAAGAGACAGGAACCTAAGTGCCCGTCAGTAGATGAAGGGATAAAGAGGATGTGGTATATGCGTGTGTCCACACACACACACACAGTGACTATTACTCAGCCATAGAAAACATGCCATTTGCAGCAACATGGGTGGACCTAGAAGGCATTGTGCTAAGTGAAATAAGTCAGAGAAAGACAAAAACTATATGATTTCACTTATATGTGGAATCTAAAAAACAAATGATCAGACAACAAAAGAGAAACAGATACAGAGAACAAACAGGTGGTTGCCTGAGGGGAGGAGGGTGAGGAGAGGAAAGAAATAGTTGAGGGAGATTAAGAGGGACAGACATCCAGTTGCAAATTAAATGAGTCATGGAACGTACAGTGTGGGGAATATACTCAATAATTATGTAATATCTTTGTGTAGTGACAGATGGTAACGAGCTTATCGTGGTGATCATTTTGAAGTGTATAGAAATATCGAATCACTGTGTTGTGTACCAGGAGCTAGCACAGTGTTTTAGGTCAATTATACTTCACAAACAAACAAATTCATGGAAAAAGAGATCAGGTTTGTGGTTACCAGAGGCAGGTGTTGGGGGAGGGGGAATGGGATGGAGGCAGTCAGTAAGTACACACGTGCAGCTATGAGATAAATAAGCACTAGGGCTATAACATACAACAGGACGAAGATGATGAGCACAGCTGTGTGTTACATATGAAAGTTAAGAGAGTAAATCCTAAGAGTTCTCATCACAAGAAAAGCAATTTTTTCGATTTCTTTAATCTTGTGTCTGTGAGATGATGGAGGTTCACCAAACTTCTTGTGATAGTCACTTCACGATGTACATAAGTCAAATCGTTATGTTATACACCTTAAACTTACACAGTGCTGCATGTCAGTTATATCTCAGTAAAGCTGGAAGAAACAAGAGAAAAAGACATAGAAACACACACACACACACACACACACAGAGTTCAGTGAGGTTTGCAGGGAAGGGAGAATGTGGTGGAGGTTGGAGAGGCCGCCTGGCGCCAGATCGTGAACGGTCTCCAGCCTGCTTTACCTTAAATGGAAGGACAGACATGTTCCCCGATACACTCAGTGTACTTCAGGGAGCAATACTACCAGTTTATTTCCATCTGCCCTGAGCCAGGAATGACTCACTCTGCCATCCCCTCAGAGCTGGTTGTTTATCATACTTGAATGTGCTGCTGGATTCATTTCAGACAACCTGAGTTATCTGGGACAGGGTCCCTTCTTTAAGTGACATTTCAGAGTTTTCCTCCTGCACTGGCTCACCCTAGATGAGAAGAGAAAGGAACTTCTGTGACCTTCAGTGGGGAAAGAAAAGTGAAAGTGGAGAGAATCAAGGCTTTTCTTAAGGACATCTAAAGATACCCCAAATCTA